>NW_028270166.1:16565399-17248708 GCF_037043375.1 Chiloscyllium plagiosum
TGTGACACAACTTTCGAGGAACTATGCGCCTGGGCCCCTTGGTCTCTCAGTAGAACAACATTCCACAGGGCACTACCATTAACTAACTACGGAAGTCCTGCTCTTGTTCATCTTATGAAAATGTAACAGTTCACATTTATTTAAATTAAACTCCATCTGCCACTGCTCAGCCCATTGGCCCAATTTGTAATCTTAGATAACCTTCTTCACTATCTGCTGTGCCACCAATTTTGATATTATAAGAAAACTTATTAACCATGGTTCATAAATTCTCATCCAAATAATTTATACAAATGACAAACAACAGTGGACCCAGCACCAAGCCCTGTGGAACACTGCTGGTCACAGTCTTCCAGTCTGAGAAACAACCCTCCAAAACCACCACCCCCGGTCTCCTCCCATCAAGTCAATATAGTATCCAACTGGCTAGCTCTATCTGAAGCCTATGTCATCTATCTTTACTAAACAGTCTACCATGCAGAACCTTGTGAAAGGCCTTGCTAAAGTCCATTCAGACAACATCTACTGCTCTGCCCTCATCTATCTTCATGTTTACATCCTCAAAAAACTCAAACATGTTTGTGAGACATGATTCCTCACGCACGAAGCCATGCTGACTATCACTAATCACTCCTTGCCTCTCCAAATGCATGTAAATATTGTTTCTCAGAATCCCCTCCAAAAACTTACCTAGCTCTGAGGTCAGACTCACTGGTTTATAGTTTCCAGACATCTCCTTGCAGCCTTTCTTAAATAAATGCACATTAGTCACCCTCCAGTCTTCCAGCACCTCATCTGTGGCTGTAGATGACATAACTATCTCTGCTAGGTGCCTGTAATTTCTTCCTTTGCTACCCACAATGTCCTGGGATACACTTGATCAGATCCCTTCATTTGACCCTATTTACACCTCTGTATTTAAAGTCATACAGCACGGAAACAGACCCTTTGGTCCAACTCGTCCACGTCAACCAGACATCCCAATTTGATCTAGTCCTACTTGCCAGCCTGCCTTTTAAATGTTGTAATTGTACCTGTCTCCACCACCTCCTCTGGCAGCTCATCCCATATTTGCACCACCCTCTGTGTGAAAAAAAATCCCTCAGGTCCTTTTTAAATCTTTCCCCTCTTACCTTAAACCTAGGACCTCTAGTTTTAAATTCCCCCAGCCTAGGAAAAAGACCTTAGAGGTAAAAACAATGACTGCAGATGCGAGAAACCAGATTCTGGATTGGTGGTGCTGGAAGAGCACAGCAGTTCAGGCAGCATCCAAGGAGCTTCGAAATCGACGTTTCAGGCAAAAGCCCTTCATCAGGATTAAAGGCAGTGAGACTGGAGCGTGGATAGATAAGCTAGAGGAGGGTGGGGGTGGGGAGAAAGTAGCATAGAGTACAATGGGTGAGTGGGGGAGGGGATGAAGGTGATAGGTCAGGGAGGAGAGGGTGGAGTGGATAGGTGGAAAAGGAGATAGGCAGGTAGGACAAGTCCGGACAAGTCATGGGGACAGTGCTGAGCTGGAAGTTTGAAATTAGGATGAGGTGGGGGAAGGGGAAATGAGGAAGCTGTTGAAGTCCACATTGACGCCCTGGGGTTGAAGTGTTCCGAGGCGGAAGATGAGACGTTTTTCCTCCAGGCGTCTGGTGGTGAGGGAGCGGTGGTGAAGGAGGCCCAGGACCTCCATGTCCTCGGCAGAGTGGGAGGGGGAGTTGAAATGTTGGGCCACGGGGCGGGGTGGTTGATTGGTGCGGGTGTCCCGGAGATGTTCCCTAAAATGCTCTGCTCGGAGGCGCCCAGTCTCCCCATGTAGAGGAGACCACATCGGGAGCAAGAGATACAATAAATGATATTAGTGGATGTGCAAATAAAACTTTGATGGATGTGGAAGGCTCCTTTAGTGCCTGGATAGAGGTGAGGGAGGAGGTGTGGGCGCAGATTTTAGTTCCTGCGGTGGCAGGGGAAAGTGCCAGGATGGGAGGGTGGGTTGTACGGGGGCGTGGACCTGACCAGGTAGTCACGGAGGGAACGGTCTTTGCGGAAGGCGGAAAGGGGTGGGGAGGGAAATATATCCCTGGTGGTGGAGTCTGTTTGGAGGTGGCGGAAATGTCGGCGGATGATTTGGTTTATGCGAAGGTTGGTAGGGTGGAAGGTGAGCACCAGGGGCGTTCTGTCCTTGTTACAGTTGGAGGGGTGGGGTCTGAGGGCGGAGGTGCGGGATGTAGACGAGATGCGTTGGAGGACATCTTTAACCACGTGGGAAGGGAAATTGCGGTCTCTAAAGAAGGAGGCCATCTGGTGAGTTCTGTGGTGGAACTGGTCCTCCTGGGAGCAGATAAGGCGGAGGCGAAGGAATTGGGAATACGGGATGGCATTTTTGCAAGAGGTAGGGTGGGAAGAGGTGTAATCCAGGTAGCTGTGGGAGTCGGTGGGTTTGTAAAAAATGTCAGTGTCAAGTCGGTCATCATTAATGGAGATGGAGAGGTCCAGGAAGGGGAGGGAGGTGTCAGAGATGGTCCAGGTAAATTTAAGGTCAGGGAGGAATGTGTTGGTGAAGTTGATGAATTGCTCCACCTCCTCGCGGGAGCACGAGGTGGCACCAATGCAGTCATCAATGTAGCGGAGGAAGAGGTGGGGAGTGGTGCCGGTGTAATTACGGAAGATCAACTGCTCTACGTAGCCAACAAAGAGACAGGCATAGCTGGGGTCCATACGTGTGCCCATGGCTACCCCTTTGGTCTGGAGGAAGTGGGAGGATTCAAAGGAGAAATTGTTAAGGGTGAGGACCTGTTCGGCCAAACGAATGAGAGTGTCGGTGGAAGGGTATTGTTGGGGACGTCTGGAGAGGAAAAAATGGAGGCCTTGGAAGCCCTGGCCATGGCGGATGGAGGTGTAGAGGGATTGTATATCCATGGTGAAGATGAGGCGTTGGGGGCCGGGGAAACGGAAGTCTTGGAGGAGGTGGAGGGGGTGAGTGGTGTCTCGAATGTATTTGGGGAGTTCCTGGACTAGGGGGGATAGGACAGTGTCGAGGTAGGTAGAGATGAGTTCAGTGGGGCAGGAGCATGCTGAGACAATGGGTCGGCCAGGGTGGTCAGGCTTGTGAATCTTGGGAAGGAGGTAGAACCGGGCAGTGCGGGGTTCCCGGACTATGAGGTTGGAAGCTGTGGGTGGGAGATCTCCTGAGGTGATGAGGTTCTGTATGGTCTGGGAAATGATGGTTTGGTGATGGGGGATGGGGTCATGGTCGAGTGAGCAGTAGGAAGAGATGTCCTCGAGTTGGCGTTTGGCTTCAGCGGTGTAGAGGTCAGTGCGCCAGACTACCACTGCGTCCCCTTTATCCGCTGGCTTGATGGTGAGGTTGGGATTGGAGCAGAGGGATTGGAGGGCTGCACGTTGTGAGGGTGAGAGGTTGGAGTGGGGGAGGGAGGTAGACAGGTTGAGGCGGTTAATGTCCCGGCGGCAGTTGGAAATGAAGAGGTCGAGGGCAGGTAATAGGCCAGCGCGGGGTGTCCAGGTGAATGCAGTGTGTTTGAGGTGGGCAAAGGGGTCCTCGGAAGGTGGGAGGGAATCCTGATTGTGAAAGTAAGCTCTGAGGTGGAGGCGACGGAAGAATTGTTCGACGTCACGGCATGTATTAAATTCATTGATGCGTGGACGGAGAGGGATGAATGTGAGTCCTTTGCTGAGGACTGATCGTTCGTCCTCAGCGAGGGGGAGGTCTGGAGGGATGGTGAAAACTCGGCAGGGCTGGGAGCTGGGATCTGGTGTGGGTGTAGAGCTGGGAGTGGGGGTGGAACCTGTAACTGGAGTGGGTGTGATGGTGGGGGAAATGGGGGTGGAGTCATGAGCAGGGGTAGTGTTCCCCTTGGGGTTCTGGGGGGGTGGGGATAGTGACAGTGGGGTCTATTGGGGGCATGTCAGCAGAATGCAGGTGAGTGGCGCTGGTGGGGGCGGAAGTGGTGATGACAACAGCAGTCGGGGTGGCGGAAGTCACTGAGCATGTGGCATCAGCGATGATATGACGGGCGGAAGTGATGTTACGTGTGATGCATGAGGAATTGTGAGGGGTGGAAGTGGTTGTGGGAGTGGCCATGATGGGGGCGGAAGTGACATCATCAATCAGTATGGGGGTGGCAGCTGCATCAGCCGCATGGCTAATGGCAGAATAGGTTCCGAGGCCAGGGGGATCTTCTGGAATGTTTGAGGAGCGCTGGTTATGGAGGTGTGTAGATAAAAGTTTGTTGTACTTACAGTTTTTGATGTTTGCGATGGAATTGAAATACTGTTTGTTGAGAGTATGAAGTCTCCTGAGGATGTAGTACAGAGTGGGTCCTTTGCAATTCTGAGAGAGTGTGGCCCTCAGCTGAGGTAGGGCTGACTGTAGAGAGGTTAGGTGCTGGCACATTGCTGCAAGTGTGGAGCGGAGGATCTTGAAGGAGAACTGTTGCTGGTGTTTTTGAATCTGTAGTCTGTACTGTTTGTCCTATTCGGGTCCGAACTCTGCTGGTTTAAAGGTGGTCCGGAGTCCGTGTGGGATGAGTTGGTTACGGAGGCAGGCACTGAGGAAGCAAATGTGGCTGTGGTAGCGAGTTTGTTTCAGGACATGGTTGAAGAGCTTCACGGCAGAGGAAATGACCTGGGAGTTGCAGTGGGAGAGGGACTCTCTGAGATTCTTATAGAGAGAGGAGGAAAACTTCTTCAAGGCAGGCATCCTTGGCTATTCATGCATTCCATGCCCCTTATCATTTTGTAAACCTCTATAGGGTCACCCCTCAGTCTCTGATGCTCCAGGAAAAAATGCCCCAGCCTATTCAGCCTCTCCATTTAACTCAAATCCGCCAGTCCCAGCAACATCCTTGTAAATCTTTTCTGCACCCTCCAGGTTTAACAATATCTTTCCTATAGACGGGCAAACAGAATTGTACACAATACACTAAAAGTGGTCTTACCAATGTTCTGTATAGCTGCAACATGATATCCCAATTCATATACACAATGTTTTGACCAATGAAGTATTTACATATTATGACAGCATTGCAAATTATGAAGGGATGATCACCAGGAAATTGGAAATGAATGCAGAAATAGAAAAAAGAATGCCTTGATCAGGTACTTCACAATATATAGGAGAAGCTCCTTTGTAATGACTGAAACAGAAGCAAGGATATATAAAAGACCAAGGGTTATAAATTCCGGAAACTAATTGACATACATGACAATATACAGATCTCAGGTATAAAAAGTAAATCAAACAATGGATATATTCTACCTTTTAGGAGTGTAATGCCAAAACTCCATCTACCAGATGAGTGTAATAAAACAAGAACTGTGGATGCTGGAAATCTGAAATAAAACAGAAATTGCTTGAGACCTCAGCAGGTCTGGGAACATCAATGGGGAGAATACGGCATTAATATTTTTAATTCTGATGAGAACAATCACTGGACTCGAAATGCTAATTCTGCATTCTTCCCATATTCGCTGCCAGACCTGCTCAGATTCTCCAGCAATTTCTTTGTACCAGATAACTGCAAATATGCTTTCACTTGCTTTGCTGTGCAGTATTAAAAGAACACAAACTACAGGTTGTTCACTGCTTGTCTCTTCTGTTACTCTACTGAAGTACTATTTTGGATTTTAGAAGCTTTGTATGGGCAGAAGACAGATATTTTTCACTGAAGGTGAACATGATAACATACAGATTAACATGAGAAATTGGAAAAACAATTACCATCTGCTGGAAATATGAAGCATACAGAAAAGAGGTAAGACAGAAAGTTTAAATAGCAGAAACAACGTGAATTGAAATCTAATGTCCAGGCAAAGTATCCACCAGAAAACTACCTGGTCATAACCATATTCTATTTTAATGGATATATCTGGATAGGAAACTAAGCTGTCTGATCAATGCTTCTGCAGTTTTTTTTGTCTCTGATCAAGGTTGGCAGAGTTTATATTCTCATTTGCTAATTAGGCTCCCAGAACTTCATCTGGCCATAACAGTGAAGTTAATTCAGTTTACCTGTGAAATAGATCATGGCTTTTCCAACAAGTAAAGTCCATTGTGAGCAGTATCAGAAATTACGGTGAGAGAGCCTGCCAGTTAGTGCTTTCATTTCCTGTGTGGGGCCATGATGAACAAACCAGAACCTCCAGGCTCTCTAAGGAATTGTTATAGCCTTTCACTGCCACAGACCACCCTCCAACCCCCTTTGCAAAATTCTTCTGAACTCTTGCATAACAAACCTTTGTAGTAAATTTTTTCTGTGCTATTGTTAAAACCAAATCTTTAGCAGTATATGCTTGTATTTCAATGCGTGACTGAAAAAATATGATCTTTCAAGCCAACTTCAGTTTGAGATCTAAATTGTCCTTTAATAACATCAATTGGGATAACACTCCTTATCATCATACCTAACTATATTAAAAAAAAGAGTAGTTTTCTGCAAGGAGATCATGCCATATGTTGGCTACTCAAGTATTTGCCTTAGCAGAACACTTGTGTCTCGTACAGAAAATCATAGATTCAAACATCCCTCTGCAGACCTGACTGTGTAATCTAGTTGATACTTAATGGCTGTAGTGAGAGAGTGTCATTTTCCATGGTCTTTTGAATGAGTTTTTAAACCAAGTATCCTATCAACTCTCTTGGGTGGATAAAGCAGATTCCAAGTACCATTTTGAAGAAGAGCAGCAAATTATCCTTGGTGCCTTGGCCAATATTAAACCCTGAATTAACATTACAAAACAAATTATTATGCCATCATCATACATGGTTTGTAGGAGCTTGCTGCAGTCAAATTGACTGCCTCACCCCTTATGACACAACAGTGTCTATATTTTAAAAACCAAGGAACAATTCATTCTCTTTAAAGTAGCCATGAAAGGCATGTTATGAATGCAGGTCTTTCTTCGTTTTAGGCTTAGGAATTTTGAAACTAATTAACCAATATCATCAAATCTTGATAATTTCTTGCACTGCCATTTCTGGAGCCTTGAAAATTAGCTTCCATATTTTACTACAGTGCCACTATTCTGAAGTACTAAATTGCTGACTGTAAAGTGGTTTGTAGCTTGCTGAAATTGTGAAGGGTGAAATATGAAATTGTGAAGGTTGAAATATGAAAGTACAAAGTACAAAATACCAAAGTACAGAGGGATCTGGGAGTGCTAGTTGAGGATTCTCTAAAGGTAAACATGCAGGTTGAGTCTGTGATTAAGAAAGCGAATGCAATGTTGTCAATTATCTCAAGAGGGTTGGAATATAAAAGCACTGTTGTGCTCCTGAGACTTTATAAAGCTCTGGTTAGGTGCCATTTGGAGTAATGTGTCCAGTTTTGGTCCCCACACCTCAGGAAGGACATACTGGCACTGGAGCGTGTCCAGCGGAGATTCACACGGATGATCCCTGGAATGGTAGGTCTAACATATGAGGAACGGCTGAGGATCCTGGGATTGTATTCATTGGAGTTTAGAAGATTAAGGGGAGATCTAATAGAAACTTACAAGATAATACATGGCTTGGAGAGGGTGGATACTAGAAAATTGTTTCCGTTAGGCGAGGAGACTAGGACCCGTGGACACAGCCTTAGAATTAGAGGGGGTAAATTCAGAACAGAAATGCGGAGACATTTCTTCAGCCAGAGAGTGGTGGGCCTGTGGAATTCATTGCCACAGAGTGCAGTGGAGGCTGGGACGCTAAATGTCTTCAAGGCAGAAATTGATAAATTCTTGATGTCACAAGGAATTAAGGGCCAAGGGGAGAATGAGGGGAAGTGGAGTTGAAATGCCCATCAGCCATGATTGAATGGCGGAGTGGACTCAATGGGCCAAATGGCCTTACTTCCGCTCCTATGTCTTATGGTCTTATGAATGCCAGTCCTTTTTCTCTCTTAGAATAAATATCACTTTTGGCTACATGTACATGCTTCTCAGCACCCCCAGTTACACTGGCAGAGATCAGAGCATAGGTTGCTTACCCATCTGGTAAGCCGAGCTTAGAAAACAGAGAGAAAGCATTTTTAAAATTTAGTATGGTATTTGCAACTTTAAGGGCTTCATGCCAGTACTTTACAAATACACAACTTCTGAAATTATTGTGATTACTACTAGGCCAATGCTTAACAATCTATTTTCTGTAGTTTAAATTGGTCACAGATTTACCCTTTTTTAAACATACTGTTAAAAATTAAACCACAATACATGCAGTGGTGTGAAATTATTACTCTGTCCCAATGAGATCATTGCTTGAACTTTGCTTGCAAATTATATGTTATCTTGTGAGACATTGTTAAAAATAACATTTGCTCCATGTTCTGAGAGAGGGTGTCTGGCTAAAATATTAACTTGTCTACACTTTTTGGATCCTGACAGAACTGTTAACACCTTCTGTTTTTGTTTCAGATGTCTTGGGTACTTTTCTTCTTATGTCTCACCTCTTTAAGTAGTTATGATCCATTGAACTATTTCCCTATATTAAGGGCAATATAAAATGGTAGAATGGAAAGCTTACATTATTGCATGAGAAACAGCAGTCCTTTGGGCTGGCAACAATAAGTTAGCAGTTTATTATGAAGCTGTAAAAATCATCCAACATATTTCCTATTGTTGAACCGAATGAGATTAAGTAGTCTGTCCCCTTGTCAACTGGTCATAAGTACCAATATAATTGATAACTTTCTCTCAGTTGCTATCCACAATACCTCTTTATAAACTTAATTATTGCAATTTGTTACAGAAACATTTATACTTTCTTTAATTAAGATTCAAATTACAATGGGGAGCAAAGGAGAAAGATATGATGGATTGTGGCCTGTCAACCACCTTTCATCACTGTATGAATAACTATGGCATGGCGGTTGTGCAGTTAACAGCTTAGATTGAAGTGTTTGTGCTACTGACTTACAATCAGAAAATTAGTAATACAGAATAATAACATAAAATGGCTCCTTATGCAGGGTGCCAATTTAGCATTATTATGTGGAGCAATATTTCACCAAATTTAATTTTACTTCCAAGAAGACTAAAGAACTAATATGTTTAATCAGAATAGCACATGAAAACACTGTAGGCCATAAATTACACTGTGCAAGACTTAATGTGGGTCTTTAAAATTAGTCTCTCTGATATCTGAGCAGAAACATTAAACTATTTAAAATACTTATGAACTAAACACCTTTTTATGTCTACAATAAAACACAGAATTGCGGATGCTGGAAATCTGAAACAAAAATAAAAATTGCTGGAAAAACTCAGCTGGTTTAGCACTGTTCGTGGAGAGAAAGCAGAGTTAACTTTGCAGGTCCAGTTGTGAAGATAGGTCACTGGACACAAATGTTAACTCTGGCAGTTGGTATGAAATCCATGTAATAAAGTGTTTACACCTCAAAATGGTTTTGCAGCTGTTGACTAGATGCCATTTAAATGACTTTGCACCACAATCAGTGCACAGCTTTCATCAACACAAAGCCAAAACTAATCCACATTTACTTGTTTAAAAATTGCCTTAAAAATATAAGAACATAAGAAAAGGAATCTACCATTCAAATTCCTAAGTATACACAACTCCTGAGCAGCCTAATTCAATTATCAGTTAACAAAAAATACCCTATTAAGTACTGTTGGAAAGAATAGTACAGCCGTGATTTAAATAATGCAGCAATCATTTTGCCCACAAGAAACATAAAAATTATGACCAGATAAAACCTCTTTCAATTATGTTGATTAGGCAATATATATTAGTCAAGATGAATCTTCCCACTTTTCTTCAAAATAGTGCATGGTATCTTTTAATACACACCTGGGAAGGAAGATATCTCAGCCAAAAGATGATGCTTACAACATGGTCACACACCCTTTGAACTGCATTGAAGTAGAGGGGGAAACATTCATAGCATTTAGGGAGCACTTAGATGTTCATAGCATGCCAAGGCATACAAGGCTCTGGGTAAATTTCTGGAAAATGGGATTAGAAAAGTTAGGTGCTTGTTTTTGACTGGTGTGGATGTGATGGGCCAAAGTGTCTTTTTCTGTGACTTAAGTTTGAAAAAACACAGAGAAATACTAAATCTATATCCAATATGTCATGAAGGTTAGCTTAATATCAAATAATGACGCTAATCCACTTTCTAGAAACCCAAACTGACTAAAAATGCAGACTAAAAGTGAACTAACTATGCAGCTACAAGGCTACCCAATTTGCATTACTGTACATTCCACATTCTAACAATATTAAGATGGAGACAGCATGTTTACAAAAATCTATCAAAGACAATGACATTGATTGAGCATAAATGAATCCTAATTCCTGTTCCAATAGCACAACATACAAATACTCAACTGGGTGAGCCAAATCCTTAAACTTCTTGAATAATGGGACCCCGGCTAAAAGGGAAATTTCCAGGAACTGGTCTAATTAAATAATAATAAATAACCATGTTTGACTTATTAGCCAGCTGGAGGGGGCAGTCACATCAGAAGCAAACATTTTATATACTTTAAGCCATAGAGTCATGGAGACTTACAACACAGAAAAGGACTCTTTGACCCATCACATCCACACTGGTCTAAAGAACAGGGAGTGAATTCCAGATTCCTATTCCCTCTGGATGGAAAAGACTTTCCTCAGATCCCCTCTAAACCTTCTGCTCCCTATTTTAAATCTATGCCTCCTGGTCATTGATCCCTCTATCATGGGCAAATGTTTCTTTCCTTTCTACCCTATCTATGTCCCTCATAATTTTGTACATCTCAATTACATCCCCTCTCAATTCCCCCTGTTCTAAGGAAAACTACCCCAGTCTGTCCAATCTATCTTCATAATTGAAACTCAACTGTGCTGGTAAATCTCTTCTGTGACTTCTTCAATGCTATCAGATCCCTTCTATAATGTGGGTTCCAGAACTTGCACACAACATGCTGTGGCCTAACTAATATTTTATATAGTTCCAAGATACATTTTTCTTAGAAGAAAGAGGACAGCAAGTTGAGAGAGATCTTTCCGGTCTTTCTCTCCCCATCGAGATTGCAAGCTTATGAGCCTATCTACTATTGTTTGACAATCTATTTATCTATATAGAGCTCAAGGTTTAAAACCAGAATTCAATCTCATTCGTACATCTCCAGAACAACAGATAAATCACCCATCTGCAGTTTTTAACTGCATTGATACAGAAAGCAGAAAACTACTGAAAGAACACGGCAAGCCCACTGATCTGCTGAAAGCGAGCTAAGTCACTAAATTACAGACTGGGTATTCCTTTTAATGTTCACAGACTCTAATTTAACCAAATTATTCATGCCACTTTGTAATCTTTTATTTTACTTAGATCAGTTAAAGTATCATAAATTTAACCACTTTCTTTGTTAAACTCAAGAAAATCTATCCAATTGGCTCCTTAAGATCACAGTGCATAAACAGTCACTCAGTAAGTTGGCAAATTTGTCCTTTTCCAAAATCAAAAATAACTGATGCAGACAAATGAGGAGAAGGAAAAGGGGGAGCCATTCAACCCCCTTATCACCTGACCATATCAATTATGTGCAATGACGATCAGTTCTACAACATTACAATTTATACAATGAAAGTAAACATATAACTTTACTATATGAACAGATGAAAGAATTATTGAGAAATATTTCAAGTGGGACAATGCTGCTCCTTTAACAAGGCTATACTGTCCTTGGCTTTTTTCTCAGAGAGGTCATAAAAGCAGTGATTCCTAAAGGTCTGGCTTGAATGGGTTTTAGGGTCAATTTGATTATAGCCAACAGATACTGCCTGAAGCAAAAGGCTTTCAAGTTAAAAAAAAACACGTACAATGAAAGGGGAATGGCCAGTTCTCCCAGCTCAGCTTTTCTCTCGTTTGATTTGGTTTTAGTAAGCAGAGTTGTGAAGCTGCTGGACCCAAAGAAGCAGGTCCTTGCTGATCCTCCCTCTCTCTGATATCTCTCCTGTAAGACCCTGTGTTTGAGCTTACCTTTTGTGCAAAGGGGTTTTTAAGGGGATTGTTGCAAGCATTTGGAACAGCATCGTTAAGTTGTGATAATCTGTTGGGTTTTTGGATAGGCTAAGTTATTCTTTTTTCTTTTTTTTGTCTTTCATTTGGTAATCTTGTAAATAAACTTTGTTTTGCTTAAAACTAAGTGGTCTGACCAGCTGCATCACTCCTGGAATATCCATGTTACACCTGTTTAAAACAACGAGCAAAGTTAGTGTCTGGGCTACTTTCTTAAAATGTTTTGACGGGTCTGGCCTGGTCCATAACACAAGCTCGTGCTGAAGACATGAATATCAACTTTGTACTTGTCAGTTTAAGAGGAACACTTTCAGATCAACACAAAGCTCTACATTTTAATATGGATCTATTAATTTCACTTTTGAAAAGTATTCCCGCCGAATGACAATAGACTTCAGGATCACCAAGGATCATATGTGAAATTGAAAGTAATACAAAACACATCCTTGCAAACTAGGTAACTATAAAACTTGATATCCAATCATTGTTGCTCATTTTCTATCACTGACCAAGCCAGTTTTCATCTCCGTTGTTGATCAATGCTGTTTAGGGAGTGGGACTTTTTATAATGAAAATATTATCTGTCTGAATTAATGAGTCAAACAAATGTTAGTTATAGATTTCATAAGATTTGTTTTTTTTCAGAATTGCTAAAAGTTGGAATCACAGGAACTAAGTTATTGAGTCACTTGGCTCAGTTCTCAACTCTTAGTCAGGCATTCAACTCTCATTCCAATTCTTCAACACATAACTTAGATTGCATTTCAGTAGAATATGCAAGATCTATAGAATAATGGAAAACAATTAAACTTTCATATTAATACTTTCATATTAATACGTAGCTACTATACCCAGCATCCAGGGACCAGGATGTATCAGTGCATAGGTTAAAGGTGAGAGGAGAAAAATTTAAAAGGGACCTAAGGGCAACATTTTCACACAAAGGGTGGTGCGTGTATGGAATGAGCTGCCAGAGGAAGTAGTGGAGGCTGGTACAATTACAACATTTAAAAGGAATTTAGATGGGTACATGAACAGGAACGGTTTAGAGGGATGGGGGCCAAGTGCTGGCAAATGGGACTAGATTAATTTAGGATATCTGTTTGGCATGGACGATTTGGACCGAAGGGTCTGTTTCCGTGCTGTACATCTCTATGATTCTACTACTGCATTGACAACACTGTTGTCCATTGGATGAGAAATTAATTCAAAATTTCACCTATTTGTTCAGGTTGTGGTTGATGACCCCATTGTATTATCCTTCCGTATGTTCTTTGCTGAACCATAAAGTAAAAAAATGAACAATTTATTAGATGACTCATTTAATTAATGTTTACATTAATTGAACAATTTCAAGTTATCATTATGTGCGAAGTGCTTTAAGAGGTTTAAGTTTGTTAAGGAGCAATCAAATGCAAATTATATTCTAACTTTTTCTGTAAGGAAAGATTTGTTATAATATATTGTAATGGATGGGGATGGTTGATTCAGTACTGTTTTAGATCAATCAAATACATAGAATAATCTTGATCTAGCCCTATGATCATTGATGCACCAGAATTTCCATATTTTATTAATTCCTCTTCTGTTTCTTATCACTGAAATTAAAGTTTCCTTTATTTAGTGAACATTACACAATTTTTGAAATAGGAACTTTGGAAGTCCTTACACAGTTTAAATAATAGGGATGAAGTTAATCTTTACTGGTAGCATAGCACAGAAAATTATTAAGCTGTTTTAATCTTCCACCACTTTCCCTTTAATTTCCAACTAAAGATCCACTAGAGTGTAAAAGAAAATGTTAAGTCATTATCACTCATGTTTTGTTACCACTGACCAATGTATTCTAAAGTCTTCACAATGTAAAGAACAATCTAAGCTGGAAACATAGGTGTTCAAAGATAAATTACAAGATAGAGGAAAGCTAATGACTTAAATGACTGTATTCACATAACTGTATCAGGAAAATTATACGTTACTTTGCCACTAGAGTAACCCACACCATGATCTAGACTCTGGCCCAAATTGTGGAGTGTATGGTTGAAGTTAGAGTATCACAACACTCAATTTGACAATACATAGAGTTCTCTAAGTATCTGTGACTTAAATATATTGATGAGAGAGGTATGTTTGTTATTACTGTCTAAATGCTTAAACCATTAATGCTGGAAAAGTAGAATCTGTACAAGCATGTTAACTGAATTGAAGTTTGAGCCAGGCAGTGCAAACAGGATACTGTTTATATAAAATCTGAACTGCTGCTGCCTGTCTCAGACCAGTAAATACTCAAATATATCTGAATTCAAAGTAGACTTAAAATAAAACTACACCTTTGTTGTATGGTAAATCCAATGCTACAAAGTATAAATACAATCTAGAGCACTCTTTTTTAAAGTGAGAGAACATATGCCAAAAATAATCAATGCATAAAACAAAGTACTACAAACTATTAATTATTAGGCTAATAATTAGAAGCCATGCAAAATATTCTGAATTGGAAACCATTATAGTCTACCAGAATAAGCTTTATGCAATCAATTTAAATTTTGAAATTTTTTAAGATCTTTAGGAAAAAAGGCATCAGAGGTTCTGTAACAAAATATTTTGGCGTTTATTATTAACATTGTTTCTGCAGCATGCTTTGGTAGCAAGACATGCTGTTGTATGATTTTAGTTGGCTGTCATTTTACAACATACATTCCAGAGTAATTTTGTTCTTAAAGGTATATTGTCAATACTGTTAAGTTCCTGTTTGAATTAGAGCATCTACTGAAAAATGCAATCTTATCTCTGAGCTTGCAAGAAATTCCCCACCCTTTACAGTTTCATTAATGAGGAGGCGGGTCTCAACTATGACTTTTCAAAGCCATTGAATAGGACTGAGTTAGGAATACAGACAGAGAAGGAAGTGCAGCAGTTATCTAAAGACACTGGTATTTCCCAGTCTACACCAGTTAAGCAAATATCACCCCTCCGGAAACCTGAGAAACTGCTTCATTGACCACCATACCTGATTTCAGGGTGGAAGAGAAAAAGGAGTTCATCATGGGAGACCTCGAAAGCCCCCCTAAAAGTAAGATTGCCTTGTTTTGCTTTCTAAGCTGAACTTGCTGTGCTCAAAAATGATTTTAATAAATGAATTTATCTAGACGAGCACAGGGAAACATATTATACTTTACATAGTTTGACTGACACAAGTATCTTTACTTCTTCAGCTGTAGTCTTTAAATAAGTTCTTATTATGAGAAAGTGCACAGGTTATTTAATAATGTCTTCACATTGGTAAAATATGACTAACATCAATTTGTTTTAGAAGCATTTTTTTGTATATTAATACATTTCATGATACTGAGAGTTGTTAAATGTCTGTTTACTTTATCACTGGGCTGTGTCATTATATATACATAATATATAGGAACCTTGAGGAATCTACTCAAAAAGGACAATGCAAAAAAGGTATGTTTCACAAATAACATGGCTCTGCGAAAGATATATTGTACTAATTTACTGTTTGGCACCATTCATGCTAGAAGTTTAACTTTGGATTGCATGGAGCAGAGGGCATTAATTATTTACTGTGCAAAGTGGCAAGTATAAATATTTGTTACTTTATATCAGTATACAATGTGTCTTTGTTCTTCTACATGTTTGGTATTTGTTTTGATTTTTACATTTTTATAAACATCTTAAAAATTCTGATGTAGAAATCTATGTTAATATGGTTTTGTGTACAGCCTACACCAACCTTAATTTGTGTGTGTATGGTATACATATAAGATTTAGTGTGTATATTGATCAATGCTTTACTATCCTAACATTTTCACCTTTTCATTCTCCATTTTCTGTCAAATGTTCTGCCAAACCCCGAATGAATGGAAAAAATTCTAACTTAACTTCTCAGATACCTGCTGATATTTAATTCAGTTTTCACCAGTTCAAAATTTCCCAAATAAAGCTTAGGATGTAAACTACACACCACTATATTAAAATTAAAATGTAATTTTATGACTGTTAAGGTAGAGAGTGCACATTTTAGTCAAATGTATATTAACCTTACATGCTATTTGAACATATACTGTTTAAATGATTCCATCTGATGTTGGTTTTGCATTAATTAAACCATCTTTTCTCTTCTTGAATTACTGATAATTTCAGAATTTTGTCGACGTTTCTGTTGTATGGTTTAGAAGTTAAGCTGCTTTAATCGCAGGATATAAACAATAACTTAAGATTCCTTGTGGGCAGAAAATCATCTCAGCATTTTAAAAAGGGATGAAATGTTTATGCTCGGAAGGTGAAATGGGGTGAACACAGATATCAAGTTTGGGACTGAAGCCGAAACTCAAAGTCAATGAGCACATTTTCTTTTCATTTTTTAAGCATAAGTATTGTGTCAAAATTTAGATTAATACTGACTGAGTGCAGCATGCAAGAATCTAAGTGTATGTTAGCAAGAAAGATGGAATTAAAGGAGAATAGGCATATTCCAAACAGTACGAAATATAAATATAGTTCCTGACAACTGAAGTATTTTCCTCACAGGCATCCTCCTATTTGCAATCTAGTTAGGTTCTTACTGAGTGGGAGAAAATGAACCTTTTATTACATTTGGTTTTGGACTCAGTAGATAAGCACTGCACAATAATCTGTTCAAGAGTGGTGACAATCAGGAAACTTGACAGATACTTTTGATGCATAGTGATATTCTTTGTATGTATTTTTTACTCATCTTTGTTGGATAATTGGCGTAGTATGGTTACTTCACATATTGTATCTGAAAGAGTGCCTCAATTTAATTAGATGAAGCACAGTTTGAATTAGAATGTTATGTTTCAAATCCCACTCAAGAGACTTGAGCACATAATAGAGGTTAATATTTTAAAGCAGGAATTAATGAGTACTGTAGGACAGTCAGAGGTGCCATCATTTGGATGAGACATTAAACCAAGATCCCCTCTGTCTCTTCATATGGATGCAACAGAGTCTGTGGCACTAACCTAAAACAAGTGCAGGAGATTTTACCTTGTGTTCTGGCCAATATTTATCCCTTAGTGAAATCAGTATAAAACCAATTACCATTTATAATTGTTTGTTGTTTGTTCAATCCTGCTGAGAGCAATTGATTGTCTACATTTTCCCATTGTGGAAGACAGTTCAAATAATAATTAATTGGCTGTAACCGCATTAAGAGTCGAAAAGCGTGATACTGCAAAAGCAAAGCAGGTCAGGTAGCATCCGAGGAGCAGGTGAATCAACGTTTCAGTCATAATCTCTTCAGCAGGACATTAAGGCATCCTGTGGTCATGTAAGGTGCTTTATAAATGTAAGAGTTTAAAAATGTTTAGTTTTTTAACACTTGGATGTCATGAATAGCTTTCAATATAATGCTCACTATTGGTGTACCAAGATTTACAGTGTCATAATTGCCAAAATCTGATGTTTTTACATAGGTTATTCAATATTTGTACTAGTATGATGTAAAATATGAATAATTTACATACATTAATTGCAACAAAGTATATGCTTAGGTACTCTGAAGGGATAATATTACCAAACTGCACAAATGTAACTCAAAAGATATTACTTACTGTCAAAACCAACATATTAATGATAGTCCATGGTATTGCAAAAATAAAACTTCCAATTTACGGTAAACAACAGGGGGAGAGGATGCTTTTTATGATTTGGAAAGAGAAAGAAAAGAGTTTGATACAGTGATTCAATTTCAACATTCTTACAACTTTTGTAAATCACTTGATTGAATGGGTATATGAATAGGAAGGGTTCGGAGGGATAAGGGCCGGGTGCTGGCAGGTGGGACTAGATTGGGTTGGGATATCTGGTCAGCATGGACGGGTTGGACCGAAGGGTCTGTTTCCATGCTGTACATCTCTATAACTCTATAATAATTCATTGCCAGATAGCTATCTGTCTGGTTTAAGATAGAGGTTTGGCGAATGGGTCATGGGCAGCAATTTGAGATCATACATATCTTTATAATTGATGCTGACTGGATATCTTATGAGTAAAGATGCTACAGAGAGTATTGTGCCTTATGTAAAGAGATTTCTCATATCAGGATGCTGTGAATGGCATACTGGATTATTATGACAGTTAATGTGGACGAACTGTGATGGAAGTGAAATTGCCGTTCCACAGGTAAAACATCAGGATCACAGAATAACTTCCTCAATAATAACATCTTGGACTCATTCGTTCTGAAAGATTTGATAACCTGCTATCATGGCAACTATCTCAAAAGATTGTAGTGAAGTTTCCTACACAGCTCTCTTGAACCCATTCCATATTTTGATACATTCTAAATATAGAAGAATTGTGCAACAGAATAACACATTAATTACCAATTGCCTCATTATGTCTATTTGGTCCTCTCCAAGATCAATATCACTAGTTCAATTTTTCTTCCTTTTATTCAAAGCCTGCATATTGTTAATGTACCGGTGCTTACCAAATAGCCTTTTTACAGCCATAGGTGAACCTATCTCCATTACACTCTCAAACAATATATTCCAGATCTTAACCACGTTCTGCACAAATAAGTGTTTATTCGTGTCATTATTTATTCTTTTATCAATCACCTTAAATCAACATCCTTTGGATCTCGGTCCTAAGTAAATTATTTCTCCCATTCCATCTTTCTAGCTTCCTCATGATTTTGAACACCTCTATCGAATTTTCTCTCCACTTCTTCTTTTCTGAGGAAATCAACACCAACTCCTCCAACTATCTTCACAAAAACTTACGTTAGTTCTGAACTTTCTTTTTACTAGTTTGATTTCATGTGCCATATCACTGTCAGAATTTAGAAATTGGCAATTTTTCCAGATTGCTTTCCCAAATGTTTGCTATCTTGTATACAGTTATCTCTCAGTTGCTATCTTTCAAATCTGAGAAATTGAAGCTTCACCACATTTTTCCCATAACATAGGCATCTGACAGAAGTAACCAAACTTACTGTTCCCTGAATTGTCTCCATTGTGCCAAGGTGACCAGAACTAAAGATAATCCTTAAAGTATTATCTGACCAGAACATCACACAGTTTGACCTTGACTTCCCCAGACTTACATTCTATTGTTGTTATTTTTTGCACTACCATGATCAGAATACTTTGAGTATCTCAACAATGTTGATTGCTTTCTATTTATTCTTCGGAACTTCATCATTCATGTGGTATATGCTACCTATATTTTCTTGGAAATTTGTGTTTAATCTCTTTACTTCCATATTTTGGAACTATTTTTTCATAGTTCCTGAGTTTTCTCTTCACATCTAATCATCTGTGAATCAGGCCAATTTGCCTAGAGGGCAAATTTTCCCAGCCTCTGAATGAAATTGGCAACGATGAGTCAGATGGGAAAATATGCAGAGTTCAAAAAAATGCAATTCTAGAAAAAAGGTCCACGTTGCAACTAAGTTTTGAATGGTGAAATGAGAATCTTGATAGTGAACAGTCAGAGGGCAATTTGCATATAGCAAACTATTAGTACCTAATCTCACAAAGTGCCAGCAGCTTACCGGCAAACACATTGAATGTATTTCAAGCAAATGACCATGCATCAAAGTCTAAAGGGAGTAGACCTCAGTCACACACACAGTAAATCAAGGAAATCATTTAATATCATTCCAGGGGTTAGGAAACAATCAGTTGACTGCTTCAGGTGTCCAGGATAGGGGAATCCAAACCTCTGCAGTCTGGGAGTGGGCCATGATCAGTCCTCCAGATCCAGTTCAACCAGTGCGTATTTCATGGTAGGTCAATTAGGGAGTTGTACAAGGGTCAGTGGGATGCCACTAATTCAATATTGCACATCATTGCCCTGATTCAAACATATGTGTCTTCAGCCTTTTGGCACATATTCAAAATGGGTTTGTACAAATGGCAGCAATAATGAGGATTACTCCTGCTGCCCCCAAATTCCACAGCAGCCAGAAAGACAGTACGCATATAGGATGGTATAGATACAAACACAATTTGGTTGTAATGACTGCTGAATAGTTGCATTACTGAGGAACTTCTTTATTTCTTACATTGCTCATTGGAACTGTCCTCAATGGATCCAGCACAGAAGCTGTAGTAGTCCCTGTGGCTGCTGCACTAAAGACCACTACATGAATAGATGTGAAACTGATGCTTTTGCAAATCCAACACCAGCATCAACCTTCAGCGGATGTGGAGCTCGAAGCCATGAGTGCATTTATGATGCAGCAAACAAACAGGAAAACCACAGTTACTTGTCTTCCATTGAAAGCCATGCAGATGACAGGTAGTGGCGCTATACCCTGTCCAAGGTAGTCAGAATGCCATGTCATGTTTTCCAGCATACCTGCAATAAAAACACCACCTTCTGCTGGAGTCAAGAAGGGACGTTGGAGTATTCCCACCACAATAGATTTTCATGAAGATTAAGTGTGACTTTGTACCAGTACTGTCTGGACAGAGGATGTTGCTTGATTCTCACAATCTCTACTCCAAACAACTGGATGATGCAGTAAGGCAGTGAGTTGGACAATGGGAATCCAAGAGAGTCACAGTATCATGAGGATGTTCTTCAAACAGAACAACACCTTCAGCATCTGACAATGCAAAGCAATGCAGACAGGGCCCCTTTGTGAACCTCATTAAATAAAACCGCATTGCATGAAATAATCTTTCACTGACTGTGATGCTGCTGAGGTCAGCATTCCCTGTTTAATCTCAACTGCAACCGCAGCTTAATGCTTTGATCTTTCTATGTGGTTAATACTGTTTAATAAGAATAAAGGTTACAAATGGATGGGAGCCTTCACGACATGCTCCATCATTCAGTCATGACAAAGTTTCATGCAGTATAATTAGCATTGAAAAGTATAACTGTTGCTCAGATAGAGTTAAAATATAGTGTATCAATAAGGATGACTATCCTCTCTACCTTCATTCTTACACTTGCAGCCAGGATTACATTCGCTGTCATAGCTGATGATAAAAAGTTAAAATATATTTACAAATGTGTAAATGTACATATGATTAAATGTCACCAATGAACCCTCATGAAGTCGTCTTCCTTTCTGTCCCACAACATCTAGGTCAGTCTCAGTGCCTGCGACTGAGGTGGAAGGAGCCTGTCTTTTAACTGGAGTCTGTAAACTTTAGAGCTTTGAGTGGGCATCTCTGGAGGCATTTGCAACTTCAGGGCCCAGACATGCTGAGTGTTTCCTACCCAAATGCTTCATCCTCCTTGCTTAAACTCCCACAGGGTTGAGGATGGCAGAATAGGTGAAGATGGAGGGTCCAGGTACCTCTGGAGTGTCCTAAGAGGACCAATTACAGACTGTCCATTCGCAATGCTGTTTATTCAACTCAGGCTGATCATAGTGACCACAATGTCCCTCACACTGACAGATAACTATATCATCTGTATTGACTATCCAGCATTCCACCATATTGACTACCCTTTATACCGTGCATATGTATTCTAATCATCTACACTGATTGCAAACTGTATCATCAACTATGCTCCCACCATGTCATCCACATAGAGAGTTTATCATGTCAATATAATCTTTCCATTTGTTTCAGTCTGATTATTTTTAATACCATTCATATTACGAAGAGAAAAGAGTAGTTCTAGCCCAGCTGCAATATTGCAATCTAGTATGACATACCACTAAGTTTCTGAAGTACTGATGCTTTCCTGCCTTTTGTGTAAATTATCAAATTGAAACTCGGGTGGGTATATAAATGACTTGAAGAAGAACAAAAATATTTGCAAAGTATGACTAACATTTATCCCTCAAATACCAAGGCTGATTAATTAGTTATTTATCTCACTGTCGTTCATAGGAGTTGCTACAATAAAGTGTGCTGCCATATTTGTCCAGACAACAATAGCAGCTATATGTCAAAACTAATTAACTTTCTGAGATTAATCCTTACTACAAAAAGATTTTTCTTTCCTTCCATGCCACTCACAGCTTCTTAACACATCCATACTGACTGTCCAGAACATACTCACTCCATACATGCCATAGACTCCCTACAGTGTGGAAACAGGCCATTTGGCCCAACAAGTGCACACCGACCCTCCGAAGAATATCCCATCCAAACCCATTCCCCAACCCTATAACTCTACATTTTCCATGACTAATGTACCTAACGTACACATCCCTGAACAACATGGGCAATTTAGCATGGCCAATTCACCTAACCTGTAGATCTTTGGACCATGGGAGGAAACCAGAGAACCTGGAGGAAATGGGGAGAATGTGCAAACTCCACACAATCACTGGAGGCTGGAATCGAGCCAGGTCCCTGGTGCTTTGAGGCAGCAGTGCTAACCACTGAGCCACCGTGCCACCTGCTTTTGACACTTTTGTGGTTTGATTTAATCAAGGTGATCTGAAGAATGATTGCATTATAATAATTTTTACTATGTTGTATTGCAGGGGAAGACACAACATCTGTATGTTTTGGCTGCAGTAAACATATTACTGACCCATATATTCTAAGAGTCTATCCCAATTTGGAGTGGCATGCAGCCTGTCTCAAGTGTGTTGAGTGCAACCAATATCTCAATGAAACCTGCACCTGCTTCTTTAGAGAAGGAAAGACTTACTGCAAGACTGACTATTTCAAGTGAGCAATCACATCCATCATTTTCTTGTTATTATTCAAATTTTAATTGAATATAGTGAACACTCCACGGTAACGCACATGAGAAATCAAGATCACTGTCTTCAGATGAAATGTTGTTATTCATGCTGTTCTGTTTTTATAATGCATAGAATGTTTATGTGTAATTTCTTTCTTGTTTTCATTTTCTCTATGTATTTTCCCTTTCATTTTATTTCAATCAGTTTTCTCAAATGGTCCTAAAGATAATGAAAAGCTGAAGATTTATTTCTAGGCCTTGGTCATTTATATTCTGAATGTTGTTCTTTGTGCAACAGTGGACACAAATTGGCCCTCTAATTTTCCGCAAATAGCCAGCTGTTATTCACATATGATGACACGTTTAAGACTGAAAAATGATTGATGAAATGGAAGCTCAAGGGTACTCTTTACAATCTGACTCCACCTCATCACTGGGCAGAATTTCAGTCAGATCTCTTTACTATCCTGATAGCTGCAAGAAATGACCACTGTCCCACCAAGCAGACACATACTGCAATCTGATGATGACCACCCGTAACAGGAAATGAGTAAAATATACAGATATAGATTAATTGCTGGCATTATCTCATTACAAAGAACAAAGAAAATTTACAGCCCAGGAACAGGCCCTTCGGCCCTCTAAACCTGAGCCAATCCAAATGTACTGTCTAAACCTGTTGGTCAATTCCTAAGCATCTCTAACCCTCTGCCCCCCACCTACTAATGCACCTGTCCAGACGCATCTTAAATGAATCTACCATGCCTGCCTGTACCACTTCTGCTAGCGACACGCTCCAGACGCCCACCACCCTCTGTTTGAAGTACTTGCCGCGTGTATCCCCCTTAAACTTTTCACCTCTCACCTCGAAAGCATGACCTCTCGTTATTAAATCCTTCACCCTGGGAAAAAGCTTGTCTCTGTCCACTCTGTCTATACCCTTCATGATTTTGTAAACCTCAATCAGGTCCCCCCTCAATCACCTTTTTTCTAATGAAAATAAACCTAACCTACTCAACCTCTCTTCATAGCTAGCACCTTCCATACCAGGAACATTCGGCAACATCCTCATAAACCTTCTCTGCACCCTCTCCAAAGCGTCCACATCCTTTTGGTAATGTAGCGACCAGAACTGTACACAGTATTCTATATGCGGCCGAACCAATGTCCTGTACAATTTTAACATGACTTGCCAGCTCTTATACTCAACACCCCGTCCAATGAAGGCAAGCATACCATATGCCTTTTTGACCACTCTATTCACCTGTGCAGCAACCTTCAGGGTACAATGGACCTGCACTCCCAGATTTCTCTGCCCATCAACTTTTCCCACGGCTCTTCCATTCATTGTATAATTCACTCTAGAATTAATCTTGCCTAAATGCATCACCTCACATTTGTCTGGATTGAAATCCATCTGTCACTTTTCCGGCCAACTCTCCAGTCTATCTATATCCTCCTGTATTCTTTGACAGTCCCTTATGCTTTCTGCTACTCCACCAATCTTTGTCTCATCTGTAAATTTGCTGATCATACCAACAGTGCCCTCTTCCAGATCATTTATATATATCACAAACAACAGTGGCCCCAGCACTGGTCCCTTTGGAACACCACTGGTCACCTTTCTCCATTTCAAGAAACTCCCTTCAGCTACTACTCTCTGTCTCCTGTTGCTCAACAAGTTCTTTATCCACCTAGATAGAACACCCTGCACACCATGTGACTTCACTTTTTCCATTAGTCTACCATGGGGAATCTTATTAAACGTCTTACTAAAGTCCATGTATATGACATCAACAGCCCTTCCTTCATCTATCAACTTGGTCACTTGGTCAAAGAACTCTATTAAGTTGGTAAGGCACGATCTCCCCCGCACAAAACCATGTTGTCTATCACTGATAAGCCCATTCTTTTCTAAATATAAATAGATCCTATCCCTCAGTACCCTCTCCAACAACTTTCCCACCACCGATGTCAGGCTCACTGGTCTGTAGTTACCTGGAATATCCCTACTACCCTTCTTGTACAGGGGGTCAACATGAGCAACCTTCCAGTCCTCCTGCACCTCACCTAAGGATGCCACGAAGATATCTGTCAGGGTCCCAGCTATTTCCTCTCTCGCCTCCCTCAGCAACCTGGGACAGATCCCATCTGTTCCTGGGGGTTTATCCACCTTAATAACCTCTAGCGTACATAACACATCTTCCCTACTTATGCCGACGTGATCCAGACTAATCAAACTTCTATCTCTAATCTCAAGATTCATGTCCCTCTCCTCAGTGAACACTGATGCAAAGTAATCATTCAGAAACTCACCCATTCTCTCCGGTTCGACATACAGCCTTCCTTCATTATCCTTTCGTGAACCAATCCTTTCTCTAGTTATCCACTTGCTTCGTATATAAGAATAAAATACTTTGGGATTCTCCTTAATTCTGTTTGCTAAAACTATTGCATGACCCCTTTTGCCCACTTGATTCCTTGTTTAAGATTGGTCCTGTTCTTCCTATATTTCTCCAGGGCCTGTTCTGTTCTTAGCTGCCTGGACCTTGTACGCTTCCCTTTTCCTCTTGGCTAGTCGTACAATTTCTCCTGTCATCCACGGTTCATGAATCTTGCCCTTCCTATCCTTTGCCTTCAATGGGACATACCTATCCTGCACTATCTTTGAAAGCCTCCCACATATGGACTTCCCTTCAAATAGTTGTGTCCAATCCACATTCCCAGCTCCTGCCTAATTTTGATATAATTGACCTTGGCCCAGTTTAGTACTTTTCCCTTCGGACCACTCTCATTTTTATCTACGAGTATTCTAAAACTTACAGAATTGTGGTCACTGTTCTCAAAGAAATCCCCCACTGCAACTTCCACCACCTGTCCTGGCTCGTTCCCCAGTACCAGGTCCAATATGGCCCCTTCCCTTGTCGGATTATTGACATACTCCTCTCTCAAACTCCCTTGGACGCTTCTTACAAATTCTACCCTATCCAGACCTCTGACGCTAAGTGTATCCCAGTCAATGTTGGGAAAATTAAAATCTCTCATCACCACTACACTCTTGCCTCTACATCTTTCCATAATCTGTTTACCTATTTGTTCTTCTACCTCACGCTCAATGTTGGGAGGCCTGTAATACAATGTAACTGCACCTTTCTTATTTCTCAGCTCCACCCATCATGCCTCACTGCCCATGACTTCCATAGTGTGCTCCTTCAGCACAGCCGTGATATCATCCCTGATCAGCAATGCAACTCCACCACCCCCCCCCCCACTTTTTTGTCTTCCCTCCCTGTCCTGTCTGAAGTGTCTATATCCTGGAACATTTAGTTGCCGATCATTATGCCCTTCCTTCAACTAAGTCTCTGTGATTGCAATAATGTCATGCTCCCAATCACCAATCCAAGCCCTAAGTTCATCTGCCTTACACACTATACTCCTTGCATTAAAGTAGATGCATTTCAGGCCACCAGTTCTTTTGCGCTTATCCGCTCTCTGCCTACTCTTCCCTTTATTAATGCTATCTTCATGATTCTTACAGTCTCCACCTCGCTGCCTACTTCTATTCTCGTCTGGTTCCCATTCCCCTGCCACATTAGTTTAAAACCTCCCCAACAGCAAAAACTCCCCCAAGGACATTGGTTCTGGTCTGGTTCAGTTCTAGACTGTCCATTTTGTAATAGTTCTACCTTCCCCAGAACCAGTCCCAATGTCCAACAAATCTGAACCCCTCCCTCCTACACCATCTCTCAAGCCATGTGTTCATCCTGTCTATTATTTCATTTCTATGCTGGCTAGCACGTGACACTGGTAGTAATCCCAAGATCACTACTTTTGAGGTCCTCCCCTTTAACTTCTCCCCTAGCTCCCTGAATTCTTCTTTCAGGACCTCATCTCATTTTCTACTTATATCGTTGGTGCCTATGTGTACCAAGACAACTGGCTGTTCACCCTCCCCGATTAGAATGCTCTGCAGCCGATCGGTGACATCCCTGACCCAAGCACGTGGGAGGCAACATACCATCTGGGAGTCCCGTTTTCGGCCACAGAACCACCTATCACTCCCCTCACGATAGAATCCCTTATGACTATGGCCCTACGTGTCTTTTTCCCGCGCTTGTGAACAGCAGTGCCCGCCAAGGTGCCATGATCTTACCATCTGCTTTGCACAAGAAAATCAACTAGAATGTCTCTCATGCTAGCCTTTGCAGAATCTCTGTGTTTTTCTTCCAGATGCCACTGGAAAATGTTAATATTTGGGCTGCATCCTTTCTCCATCATATGTCAATGCAGAAAATACTTTCTAAGATGAAATTATATTTATATATTCTTTTTGATTTGGCTGGATAGGCAGCATGCAATTTATTAGGCTTTGCCAGACTGTCATAACAGACTGTTATATTCAAGATGTAGGTGCAATGGTCAATCTGGCAAATGGTTAGGAGTTCTGGGACAGGGAACAAAGTTTAGGGGTTCAGTCCATAGCTGGTTAGCCTCAACACTGCTCGATTACTGCAGCATCAATAAAGGACAGCTAATAATTCAACAACTGAAGGATCTAATGAACGTGATGTACAATTTAGGTGCAGGCTGCCAAAGTAATTAATTGCAGTTTACTGAATGTCACACAAATTTTACAGGTTGTATCTGTAATATCAGTAAGTATGAAAGTAAGCATGCAGATGCATCAGGCAGCGAAGAAGGCAAATAGTATGTTAGCCTTCATAGCAAGAGGACTTGAATACAGCAGCAGGGAAGTCTTGCTGCTGTTGCACAGGGCCTTGGTAAGCCCACACCTGGAGTATTATACAGATTTTGGGTCTCCTTATCTGTGGAAGAATGTTCTGTCTATGGAGGGAGTGCAACAAAGGTTTACCAGACTGATTCCTGGGATGGTAGGACTGATGCATGAAAAGAGATTGCGTTGGTTAGGTCTATATTCACTGTACTTTAGAAGAATGAGGTCTGAGTCTCAGAAACCTATAACATTCTAATATGACTAGATTGGGTAAATTCACGAAAGGTGGTCCAGATGAGCACAGAGTCCAGAACTAGGGGTTACAGTCAAAGGAAATGATGTTGGCCATTTAGGACTGAGATGAAGAGTAATCTTTTCACCCAGAGGGTGGTGAGTTTATGAAATTTTCTGTCACAGAAAACAGTTGAGGCCAAAACACTGAATATTTTTGAGAAGGAAATATATATGATTCTTTGGGTGAAAGGGAACAAAGGGTATGGGATTTAAGCAGGAACAGGGTACTGATTTAGAAGACCAGCTGTGATAATATTAAAAGGCTGAGCTCACATGGCCTACTCCTGTCTGTATAATCTATGTTTCTATGTTCTAGTAGCTCTATGTCTATTTAGCTCCTATTCTAAATATTATTATTATTAATAATAAAATTTATTCTACTCCTTAACTGCACCTACTCTTGCCTTGGTACAATACTGTGGATATCTCTGTCAGTGCCACATATCAGCTTAAAGTATGATATGGAGGTGCCGGTGTTGGACAGGGATGGACAAAGTTAAAAATCACACAACGCCAGGTTATAGTCCAACAGGTTCATTGGGAAGTACAAACTTTCGGAGTGCTGCACCTTCATCAAGTAGCTAGTGGGGCAGGATCATAGCACACAGAATTTATAGTAAAAGATCAAAGTATCATACAACTGATACATTGTATTGAACAAACCTAGATTGCTGTTAAGTCTTTAATCTCTTAGAATGGGGATGCAGAGTTCAGCCAAAGCAGTTATGGTTGAACCAGCATAATGATTATTTGTTGGTTTTTAAGCCATGAGAAACATCACAATCAAATCCAAGCCTGAGCTCAAGATAATATTGCCTTTACCCCTTCCCTGCTTCAGATTTACTAAACCCATTTGTATGGTTTGAAGCTCCATTGGACAGAGTTTGGAGGTGGGTTGGATTAGTCTAAGACAATATATTGGTTTTCAGGTTGGCACCAAATTAAAAGTCCCCAAAGAAACCTGCTCACATACATTTAACCACTTCTATGATGTGGAGATTCTTTTTCTGATGCCAGTTGGCCAACAAGTCAAAAGCATCTCCAAGCACCCAGCAGCAGTGCTGTCATTGAGCCAAGTGAGCAGCCAATCAGCTTGCAGTATTCTCACATACATGCTAAACTTTACAGATGTAGTGAATTAAATGTCTTGAATACACAGGAGACTATCATAAATCTTTTAAATACTGTTTAAAATGTATTGTTTACTATAAATAAGAAATTGACATTCAACAAATACATAATTGTTTTTTAAAGGGCTGGTGAGTTACTTTGCAATAATTCTACACTTACTGAGTTTCAAAACCCAGTTACACCTATTCAACAAAGTAACTGCTTTAAGAATTTTTTACAGTAAGATAAGAACATAAAACAGAGAGTACCCTTGTCACTTCAGTGACATCTATATGTTTGCAGTCAGGGGAGCTCGAAAGCATATCATCTTTGATATGTTCGAAAGCATATCAGCATATGTCAGGGTTCAAAACTTCTGGATTTCCTTGTCAACTGTACACGTACAGAATCCAGAGCCAAGGTTTTGTCAGGCTGTTGAGGGTCTGACCCACTGTTCGTAAAACGCGTGGGGAGCCTGTCAATTCCTTAGGAAGGACTAATGGAACTAAGTTCCCTTCAGGCATTTAATTGGACTTCACCTGACCTTCTCTCTGATAAAAGTCCCCAGTGATAGAAATACTCACCAACTGAGAGCTGCTGGCAAATCAGACACTGGCAGATTCTCAAGCAGAATGGGAGGTTGATGGTGGCACTGCATACACCCAGAGTCCATGGTCACAGGTGAACCCAAGGCCTTAGATGGATGAAGGTGTGAAGGGGTTCACATGTCAGGGGTCACAGGAGTGAGTGGAGTTGTGGGAAGTAATGGCAGGTAGGTGGTTTTCAGTGGACATGCTTTTGTGTGAAGCTGAATGCTTCAATTAAGCATATGGTGTTTAATACTGAGGAACAGAATCCCATTCTTCAGTTACAAGGTTGCTGGCAAACCCAAGGGTACATGAAACCCATGTGGCCTCCAATTAGTCCCTGAGCTGCCACTAAATTGTGGTGGGCTCAGGAATAATGAGAGTCAGTTGGTTTATTAATGAAGCTAATCAACATTCTAGTGGTGGTGACTGAAATCACCATACAGTCCTTTCCAGCCTCCATTTGAAGTTGGGAAGGCTTTCCCACCAAGTTGAGACTGATATGGGGTTCATCCTATGATTGAATGAGCCCTAGCTTTCACGGTTTCCTCTGCATGTACTGGATTCAATCCAGCCCCAGAAGTTTCAATCTGTTTCAGAGGACAAATAATGGCAAATGCAATATCACAGAGGAGAAAGTGAGGACTGCAGATGCTGGAGATCAGAGTTGAGACAGTGTTGCTGGAAAAGCACAGCAGGTCAGGCAGCAACCAAGGAGCAGGAGAATTGACAGGAATCACAATGAAGAGCTTATGCCCAAAATGTCGATTCTCCTGCCCCTCGGATGCTGCCTGACCTGCTGTGCTTTTCCAGCAACACACTCTTGAAATGCAACATCATGCCAGCCAAATTCAACCAAAGGTGCTTCAATAATTTCCTTCAGCCTGAAGTAATGCAGCTTTAAAGCTTTTTTCTGAGACGGAAACTACAAGGCAGCCTTATGCTCTTCTCATTTTTTCCCACTGTTCTTCAGAAAATTTTCTGTGAGGTGCACTCAGTGTCAAGCTGGATTGCTACCTTCAGATCTAGTTTTCCGAATTAGAGGCCTCATCTACCACCAACACTGTTTCCGTTGTGTAGCCTGCAATCGACGACTTCTACCTGGAGAAGAGTGCAGACTGCAATTTGATGGACCCTATTGCATTGAGGATGGCTGGCTTCCAGATCCCAGCTTGATTGAACAGGATCCTGTGAGAGCCGAACGAGATGATCGAAGCCTGTATCTATCAGGTCAGTTGATGTTTGTGCTCAGATTCCCTGAAGTAGAAAGAGGATAATGCTAAATAAAATGCAGACTTATCGGGTGCCTGGTCAAATTTGAGTTCAATGTTTGCCGTCTCATTTGTGTTATGTTTAGTGACAGAAACCGTCCCATAAAATGCACGAGTGCCTCTTTTATTGTGTTCCAATTCCACTGCATCTTTCAGCAGCATAACTGATTGTTCTTCAGATTGTAATAAGGCATTGGGTTACACTTGTACACTTCCCTCTGAAGGGGGCACTTGAGATGATCCTTTATTGCTGTGGCAAGAATACCAAGGCAAGGTTTATATGACAGCAGAAGTGTGATGACAGCAATGTAGCGTCAAGGGAATATCGGAGAGGTTTAGACAGGAAATGGAAATATGGTACCAATGTAACAGGAAATGGAAATATGGTACCAATGTAACCGGAAATGTTTTTCAAATGACTGGCGTTAATTTCATCTGAGTAACAAAGTTGAGCAACAAAATTACCACCACCCCCCACCCTTCCTCCCGACACATGTGCAGAGAGGCCAGAAGCTTTGACAGGCTTCAGAAAGTGTGCATGCTCTACTGATATGATATTCTGTGTGCAGTGACATCAGCACCAGTGCATGTCCAAACTGTCCCGCCATGGAATTGTGCATGTCGTTAGAAATCTGCCAGTTAATGATGTAAATGCACCTATGCCGTTAATCGCGTTCAAAGATCAGAGAGAATTGGTTTCTGGGAGTTCCAAATTTTCCCGGAAATTCCAAGTTGGTTGTTTACTTCTTTATCTTTACATATTCAAATGCAGAAAATATTTGAAGGGTAAATGAATGATCTGTCTTGTTATCTGGTTTTGATCATCTGGTTCCCTTATCTCTTTCAGTAGCATTTCTGCAGTGTACTTTTAGTTTAGCTAAATCTCTGGTATGCTGCTCTGCCTTTATCAATAGTCGGAGCTATAGTGATCTTTCCATTGTAATTTTTGTAAGTATTTGCCTTGATGAGGTTTGCCGTTGTTATTCCTCAACCGTGTTCGATTCTGAGCTTTATTTAACTTTTACCATGCAGCGTCATACTCCACATTTTGTGTTAATTTCTTCGAGTGGCCTTATCTGACATTCATCTCGGCTCATTGATCTATTCCTAGAGATATGCAGATATTTTTCACAGTGACAATCTCCCTTTGCCTGTTTTGTGGAACATTTTGTTTCTCATTAGAGAAAGTCAAGGCCTGTCCGCCAGCACTGCGAGCACCAACCCACTCAGATAAGATAACCCGTGTGCGGACGGTACTGAATGAGCAGCAGCTGCTCACATTACGGACCTGCTATGCTGCAAACCCCCGACCGGATGCACTCATGAAGCAACAGCTGATGGAGATGACAGGGCTCAGCTCAAGGGTTATCAGGGTCTGGTTTCAAAATAAACGGTGCAAAGACAAAAAGAAGAGCACAATGCCGAAGCACACGGACCAGTGTGACAGGAATAAAGCAGTAAGTCTTAATTTCTGTGTTCTCGCCTTACTCAGACATAGTTCCACCAATGAAAGTTATCTCATTACCTAACCTAAGTAGACATTTTTCAAGTGAGTCTTGTGTGTGTCAGATATTTGTTTTTGATCATAGTGGGCAACATAGCCAAGACCAGTCCTTTGTTTCTTGATAGCCACACATACACACTATCAGCACTGGTCCCTGATAGCAATCAGGAATGGAATTCCTGAGCAATTTCCCCTTCACTTACCTGAGTATTCCTGCCATTTCCTGAAGTATATTTCAACTTAACAGACCAGGGACCTAACTGGGTACTACAAATGGATGTTATTCACTCTATTGAAAGAATGAGCCATGGTGTGGATGAAGGGCATGAAGATTAGAGTCATAGAGATGTACAGCACAGAAACAGACCCTTTGGTCCAACCCGTCCATGCTGACCAGATATCCCAATCTAATCTAGTCCCACCTGCCAGCACCTGGCCTATATCCCTCCAAACCCTTCCTATTCATATACTCGTCCAAATGCCTCTTAAATGTTGCAATTGTACCAGCCTCCACCACTTCCTCTGGCAGTTTATTCCATACACGTACCATGTGAAAAAGTTGCCCCTTAGGTCTCTTTTATATCTTTCCCCTCTCACCCTAAACCTATGCCCCCTAGTTCTAGACTCCCTGACTCCAGGGAAAAGACTTTGCCTATTTATCCTATCCATGCCCCTCATAATTTTGTAAACTTCTGTAAGGTCATCCCTCAGCCTCTGACACTCCAAGGAAAACAGCCCCAGCCTGTTCAGTCTCCCCCTATAGTTCAAATCCTCCAACCCTGGCAACATCCTTGTAAATCTTTTCTGAACTCTTTCAAGTTTCACAACATCTTTCCAATAGGAAGGAGACCAGAATTGCATGCAATATTCCAACAGTGGCCTAACCAATGTCCTATACTGAAGGTTCAAATCTGGATGGGGTAGATAAAAGAAATAGGTTTTGGAGTATGTCAGTCATTAAAGCTGCACAACAGATTAGCAAGTCTATAACAAAAAAAGCAAATGAAGTATGAGGCTGAAGGAATAGAAATGAAAAGCATATAAAGTCCTGTTAGGGATATATGAAACCTTGGTTACACCACAATTAGAACATTGAATGCAATGCTGGTTGCTGTATTATAAAAAGGAAATTGAAGAAGATGCAAAGAAGAAATCCAAGGATGGGATCATGAATTTAATGGATATATGTATCAGGAAAGGATTGGCAGGCTGAAACCCTTCTCTTTTTAAAAATAGAAGGCTGAGAGGTGACCTGATAGAGGTCTTTAAAATTATCAGATGTTTTGGCAGAGAACAATGGCACAATGAGAGGCCATCAATAAGATAGTCATCAAGAAATCCAGTAAGAATAGGAATGAAAAGGAACTTCCTCATCCAAAAAGATGCTGAGGAGTGTATCACAAAAGTGAGCAATATTGATGGGGGTAAGTTAGTTCATTTGGCTGGACAGCTGGTTTACAGTGCACTATGACACTGACAGCAAACATTCCATTCTCAAACCAGTTGAGGTTACCATGAAGATCCTTCTAACCTTTTACCTGAGGCCTGATAACCCTCAGTTTAAATTCACCACCAGTTATGTCTCTTGAATGAGACAATAGCCCTTTGGTGACTTTATCCATAGATGGATTTAAGGGGAAATTAGACACGTGTGAGAGGAGGGAGCAGATGGTTACTATCATAGGGTTTAAATGAGAAAAGATGGAAGTAAGATTGAGTGGAGAATGGACTGGTTGAACCAAATAACTATTTCTGTACCATTCAACTATTAGTATTTTGAAAAGCTTTTCTTAGTGGTGACATTGCTCCATTTTATAAAATCATTTTTCTTTGAATAAATTTTTTAATTTGTTTTTCTTGTAAAATAACTACGCATATTACATAAATTACACTTTCCATTTCCTTTTCCTACTTGTCAACTCAATGGTCCAGAGGTTCTTAAAAGTAGTTAATTATTACATTGATTAGTGTTTCTGTGGAGACCAATAAGGCAAAGCTGAAATGTTTCTATCCATTGCAAATGAGACATCACCAACATTGTTTTCCCAAGAAAACCATACTGTTGTTTCTGATATTTTTTTTCAATAGGATATTCAGGGGTTAGTTGGAACTCTGATGATAGCTACCAGTCCATTACCACAGAAAGTCGATTTGCAGTGCAGCCCTGTTGAGGTGCAGAGATACTGGCCACCATGGGAAGACCTTAGTGACCTTACACTACAGGTAGGCACAATCACATGAAGGGTGCATTTCTACGTACGTATCTAACTGGGCAGTGCAAAATAAGACTCTTTGGCCATCACAGCTTAAATGGTTTAGGATTACTGAGGAAACCAGCTCAGCCAGGTCCTTCTCAGCCAAGGGAATTCCCTTCTCAGTCAATATGTGGGTTCGAGGGTTAAATTTGATTGAGTGAGCCAGTCAAATGAGAACCCCATTTTTGATTCCATTGTGCCACCAACTCCTACCCCATCCTCCCTCATGTACTTCTCTTGAATGGGATGGTCAGAGACTGTACTGCTGACTCATTTTGGAAAATTCTCAGTGACTGACAGGTTGCCTCAGATTTTTGAGATCAAGGTAACTGCTGGTCTTGAATTTTGCCCCTCTCTCCTCCTTTACTCTGTAGAGAAACACTTTTACATTCTATAATTTTTCTTAAGGAAACAAGAAATAAAATCCTTTTCATGCACACTTCAGTTTTTTTTTATATCTTGAAGACAGTTGTTCCTTTTAATTTAAAAGAATTTCTGTACAGACAGGTTTTTCTGGAAGAAGATCACGCTTCATTTGCAGTAGTAGTGTTGAAGTGTCACCTCTTAGTTGTCAACCTTCTGACACAACAAACAGTGAAGAATCTCAACCATCAGACCTCTGATATCGCCTGTTTCCAGCTATATGTCAACTCATCGCTGAAAAAAACAACTGGATGGACTTCAAATTTGATTTTTGCTATAAGATGAATGAGATCTTCATACTGTTCTTGGCAGATCAAAAGTTTAATTAAAAGACAATAACTTTGCTGTCATAAAATGTAAGGATAGACCCCCATGCCATTAAGAAAAATTTAAATGAGATCAATGCAATATTCAAAGCTCATTCATTCCATGCTGAGTAATAGTCAAACTAATATTCTATACGATCTAAACCCTATTCCACTTCCCAAGTCTCCAATTTTGCATTCACTTAGTGCATGCTTTCATTGACAACCAATAATAGTAATTACAATCCATGAATAAAGTATAGGTCAAATAGATGGTACAAATAGTTTAGCAGAATACTGTTAACTAATCAAAAAATCAAGAATGTGAAATGTAACAGCTTTGATAAATGTCATAAGACTGCTTCAGTGAGCTAATGTTTTCAATCATAAGTGATTAGACAATATCATATGCATTTGAATTTAAAAGTGTAAAAGTGTTGAAATGTGTACAATTCTGAAGGAGCTTGACAGGGTTGACGATGAGAGGATGTTTTCTCTCGTGAGAGAATCTCAAACTAAAGGTTGCTGTTTAAAAGGGCCTTCCACTGATGACAAAGTGCAATTTCTTCTCTCCAGGCTGATTTTTCTTTAGAATTCACTACCCCATGATGGTAGGCCATAACTAAGCTCAAGGCTGAGGTAGACAGATTTTTGATCAACAAGAATTATGGGAATCAGCAGGAAAATTATTGATAAGGCTACATCAGGATTAAGCATGATCAAATTGAGTAGCAGAGGAGATTTGAAGGGGCACATGGCCTACTCCTGTTCTAAATTCTTATGATTGTATGGATCCCTGGGTCTGCCAACAATTTGTGTATTCTCAAATAGTTTGAGACAATTATAGAGTCATGGAGATGTACAGCATGGAACCAGGCTCCAACGCATCCATGCCCACCAGCTATCCAAACCTAATCTAGTCCCACTTGCCAGCATTTAGCCCATATCCCTATCAACCCTTCCTATTCATATACCCATCCAGGTACCTTTTTTAAATGCGGTAATTGTATCAGCCTCCACCACTTCCTCTAGCAGCTCATTCCACCCTCTATCTGAAAAAGTTTCCCCTTGGGTCTCTTTTATATCTTTCCCTTCTCACCCTGAACCTATGCCCTCTAGTTCTAGACTCCCCGCACCCCAGGGAAAAGGTCTTGTCTAATTACCCTATCCATGCCCCTCATGATTTTATAAACCTCTATAAGATCACCCCCCAGCCTCCGATGCTTCAGTCTCTCCCTATAGCTCAAATCCTTCAACTCGGCAACATCCTTGTAAATCTTTTCTGAACCCTTTCAAGTTTCACAACATCCTTCTGATCAGGAGGAGACCAGAATTGCATGCAATATTCCAAAACTGGCCTAACCGATGTCCTGTACAGCCACAATATGACCTCCCAACTTCTATACTCAACTCTGACAAACACCTGATGAAGGAGCAGCGCTCTGAAAGTTAGTGCTTCCAAATAAACCTGTTGGACTATGTGTGGAGTTTGCACATTTCCCTGTGTCTGCATGGGTTTCCTCTAGGTGCTCTGGTTTCCTCCCACAATCACAAAGATGTGCGGGTCAGGTGAATTGACCATGCTAAATTGTCCCATAGTGTTAGGTGTGTTAGTCGGGGTAAATAAAGGATGGGGAAAGAGTTTGGGTGGGTTTCTCTTTGGAGGGGCGGTGTGGACTTGTTGGGCCAAAGGGCCTGTTTCCACCCTATAGAGAATCTAATCTAATCTAATCTATAACCTGGTGTTGTGATATTTAACCCTGACCAATAAAAGAAAGCATCCCAAATGCCGCCTTCACTATCCTATCTACAGATGACTCAACTTTCAAGAAACTATGAACCTGCACTCCAAGTGTCTTTGTTCAGCTACACTCCCAAGTGTATAAGTCTTGCTCTGATTTGCTTTTCCAAAATGCAGCACCTCACATTTATCTAAATTAACCTCCATCTGTCACTCCTCAGCCCATTTGCCCATCTGATCTAGAGTCTGTTGTACTCTGAGATAACTTTCTTCGCTGTCCACTACACCTCCACTTTTGGTGTCATCTGTAAACTTATTAACTATACCTCTTATGTTCACATCCATATCATTTATATAAATGATCAAAAGTAGTGAACTCGGCACTGATCCTTGCGGCACACCCCTGGTCATTGGACTCCAGTCTGAAAAGCAACCCACCCCCCTCCACTAACCTCTCTCTTTTACCTTCGAGCCAGTTTTGTATTTAAACGGTTAGTTCTCCCTGTATTCAATGAGATCTAACCTTGCCAATCAGTTTCCCATGAGTAACCTTGTCGAATGAGGAGAAAGTGAGCTTGTCGAATGCCTTGCTGAAGTCCATATAGATCATGCCCACTGCTCTGCCCTCATCAATCTTCTTTGTTACTTCTTCAAAAAAACTCATTCAAGTTCGTGAGACATGAGTTTCCACGCACAAAGCCATGCTGACTATCCCTAATCAGTCCTTGCCTTTCCAAATACACATAGATCCTGTCCCTCAGGATTTCCTTCAACAACTTGCCCATCACTGATGTCAGGCTCACTGGTGTATAGTTCCCTGGCTTTTCCTTACCACCTTTTTTAAATAGTGGCACCACGTTAGCCAACCTCCAGTCTTCTGGCATCTCACCTGTGGGTATTGGTGATACAAATATCTCAGCAAGGGGCCCAGCAATCACTTGCTTAGCTTCCCATAGAGTTGTAGGGTACACCTGATCAGGTCTTGGGGATTTACCTACTTTTATGCATTTCAAGACATCCAGCACCACTTTCTCTGTATTATGGACATTTTTCAAGATGTCACTATCTATTTCACCACATTCTATAACTTACATGTCCTTCTCCACAATCAACACTGATGCAAAATATTCAATTTAGCATCAAATTTTGGGGACTTTTTTTATTCTACTTTTTAAAGGAAATTACTAAAGTCATAAAATCAAATCATTCGTCAAAGAATGGCAGGAAAACATTTCAAATTCAATTCATTATTGAACTGCAATGATAAATCTATTTGCTCCTCTGTCCCACTGGTTCCATGGTGTTACCATTTCCTCATCCACCTTTATTGTTGAGACCCATTGCAACTACCTTTTCTGCCTTATGATGATTTTACAGCCATTAATCTCAATTACTTCCACTATGCAAATCATGCAAAGAAATGTTGCATTTTAATACTAATGGACTGTAGATATTAGTTCCTACTTTTGCTATCTTTCATGTTGATCAAGTCACACTGAAATTTGAAAGCTTCACACTCAAACTCTCAGATAAAAACGCTGAAAAGTTGGAATATGTACCATGTAGGTTTATTTTCAATTCTGATTGATAATGATATTGGTTTCAGCTCTAAAGATATATTTTTCATTGTTATCTGTGTACAATTCAGTGTTTTGGTTTCAGTCACATTATGCAGCAGGGACATTATCAGACTGATTGATTCATATGCTTACATAAAATTCCTATCAACACAGGTAATAATTCTGCCTATGTGCAACTAACACATGCTAGAAACCCAAATTTTTCATTGCAGCACAGGATTTTTCATCCACTGCTGGCAATGTACATTTTCAGTTTACATTTCTAGTATGTACCAGAATAAAGGAGAACCTTTACCTCCAAGGCAGTAATTTAAAAAAAAAATCAACTTAAGACTGTTAAAAGGGTGTGTTCTGTGACATAGTATTTACCTGACAGCACCAGAAGAAATGAAATCCTAAAATGGTTTTGTTGCCCCTAGTTAAAATGAATTGTTTCATGTTTATGTTAAAATAGATCCAAATAGTTTAACATTAGTTTTTTAACTACTGTGATATCAGAAGATTATGATACCTTTTTGAAGAATATTTTCAAAATAGCATTTATTCAAAAGTTTTTGTTTTGGTGTTTTGGCTATTGGATATTTATTTACTCTATTTATTCATAACACTTTTGAATTTGAACGATCTTTTATTGTACATAAGGGTATAAAATACTTGTTGTAAGATTTTAAAACAGGTAATGAAGATTTAGAAATAGTATTCTTTCACAAACTGTTGTATTATGCATTGTGTATGTGAGGTGTGCAGAAATGCATTGCAATCTGAAAATTGCATGATAGTGAAATGTGGCATAATAATGTTGAGACCTGAACATTTTTCTACATTTTACATCTAAAATCAAAATGGAATTTGCTAAAAAATTCAAGTATGAATGGTGAATAATATCACTGATTAAAGGTAAGACAAGGTGTTACTCACTTTAGTTGTAAAGGTGATAGTAAATATTTCATAGTGTGAAATGACTTCAGACACAACAACAATGAAGTTTTAAGCATTTTGAAAGCTTAATCAAGATTATACTTTACTGACAGAAGAATTTTTGTTTTGTTCTGTTGTCATTCTAAGATAACTTTTTGTTTGGGTGCAATGTCCAGTGCGCTCTATTAAAAGATCAAAGTAATAGAACAGTTAATATTTTAAGCAACCATCAACTGATAAGCAATGTTAACTGCCAACAGATGTATAACATCAAATGAGATGATGATAATATGGCTTTTTATGTCTTTTTTAATCAAAACAGAGCATTAATATTGTATTGACATGGACTGTTGCTTTCATGAATTAATTCCTAACCAGTTACGGCAAAAATCACCTAACCCCCATGAATATTTTATGAAAGTATCAAGAATTTTGGTACAGTGCCTAAGAAATGAGGGCAGTTGCCATCTTAGTAGACATTACAGCTGATATATTGGTACCCTGAGCTGACCTCTCTTCACATCCATGTTGAGAGAAAGTTGTCCCCTTTTGAGAGTATACAGTCTATTCATCAAAAAAATTAGTTTTGTAGATTTACTAGCAATGTAATAAGTCATTTATAATCTCTTCACAATCTGTCATTGCCTAATGTCTGAACATGCCTCATTTATCATGTATTAATGACTAAGCATTTGAGTTCTGGCTATCCAGACACTGGGGGCTCCTCGGGTTTTATAGATATACATACATCATCGCTAACTGCATAAAAGCAAAATAATTGTGTTATCCATATTCCTGTTGGTACAGAAACTGTTGTCAGTGAGATTGGGTTTGGCCCAATAACTTCAGTTTCATAAATACTTACATTTTGTGAATTACAAAAAAATCAAATTATTTCAAATTCTCAATGTGCCTTTCTGATGTCCAAGATTGTATAACTCTGGTCGCTTGAATACCCCAGTTTTCATCACTCCACCATTGATGTCCATGCCTTCAGCTGATTGGTATTAAGCTTTGAAACTTGCTGCCTAAACCATTCTGCATCCCTCAATCTTTACCTCCTTAATAGCAACCACTATGACAAGGCTTCTGGTCATCTATTTGGGGGGGTCCAACAGTGACAATATTTTAGAAATATTTCTATTGAAAGTAAAGTGTTTTAAGATAGTGGATAGTCATGAAAAACAAAACTTGATTTGATTTGGTTTATTTATTGTCATGCGTATTTTGTTACAAAATAAAGTGAGAAGTGTCGGAGAGTTTTGCCACTGTCTGGTGCCATCTTAAAATATATAAAAACAAACCAAAACGTAGAATGTAAAGGCAAAAAATAAAGTGTTCAATTTTATAGTCCTTGTTAAGTGTTCCATCATGGGTCATAGACCTGGTAACAAGGCACGAGTCCCTTTCACCACACCACCACCAGTGGGACAAAAGTTGCTATGCTTGACACCGTCTCTCCTCTACTGACACCCTTGCCACTAAGAGTCCGCACTGGACCTCGCCAGCACAAATGCTGCCAGGTACTGCACTGGTCTAAACTCTACTCAGGCACTGCAATGAGTCTGCTTTGGCCCACTTCGATGATAAAGCCGCTGCTGATGCCACTTTCAAGATGTAAGCAAAATAAATGGGTGAAGAAAAGAAAAGTGAGAAAAGGGGGAAAAAATGAAAAGAAAAACAGAGAAAACAAGCCCTGGCTTCAAGTCCTACTCCACCTGGGGCTGCCATGACATTTCTTCATGTGGCTCAGCTTTGTTTGTTCATTTTGTTCTTCTGATTACAATTTTTATGAGCCATTTTTCTACATTAAATACAATACATAGGCCTGGATTTTAGTGAGGTCAGTGTTTGGGGGTGGCGGTTTCCTAAGGTTACCACCACCTGCATCCTCCTGAGGAAAGTTGTTTCCAAATTGACTAACTTTAAAACGAGCTGTCCCACAGCAATAGCATACAGCCAATAGCTTAAATAAGGTGAGAGTCTGACTTCTGCCCTCTGTGACAGAAAGTCTCCTGTTGACAGCTGCTGGAAAATCTAATTGGCCAGCAGTTCTAGCTATCCCAGCAAAATTCAGTGGTTGGCACTGCTGGAACTATAAGGGGGCCTTAGAATGAAGAGCATATGGCCATTGGTGAGAGGGAAGTCCAGGATTTGGGCAGCCTTTTGGACATGGGGGAGTTTTGGGCTGGAGGATTTGGAATCCAGTAGGGATGCACCAAGGGGACACAGGGACCTTGAATTTGAATTTGCTCCTGATGTGCAGAGGGTACCTGTCCAAATGACATGTCCCACTTTTTCATTGAAATAGTTTTAATAAGTGGAGTTTTGACTCTCACCTGCTTTTTCCATGATACAGTAGTGGATGCGCATTGAGGACCCTAAATGGCCAATAATTGGAACATAAGGACTTCAATAGACTTAAGGATGGATAGACTACCAAACTGCTTGCCCACACCCTATTATGGGGAATCAATCAGTGTGGGTGAGAAGGCAATAGGCTAGCCACCTGTAAAATTTTACACACCCATCCACTACTGCTATTGTCACTAATATAATTCCATCAAATGTAATAATTCGTCTTTATACAAGTATTGTACTGTTTGTATCGTTAATGTTAGCTTTTAAGCTAAATATAAATGGCTACAAAGATGCAGCTGTAGTTATTGTAATGGGGTCAGCCAGATGGACCTCATAGAATATGAGTTACCTCTTGGACCAGATTAACAGCCCCAGTCAAGGAGCCCTGGTTGACAGATAAGAATAGATGTGTCAGACATCCTTTCACTCTTGAGAGGTGATTCTGGGAGAGCTGGATCAGTGTCAAGAACTTGCCATGTGTAAATAAAAGGTGACGTGGTGAATTATTATGGAAAGTTCATACATAACCTGGCCTCCATTCTGGCATCTTTGCATTAACTCTTACAAAAGTTTCAATCTTGGAAATGGTTGCATAGCCAAACATAGTTTACAGGGAAGTGAGAATCAGCTGTCATTCTCTAAGGTTGGCACACTATGATCCCAGAGAGAAAGTGAGAGCTGCAGATGCTGGAGATCAGAGCTGAAAATGTGTTGCTGGAAAAGCGCAGCAGGTCAGGCAGCATCCAAGGAACAGGAGAATCGACGTTTCGGGCATAAGCCCTTCTTCAGGAATTATATGCACTTAGTGTTAGAACCCAACACTAAATTCAGCCTGAAGCTATGGGTGGCACTGCCTTATTCTCTTTAATTAGACCTAGCAGGGATTTGTGGTCCTTTATTATAACTAATTTAGATCCACAAAGGTATTGGTAGAATTTCCAGACACCAAATGTGACCTGAAGAAGGGCTTATGCCCGAAACGTCGATTCTCCTGTTCCTTGGATGCTGCCTGACCTGCTGCGCTTTTCCAGCAACACATTTTCAACACTATGATCTCTACCGAGGTATGGTATTGACATGCAACACCACCCCTTGACATTGGGATAGTATTAACTCATACGTGGTCCAATGGAGAGGAACACTCCATAGCGTATGCATCCCGGACTTTAGCTAATGCAGAAGGTAAATATGCCCAGATAGAGAAGCAAAATTCGGCGGTCACATTTGGTGTCTGGAAATTCTACCAATACCTTTGTGGATCTAAATTAGTTATAATAAAGGACCACAAATCCCTGCTAGGTCTAATTAAAGAGAATAAGGCAGTGCCACCCATAGCTTCAGGCTGAATTTAGTGTTGGGTTCTAACACTATGTTCCAACTTATAATTATATGCACTTTGTCAGGAAGGCCAATTAATGAATGTGGATGCATTGAGCCACTTCCTGGTGGCAGATGCACCAGAAGAGTCCATAATGGTCTTAAATTTTCTGGATACCCTTCTGATCACAGCTGACAATATAATTGAATTGAATATCAGACTTTGGATGCAAAAAGATCTGGTTCTAGCAAAACTGAAACAGCTCGTGGTGATGGGTGAAACCAAAGGACCGTCACAACCAGAACTGAAACCATTTTGAACCCAAAGAGACCAGATCGCAGTAGAGGATGACAAATTATTACGGGGAACAAAGATTGCCACCGGATACTGGCTGAACTCCACCAGGGTAATCCAGAGACTTCCAAAATGAAGATCTTGGCAAGAAGTTATATCTGACAGCCAGGATTAGATGCAGACAAAGCCACATAGGTGGGACAGTGTCTAGAACGCCAACAAGCACTAACATTACCACCAGCAGCTCCCTCACATTTGAGGGAATGGCTGGGTAAACTCTGGGCCCAGTGACACGTTGACTATGCAGGTCTTTTCATGGGCTCCATATGCTTAGTCATTGTGGACATCCACTTAAAGTGGCATAGAGTTCATTCGTCAAATACAGGGATGATAAATGGAAAAACTGCATGGATTCTCAAAAGTGTTTACAGCAGGGATTTTGAGTATTTTAAGGTTGAAAGGTACTCAACATGTAACGATACCTTTCGTCATCCAATGGTCTGGCAGAAAGAGCAGTACAAACTTTGAAGGTAGGCTTAAAGAAACAGCGTACAGCTACACCAGACACCAAACTCTCCAAGTTCCTATTTGATTTTTGGACAACCCCATATGCAACTATAATTGCGAGAAGACTCCACACCAGATTTATACTGATCTGCCCAGACCTGGAGGGGGAAGGTGAAATGGCATCAGGAAAGTCAAATGCCCGATACAAGACATTTATTTTGTGACAAAATTGGGCGTAGGAGGTCATGAAATGGTCCTGCACAGGTAAAAGGCATGGTTGACACGAGGTTATGTCAAGTACATATAAAGTTTGGGTAAGTGTGACAGTCCTGAACAAGTATGTGGACCATATGATAGCTGCAAACTTGCAAACGGAACAGGAGCAAAACATGACTGGCTCCTCTGAACAGTCAGAAAGACTGGTGGAACCCATGGGTTCTTCCTCTCAATCAAGCATTAAAGAAACCTCAGAATCTGAGATGGATATGATAGATATTGTCTTTTGATGCCTTTGTCGCCTGAGGAAGACAATGATTTTTTTCCGAGACCCTCTGGGTGCAAGAGGTGAGCTACTCTGTGTTACATGCTGCCTGTATTCAAATCAGAGTCAAAGGAATCTGACCCAGGAGGAGCTACAGAAAAAAAAACAACCTATGTCCTCACACTCAAAGATGGAGGAATGTAGCAGTTGTAACTCGGTTAGCCAAGTGGTCAGCCAAGTGGATCTCCTAGAATATGAGTTCCCTGATTGAAACAGATAAAAATCAAGATTGTCAGGGATTCTCACACTCTGAGAGCTTGCTCTGAGGGAGTGTCAAGGATCAATGTTAAGAACTTTCCACATGTAAATAAAGAGTGCTTTGGTGATGGGATACAGGCTTCCATGGAGTTATTTCAGAAGCCAGGAGCATCTAGTTCCCAGCGGTATTTTTCAGGGTGTTGCACATCTCTATTTCAACAGTGATTAATTTGGGAGATGACTTTTATATAATTACCTGAGTGGGCTTTCTTGTTAATGTAACCTCTTCTACTGCTGACATTTTTCATTCTTCCAACAAATGTTAAATGTCTAGAAGATGCACAGTGAACATTGTTTCTTTAAGTTATCTGCAGTCCGGTATACAGCATTAGATAAAATACACAGATATTGCTAGTCATTGCCAATCAGAAAAGCAAAATGAAGCCTTGCAGTATAAGAGGAGAGTGCCATCTATAGTTTTTGGTATTAATGTCAGTCAGTAGCAAATACATAAAGAGTTTACATCATATTGAGAGTCAGTTTCCTCATACTTTTTTGATACAATTCCATTGCTCAACATAGACGTGCAAATTTTTATGGTAGTAAAAATTAAAGAGTCAGAAATAGAATGAAAAATATGCATTTGAATAATATGTTCAAATTTATTTATTTAACTAACTTCCCAAATCAACAAATTCTTTAAAAAAAATCAACAAGTGCAAAAGTAACATTTTATAGATTTCTACTGTAGTTTATATTATTGTAATAGTTCTATTATAGTACCAGGAAAAATTACAAAGCACTTTTACATCAATCAAGTTGAAAAAAACAGAGTAATGTATAATATCAATTCCACATAGCCAAATTATTTATCATCAATGAATGCTTCTTGAATGTATTGAAGACCCAGATAGGCAGAATATGTCTTTTGAACATCAAATTTTACTATAAATAGCAAAGTCTGGAATGTCTGGAGTATGTTCTTAGGATGTCACATAGTAAATTCTTCTCAAAATTATCTCTTAAGGAGATGGGAGATGACAATGTCAGAAAAAATGGACAAATGTGATTATAAGTCATTAAGAGAATGAAAACTGACCATTTGAAAAACCAATACAAAAAAAGAGTTTTATGGGCTGCGTAGGTAAGCATATATATTTGTCAACTTTGATAATTTGTTCATGACAGCATTCATATTTATCTGAAAGAATCCATAGTTTGGTTCACATATGAAGCCTAATACACCTAGAAATTCTATAACTTTAGTCCGATCTTAAAAAACATCTTTGTGTAATGCATCAGCAATTACATTATGAAAGGACTCAGCCAACTTTAGACATAGAGCTGTTTGAAGTTTCTGCTGATGATTTTCTCATTATTTGCACTGATTTTATCCTCCTCACAGATTTGTCTTTTTTTTAGGCACACAGTACAAAACTCAAGAGGTCTGCAGTTTATATTTGTAGCCTGAATAGAGGGTTGAGGGCCAAGTTGCATAGGAATTAGATAAGACCTGTCCCGATCAAGAGGGTGTCTGTTCACCAGTGACACACAAAGAACTGACAGGAAGCTCTTCAAGCTATTGTTGGATCCCGAGTTTAGAATGTGGTTTTATTACTCTTTCAACAGGATATAAGGATCATAACTTAGGTCAGCATTTGTTCCTCCTTATCACTTGTCTTTGAGCTGCCTTTTTGGACTGATGCAGTCCATATGTGGATACAGTCATGGTCCTGTTAATAATTGAAACAGTAATTAAGCAATTAGTTTTCTAAAGAAGATACTTCAGAAAGGTTGAGAATTTGTGTTTTCAGCTTTTTGGTAGTGTTGTATTTCTGATGGGGAAGGAATGTATGCAGAGATAGGTTTTGCTTTAGTTTCATTGTTTCTCCAAGTGTTAATTATGCCATCAATGCCTCGAATTTTAAAACTGGCTGATATAAATTATTAACATGTTTCAAATCAATCTTTTCACCTTGATTACAACAAATGTATAAGGGAGTAAACTGGAAAAGTATGATTAATGCTTAAAATATAAATGTTAATTATATTTTATTTAAGAAAAGATTTTTGAAATCCATCCACTTAAACATAAGCAAGGTACTCTCTGCATCAATAGAATCAAATCCTAATTACAATATGTTCTATCAATGCTGCACTTCATGAGTTTGTGAAAGAAATTATTTTTGGAATGGATAGGTGAAAAGTCATATTTAGCAAGGCGGAGGACATAATGATGGAGCAAATTTTAAAATCCTATTTATTGTTGCATATTTATAAACAGCATTGTGGAATGTGTTTGTATTAAATTGTATCCTGTACATTAGTTCGTTCTTAAAAGGTTCAGACTCATCTGAAGTATAGCAATCAAATACTTGCAACCCTCCACGTTTTTGCTTAAGTGCCCATTTTTCATATATAAACCAATGTATTAAGTGTTGATATTCTATATAAGTGCCTCAACATTGTCCAATATCCACCTAATATCCACACATTTGCATTTTTCAACAAGAATTAATAGCAATCATAATCAAGTTATGTTTTGTTCCCCTAGACTGACATTACACCCTCAAGACCCCATTTGTCCTCTCAAGTGGATGCTGAGGAGTTCTCCCCAATATCCTGGCCACTATTTATCCAAACTCGTCTTCAACCTATTACAAAGCTTATAATGTATGAAGTTGGCTGCCATACTTCCCATATTGCAGCAGTGACTACATTTCAAAATAATTTCATTAACTGTAAAGCTTTTAGGATGTGATTAGTTGTGAAAACCATTATATAAATGCAAGTACTTTCATTCTTTCTCCCCTGTTTAATTCAGGACAAATAAGGTCTATTTAGCACCCCTTTAAAACATCCTATGAAGATCAGTTAACTGTATAATTCAAAAATCAAACTTAGCAAATTGCTGGTCTGTCAGGTCTAATTGTCATAAAGTAGATTATTTATTCTAAATCTGTGAAACATGATAACAATGAAAGATTCATTATTCACAAGTGTAACAATCTTGCATATGTGATGAAACCTTGAACATTTTTGCATATGTGTATTCAGATTATTTCTGTCAGTTTATTTCCTGCTGAAATTATAAGTGCAAACTTTCTTGGGCAAGTCTTTAAAGGAATTTTTAGAAAAAAAAAGCCCAGTTGATTAGTGTCAAAAATACATCAAATATGTTTATCACTTGGTACTCTTAGATACCAATGGATTCACAGAAGAAATGGATCTTAAGTCCCCTTATTAACATAGGGAGGAATTTTCCCATTATCAGTTAATGCTTTTTTGTTCAGTGAGATTGCCCAGTCCACCACGGCTAAGAGTTTCAGGTTTCTCAAATGACCTTTCACTCTTCACTTTGTTAATTATGTAGCCAGGTTAGTTGCATCTTTCCTGTGGTATTGTGTAGCTGGAGAAGCAGAAATTCTTGGTACTGCTGGACCTGGTGGTGTTCACAACGTTGGTGCCACATTTAAATCCCAGACACTGAAAGACAAAATTGACCTTCACACTGTGGTGCTCATTTTGGTATCACTGATGCCATGCCCCATAGGATTGATCTGGAAGTATTGGTGGGACAGGCTGGTACAGGAAAAGATAGTTTTTTTTCTGGGGATCAACATTAGAGCGATGCAACTAGACTAAGTCAGCCTGCAGCTCAGGTTTGAGATGATATAGAACACCCTACAATGAAGGAAGAGGTCAGTAATCTTCAACACTCTTCAAGGAAGTGCAATCAATTCCTCCCTGCTACTTCACACTCATTTGGCTATGATACAACACACTCTAATTCTGGCACTGTGCATGCCTCTTACCAAAGTTCACTATTGCATGCATCATGTCTACTTAATGGTTCTCATCTATCCCACCCTCTCAAACTATTAACTTTCCTGCACTGTGCCTCTTGCTCACTCAATGAGGCCACTTCAACACATTTGCTTTTCAATCATCATTAACTGCACTTCCATCCACTACCATCATGTTTAATTCCTCCCTTTGCATCAATGCAGGACATCTCCTGGACTGATGTCTCCACAGCAACCCAATGAGGTTTCCAAAAAGGGTTACGTTTGGCTTGCAGTACAGACTGTGGCCCAGTCCCTGTATTGTAATAATATGGATCCCTTGACAATGTTAGGACTAATTGCTCAAGTGACTATAGCCAACCACCTGGAATGGAATAGGATGAGCTTCTTGACTGATTGTAGTAGTACCGTGACTGTCCATAGACCCCCTTCGCCTCTCCAAAGACTGATCTCCTTTGACTTTCACACATGGCCACTTGTTTTATTTTTACATAATTCTTAGGATGAGTGGTTATCTCTGGTTTGGCCAGCATTTCTTCTCATTCCTCATTGCTCTGCAGGAGATGGATTTGAGCAGCCTTCTTGAATCATCCTTGGGACATAGGGACATCCATAGTGCTGTTAGAAGGGGAGGTGCCAGATTTTGATCCAGTTTCAGAGAAGGAACAGCAATATAGTTCCAAGTCAGGGTGTGTGTGGCTGGGAAGGGAAACAGCAAGTAATGGTGTGCCCATTCACCTATTGCTTTTGTCCTGGGTAGTAGAGGTTATAGAGGAGCCTGAATGAGACACTGTAGGGTATGGTGAGGAAACAGTGCATGTTGAAGGTGGTGATGGGAAGTGAATCATACAGGCTATGTTTTCTTGGATGGTGTCAAGCTTTTTGAGTGTTGCTGGAGCTGCATTCAGCCAGGCAAGTGGACAGTATTCCATCAAACTCATGACCTCTGTCTTTGTAGACTTTGGACTACAGGCATTGTGGGCACATAAGGTGACTTACTCGCCACAGAATACACCATCCTGCTCTTGTTGGCACATTATTTATATGGCTGGTCCAGTTCTATTTTAAACCAACAGTAATCACCAGGATATGGATAGTGGGATATTCAGTGTGGTTAGTTTTTCTGGTTGAAGACTAACATCTTGCAAGCATGTAGTCAGGTGTTGTAACTTCAACAGATTGAAATTTTTAAGTATGCTTGGTGCTGCTCATAGACTGCCCTTCTACATTCTTAATTGAACCAGGGTTGATCTCCTGGCCTGATGGCAATGGTAGAGTGGGAGATACACCAAGCTATTAGTTTGCAGATTGCAATTTAATAATATTCTGCTACTGGTGATGGCTGACATACCTCATGGATGCCCGGCTTTGAGTTCCTAGATTTGGTAGAAATGTATCCTACTAAGCACAGTGGTAGTGCCACACAACATGAAGAAAAATATTGTCAAAGTGGAAACTGGATTACAAGGCAGTGACATCATAAATACATACCACTTCCTGTACCATATACTTGAAGCATGTGCAGTCTGTTTGCTGCATAAAACTGTTGGCATATGCTGCAGGTGTGACGTTATCATGGCACAATGCTCCATGACATATCCAGTCTCTTGATTGTTCCGTGCTCCCCATCATTACAAGCTGCCAGAACCTCCCTCTGTCCTGCAAAGGAATGTAAGCCACAGAGAGCAGCACCCTCTAACCCTGTTTGCTTAGAATGAATTAGGACCAATACAGATACTGGGAGCATATAGGTCAGCGGCTGACAATTATGAAAGCAATGTGTACTAGATAAAGGCTAGCAGCCTTCAAATAAGTGCAATGTCAGTGGGTACTAGGAAAGCCAGCTAGCAGCCACAAGACACAACATGCCTAAGTGCAAGAGATTTGTGTGTCCCTGCACACAAAACAACCTGTTAGAAGCATAAATATCATAGATGTCCCTGAACTACGACTGACATTGGAGGGCTGAATTGGAATGTGAGTTGATCTGAGAGCAGTTACTGTGATGTGGTGAGCCTAGAGTTTTGTCAGAGTAGATTTGCATGAATGAAGGGTCAAGCAAGATGGTGGCCACGTAGCATGCAGGATTGTTGTTGTGAAGAACCTTTTGGGTGATTGTCATGAAAAGCATTTGGTCTTCTGCACCCATCCATTGTGATTTGCCTATCGGGAATTTGAACCATATAGTTCCTCAGGAAGAGAGAAGACTTGGTAGTAGCATTTAAGCAAGGCAAATTGGGAACTTAATGTGATGAAAATAAGGTAGTGGTCATGCAAATACAAGATTCTGAAATTGCCATTTAAGGCTTGAGGGGGAGAAAGAAAGATTTTAAAAATCACAAAACATCTTTCTCGATGTTAACATTTCTGACTTTATTCTTTTTTTTGCCACCTTTCTTGACATTGCTCACACCACAACAGAAGGGTAAAACTCTGCCCATAATATATACAGTGAAGAGCTCATTATTCAAACTATAATATACAATTTCAGTTTGCATACTGAGATAAAAAATATTCTTTGAGGAGTTTAATTGTATCCAAATTCCCCTCCAGAGGGCAGTATTATATTAATTTGTGAAAGTTTGCATTGGATTTTAATGGGAAAGATATCAAATGACTGAACATCACATCCAATATATATGATTTGGAGATGCTGGTGTTGGACTGGGGTGTACAAAGTTAAAAATCACGCAACACCAGATTATAGTCCAACAGGTTTAATTGGAAGAACTATCTTTCGGAGCGCTGTTCCTTCATCAGGTAGTTGTGGAGTACACAGTTGCAAGACACACAATTTATAGCAAAGGTTTGCAGTGTGATGTAACTGAAATTATACATTGAAAAATACCTTGATTGTTTGTTAAGTGTCTCATCTGTTAGAATGACTATGTTAGTTTCACTTCTTTCATATGTAAATCACAAACATTTTTTTAAAAGTTACATTCTCCAGTGAACTTTAACAATTGGTGTCAGCTCAGATAATGTGTTGAAGGTGTTAGCCCCCTGTGTGCTGCTGTCTGTGCCATCATGTTTAGACTGATTCTATTCTAAAAAATGAATTGATAGAATCTTACATGGATTCATGCAGTTTTTGAGCAAAGTACAATGTAACTCTGCAAGCACAAATTCACCCCACAAATTTGTGTGTGTGTGGGGGGGGGGTGAAGTTGTGAGTGTCTGTGAGAGAGAGTGTATATGTGCTTGTGAGTGAGTGTAAAGGGGTCTAAGTCTGTGAGAGGGTGCATGTGAGAGTGTGGGAGTGTCTGTGTGTATAGGAGTGTGTGTGTGTGTGTGTGTAGGAGTGCCTATGTGTGTGTATAGTGCAATGGGGTCCCGGTTAAGGCCATCCCTCTGGGTACAGAACTTAGCTATCAGGCTCCGCTCGGCCACTTTTCACTGCTGCCTGTCCCAAAGTCCGCCTTGGAGGATGGTCACCCGAAGGTCCAGGGTTGAATGTCCTGGACCGCTGAAGTGTTCCCCAACTGGGAGGGAACATTGCTGTCTGTTGATTGTTGTGCAGTGCCCATTCATCCGTTGCCGTTGCCATAGCCTCTGCTCAGTTTCACCAATGTACCATGCCTCAGGGCATCCTTGCCTTTAGCGTATGAGATGGACAACGTGGCTGAGTCATATGAGTACCTGCCACCTACATGGTGGGATGTGTCCCCATGGGTAATGGTGGTATCCATGTCCACACTCTGACATGTCTTGCAGCACCTACCGTGACAGGGTTGTATGGAGTTGTCCTGAAAGCCTGACAGTTTGCTATGAACCATGATCTGTTTTAGTTATGGTGGTTGTTTAAAGGCAAGAAGTGGAGGTGTGGGGAAGGTCTTGGCGACGTGTTCATCCTCATTGATAATGTGTTGCATGGCGAAAAGAATATGGTGTCGTTTTTCGGCTCCTGGGAAGTACTGCACAATGAAGGGTACCCTGCCGGTTGCAGCACATGTCTGTCTCCTGAGCCCTCCACAATCACCTGATGAAGGAGCGTCGCTCCGAAAGCTAGTGTGCTTCCAATTAAACCTGTTGGACTATAACCTGGTGTTGTGTGATTTTTAACTTTGTACACCCCAGTCCAACACCGGCATCTCCAAATCATGTCTCCTGAGAAGGTTATTATGGTTTCTCGCTGTGGCATGTCAGAACTGGTGGTCGATGAGTTGAGCATCGTACCCCGTTCATGTCACACTATAGATGACCCATTGCACTATACATACACACAGACACTCCTATACACACACACTCCTACAGACGCACACACTCCCACACTCACACATGCATCCTCTCACAGACTTAGAACTCTTTACACTCTCACACAGACAGATACGCTGTCTCTCACAGATACCCACTATACCCCGCTCCCCCCCCCACACACACACATACACACAAACCCACATGCACACATACATATATACATTTGTGGGATGACTTTGTGATTGCAGAGTTACATTGTACTTTGCTCAAAAACTGCATGAATCTATGTAAGATTCTGTCAATTCATTTTTTAGATTAGAATCAGTCTAAACATTATGGCACAGACAGCAGCACATAGGGGGCTAACACCTTCAACACATTATATGGGCTGACACCAATTGTTAAAGTTCACTGGAGAATGTAACTTTAAAAAAAATGTTTGTGATTTACATATGAAAGAAGTGAAACTAACATAGTCATTCTAACAGATGAGACACTTAACAAACAATCAAGGTATTTTTCAATGTATAATTTCAGTTACATCACACTGCAAACCTTTGCTATAAATTCTGTGTCTTGCAACTGTGTACTCCACAACTACCTGATGAAGGAGCTTTGCTCCGAAAGCTAGTGCTTCCAATATGTAGCAATCTTAGCAGCACATATGCTAAAAGTATTTTCCAGTTTCCCATCAGCAGAAAGAGAGGGCTGAACTTTAACTAGGCTTGAAGACTGGAGATGTGAGGACATTCTCCTGTCTGAAGTTTCAGGGGGGGTCAGGAAGGGGCAGGAGAGGCATTGAATAGCCTGCTCATACCTAGGCCTATTGAGGCACTTAAGAGGCCAGTTTATACTGTGGAGGGAGCCCAGCAGCTTTAGCTGTGTCATTTATTTTCGGGCAGGGGGTGGGGAAGCCTCCTTATCAGGACCCCTGGCCCAATCTCAGGCATCCATGCTTAAAATCATTGTTCTCTTTAATCTTACTTCAAGTCCTCGATAACCAGGACCCCTTTACTCATGAACAAGGTCCCCGATCTCAGATCTTCCTAGACTGTTTGGTGTGATGGAACTGTACTCCTGGCTGTGACTGCTCAGTCTATAAAGCTACCAGTCATCTCATTAAACAGAAGCTATTTAAGACAAGACACCTTTTTCAGAAAAGTGTTAATAAGTCTCACTTTAAAGTCTCGCATTGCCAGGGTTAAACTACTATGGGCAGCAGTCTGGATCGTGATGACTCTGCTGAATTTTAATTGAGAAGTGTCTGTTTCTGTGCTGTACATCTGTATGACCCTATGATTCTAAGTGGGAAGATGCTGGGACTACAGTATTCTGTAAGATCCAGTCTACACCAGTCTTACACACATATGATAAACTTATTGCCATTTCTAGCTGGGGAACAGATGAAGTCTTGATATAGGACATAACATTTTTGCATAAAGTCTGTGGTTTGGCATGCTACTGATCACTGTTGTTCCGGTTCCCTTTTCTCTAGTTGAAAAACACATAGCAACCCAGCAAGTATTTATCATAATTTTCAAGTTCAAGTTAAAGACAAATTCTTTGATCAAATGTGCACTTGGAATGGAAAAACGTGATCACTATTACTCAGAAGTTTCTGCACCAGGATTTCAAAAAAAGCTTATAAATAAAACAACTACCTATATTTAGGTAAATATTTGAATTTCACAGTACTCTCAACCCATAGGTTCAATCTCATTCTCCTGAGCTGGTTAAGAAATGTAACGATTTTAAACTGTTCAATCTTTAGAAGTATTCACTACTGTAGTTCTTCATAACAGATCTCTCAGCTTCAATTGTACATCAACATTAATGGTAAACATTCAATTATAATGAAGGTAAGCATGCAGGTACAGCAGGTAGTGAAGAAGGCTAATAGCATGCTGGCCTTCATAACAAGAGGGATTGAGTATAGAAGCAAAGAGGTTCTTCTGCAGCTGTACAGGGCCCTGGTGAGATCACACCTGGAGTACTGTGTGCAGTTCTGGTCTCCAAATTTGAGGAAAGACACTCTGGCTATTGAGGGAGTGCAGCGTAGGTTCACAAGGTCAATTCCTGGAATGGCGGGATTACCTTACACTGAAAGACTGGAGTGACTGGGCTTGTATTCCCTTGAGTTTAGAAGACTGAGAGGGGATCTGATTGAGACATATAAGATTATTAAAGGATTGGACATTCTGGAGGCAGAAAACATGTTTCTGCTGATGGGTGTGTGCCACATCAGAGGACACAGCTTAAAAATACGGGGTAGACCATTTAGGACAGAGATGAGGAGAAACTTCTTCACCCAGAGAGTGGTGGCTGTGTGGAATGCTCTGCCCCAGAGGGCAGTGGAGGCCCAGTCTCTGGATTCGTTTAAGAAAGAGTTGGATAGAGCTCTCAAGGATTGTGGAATCAAGGGTTATGGAGATAAGGCAGGAACAGGATACTGACTAAGGATGATCAGCCATGATTATATTGAATGGTGGTTCAGGCTCGAAGGGCAGAATGGCCTACTCCTGCACCTATTGTCTATTGTCTATTGAATGTAAATTTGACATGTAGTGAAAAACAACATTGGTGTCGGTCTTGACCTGATGTGATAGTGTAGAATGAGTGATATCAAATCAGCAGTTTGTGTTATGTCTCTCACAACTTTTTATTTTTTATTTTGCATTAAAATGAATGTCCATAACTATTGAAAGAGCTGTAAAGCAGGCTGTTAATGTGCCATCACCATTCAGACTACTGCACAAAGTGAAATCTCTGGACTATAAAGCATTTCACTTTTTCTTATTATGCTTGAGTTGCATACAAACAAGCTTTTTGATTACTTCATTATTTCTACTTTGTCATCTAATTGTTTGATTATCAAAGGAAAAATATCAACTGACTTTTTAATTGGTTCTTTTTCACACTAGAGGTACTGGACAAATCAAATATTGTGAATAAGAAATATTTCTAATGCATGTTACAGGACATAAGTGCTAATTTACCTTTATATGGCCAACAAGCATATCCTAGTGCATCCTTACTTGTCCTTCAGATAAACGTCATTCTTCTTCAGAAAGAGTGTATGTAGTTTATCAGGTAACAGCTGTACCATGACCAAGAAGCAAACTTTCCATCACGTGACATATTGAGTGAATGTTGGCATACATTCTTATCATGGGAAAACTTCCACGAGAAGCCTAATTGAGATCAGCTAACTCAGAACAAACCAATTTCATTTTTAATTGGAAAATAAACATAACCCAAAACTTTATGAATAATTCAAATCAGAAAAAAATGCAGCCAATGTATGTATATTTTTATCATGACATACAACATTTAAGTTCTAATATAGATATTAACAGGGTAAATTTAAAATAGCATTTCTTTACAATATGATTTCTAAACTTGAGGATGTTTCTCAATAAAATTGCCTGTTCTATTTTCCTAATCTACTGCTGATTCATTCCCTTGTTATTTCTTTGAAAAAAAAAGAAATAGAGCTTATGTAGTGTTGAAAACTTCTATCTGCTTTTCACAGTCAGCTATGAACTCAAGAGCTATCCACATAGTTGAAAATTATGACTGTGTCATAGTTTTGACGATGTCAGTTTCACTGAGTTTCATGGAGGGTTTCTGCTCACAAGACCTAACAAGTCTTCTTGCCATATCTTACCAAACTCACCTCACTAACTACCTACTTGCCCTCTATGTTATCCCCTTTGATTCTAGCCTCAGTCAATCACTCACCGTACCTAGAACAACTCACCACTGCCGGGATATCTTGGAATTAACCTGCATCCCTCGTGCTGGCATCACAATTAAAGAACCACTTTGTGGCTGGACACGCTTTTGTTCGGAAGCTGCCTTGGTCCTGATATTTGCCCAAACATGGGAGACAGGGAGAAAGTTGGCACCTCATTTTCACTCATGGACTTGAATGTTCTCCTAGAAGGATGGATGCAGGCCCAGGATGTTGTCTTCCTCAAGGCCAGCAAAGGAAGCTACAGCCTGATTTGAGATTGCCATATGGGTCAGTGCAGGAATGCACAGCAATTTAGCAAGACGGTCAATGACCTTCTCTACTCTGCCAGGGTAAAGTACACTATTTTCTCTCCAGTACCTCATATGCACTCTATCTCTGCTACTGTACCCACCTTCCACCAAAGCTCATGCTCTGTGACTCTCACGATTGCCTGCAACATTTTCCTCACTTGCTCTCACCTACCCTAAAGTATCCTTGCTGCAGCATTACAATAGTAATTACTGTTGCATCAAAAAGTAAATCACTGAAGTGCAGCAGTGTAACTGGATCAAGATATTTGATGAGGATTCAAAGAGATTGGTACCTATAAAGTACCAATGTCATGAACTTGAAGTGTATGTGGCTGGTATCTGTGGAACATGACCTGAGATGCTGAGTCTTGTTTCTGGATCAGTGGTGCTGGAAGAGCACAGCAATTCAGGCAGCATCCGAGGACAGGCAAAATCGACGTTTCGGGCAAAAGCCCTTCATCAGGAATAAAGGCAGAGAGCCTGAAGCGTGGAGAGATAAGCTAGAGGAGGGTGGGGGTGGGGAGAGAGTGGCATAGAGTACAATAGGTCAGTGGGGAAGGAGATGAAGGTGATAGGTCAGGGAGGAGAGGGTGGAGTGGATAGGTGGAAAAGGAGCTGGGCAGGTCGGACAAGTCCGGACAGGTCAGGGGATCGAGTTTCTGGAGGTTAGAAACTAGGATGAGGTGGGGGAAGGGGAAATGAGGAAACTGTTGAAATCCACATTGATGCCCTGGGGTTGAAGACCACTGATCCAGAATCTGGTTTCCAGCATCTGCAGTCATTGTTTTTACCATGCTGAGCCTTGTGTCCAGCATGGAGGTACTGTGGAGTAAGCACTGCGCTGAAGCAGCGAGGTAGCCCTTCTGACTTCCATCTTAAAAATTCTAGGTGTCCAGTTTGCTTGTGGTGATTGGAACAATAGTAAGCTGCATGTTACTGAGTAACAATTAACAAGCAACAATTCCCATTAATAGATAATGTGTCACTGCCTAGTAAGAGTCTCATCTCAACATCCAGAATTTAGTTAAAAGAAGCAGCACTGACATCAAGATAGGCCTTACCGGACTTCTTGCATGATTCTGCCACACTTCCACAAAAATAACCCAGGGTAAAGTGTTCTAGAACTTTGTCTTTTTCTTCTGGGAGTGGTTAGGTTTCCAGGAGTCATGGTGAGCTTTGTCAGAAACGATGCAGAGCAGGCCGGGCAGAAGACACTTTGTCGAACTCCTTTTTTAAAAAAATCGCATATCAGTCACCAGTTCCCATCCCTCATCTCCTATATATTTCTTATGGTTCTTTCTAGCCCCTATGACAATTTAGAGGCAATTCAAACCAACCCATCACCACTCTCCCGCCAACCCATCTACATCCCAGTATTCAATTTATGACCTAGGCTAAGGTGAAGTACAAAATATCTGTAAATCTATTGCAGATTTTATTTAAAATTTTAATTAATTAAATCCCATTCACTTCATTTACATTCCTTCAACTACATAATCATTTATAAAACAAACAGGTCATCGTAATGCTGAATCCTTATAAAAATGGAATTAATAGTTCCGCTTCAAATAATTTATAACTACTTGCAGCTGTCAATCAAATTGTGAAGTAGTAGGCACCCCACTGAGAAACTGGAAAGTTGTAAAATCAAACAGACAGCACTTCCCCAGGTTTCTGTCAATAGAAAGGATGAAATGGCAAGCAATGACGAACAATGATATTCCACAGACTTTTTCATATTCACAAAGGGCAGCGATTTTAAATACCTTTTTTCACACATTTCACAGTACATTTTGCCAGTTCGCTTCATAGTTCTAATGAGTTTATGCATTTTTTTCACTGTTATATCTACTTTTAGTAATCTCAGAACACACTTTAACTATCCCAAAGAGCAGGTCACCTCTCACAAAGGGAACTGACTTCTCCAGGACAGATTGGAAAGGGAACCTACTTCACTGCTCCTAGCATTGCTCTTCCCCTATCAGGTGAGACTGGACATGAGGTCTCCACACATTTATACCTTAATGTTCACACATCCTGATCCCTCCTCCAGGCCAACTAAAATCAAACTAGAGACAGTTGCTGTTACATCTGGGCAACTGCCTCAGCGAGCAACAGATTTGTGAGTTCAAATTTACCATCATGTTTCAAAGATAGTTGTGATCATTTGAGAGTGCTGCTTCCAGAGTTAATTCTCTGCCATTGTCATAAATGTCCCTAAACTCCAAAGTGAAATCCTGAAGGATTGAATGGTGTGTAAGTTTATTCTAAAGCGGGCATGATAAAGTGGTGAGGCTGATGATTTGGTGATGATCACTTGCATGGACAAAGTTTGAAAGAGGATGGTGTCCATGGAGCTTGCAGGAGCATTGTGAAGACAAAGTTGTTTGAAGGTTCAGAGAAACAACAGACTGGGAGAATGGCCTATGGTCACTGTTGCAGTGAGGCAGACTGGGAGTAGTGATCTGAGTTTTTTTTATTTCAAAAATAAACTTTATTCATAAAATTATTTGGGTCTCTTTACAATTGGTCATGCCATTCTTGTGCACACATTACATTTCTTTACATACAGACAACGAAATTTATTTTTCCTATATACAAGTCTGTACATTTACTATCCAGCTCTTCTGCTGAGGCGTCAGCGGAGCTCAAATGACTGGGTGGGCCCCCTGTTCTTCTTAGGCAGGCAGATGTTACACGGTGGTCTTTCCTCACCGTGCCTTGGCGACAGCTGCCCCAAGCTTCAGCACGTCCCTCAACACGTAGTCCTGGACCTTGGAATGTGCCAGTCTGCAACACTCAGTCGGGGTCAACTCCTTCAGCTGGAAGATCAACAGGTTTCGGACCGCCCAGAGAGCATCCTTCACCAAGTTGATGATCCTCCAGGCACAGTTGATGTTCGTCTCGGTGTGCGTCCCGGGGAACAGACCATAGAGCAAGAAGTCCAGCGCCGCGGCGCTGCTCGGGACGAACCTCAACAAACACCACTGCATTCCTCTCCAGACTTCTTCTGCATAGGCACATTCCAAAAGGAGGTGTGTAACAGTCTCGTCCCCCCGCAGCGGCTTCGAGGGCAGCATGCGGTGTGGGAGAGAGTCTGGGCGTGTATAAAGGATCTCACAGGCAGAGCCCTTTTCACCACCAGCCAAGCCATGTCTTGGTGCTTGTTGGAAAGTTCTGGCGATGAGGCATTCTGCCAAATGGCTTTGACAGTCTGCTCAGGAAACCGCTCGATAGGATCCACCCTCTCCTTTTCCTGAAGGGTCTCAAGAACACTATGTGCTGACCACTTCCTGATGGACTTGTGGTCAAAGGTGTTTTTCTTCATAAACTTCTCTACGAAGGACAGGTGATACAGAACGGTCCAACTAGTCGGAGCATACCGGGGCAGCGAGGCCAGGCCCATTCTTCGCAACACCGGGGACAGGTAGAACCTCAGTACGTAGTGACACTTGGTGTTTGCGTACCAGGGATCCACGCACAGCTTGATGCAGCCACACACAAAGGTAACCATCAGGGTGAGGGTGGCATTGGGTGTGTTTTTCCCCCGTTGCCCATATCTTTATTCATCGAGTCCCTTCAGACCCGGTCCATCTTTGATCTCCATATAAATTGGAAGATGGCCCGAGTGACTGCAACGGCACAGGTTCTGGGAATAGGCCAGACCTGTGCCACGTATAACAGCAATGACAGTGCCTCACACCTGATGACCAGGTTTTTTCCCGCGATGGAGAGCGACCGTAGCTTCCATCTGCCCAGTTTCTGCCTCACTTTGCTGATGCGCTCCTCCCAAGACTTGGCGCACGCCCCAGTCCCCCCGAACCAAATACCCAGCACCTTCAGGTGGTCAGACCTGATGGTGAAGAGGATCGAGGATTGGTCGGCCCAGTTCCTGAAGAGCATGGCCTCGGTCTTGCTTCGGTTGACCTTGGCCCCCAAGGCCCATTCGAACTGGTCACATATGCACATGAGTCTGTGCATGGACAGCGGATCCGAGCAGAAAATGGCGACATCATCCATGTACAGGGAGGCCTTAACCTGCAGGCCCCGCTGCCAGGAATAGTCACCCCTCTCAGGCTCGCATCCTTCCTGATGGACTCGGCAAATGACTCTATGCAGCACATAGGAGAGAGAGGGCAGCTCTGCCTGACTCCAGTTCTGACTGGGAAGCTATCTGATTTCCACCCATTGATTGAGACTGCACTGACAATGTTGGTGTAGAGCAGTCTGATCCAATTACAGATTCCCTCCCCAAAGCCCATTTTGGAGAGAACATCTCTCATATACTTGTGTGATAACCTGTCAAAGGCTTTCTCCTGGTCCGGGCTGATGAGGGAGGTGTCCAACCCTCTGTCCTGCACATAGGCGATCATATCCCTGAGGAGTGTGAGACTCTCAGCGGTCTTCCTGCCCGATACAGCACAGGTTTGGTCAGGGTGAATCACCGACCCCAGAGCAGACCTGACCCGGTCGGCGATAACCTTTGACAAAATTTTGTAATCTGCATTCAATAATGAGATTGGTCTCCAATTTCTGAGATCCTCCCTCTCCTTTGACATGGTGTCTTCCACCATGATGGCTCCAAGCTGCAGCCATCATGGTGGAAGACACTAGAAGCATTCCAGAACTTCAAGAGAGTCAAGGGAAACAGATGAGTGTAGTGACTATCACTAAGGAGAAGTGATGGAGAAGCTGAAGGTCTGAAGGCGGATAAATCTACACTCCATGGTTCTGAAGAACGTTGCTGTGGGGATTGTGGAGGCATTGGTAGTGATTTTTCAGGAATCAGTTGAGTGTTGGAAGGATTTAAAAATAGTTAATGTAACACCCTGTTTAAGAAGGGAAGGAGGCAGAAAATGGTAAATGAGAGGCCAGTTAACCTAATCTCAGTCATTGGAAAAGTTCAGCCCATTATCCCAGATGAGACTGTAGACCGCTTGGAATTGATGAGTTGAATGGCTTAATAACAATAGATTGAGAAAGCAAGAACCAAGATATGAGAAAAACGGAAAAGATTGTATACACTACACACACAATTTTCAATGTTCTTACGAACTTGCATTTTCTTCTTGCTTAATAATTTAACTGTTATATAGTAATTTTGAGCATCTGAGGAAATGATCCTGTGTCTAGGATCTAAAAAAAACAAATGCCAGTTGATTTCTAAATTTATATTTTTTATTTCTGTGACATTTTTGAAGAAATAAATTAACATGCAATTTGTGTCCCCAAATCAGATCTCTTTATAAATATGTTTTTGAATATCATGGATTTCTCTGACTCTGACATAATTGGGTCATTAAAAAGCAGCAATTTCCATTGAGATTGTTACACTACTTTACTATATGCCTGAGAGATTCAGGTTAATACTGGAAAATATTGGCATAGTGGAAGCATCACATGCCATTACATGTTTAGATGGATGATTTACTAATAGCACAAATCCCATTACATAAACTGAGGAAATTTGCCAGGATTTCCGGCTGAGATAATTATCAGTGGATGCAACAAAAACAGAAATTGCTGGAAAAACTCAGCACCTCTGAAGAGAAATCAGAGTTAATGTTTCAGGTCCAGTGACCCTTCTTCAGAACTGGATGGATGGATGAATCTTTTGTTGTCTGATAGCAGAACAACAGAGAAGGGATATCTTGGACCACAATTTGAAAGTAATTTGGAAAGCTTGGTAGGTTCAGTGAAACCAGGTTGAACTAATTGGTTTTCTTCATAATAAGAGTAAAAATTAATTTTAAATAGGGCAAATGATGAGTGGAATTTACCAATACATAAACCACTTAGTGGTCCTGACATGCATTTCAACATAAATTATAAATTTGCAGTTTAGGAACACTCAGACAGTAATTTTGTAAAGGCTGAATTCAGTATATATTAGGTGCTATCATAATGTCATGGTCTATAATTGCAATTACAATCACAGAGATGTACAGGACAGAAACAGGCCATTCGGGCCAACTCGTCCGTGCCAACCAGATATCCCAACCTGATCTAATCCCATATGCCAGCACTTGGCCCATACCCCTATAAACCCTTCCTATTCATATAGCTATCCAGAGGCCTTTTAAATGCTGAAATTATACCAGTTCCATCACTTCATCTGGCAGCTTCATTCCACACACGCAGCACCCCCTGTGTGAAAAAAATTGCCTCTTTGGTCTCTTTTATATCTTTTCCCTCTCATCCTGAACCTATGCTCTCTAGTTCTGGACTCCCCGACCCCAGGGAAAAGACTTTGCCTATTTACCCTATCTGTGGCCCTCATAATTTTGTAAACCTCTATAAGGTCAGCCCTCAGCTCCAGGGAAAACAGCCCCAGCCTGTTCAGTCTCTCTCTATAGCTCAAATCCTCCAACATCCTTATAAATCTTTTCTGAACCTTTCAAGTTTCACAACATCCTTCCGATCAGAAGGACACCAGAATTGCATGCACTACTCCAAAACTTTCCTACCCAATGTCCTGTACAACTGCAACATTTCCTTCCAACTTCTATACTCAATGCTCTGACCAATAAGGGAAAGCGTACCAAATGCCTTCTTCACTATCCTATCTACCTGTGACTCCACTTTCAAGGAACTATGAACTTACACTCCAAGGTCTCTTTGTTCGGCAACACTCCTCAGGACCTCACCATTAAGTGTATAAGTCCTGCTCTTATTTGCTTTTCAAAAATGCAGCACCTCGCATTTATCTAAATTAAATTCCATCTGCCACTCCTCAGCCCATTGGGCCATCTGATCAAGATCTCGTTGTACTCTGGAGGTAACCTTCTTTGCTGTCCACTACACCTCAATTTTGGTGTCACCTAACTATACCTCTTATGTTCACATCCAAATCATTTGAAAAGCAGCAGACCCAGCAACGATCCTTACAGCACACCACTGGTCACAGGTCTCCAGTCAGAAAAGCAACCCTCCACCACCACCCTCTGTCTTCTACCTTCGAGCGAGTTCTGTATCCAAATGGCTAGTTCCCCCAGTATTCCATGAGATCTAACCCTGTTAACCAGTCTCCCATGTGGAACCTTGTCAACCACCTTACAGAAGTCCATATATGTCACGTCCACCGCTCTGCCCTCATCAATCCTCTTTGTTACTTCTTCAGGAAACTCAACAAGATATTTTAGTTCTCATTTTAACTTGGAGTCAAATGATATGCTGCAGGAAGGGAACTTTCTGATTATCTACTGTAAATGAAAAAAGAACACTAACTATTTGATTTGAAATGTTCAATACTCAGTACAATTTTTGCCCACTTTTTATGATCACAGCTGATGATTTTGCTGAACAAGTCAGATTTCAGCTGGATTTGTGAGAACATTGTGTTTTCGTTTTGATTTTAATACAGTCGTTTTACACTATAACATAAACACACAATGCTGCAGGTTCACTTATGACTCAAAACTCCTGACATTGTATTCCAATCACATTCCCAGTGTCAGCCATTTTATGAGAGTTGGTTTCTTAAGTGAGCAGGCCTGCCTCTCCCAATGAGATGGGTTGTCAATTAAGCCCATTAACAGCCTTTTTATGGCAATGAAGTGAGCCTAACTGGATTTTCCAGCTGGCTTCCAGTTTACCAACACAAAGGTGGTCAGTTTCACTGTTTTGAGGTGTGCACCCAGATACAGCCCGTGAGACCAAGACCCCAGGCAGTACTAAAGGTCCATTCTGCCTTTTTGGGTGTAAGTCTCGTCATTGACCACACAGCAATAGCTTTTGGTTCCTCTATTCCACACTCCTCCTTGAATGGGCTAGATGTTTCTTCTGGAGTACGGTATAGAACATGCTGAATGGAGCCATGTATGACAGATATGCGAAGTGCAGGCTCAGAATCCAAAGCATTTCCAAAGGCTTCAGTGAAAATTTCAAGTCCTGGCAATAGAATCGAGAATCCTAGAATTGAGACCCATCTCTCCATAGAGTCTCTCCCAAACTCTATGAAAATCAAACCCCTGGTGTCAGAAGCACTCACATTCAGATATAAGACCATAAAACCACAATAAATCGGAACAGGAATAGGCTGTTTGGCCCTTCAAGCCTGCTTTGCCATTCAATAGGATCATGGCTGATCCAATATTCCTAATGACCATTTCCTGCATTTTCCCCATTACCTATGATTCCTCTACTAATCAAGAATCGAGCTATCTCAGCCTTAAACATACACAAAGACTCTGCCCCCACAGCTCTCTTTAGCAAGATGTTTCAAAGACTCTCAAACCTTTGAGAGAAGAAATTTCTCCTCATTTCAGTCTTACATTGGCTCCCCCTAATTCTGAGACCATGCCGTCTTTGCATTTATCCTGTCAAGTTAATTAAGAATCCTATCTATTTCAATGAGATCATTTCACATTCTTCTAAACTCAAGGGATAGACAACATTGCCAGAAGCATATTTTGAACAAAGCTCTCAGGAGTAAAGGCTAGTGCCCAACTCACTACACCACTTAGTTTTTGTTGTTACTTTTAACAAACCAGTTTTAATTCTTAAAGACAGAGAATATTTCAATCCACTCTTTCCTAATGTTGACAATTAATTGCCAGTCAGTGGAACTCCGTGCATGCATCAAGTATATATGAGTAAAGTTTCTTCTCACTATGTGTGTGAGTCAAACTCAGGTCATTGCATACCATTACAAGATTCTGCTGACTATGCAATGTAGTTAGTTGGCAGATGCCATTTTCAAGTCATAGAGGTGACCTTACTTGGTTTATTGGGTTTTAAGGCAACAAAGTCAGAAAAACCATTTGGCTTGGGCATCAACATTTTCAATCAATTGAAAGACAAGAATGAAGGATGATTGGATCAGGCGAGCGTTACCAAGGTGACTCAATTTTGGCAAGAATCGAAAAAATACGCAGTACTCTTTATTTTAAAAGCTCAGTTGCAAAGCCTTAATCAAATTGCACAATGCTGTATCTATACTTTTTGATTACTTTCTAAATTCAACGTTTGCCCTAAGCAGGTTTAAAGAGTCTTACCCCAGTGGAATATTAATCCACTTTTATATGCATAGTAACGCTCTTAAACTTACTCTGGTATTTCCTGAATTGCTTCAGTTAGGCTCCAGGTTTACACTACAAAATGAGTACTTTCTATTTCTTTAAAGCTGTGTTGATCCAAAATATTTTTCTTATTCTTAAAATAGCTATTATGATATATGTCTTGATGGAATTCACAAGATGTAAAAAAAATTATCAAAATTATGATGCATTGACAATAATTTACCATGCCATTAAATGTTTGGTTACAAATTTGAACACTTCAGTCATTGCAAGGTGTGGATTTAATTTTAACTCATTCCACTGAAATCTGTTGAGCAAAGCTGATCTTTATCATATAAACAGCAAATGAATGCTAATTGGTGGGTGTGTCTGAGCAGTTACCTAAATACCCACAAAACCAAAAGCAAGAAACAAATTTCTACCTCATATTGGCAGCTGTGTGTAACTTAAATTCAAACGGTCTTGTGGCACAGTGGTGGTGTCCCTGCTCTTGAGTCAGAAGGACTAGGTTCAAGCCCCACCTGTTCTGAACAGGTTGATTAAAAATAGCTCGAAGCAGGTTTCTTCCCCAGCGAAGGACTTTCTGTAAGACAGCCGTCTCTATGGTGGACAGCGTTGCATTCAGCAGTTCCATGCAATTAAAGGTTGGGTAGGTAGGTAGGTTAATGAGGTACCATGCCACGTGTAGCCTTTGTAACCTAGAGGAAACCAGTTTCTCATATTTTTCTTATTTTGTTTTATTCACTTGTGGAATGTGGGTGTCACTGGTTGACCAGCATTTCTTGCCTATCCCTAGTTGCCTTGAGAAGGTGGTGCTGAGCTGCCTCTTGAACAACTGAAGTCCACATCCAGTAGGTTCACCCACAAAGCTCTTAGGGAGGGCATTCCAGCCGTTTCATCCATCAACAGTGAAGGGATGGTGATATATTTCCAAGTTAGGATGGTGAATGGTTTGGAGGGAAACTTGCAGATGGTGGCTGTCTTTGTCTTGCCTAAAGATGATGTCTAAAGACCTTAGGTGAATTTCTGCAGTGCATCGTGTAGACAATGCACACTGCTGCTACTGAGCATGGGTAGTGGATGGAGTGGATGTTTGTGAATATAGCACCAAGCAAGTGAGCTGTTTTGTCCTGGTGTGAAGCTTGAGTGTTGTTGGAGCTGCAACCATCCAGGCAAGTGGGGAATATCCCATCACACTTATGGCTTATGATTTGTTGGATTTGTAGAGTCAGAAGGTTCACTGCAGTATTCCAAGCTGCTGATATGCTCTTGCAGCCATTGTATTTATTTGGGAGTCCAGTTGAGTTTCTGGTCAATGATAAACCCAAGGATGTTAATAGTGAGAGATTCAGAGATGGTAATACGATTGAATACCAAGAGGAGGTGGTCAGACTGTATCTTATTGGAGATGGCACAAATGTTACTTGTCACTTGTCAGCTCAAGCCTGAAAATTGCCCATATCTTGTTGCATTTGAATATGAAGCTGCTTCAGTATCTGAGGAGTGGTGCTGAACATTATGCAATCATTCACAAACATCCCCACTTCTGACCTTCTGATGGAGAGAAAATAATTGTTGAAGTAGCAAAAAATGGTTAGGCCTAGGACACTCATATAATCTCCACAAGGACTATGTAGTGGTCACTCTTACTGATACTGTCATGGACAGATGCATCTACAGATGGCAAACTGGTGAGGATGAGGTCAAATATGTTTTTCCCTTTAGCAGCTAAGTCCTTTAGAACCTGACCAGCTTGATTAGTAGTGCTGCTGCTGAACCACTCTTGACGGTGGACATTGAAATCCCGCCTCCAGAGTATATTTTGCACCCTTGCCACTGTCGGTGCTTCCTTCAAGCTTTCTGTTCAACAGGAGTACTGATTCATCAGCTGAGGGAGGATGATTAGTGGTATTCTGCTGGAAGTTTCCTTGCCTATGCTTAATCTTAAGCCATGAGACTTTATGAGATCTGGAGTTAATGTTGAGTACTCCACGGCAACTCCCTCCTGACTGTATACCACTGTTAGGCAAAAGTGAAGACTGCAGATGCTGGAAACCAGAGTTTAGATCAGACTGGTGGTGGGAAAGCACAGCAGATCAGGCAGCAACTGAAGAGCATGAAAATCAATGTTTCAGGCAAAAACCTTTCATCAGGAATAGAGGCAGGAAGCCTCCAGGGTGGAGAGATAAATGGGGGGGCGGTGGGGGAGGGTAGAGCTGGGGAGAAGGTAGCAAAGAGTACAATAGGTGAATGGGGGTGGGGATGTATATCACTGTTGTCCAACCACTGCTGGGTCTTTCTTCCTAGTGGGGACAGGATATATCCAGGGATGGTGATGGTGATGTCTGGTACATTGTCTGTAAGGTATGATTCCTACAGCCTTAAAAGTGTGAGACTCATTAATTTTCCAGTCTGCCCTTATTCATAAACCTACACTCGCCATAGTTTACAGTATTACCACTTTTTGACTCAATCTTGCTTCTTTGCTTTTCAGTCTATGGGTTTCATCTTACCATTTTTGGCTGAGTCCATGGCTATAGTGAGTTCTAGCATGTTCTCTTGCTATACCTTGCCAAATTTATCGCTTTGGTTAATTATAACAGCCCTAAGGCACCTCTGAAGTCCAATTCCAGCCCCAGCTCACCAGGCACAATTCCCAGAACAATTTGCCACTCACTAGTCATTCCAGAAATCACCATCATCTTTTGTGCACAATTTCAAAGCCTGTGGTGCACCCCAGTAAGCACAGTCAGTCTGGAACTGTCATGCACGGTTCTTGATATTTGCCCCGAACATGACAAACAGGGCAAAATCTACACTCCACTTTAGAGCCAGCTCATGGTGGGATCGGGTGGTGACAGTGGGGGGAGGTTCCTGCTGGACAAAATGATTTGCATGTGGGATATCATTATTCCTCATGACCAGCAGTGGAGGCCATGACACCAGACCATGTCAGCATGGTCTGAGGTTGCCACCATGGTTAAATCAATCTCAGCAACTTGGAGGAATGCACAACAATATAGGAAAAAGGCAATCACCTTTCGTATTCTGTCAGCGAAAGTGCCGCCATCTTCTCTCTGTGACCTCACAATCTCTTTCTCTGATAATGTACAAGCCTCCCATTAAGGTTAATGCTTTAACACTCTCACTATTGTCTTCAATATATTCTCATCCTCACTTTCACCCACACCAATTTTAAACATCAGGAATGTTGTATGACCTCTGTGCTGGCTAATCATTCATTAGGGACATCTCCCTACTTGCACCCAAACTTACAGCTGTGCAACCCATTTTCATCATACATAATATCTGATTCTTTCTCATTCTAAGTGAAAAACAACCTACAGTCGGGCAGAAAACGTCATGATGGGTAGTGGGCTGGCTGACATTTGGCTCTTCACCCCTTACGTGGAGAGGATACTGACTCTGACCCTGGACTAGTTTCAGCGGCTGCCCTTGACTTACTGTGTCAGAACCTCTGGGTGAAAGCTATCTCCCCTGACTTCACTGAGGCTTACTGACAACTATGATGAACTTTCTTACTGTGCATCTGCATTAAGCGGCTAGGAAAGACAGCAGTATTATGAGGTGCTGGAAAAGTGCAGCAGGCCAGGTAGCATCTGAGCCTGCTGCGCTTTTCCAGCACCACACTTCTCAACTCTGGTCTCCAGTATCTGCAGTCCTCACTTTCTTCCAGCAGTATTATGAGCCTGGTATCTCTGACTGAGGGAGAAAAGTTCAAAAAGTCAATGCAAGTCAGGGATGCTGTGAGCATCCAGGTAAGTCCACAATGAGTCAGTGCAATGACAGTGAATAAAGAGCCCAAAGATGCAGCCTGGTCAAGTCCATAAGCTGGGTGTGTTTTCCTGAGTGTGCAGTGTAGCCCAAGATGCAGTATTGAAATGCAGAAGTGTTCTGTAAGTTAATTAGAAGGGTTTCATGAGGGTTCTTAGATGCTGGCACGTTCAGATGCTAGCACGTTCAGATGCCAAGATACATGGTCAAGAGGTGAGTGCGACCAGTGTCCATGGAGCCTATGAGCTGTTGTTGCCCCGTGTCCAACATGGAGGTCGTTTGATACAAGCATGAACTGAATCCACCAAGTAATCACTGTGGTTTCCATGTCAAGATTTGCCTGATCATGAGATATATTAAGGTTCCATTATTTGCAAAGCTGAAATTAAATCATGCTAATGCTAAACTAACACTTTGAATGCACACAAATTCATTCCTCCACAATAAAATTGCAGTACTGACACCAATTTAGGATCATTTTTTGAAATCGAACACTCTATCTGGAAACGTTCGAAACAAGGAGACATGTTGGCCTGTGGTATATCACTGTACTGTTAATCTAGAGACCTAGGTAATGTTCCTGGGAACCTGAGTTCAAATTTTGCCATGACAGGTGGTGGAATTTGAATTTATTAGGGGTGGCTCAGTGGTTAGCACTGCTGCCTCACAGCATCAGGGACCCAAGTTTGATTCCAACCTTGGGTGACTGTCTGTGTGGAGTTTGCATGTTCTCCCTATGCCTGCATGGGTTTCCTTCAGGTTCCTCCCATAATCCAAATACATGCAGGTTACGTGGATTGGCTATGGGAAGTATAGGGTTACAGCGATAGGATAAGAGAGTTGGTCTGGGTGGGATGCTATTCAGAGGTTGGTGTCAACTCGATAGGCTGAATGGCCTGCTTCCACACTGTAGGGATTCTATTATTCATATGGCTTTGTTTAAATCCTCAACATTTCATAGGTTGAACTGAATTGAAATTGTATCAAAGCATGGGCACAGGCAAATATTCCACAATCCAAGTGTGCGTTAATGTCTGTGTAGTCACTTTGAAGTGATAACCTCTCAGTATCCGTGACCTACTTTATAAATTTAGATTACAGTTGTGCTCTGATGAATGATAGTCTGTGGAACAGTGGAAGCAAAGTGAAGCTGAAAGTATAACAAGAATTACAATATAGGCTATAATGAAATATGTAGGCACAACATATAAAAGTAAATATACAAGGATTAAAATGTGCAAAATATGCTATAAAATGTTATCACAGCAAAACCTTCTGTTGGAGGTCACTGAGAGAAAATAGAATGCCAGTAATGACCAGGGAGTTTAGTAGAGCTTGGAATGCCATTTGATGACCTCTTCTGCCTGTCACATGCACTGGCTTATATATTAACTCTTAATTTACAAGCAAACTAAAAGGCAGGGATGTGTGGATCAGCTGTCAAATTGAACTAATTTTTTAAAATGCACTCGTGGGACATGGGCATCTCTGGCTGGCTTGCATTTATTGCCTGTCCTTGGTTGCCCTTGAGAAGATGGTGGTGAATTACCTCTTGAACCACTGCAGTCCACATGCTGCAGATTAACCCACAGTACCCCTGGGAGTTCTGGGAGTTTGACCCAACAAAAGTGAAGGAACAGCAATATATTTCCAAGTCAGGATGGTAGGTGGTGTGTTCCCATGTGTTGTCTGTCCTTGTCCTTCTAGATGGAATTGGTTGACTGTTTGGAAGGTACTATTTAAGGATCTTTGGTGAATTTCTGCAGTGCATCTTGCAGATAGTACACACTGCTGCTACTGAGGGTTGTTGGTGAGAGAATGGATGTTAGTGGATGAGGTGGAAATCAAGTGGGCTGCTTTATCTTGGATAGTGTCAAGCTTCTTGAATGCTGGAGTTGCTCCCATCCAGGAAAGTGGCGAACTATTCCATCACACTGATGACTTGTGCCTTGTTGATGGTAGATAGGCTTTGGTGATTTAGGATTTAAGTTGCTTGCGACAGTATTCCCAGCTTCAGACCTGCTCTTGCAGCAGCTGTATTTATGTGTCTAGTTGTATTTCTGGTCAGTGATAAACCTAAGGATGTTGGTAGTAGGGGATTCGAATTGAATGTCAAGAAGTGATGGCATGATTCATTTTTATTGGTGGTGGTCACAGCCTGGCATTTGTGTGACACAAATGTTTCTTGGCACTTGTCAGCCCAAGCCTGGATATAGTCTAGATCTTGTTGCATTTGAATATGGATGGCTTCAGTATCTGAGGAGCTGTGAATAGTGCTGAACATTATGCAATCATTAGTGAACAACCCCACTTCTGACCTTATAATGGAGGGAAGATTATTGAAGCAGCAGAAGATTGTTGGGCCGAAGGCATTACCCTCAGAAACTCCTACAGGCTTGTCCTGGAGCTGAGATGACTGATCTCCAACAACCGTAACCATCTTCCTTTCTGCCAAGTATGACTCCAACCAGTTTATTTATTCCAGCTTTTCTAGAGCTCTTTGATGACACACTTGGTCAAATGGAGCCTTGATGTCAAAGCTGTGACTCACTTCATCTCTTGTAATCAGCTCTTTTATCCATGTTTGAACCAAGGTTGTAATGAGGTCAGGAGTTGAATAATCCTGGCAGAATCCAAACTGGGCGTCACTGAACAGATTATTGCTGTGCAAGGACAGCTTGATAATATTATTGATGACACCATCCACCACTTTACTGATGATCAGGAGTAACTGATGGGATAGTTATTGGTAAGGTTGAATTTGTCCTGCTTTTTGTTTTCAAGACATATCTGGGCAGTTTTCCACATTGTCAGGTAGATGCCAGTGTTGTAATTATATTGGACCAGCTTGTCTAGGGGAGAGGTAAGTTCTGGATCAAGTCTTCAGGACTGTTGCTCGTAAATTGTCAGGACCCACAGCCTTCACAGCATCAGCCATTCTTTGACATCACATGGAGTCAATCGAATTGGCTGAAGACTGGTATCAGTGATGTCAGGGGACCACTAAAGGAAGCCAAGGTGGATCATCCAACCGAATTTCTGGCTGAAGATTGCTGCAAATGCATCAGCCTACTCTTTTTCACTGATGTGCACTCGGCTTTTCTATCATTGAGGATGGGAATCTATGTGGAGTCTCTGCATCCAATGAGTTATTTAATTGTTCAATGGTATTCACAACTGACTGTGAAATGATTGCGGAGCTTAGATCTGATTATTGGTTGTTGGATCACTTAGCTCTTGCACGTGTTCTTCATGCTATTTGGTATGAAAGGAGTCCTGTTTAGAAGCTTCATCAGGTTGACACTTTGTTTTTAGGTGTGCTGGCACTGGCCCTGCCATGCCCCCCTGCACTCTCTAATGAACCAAGTTTGATGGTAATGGTTGAGTAAGGGCTATAGAGTCATAGAGTCAGACAGCATGGAAATACATCCTTCACCCCAACTTATATATGCCGACCAGGTTTCCTAAACTGAATGAGTCCCATCTGCCTGCATTTGGCCTATATCCCTCAAAACCTTTCCTATCCATGTCTTTTAAGTGTTGTAACTGCACACATCTCTACCACTTCCTCTGGCAGCTTCTTCTATATATGCACCTCCACTGTGTAATAAATTTGTCCCTTAAGTTCCTTTTATATCTTTTCCCTCTCACTTTAAACCTCTGCCCTTTAGTTTTGGACTCCCCTACCCTAGGGAAAAGACCTTGGTTATTCACATTATCTATGCCCCTCATGATGTTATAAACCTCTGTAAGGTCACCCCTTAGCTGCCTATGCTCCAGCGAAATGAGTTGCAGCCTATTCCGCCTCTCCTTACATCTGAAAGCTTCCAGTCTCAGTTAAACTCTTGTCAATCTTTCTTGCACCTTTTCCAGTTTAATAACATCATTTCTATAGCAGGGTGACCAGAATTGTATGCCTTGAACAGCTAATGACATATCTCAAATCGTGTACTCAATGATCTGACCGATGAAGGCAAGCACGCTAAACACCTTTTCACCACTCTGTCTACCTGTGTTGCCACTTTCAAGGAACTACGTACCTGTATCTCTAGGTCTCTCAGTTTGACAACACTCCAATCATTAACTGGCTTTTCTGACCAAAATGCAACACCTTGCATTTTTCTGAATTAAACTTCATCTGCCATTCCTCTACCCACTGGCTCAGTCGATCAAGATCCAGTTAGAAAACCTTCTTCACTGTCGACTATACGACCAACTCTGGTGTCATCTGCAAACAAACCAATCATGTCTTCTATATTTTCAGCCAAATTGTTTATATAAATGATGAAAACAATGGACCAAGCACTGATCTTTGTTGCACACTGCTAGTCACAGGCCTCCAGCCTGAACAACAATCCTCTCCCACTAATTTTGTATCCAATTGGCTAGCTCTCCCTGGAACCCATGTGATCTAACCTTACTAACCAGCCTATCATATGGAACCTTGTCAAAGGCTTTGCTAAAGTTCGTGAAACAATGTCTACCACTCTGCCTTCATCTAACTTCTTGATCACCTCTTCAAAAAACTCAATCCAAATTTGTGAGACATGATTTCACATGCACAAACCATGTTGACTATCCCTAATCAGTCCTGGCCATTCCAAATGAATGTAGATATAGTCCCTCAGAATCTCCTTCAACAACCTATCCACCATTGATGTAATGCTCACCGATCTGTAGCTCCTGGCTTTTCTTCCAGCCTTTTTAAAATAATGACACAATGTTAGCCATCCGCCAGTCCTCCGGCACCTCACCCATGGCTGTCAATGATACAAATATTTCTGCCTGGGGCCCAGCAATTCCTTCCCTTGCTTCCCACAATGTCCTGGGTTACACTTGATCAGGTCCTGAGGATTTATTTAACTTCATGCATTTTAAGAGCTCCAGCACCTCCTCTTTTGTAATGTGTACTCTTTACAAGACATCATTAATTATTTCCCCAATTTCCCTAGTGTTCAAGCCTTTCTCCTTGGCAAATACTGACGAGAAATACTCATTTATATTCAACAAGAAATATGCTGGGCCATGAGGATGCAGATTGTGCTGGAGTATGATTCTGCTGTTTTTCAAGGCCCTTAGCACCTCACAGATATCCAATCTTGATTTGCCAGAGCTGCTCGAAATCTGTCCCATTGAGCACAAGTATAATGGAGGGTATTTTCAATGCAAAGGCAGGACCTTGTCTCCACAAAGATTATGGGCTGGTCACTTTTACCGATAGTGTCATGGACACGTGTCTGCAGGTGGCAGATTGGCAAGAATGAAGTCAAGTATGTGTTTCTCTCTTGTTGGTTCCCTTACCAACTGCTGCAGACCCAAGCTAGTAGCTACATCCTTAGGACCTGACAGCTCGATCTGTAATGCTGCTGCCAAACCACTTATGATGATGGACATTGAAATCCCTGCCCAGAGAGCATTTTGAGTCCTTGCCACCACAGTGCTTCCTCCAAGTGAGGATGTTCATCCAACACCTTTCCTCAATTCTGGCAGAGTTAAAGCAGAACTCAAATGAAACAGAAAACCATTTGTTTGATTTCTTCCCAAGAAACAATTACACAACTCTAGATAGGTCCACTCGCTTTTATGTCCAAACAACCCATTAGAATTTCAGGATCTGTTAGCTTTGAATAAGCTGGGTGACTCACAATACTCCTTTGTCCTTAATTATTGATCTGCTTGTCTGTTATTTTACTAATATTCTGGCCCTGGTTTTAGCAAAAGAAATGTTCAGTTTGCAAAAATGCAACTGATTATATATCTGAAGTTAATTGTTACATGGAGTAAAGTGATTGCATGTTCCTAATAAATATCAAATTATTTGAAAAGAATGGACACAGGATAACCATGCCAAGGTTTACGCATATTGCAGAACATTGGTGGATATTGATCCCCTGAAAATTGAGCCTTTGAATTTGTACATTCTATTTTCTAATGTCCATTTTACTATCAGAAAGTAGATAATGATCTAAACTGTACTAACTCCCAGTTAAACCAGAAATCTCGACCGCTGACTGGATGGTTGGCAAAAGACCTGTACGATCTCCTCTGGGAAGGCCCGCCATTATTAGTTGCCATTCAGACAGGTCAGCAGTCAACAGTATCAAGGACCCTGAGTGCAGAGACTCCACCTAGCAGCAGTTTCTAGATGACCAGAGAATTGAAGTTCTTTTGAATGGTAATGTCACTGGGAAAGCTGGGAGTACTGTCAGAACAACACCTGCTGGAGGCTCAGGATTCAGGAAAGACTCATGCCACAGGTAAGAAATGGTGCAAGGCATTTAGGAAGGTCAACAATAATATTGGGTGGAGCACGTCAGTGATGGGTTTCTCTCTGTGATGTCGTATCACTTGGTTAGGTGTTGAGTGCCTTTGAAAGAGAGACCCTCATACCTCCCCTCCTCTCAGGATACCACAAGCAGATCATATAATTTTTCCTGTCATACATAATATGTTAATCCACTATTCTGCAACTGGGCTAATGCTAGCAGTGATAAGAAGTCCACAATGACTTAATTTTGCCAGAGGCAGGAATGTGGCATAATTCAGGTATGTGACAATCCTGCCAATTCAAATGCCCTTCCCTCCACTGTAAGAGAGGCCATAAAATTCCACCAGAAGTAAATTAACATGTTCATTTGAAGGTGGACTAGCCTGTTTGGAAATCTTTTTTAAGGTTGCCTTACTGCAGTTTTGACTATAGTGATTTCAATAGATTAATTTGACTGAACAATTACACATTACATGTTGTATGAGGGCACTGTTTACTGTAGCAGGTATTCCTGAAAGGTGTCCTTGCCCACAGTATTGGCTGTTAACTACTCTAGCAGATGTGGATCTGCACTTTTGCCCATTTAATTGACACTGACTCCTGTTGACCAAGCCACCTTTCAATTGCAGTACTCATCTACAGAATGGCAAGTGATTGCAGGGAATGCAGCTCCTTGTAGACATCATCAGCACCAGTAAAACACCACCCCACTGGCCCAGGAGCGTCTATGTTCCCAGCTCTCTCCGCTCCCCCCCCAAACCCCCCTCCCTTCCATTTCCACACACTAACAAAATAGCACATTTCCACCCATCCTACCCATGTGGTGACCCAACACATTGAACTTTCCATGTCCCTTCGGTGTTGCTGGGTCAAAATGCTAGAACTCCCTCTCTATCAGCTGTGTGGGCATAGCTACACCAAGTAGACTGCAGCTCACCACTACCTTCTGAAGAGCAACTAAGGATGGGGAATAAATACTAGCATAGCCAGTGATGCCTACATTTCATGAAAGAAATAAGACATATCACCATTTTGTAACTTCCCTTTCATGAGGTTATTAACAGTTTGAAAGTGATCTGATTCCAGCAAACCGTAAAGGCAGATGTGCAGGTGACATGAGGGTAGGAACTAGGAATTCAGTTCTAGAATTACTTTGGGGTAAAGCCACAGAGGGACTTTAAATGTGAACAGTAAAACTATGTTTGGGAGTTATTCTACTTTTATATTTCCAATCACTCCTAATATATCCATAATGGTGAAGAGAAACATTTATCTCTTCTGTTGTAGTACACTAATCTATTTGATCCAAATGCTGAACTCTTTCAGTATTACCTGAATATAGTCAGTGCTCACATTAGTAATTTTGTCATGAAGTTGATATTTATAGAAGACTCTCCATTTCATCTTATCTAGTCTGAGAGTACCATCAATCATTTGTTGCATGAGGGACCTTGTAACGTGTTTATCATCCCTGAGCTCATTCTCAGTGCTACTGACCTAAATACTCCATATTAGGATGGAGATAACAGTTCCTGTTCAAGCATAAAATACCATAGATAAGGCATTTAAACTGAACTAACAAGAATGGGAAGGGAAAGATGATGAAAGCAATTTCACTCAGGTTTAAAGATAACTATAAATCAGGCAGGAGTACCCAAGACATGACTATGGATTGGAAAAAGGTTGTATTTGAAAATATCCCGAACAAAAATGAGATATAGAACTGAAGTAAAGTTAAAGGTAAAGTCATGAAGTGATATTTTATATTACACATACACCCTTAAAAGAATACTTGGCATCACCCCTACTGTGCACTTCAGTGAATCACCTCTATATATAGATTTTAAGGAAAAATTGGCTTAGGTGGTGGGAGTAGTTTCCTGTGAGACCTGCCAGCTGTAACAATGTACCATAGAAAGCTGTTTTAAATTGTTGTACATAAACTGTATTCAAAGTGCCATGCTAAATTGCAATTGTCACCTTCGGATTCTTGTTGCTTTGTATAATTCAAGTTTAAATGTTTCAAACAAAATCAAAAGGACCTTATAAAGTGGGAGAGGAACAAATAGTAGCATTGAAATTACATTGTGGGAATCTAGTGTATGAGGGTTTAGCATATTTATTTTAAGCAGATTAATGTCTGCTAAAATAAAAGACAAATGAACTTCAGGTAAAACACATTAAGCATTGTACTCTAATGATTAGATTAGATTACTTACAGTGTGGAAACAGGCCCTTCGGCCCAACAAGTCCACACCGCCCCGCCGAAGCGCAACCCACCCATACTCCTACATTTACCCCTTACCTAACACCCCGGGCAATTTAGCATGGCCAATTCACCTAACCTGCACATCTTTGGACTGTGGGAGGAAACCGGAGCACCCGGAGGAAACCCACGCAGACAAGGGGAGAACGTGCAAACTCCACACAGTCAGTCGCCTGAGGTGGGAATTGAACCCGGGTCTCTGGCGCTGTGAGGCAGCAGTGCTAACCACTGTGCCACCCACTTCGAGAATATCTTCGAGAATAATGCCAAGGCCAAAACGATCACCAGAATAAATTCTTATTATACATTGACTTTAGCATTGCTAAATTTCCAAAGCAATTGGCAAGCTGAGTTTGGAGAGGCTGGGTAGGCAGATTTCAGATGCTCAGTAGGAATGAAGACAGTAACTAGGCAACATAATCTAAGCTGTGATAGATGAGATGGATTTTTCTAGAGTACTTTGTAGGTGAAGGAAAATGTAATAAGGTAGAGGAATATAGGACAAAAATTCCAGATTTAAGTGTGAAATAGCAGGGAGTGATATAAAAGGGAGTATGAAGGGCCAAACCCAGAAAAGCACTGAGTACAAACTTTCTGATCAATTATATACTTGGTACAAATTTAGAGCTGAATCTTCACCCCAAAGTAAGCATAGGATTTGAAGCGGATGTGCTAGCAATTCTTCAACCAGCCAAAATGTCAATCTGCCAGCATGCATTCTTTCTGACCTTTTTTCAGGGAAGCAGCTTCTAGGATTGATGGTTACATGTCTGTCAGTGGTGTGTAGCCTATTACCAATTAAGAGCACTCAATACAGTATCTGGATTTTTGAGATGGAACTGGAGCTGTCCAATGCAACTGGAGCTCATAAATTAAGGATTGGTGTCTCTTGGAGACACCATATACAGAGACAGAGCCATCTCTCCTAGTGGGGCAGTCAGGCATTCAAAGCCTTCTGTGCAACCACTGACTCTGTCAAGGTACAGAGTTCATCCATTTTCTTAACAGATGGCTTTTCTTGAAAGTCTCCTTCAAGGTACTGCCAAGGTTACATCTGGATTTCCCACCTGGAATTCAATTCAACACATTACTAAGACCCTGGAATTGAACGTCCTTCACATTTGCCTCCTATTTGACCCAGAATTTAATGTCTGATTACATATTCTTTCTATCAGTAAGATAATCTACTATTTCTTCCATAATATTATTTGTTTCCATTGCTGCATTTGCTTATCTGATGCTGAAACCTTCAGTCATGCCTTTCTTTGTTGCATCAAGATTTGACTATTTCCTGGCCAGACTTCAACTTTCTGTCCTCCACAAACTCGAACTTCTCCAAAATTCTGCTGACCATGTCATGACTCGCAGAAAATTCCATTCACCCCTTACCCTGGTGCTCACTAATTTTTATTAACCCTTGGTTCATCAGTGTCTAGATTTTAAAGGTTGCACTCTGATTTTCATTTTCGTCTATGTTCTCACCCTTATCTTTGTAACCTTCGTCTGCCTTGCAACCCTCAAGCATCTTCTTCATTGCTGGCACCTTGTGCCCACTCAGTTTTCGTCTCTCCACAGATGCTCTTTGATCTGCTATGTTTCTCCAGCATTCTCTGTGTTTGTTTCTTCTCTCCATTACTGGCAGTCGTGTCTTCAGCTACCTGGGCACTAAGCTGTGTAAGTACCCTAAAAGTCTCTGATCATTTGAATTTGAAGCAAAGTTAGGCCATTCAGTCTGTCACGTCTGCACCACATTTGGTGTAATCATGGCTGATCTGAATGCAGTCTCAACTTTACTTTCTAGCTTACCTTTTTACTTTCTTGTCAAATCAAGAATCTATCTAACTTAGCCTGAAAAATATTCAACGACGCTGCCTTCACCGTGCTCTAGGGAAAGGGAATTCAACAGATGATCCACCAAGTGAAAAAAAAATGTTTCTCTTTATATCGGTCTTAAATTGGAGATGCTTTATTTTAAAACTGTGTCACCTAGTTCTATTCTCTCCCATAATAAAGGAGAAACCTTTATTCATTTATGGCAAGTGGGCTGCTCAGGCTAGGTGACAATTTATTGCCTATCATTCATTGCCCATGAAAAGGTGACAGTGTTCTACATTCTGAAATGCTACAGTCTTGGTATAGATATGTCCACCTTGCTGTTAGGGTGTGAGTTCTAGCATTTTGACTGAACAACATTGAAGAATCAACAATATATTTCCAAGGCAGGATGGTGAGTAACTTGGAGGGAACTTGCAGCTGATGGTGTTCCCAAATATCTACTGCCCTTATCCTTTTAAATAATAATGGTTCTGAGTTTGGAAAGTGCTGTCTGAGGAGTTTTGGTGAATTTGTCTTGTGGATAATTCACACTGCTGCTACCGCACTGGGCCAGTGTGTGGGAAGAGTGAATGTGGTGACAATCAAATGGGCTGCTTTAACATTGTTCAAACCTGTGATATAATAATTAAAAATCCCTGCATTGCTTTTATTAGATTTGGATAATAGTCTATTTTAATTTTCTTTATTTTTGACTCTAGTCAACAACAAAAACCTATGTCAACTACAAAGTATTAGATTTGAAACAACTGTATCAGACCGACTGTTTAATTATTTGCAGAAGAAACCATATAAAGCCATACACATACTACATTCTCTTTAAGGTATGCCTTACTTGTCAGTTTCCTGTTTTTTTATATATACACACACGAGAAATTTCCGATGCACATATTGTTTGCATCTGAAATAAGAGATTAAAGGCTATCTTTTTGTTTTACTTAAATTTTGATTGTGGACTGCACTCAGTAAAGGACTGAGAAAGGAATTGATTTTAGAAAGCAAATTACTGAAACTCATCGTAAATCATGTACCTTCCTTTGCAAAGCAACAGTGTTAACAAGAGGAGATGACACAGTTCAGAGGGTTCTGTGCATGGTGAGATTAGGCATGCACCATTCCAGATCCACATCAGATGCCATATCACTTGCCCTTCACTCCTCCCTAGAACATCTTGACACCAAGAACAGCTACGTAAGAATCCTACTCATTGACTACAGTTCAGCCTTCAACACTATTATCCCCTAGAGATTGATTACTAAACTTAGTGATCTCGGACTAAGCCCCACAATATTTCATTGTTACTAACACTCAACACTGGAGCCCCACCAGGGGTGCATACTCAGCCCCCTACTGTACTCACTCTATATCCATGACTGCATCGCCAAATACCAAACTAATGCCATTTACAAGTTCGCTGATGACACCACCATTGTCAGTCAATCTCAAAATGGTGATGAAACAGACTACAGATGGGAGGTTGAAGATCTGGAAAAATGGTGCAATGCTGGCAAACCAAGGAACTCATCATTGACTTTCGGCGGGATGTTACTCATGCCCACCTACACATTAACAGCACATAGATGGAACAAGTGGAGAGTGTCAAGCTCCTGGGAGTGGTCATCCACAATAAGCTTTCTTGGACTCTTCATGTGGACACACTGGTTACAAAGGCCCAACAATGTCTCTTCTTTCTTAGGTACCTGAGGACATTTGGCTGATGGCAAATACCCTTACCAACTTTTATAGGTGCTCCATCGAGAGCATTCTGTCTGGATGTATCAGTAAGTGGTATGGCAACCGTACCATTCAAGATTAGAGACTATTACAGAGAGTGGTGAATTTGTCCCAGACAATCATAAAGGCCAAACTCTCATCTATAGAATCTATCTACCAGGCCCGTTGTCAAGGAATGGCTGCTAGCATTCTCAAAGATCCATCCCACCCTGGCAATGTTTTTCTACAACGTCTACCATCGTGGAGAAGGTACAGAAGCCTGAACACACGCACCAGTTTCTATCCTACTGTTGTTAGAATACTGAATGGACTCAAACTTTTAACATTCGCCTGTACCTGCATTTTAAATTTTTGCCACTGTTTATCATCAATGCTACTTAACTTCATGATCTGCCTGTATTGCTCGCAAGACAAAGCTTTTCACTGTGCTTCAGTACATGTGACACTAAATTCAATTCAATACCAAGTTGCTGATTGGTTTGTGGAGTGGTGAGCAGTTGGGAATGCTACAGGCCATCAGCATGACAATGACTGTCTGCTTGGCTCTCGGACAGCTGAACAGCTTGTAAATGTGAACAATACTGCCAGAAACATTCAGACTTTGAAAAGGGCAGATGGTGTGTATCTCTTTCTTCAGTAAAATACTTAAAGCCTGAAGAGAGCTAGTTTATTTTCTCCCATCAGCTGCTGTAAACTTTTATTTTTAACCAATAAGTCAGAGATTTTATGATTCGCAAATCAGTCACTTTGTATTTCCTGTAAAATAAAAAGGAATATAAAGGATTTGGAAAACAAAAAGTAACACTTGCGAGTTTTGAGAAGATTTGTAGCTCAGGTTGAGGTTCTGGTTGTAGGTTTGCTTGCTGAGCTGGAAGCAAACCAGCTCAGCAAGCAAACCTACATCCAAAAGTAACACTCCATTGAATCATGTGGATTGGAGTTATTGAACAGCTTCTCCTGCATCTTTTTTCTCCACCCCTTATGTCAATGTTTTTGTTGTAATGACATTGTAAGTAGGAAATGAGAGTTTTAAAATAGTAAAATTAGAAATCAACAGTTTGCAGTTTATTTGTATTATGTGCTATTTATTTGTAATAATTAATAACTCATGTTAGTGCAGAAACCTGGTCCAGTTTTTCTGTTAACTTTGGGCTGTCTCACAGATAAATTGGGGACTGCATACTTTGATAAAAATTGTAACTTTTGTGATAATTCTGGGCTGGATTTCCATGACTTGACCTCATTGAAATTTGACAGGAGCCCCAGGACATTTAACTGACTAGTTTATCTATGCATATGTTCTGATCACATGAACAGAGATGAAACACAACTGCTCTTTTCAGACAATTGTGCCTCTCTTCAGTTTAAAGTGTAGTTAACTAGTTTGCAAGAAACAGTAAAGGAGTCAATTACAAGATTTTCCTTGAGTTAAAAAAAATGATTTTATTATCTGCTAACTCCAGGGAACATAAAAATACAATGCCAAACACACAGATACATAGTATCCAGCTCAAAAAGTTGAAGAAAAATACAGTTTTCAGACCTTGGGCTGTCCTTGGAGAATAACTGTTTACAAATGAGACTACAGTTTTTTTTTTAAAATTGATGTCATGTACCCTCAGCAGTAGTGAATATTTCAGTTGTACTTTGAGTTTTCAATGTTCTAAAGTTTGGTTTTAATCAGCTGTCACTGGGCACTTTTCCTTAGAGAGTGTGAGAGAACACTTTTTCCAAATGGTCCTGATTACAAATCCATCTCCTCTGCTCTGCCAAAAGCAGCTCCCTTCAATACAGCTGAGCTTTGCATTCTAATATATTTGTTCCATGTTTTCACAGTTGGTACCTACAGACAATGTCTTTAATTTCCAATGTAAAAAATTTATCATACAAGTGTAAACCAAAATAGAAGAACAGCATTTCTTCATGTATGTCAAGACTGTCTTGAGAGAAATATTAATTTTATTTCAGATAATTCTGCTCAATCGATGTTGTTTTCACGACAGTTGACTAACCTGTGTGGTCAATTGATTGCCATATCATTAAGTAGATTTCCCTTTATAAAAATGTTTGGTCCACGAAGATCCCAGGTATTAAAATTTGAAAAATCAATCTATATTTTATCACGATCATGGCACTTCCAGAAGTAAATTGGTTGAAATCAAAAATCTAGAATGAATAACATGCATAGATATGACTAACCAAATATGGACATCTGCCAGAAATATTGAAGGATACAGAGTGAATATACAATTAAGTTTTGGTGTGATACCACCTAGAAGAGCAATTGTCCAGACACACAGCATAACAGCAGGGCCAATAAAACTGCTCTAGCATTAGTCATCATCTTCAAGAAAATAGGAAATTTGAAGTGCCATACAAACAGGAGATTTAATAAATCTACTACTTCTTACAGGAACATATCAATTAAATATTTTTGCTTAAACTAACTGTAAAGTGTATTTTTACTACTTCAAAAAATATTTACAATTAACGTCTGGGATTATGGAATTGAATTTTTCTATCAGTATTTGACTGACATTTAAAAGTCTTTCACATTTAAAACAGCATGTTATTATTTCATGTTAATCCCATTCTTTGAGGCTGATGTAGATCTTTGTGTAATAATTATGATAAATTTTCTGATTATGGCAATTTGTTCTTATTAAACCAATACTGAAATCTAAGGAGAATGCAATAATAGGAGGGGGAAAAAAAAAGAAGTGAACCAATAAGTAGTGCTTAAATCACAATCAATTTTGAGAGTTATCACTTGTAAAAAGGAAGTGAAAACTAAGATATGAGTTGAGCGTTCTGCTATTTGGAAATCCTGGAAACAGTGAGTTGTGGTGGCAGGCAATGACGTAGGTGTTGATTTTAATGATGTGATGATGCAATGAAGAGCACATAGTCTAGTTGTACAGCATGGAAACAGACCCTTTGGTCTGAACCATCCATGCTGACCAGGTAGTCTAAATTAATCTAGTCCCATTTGCCAGTATTTGGCCCATATCATTCTAAACCCTTCTTATTCATGCATCCATCCAAATGCCTCTTACATGTTGTAATTGTATCCTCCTCCACCACTTCCTCTAGCAGCTGATTCTTTAACACTGAATTGAGGAAGAACGTCACCCAATTGGTTGTGAACCTGTGGAATCCCCTGCCCAGCGAACACGTTGTGGCCACCTTATTGAGTGTTTTTACAGCAAAGTTAAATAGATAGATTTTTGAATATTAAAGGAATTAAGGGTTATGGTGAGCAGGCAGGTAAGTGGAGTTGAGTCCACAAAAAGATCAGCCATTATCTCATTGAATGGACAGAGCAGATTCAACAGACCAGATTGCCTACTCCTATTTAAGTTCTTCAAAAAAAAAACTCAACAACAATTAGTGAGCCATGATTTCCCACACACAACACCATGTTGATTATCCCAAATCAGTCCTTGATTTTCCAAATGCATGCAAATCCTGTCCCTCAGAATTCCTTCCAACAACTCACTGGTCTATAGTTCCCTTGCTTTTCCTTACAGCCCTTAAATAATGGTACCACATTAGCCAACCTCCAGTCTTCTGGCACCTCACTGATGGCTATCAATTATATAAATATCTTAGCAAGTGGCCCAGCAATCACTTCACTAGCTTCCCACAAAGTCTGGGATACATCTAAATGGGTCCTGGGGATTTATCCACCTTTATGCCTTAAGACATTCAGCACCTCCTCCTTTGTAACATGGACACTTTAAGATATCACTATTTATTTCTGCAAGTTCTCTGTCTTCCACATCCTTCTCCAAGGTAAATACTGACACAAAATACTCATTGCACTTGTATGGGATACCACATTTAGATTTCAAAGGAAAGCTTGATGGAAGAATGATCAGAACACTTAATACAGAAGATATATTGACAGTGAGATTTCTTGCCATGAAATGTATCAATGCTCCTTTTAAGAATGAGGTAGATCAAAGTAAAGCATTTTTTAAAAATGACCACATTTCACTCAAAATGAATTATTTTAAAAATATGTTCATGACATGTCTGAACTACTGCCATTGTTTATTGCTCATCGCTAAACTCCCTGCTGAAGGAAGCTTCTTAAAACGCTGCAGTTGTATGGTGTTAGGGCACCCATGTGCTTAGGTAGGAAGCAATATTTCCTCCAAGCTGTAAGCCACACAGCAGCCCAAAAATATCCAGCCTGTCCACAATACAGCCTCTTCAAATTGTCATGCATGAGCAGTAACATGAGGTGACAAGATATCCTGAAAATCTGCCAGTAATCATGCCGTGACACCCTAGAGGCTAGAAAAAAAAACAAACTGCAGATGCTGGAATCCAAGGTAGACAAGCAGGTGAAAACACAAAGCCAGGCAGCATCAGGAGGTGAAGAAGTCAACATTTTGGGTGTAACCCTTCTTCAGGACTGTCCTGAACGGTTACACCTGAAATGTTGACTTCATCTCCTGTTGCTGCCTGGCTTGCTGCATTCTTCCAGCCTCCTGCTTGTCTACCATGATACTTACTTTGGCTCCCATAACAAATGATTCACAGCTCACACCATATTGATGAAGTTGATGAACATTTATTATAACTCCTGGCATTTACACAAGTACAGTATATGACTAGAGGAACTCATGTCTACACTTAAGCTAGGCAAGAGAGATGACTGCAGGACAGATTGCTCAATGTGTTATGCTTCAATAGTACAGAGCTCAGTATGATAAAGACAGCTTTATACCAATAGAACATGATATGATGATGACACCATGAGCATGTCCCATAAAGGTATTGATATGGACCAGACCAGACCCCTCAAAATGTTTTAAAAGGTGGTAGCCTAGACCCTAACTTTTCTTTTTTTAAAAAGACAAATATAAAGTGCTATGTTCCGGATGCAATTCGACTGGTCAAATTAATCAATGTTAAGCGAAACATTTTATTCAAACATTATAGTTAAAATACAAAAGAAGGAAGAACTTAGAATAAATTGGGCGGCACGGTGGCACAGTGGTTAGCACTGCTGCCTCACAGCGCCAGAGACCCGGGTTCAATTCCCGCCGAAGGGCCTGTTTCCACACTGTAAGTAATCTAATCTAAACTTAACTATGGGAAAAAAAATCTTAACAGAATAACAGACACCGTAACATTACTAATTAACTGTTCCAATATAGTAACATCCCATAGACACATCTTCGTAAAAAGGCAAATTCAGGTAAACAGATTTTCTTATATGCGATACCCATAGTAGAAAAAGAAACCCCAGCTTCTAGTTGTAAACAAGAGGGGAAAACGCTTCAACTTCAAGGCTCCAAAAGCTTCTGCCAAATTTTTAAAGCAAAAAAACCCCAGAAATCCTTGTTGGACAGAGCTGGCCACACCCATGCAGGCTGCTTCTATTATTCCAATTTTGTAAAAACTCCAAGTCCTCATAAGCCTTACGTTACCACAAACTGCTCGATAGCTCTCATTCAATCTTGCTCTTGAAAAAAACTAGGACAAAATATGCCTCAAAGCCATAGCATCATCACAGTATCACTCACTCACAGCAAGACATAACAAGCAGCAGTGAAACATTCTAAATGGTATACACATTTAAACAAATTGAGGGTGCATTACTGAGACAATTGAGAAGGTTCACAGGGAAGGGGTTTCTAAGATTTTGACTAAGCAATCATAAACATAAGGTGGTATATTTCCAAGTCAAGATATTGTCAATAATATAAAACAAAGGACTATGAATGTTGGAGATCCAAAAGAAAAATAGGAATTGTTATCGAAACTCAACAGGTCTGGCAGCATCTGTGAGGAGAAAGCAGAGTTAACATTTAGAGTCTGGTGGTTTATTGAATGGGTGGTGTCAAGATTATTTGTGACTTAAACAGGAACATATAGTAGCTGGTGTTCTCATGCATCTGTTCTAAGTAGCAGAGTTTACAGAGTATCAAAGATTCTGTTGAAGTTTTGTCACAGTGAAATACATAGTCAGTTTCAGTAGTAGTCAGTTATGCTGCTAAGTGTATAACTTTGTAAAGGGAAATGGACAGGCACCTGAGTAGGGAATTGCAGAGTTACAGGGATGGGATGAGGAAAAAGAGGCGAGCTGAGCTGCTCTCAACATGAACTGGCAATTAAAGATGGACTGAATGGCCTTCTTTTGCACGATAACCATTCTACGTTACAATAGTGACCACATCACTTAGCACAAGCACTCGTAAACCCTTCTCCTACAATCACACCACCTGCCCTTACCCCCTCCTGACCACCATTCCTCGAGTCCCAGTCCTGCATCCTGCCTCTCCAAAGTCTTGGCTGCCCACCATTCTTCATATGTCCCTCACCTCTTGCCTATCACTCCATCCATTCTTCCCCACCCCATGTCAATCACTCATGCCCTTCCTGCACACACTATCACTTTCATTCCTGCTCATTACTTCTCTTGTTCCTTCTGCTCCTGCCCATCACCCCTCCTATTCCTCATACCACTGCACCCCCTCCTGAATTGTCCCCATTGTGTCCATCATGCCACCGCCTGTACATCCCCATCCCCTGTTCTCCTGTCCCTCCCCCTCCTATCCTATCTCCATCCCACATCCCTCCTCCTATCCTGCCCACCCCTCCTCCATCCTACATCGCTCCTCCTATCTTGCCCATTCCTCCTCCCATCCCATCTCCTGTCCCTCCTTCATCCTGCCCACCCTTTCTTCTGTCCCTCCCCATGCTACATCACTCCTTCTCGTCCTGTCCCTCCTCCATTCTGCCCATCCCTTGTCCTGTCCAACCATCCCTCTTCCTATCCTGCTCATCCTGCCTCCATCCTACATCCCTCATCTTGTCCAACCCATCTGTCCTCCTATCCTGCCTCCATCCCACATCCCTCCTCCTATCCTGCCTCCATCCCACAGCCCTCCTCCTATCCTGCCGATCCCACAGCCCTCCTCCTATCCTGCCCATCCCTCCTCCTATCCTGCCTCCATCCCACATCCCTCCTCCTATCCTGTCCATCCCTCCTCCTATCCTGCCTCCATCCCACATCCCTCCTCCTATCCTGCCTCTACCCCTCCTCCTATCCTGCCTCCATCCCACATCCCTCCTCCTATCCCGCCTCTACCCCTCCTCCTATCCCGCCTCTACCCCTCCTCCTATCCCGCCTCTATCCTGCCCATCCCTCCTCCTATCCTGCCCACACCTCCTCCTATCCTGCCTCCATCCTACATCCCTCCTCCTATCTTGCCCATCCCTCCTCCTATCCTACCCACCCCTCCTCCCATCCCACCCACCCCTCCTCCCATCCCGCCCACCCCTCCTCCCATCCCATCTCCTGTCCCTCCTCCAAGCTGCCCACCCTTTCTTCTGTCCCTCCCCATCCTACATCACCCCTTCTCCTCGTGTTCACCCCCATTCTGCCAATCCCTCCTCCTGTCCCTTCTCCATCCTGCCCACCCTCCCCATCCTACTCCTCCCCCATTTTGCCTTCTCCTCCTGATCGCCCCAATGCTACCCATCATTCTGCCTGTCACTCCTCCATTCTGTCTGTCTCTCCTCCATTCTGCCTGTCACTCCCATCACTCCTCCTGTCCCTCCTCTATCCTGCCCACCCTTTCTTCCGTCCCTCCCCATCCTACATCACGCCTCTCCTGTTCGCCACCATTCTGCCCATCATTCCTCCTGTCCCTCCTCTATCCTGCCCACCCTTTCTTCTGTCCCTCCCCATCCGACATCACGCCTCTCCTATTCGCCACCATTCTGCCCATCATTCCTCCTGTCCCTCCCCCTCCTCCGCCTTCACGTCGTCGTGACATTCGGGCTCTCAGAGCCCAGAGGACACGGGGACGGGTGAGAGGAAACAGCCGAGCGGGGCTGGCCCTGAGCAACACAGTTTAAAACAGAGAAGGGGGTAAAAAAAAGTGCAGAATAATAAAAGCGGGAGTCACCGAGGAGAAGAATGGGGACGAGGACGACGAGTAGTTTGGGCATCGTGATGCTGCTGGTTTACAGCGCCGGTGCTTTCACAGGTAAATAACAATGAATTCCATCTCCAAATTAAACTCAGTACTGTCTCAGATTTTAATAAAAAGTGTAATTTTTCACCTGAATCTGCTCCTCAGCCGCACGTTTTAAGAAAATTAAACGAGGCTTTTTATCGGCCGCCCCCTTTTCTTTCTCTCTCTCTCTCTTTTCAGTGAGCGAAGGGATTTTTTTTAAAAAATCGTTAACAGACGGTCGGAGGGGCTCAGGGTGGCCGCTGTGAAGGCGGTCGGACGGTATTTTACCGACCGGCTCCGGTCATGGCTGGGATTAACTGGTCTGAACCTGTTTCCAAGGACGGCGGCCGAGCGCCACCAAACGCCGTCCCGCCTCGTCGAAATGGTGGCCCCTTTGTCGCAACGCTCCCAACTCATTATATAACTCATCAGGTCGTCAAATGGTACCTTCCCTCTTCCCCCTCTCTTCCTAATTAACCCAACACACACAAAAAAAATACCCGAATTAAATCGACACGCGGCCTCGGGAGTTTCAGTAGCTGCTTCTCAATTACTTGTAAATCGTGGAAGGGCCGAATTGCAAATTGGAGGCAATTCAGTCCCTCGCGTTGCATCCACCATTTGATAAAATCGTGGCTGGTTTGATTCTGGCATCCACTTTCCTTTCCTGTCCCCATACACCATTTGACATTCAGTTGCCAGCAGGTTCTGATACCTTCGAGCTAGATCTTCGTTTATGTAGCTCAAGCAATGTGGTATCTATTTTGTGGTTATAGCAATAAAAGCTTGGCGTTTGTTTTTTATAAAAGATGAATTTAACGTTAACTGTGTAAAGTATAGGCAGAAATGTAAGTACTTGTACGTAAATCTGAACCTACAGATGTTTCCGTGATAAATCATAGTCTGGAACAAAGTCAGTAATGCCCATCGGACATGATGTTCTCTACTTTGATCATTGCTGAAATATAAGTTTGAATAATTGAGAAACAGTGAGTATGTTATCGCTTGACTGGAAGATTTATCATAAATGTTCCCCAAAGGGAATTGGGTGATTCCCTGGTTTGAGATTTTGCAGTGTAAAGAGCAGGAAATGTGTGGTTTATTTGCTTCAGGGACGTTCAGCTGACGTTGAGGTGGTGCAATTTTCATTTCCATGGTGATGAACATCACAGTCATGATTCGCTCTTAATTTAGCATAAGTATTGTTCTGTGTAGCAAAAGTTTAGTTTAGACCGTTCTGAGTTATAAATTGAAACTAGGTCAGTAATAGCTTCAGTGTAGTCAGCTTTACTTAGTAATCCTGTAGTGTGAAAGTCCACATGATAAACCAGAATCTGAATAGCAAAGATTTTGTTTCATTCCATTCAAGCAATGGCCTACCCTGATTTTTTTTTTCTAATTTGTACTTAACTTAGTTCTAAGGATTAGTAAATTCTTAAATCTAATTTGGTTACGAATGTTTGTATTGCAAGAGGCATTGTGAAAACATAATGTACATTAATCTAATGCATCAGAGAGAAATGTGTTCAGTTTTCATTCTTTTACTGGATGAGGTCAGTCAAGTATTGTCGGATAGGCTGTAGTAATGCAAACTTATTTGAAAATTAAAAAGCTAATGTCCAAAAAAATTTGAACAATGGCAATCTTAAAATATGCAATAGTATTTAACTGTTTGAAAATGTCAGCTGAAGGAATGTCTTTAATTAGTAGCCTACAGACTAGTTGCATGGGATTAAAAAAAAATTAAGTTCCAAATAATAGGGATTTGAACCCTTGTTGGCAAATAATTTGGATCAAAAAAATTTGAGTGGGAAACCTCTATTTCTAGTGCCCAACGTTTGCATATTATGATAGTAAGCTGGATGTGTTATCAGGTTTTATGGGCCTCATTTAGCTTCAAACACATCTGAAGTTTACTTGACTTGCCATTTTACCTCACCTATACTTGTGTGGCATCCAAATATGAACAGACTGCACAGAGTTGTAGGATCTTGGAAAGCTTGCTGAAGATGTAGTAATATGTAGGACTTCTGTATACCTGGGTATGTCGCAATATCAAATGCCACTGATTCTGACTTTCTGCTGTGGATGAGCATCTGAGAGATACGCTACCAGAGAAAATTGCAGCAATGTGAAATTTTCATGTTTTAGGTTTGCATTATATTGCAGAAAAGTTACGCAGGTTGGGAATTTGGAAAGAGAGGCAATTTTATTGACATGGTGAAAGCTGAGATGGTTCCCCTTGTGGGGGAGTCAAGTTCTAGAGGTTTCAAATTCAAACCTGAGATGCTTCTGAGGGTCATTGGTTTATAGAGTCATAGATTCATACAACAGAGAAACAGACCTTCTGATCCAATCAGTCCATACTGAACATAATCCCAAATTAAATTAGTCCCATCTGCCTGCTCCTGGCAATATCCCTCCAAACTTTCCCATTCATACACATATCCAAATGTGTACATATTGAATTTTTTAGTTAAGGGAGTTGAGCTATTGCGAGGTGTGGTGGGGAGAGTGGAAAGAAAGATGGAATTGAAGCCACTGTACGTTCAGTCATGATCTTATTAACTGGTGGAGGAAACTTGAGGGGCTGAATGCCAGCTCTTTATTTTTGTTTCATTTGCTTGTGAATGAGAAAAATGCATATTATGTACAAACAGACCCCATTCTTGGTTTACCATTAATATGATCTGATGTTCTTTGTACGATATGGCAGCTTCGTTGTCAAAGTTACAACATGTAATGATCATTATTAGCATTATCACAAACGAAATGCAGTGTTTTGTGACATGATGCAGCTTTCTGTGACTTCTTCCATTCACTTCCACTAGATGGTTCATGTTCAGTGTGATTGCCTGCAACAGTATCAACAAATATCAGCCTTATGTTAAATTGTGGATTAGAATCTCTTTTAGTATAGCTTCTGAATCAGTGGTACAGTTGGTTCTGAAATTATGGGCCTTCGGTGATCATTCTTTTGTGTTATTTGGTATCGATCTTCACCAGTTCAGCAGCTTCAAAGTGGGTAGGTTGAGTTGGAGTTGTAGGGAAGGGACAAAATTTGAATTTTTTGTACGCAGTGCATTTAACTTGATTTTAGAAAAGTTTTGCATTTAATTTTATTCATCATTTTATCTTTATAATAGTGTGTGGCTTACTCAATGAATTAAACATTCATAATCCAGCATGCAACTTCAAATATTCCTTGCATAATGTTTTTCATTGTTTTGTGGTTTATGGTTTTTCCCTAATTGCCTGTGAAAAGGTGACTGTAGTTTTTGAACTATTGGAATTCTTGCATACACCCACAGTATTATTATGGAGGGAGTTCAGGTTCTGGATGTAGGTTTGCTCGCTGAGCTGGAAGGTTAGGATTTGCTACCGTGAGGGATTCTTGAAGTGATGGTTTGTGGATGTGTTGACTGGCCTTCAATAGGCATTGCCATTGTTCTTTGTAATGTAAGTTTCCAACTAGTGGATAGTTTCCCACTGATTCACGTTTTTATTTTTGATAGGGATTCTTAATGGCCATGTTCATTTCAAATGCTGCCTTGATGGCAAGGGTAGTTACTCTCTCCTCATCCTTAGGGTTCATCCTTTTTCTCCATGTTTGGAGCAGCTTGTTGAGGAAATCGAAAGGTTTAGAGCAAGTGACCTCTGAACCAAATCCTTTTATGTTGTGGCTTCATCTTGTAGTCCTGTTTTACTTGCACCTGACGATGATGTGCTGAAGCTTTGGTGCAGATTTTGCACCATTGAATTATGGAAAGATGAAGTAAAATAAGGTGTTTTAAAATGTGCTTCCCTGAATGTCATTCCTGTATAACCCACTCTGAAAATGCATTTAAACAATATCCTGTTCATACACTGTCTGAAAGGATAACAGAACGGATTCAGTAGGGACTTTCAAAAGGCAGTTGGGTAACATTTTACTGGAGAAATTTGTAGAACCACAGGGATAAAAAAGGGGAGTAATAACCTTCTGAGCTTTGATTCCTTCGTATAAATTTTGTTTTTTTAGTCCAGATTTAAGTTCATGTTTAAATATATTGGAGTTGGCACCATGAGTCAATGGCTCATGGGACATATAACATGTCTTAACATTTTAAGCTAAATGTTGTGAAAGAATTGTATTGTATTGTGTAATTTTGTCATGTGCTCTACGTAATGACCATAAATGTTTTTATACAGTTAATGGTAGGGCCCTGGGGAGTGTTGCTGAACAAAGAGACCTAGGGTTGCAGGTGCAAATTTCCTTCAAAGTGGAGTCAAAGGTAGACAGGGTGGTGAAGAAAGGCATTTGGCTTGTCTGCCTTCATTGGTCGGAGTTGGGATGTCATGTTGCAGCTCTACAGGACATGGAGGCCAGTTTTAGAAAACTGTAGAGTTCTGGTCGCCTTTCTATAGTAAGAATGTTGTTAATTTCGAGCGGGTGCAGAAAAGATTTACAAGAATGTTGCCAGGATTGGATGGTTTGAGTTGAGGGTTAGGTTATTTCACCTGGAGCGTTTGAGGCGGAGGGCTGACCTTTACGGAGAGGTTTATAAAAAAATGACGGGTTGGAGAAGGTAAATAGCTAACATCTTTTTCCTAGGGTGAGAGAAACCACAGCAAGAGGGCATAGGTTTAAGGTGAGAGGGAAAAGATTTAAAAGGGACCTGAGGGGTAACATTTTCGTGCAGAGGATGGTGCGTGTATGGAATGAGCTGCGAGAGGAAGAAGTGAAGGTGGGTGCAATTACAACGTTTAAAAGAATCCTGGATGTGACTATGATTGGAGGAGTTTAGTGAATCTGTGTCAAATGCTAACAAATGGGACCAGGTCGGATTGGGATGTCTGGTCGGTGTAGATGAGTTGGACCGATGCGTCTGTTTCCGTGCTATATGACTAGGAATTTGTCTGCACGGCAGCTTAATTTTTGCTTTTATACATGTTACAATTTGACTCTAATGATCATGAACTCCATTATATCAAATTCTGTTGCAACTTGCAAAACTTTGTGATTTTTCTTTGGTACACTTTACCAAATTTCTTTCAGCAGATAGACCATTGCTTATGGAGGTGGGAGCTTTCTGTCAGAATTTCATGTAGGTGATCATTCCTCTGTTTCATTGGTCACTAAGTACTACACATTCACTGATGGCCTGTGATAGCTTCAATGTTGTTGGCGCCCATTATTTTTGGTAACATGGATAGTCCATCAAGTTGGACATTAGATTTAGTTCCATAAAGTGTATGGGTAGTTCTGTTATAATGCACGTTTCATTAACATAATTGACAAATTGGGGACACTGTTTATAAAGTGTGAACTTTTAAAACGTGCATTGGCTGTAACGTGATTACATTGCCAACACTTTAAGCACTGTTTCTAAAACTGTTTTTCTATAATGTGGGGTTGCACAAGAACGCACCCATCATGTTACAGAAAAACTACCTGTATTCAATTTGGCACTTGTATACACTGCCTTTGACGGTTCCCTGTATTGGAGTGTAAATATTAGCAGATTACTTAGCAGTGCTAAGTGTCCATTCGAATTGATATTAACTTGCACTTTGAATAAATCTATGCTTTGGAATATTAAAACATTTTTAAAATCCCACGTTTGAGAAATCTTATGGTAGAAATTCAGTTCTGTGCTGCTATGTGTGGAAGTAAATGATGGTACTAAAATAATACCAATAAAAGGAAAATTATAAGTGTCCAATGATTTATTAAGCATTGATTATCACCGTTTACCAGAGAATAATGGTGAGAGTAGCTGGCAAAATGTCCACACCCATGTCTTCTATATTACTGAATTGAGAAAAATAGGCAGAATTGAAACACCAGTTGGAGTGAAGTGTGAAAGCAGAGTTCAGAAAACGTATTTATAAGCCATCATTCAAAGGAACTGAAACAGCTATTTGGATGGAAAAAATTATTCTTGCTACCACCTTGTGGTGAGAAATCAGTATTTCAGATTTCTAAGTATGTTAGTCACTCACTTAATCTGCTTTCTCCTCATCTTGTTAGGAGTCTCTTTAATCCTGCTCCTGATGGCACTAATTTTCTAAATGTCTTTTAGGATTTGTTACTACAGGAGCTACCTAATCTGAGTCAAATCAAATTACACGATATTGGAAATCTGAAATAAAAACAAAGTGCTGGAGAACCTCAGCAGCATCTTTGGAGAGTGAGAGTTAACATTTCAAGTCCATTATGACTTCTTCAGAACCTAATCTTTTTGCTTTTTTGTCTCATTTTAAACTTTTCAATTGGAGCTGATTCCTTTTTCAAAAAGAAATTCTTTGTATTACAGTAATTTTAACTGGAATTTATTACTGCAGTTTAAGGTCATAAGTATGTGTAGAAAGCATTTTTATATAGGTAGCCTGGAATGGAAATAAAACCTTACCACTGCCATTTTGTCTGAAATGTTGCATGGTAGTTTTTTTAAAAGGCCTCTTTTGCTGAATGCTATACTTTCATAATACCATGTTATCTTCAATTAAATGTCGGAAAGCCATATACCCTGTGCTTGGCAAAACCTTGCTAGCACTTTTTCCTAAAAACACCAAATAATATGCTCAAGTTTCTGGAATCTGCATTTTTCCATTTTTATATTTTATATATGGCAAATTCTGTATCTTTGAAATAAAATTTCCATCAGAACAAGTGGGTCATTCAGCCCCTTGAGCCTATTTTGCATTCAGTTTAGTGGCTGTACTTTAACTTCATTGGCCTATCACCATTTCACATCTCTAACACTTTTACCTAATAATGCTTAAAGAATCATGGCATTTGGGCTCTTACACACATATGCAGCCTTAAAGCTGAAAGTACAATTCTCAATAGAAAGAAAAATGTTTCTAAAGTGAGTTTCGATTTTACATGAAGAATAAAATGCTTTTTATTCAAATAGTGAAAGATTGCAGCATTCTTGAGATGCAGAACTATGAGAATGTCCTTGTACATAAAATGCAAAATGTTAGAATACAGGAGCATTAGGAAAACTAATAGAATTTTATTAATTATTGTGAAGGTATATCTGGAGTATTGTGTACTTTATTGGTCTCATTATTTACCAAAGGATATAAATGTGTTGGCAACAGTTAGAAAAGGTTCGCTAGACTAATACAGGAGAAGAACTAGTTTGCTTATGGGTATCTGTAGAAAAAGGAGTTGCTGTTAAAATATGAAGAGTTGCTCATTGAAGTCAGGGTTGAGTAGAATTCTGAAGGTCATGCCTTCGGAGCGCTCACTGAAAAGGCTGTAGAAGCAGAATTGTTTAAGGCACGTTATTGGTGAGCTCAAATGATAAATTTTCAAAGGTAGGCTGGAATGTGGATTCCTCAGATCAGTCATGATCTAGTGGTCGAGCAGGGTCGAATGGCCTACTCCTAACTTGTACGTGATGACTGTTTGTTCTGAATAACTGCTGAATTACATAACACTAAGATCTGTTCTTTACTAACAATAAATGAAGATATGGCTCATGCCATATCCATAACACAGATTTCATTGTTTCTCATTTCTGTTTTGTGCAATGGCTATGTGTAAAGATTGGAATAAAAATCTGCACTTTATGGATATTGTTTTGTTATTATACTGATTCAGAGATTCTAGGCAGCATGTCATTTATTATTTAGAATATTGATACTGCCCCAAATAGTTCAATATTTTGGTTTTGTCAAAACGTTTAAATGTCGTCTTCTCTGGAGTTAATGGCAGTTATGATTTGGCTTCATTGGATGCCCTTGAGGTTTGTTCATGTAAAGGGCCCAAGGTGACTCTGAACAAAACAATAGCTGGTTGGCCAACAAGCCTTTCTAATTTGTGAACAGACAGTTGAGGCTTAAGAGTTAAGAGTGTATTTATTACTAATATTAGAGATTTTTTTCTCCAGCAAGCCACTGATTAATATTAAAGAGTATTCCAACACATCAAAGTCAACCGTCTTTAGATAGAAGTATAAATATTTAAATATTTGGTGCCATCCTGAGTGCAACACAGGCCATCTTTCTGTCACTTTTAAGGTCAAAATATTTGGCCTTTTCTTGCCTTCATTTTGTTTCACTTGTACGATCTAGGTTCACTAGTTTACCATGCCTTTTAGGATCATATAATCGTACAGTACAGAAAGAGACCCTTTGCCCATCGAGTCTGTACCTTTTTCTGCCTTCCCGCTTACAGACTGATATTCATTGATAAAGTGAAGAGGTTGCACATTGGAGGAGGATTGGTTCCCCCAGTCCTGAATGCTCTTGAAAAGTTTTTTTTTCTCTCTGCACCCTTACCAGGATAGATATTTGTAGGGACATTTAGTTTATTTTTCACCAAATGGTCTGAAATGTTTTTTTTAAACCTTTTGCTCCTGTGACAATATTTTGTTCTCCTTCATCTTTGGCTCCAGTAACTTGTCCACATTGTATCAACCACTATGTATACTCTGGTACCATTCATTTCTCCAACTGCTTATAGATAGTTCCACCAGTTTGTTACTTAGGACTTGTTCACTCACTAAATTACTTGCTCACTGTATCAGTAGATCACTGCCTATGTTTTCTTGTGTTTTTCCAACGCATTTCTTCTCTGATCACATCTCTGCACTCTTGATTTTGTGACATAGAAACTCTCTAGCCCTTAATGTCCTTGTGACAAATGACATTACATTTCATAAAGCATTCTAAAAAGTTACTGAACTGGAGTTGAGTTCCCTTTAAATGTTTGCACATAGGGTAAGAAAATCAATCTCCAGTTCTGTAATCTCCTGAAACAATAATTCATCAATAGATGAGCCACTTCCTAAATCTATATATGCAGTTGTGTTAAAATGTAGATTTTACAAAAGCTCATACATATTTCACAAATTTCAGTAACTAAACTTCAGCTGCAAAGAAGTTTGGGATATTCCAAGGACATGAAGGTGCTACATAAATATAATTTCTTTCCTCTCGCTTGTTAAAGGCAAACAAAACTAAGAAAATTTAAGGACTGAAAAATAATTTTATGCAGAGTTAACATTTCTTATGTTACACAATATATTTTGTGCTGTCATCATGTTTGGTGAATTTCATGTTTGGTGTATTAATGTGCTTTTTAGACTTTACTGCTCCTTTTACTTGACTACCTGCTTTACCCCCCCTCTTAAAGTTAATAATCTTGAGAAAGAATATCACCAAGCAGATTATTTTAGTTCTATGTTTAACCTAAATTAACTAAAATATAGTTAACTCTTTTAACTTGTGCAGTGTTGAAGTGGTTATTCATTGTTTCAACAACTTTCGGTATTTTTAAGTTGTGCAATTATCTGTGAAATTTTTGTTGGATGTGCACTGAAATTCCATGACAGGCAGCTTTATTACTGATCTTTCCCTTCCAAGATTTGAATCAATTAATTGACTGTCAGATAAGTGTGTGTGTGTTGAAATGTTTCAAAATCCTGCCTTTAAATACATTGCATAAACAAGTGAGTAGTGCACACTGAATGTGGCCGATGCTGATGGCTAACATATCTTGACACGAGTTGCAGTGGCATAACGTTACTAGCTGATGGTGTGTTTTAATTATGAAATTTAGAAGCAAACTCATTTTTAATCAATCAATATATAAGTTTATCACACATCTCTGAAATAGGTGGGACTTGAACCTTGGGCACTATCAATGTGCCAAAAGCACCTGTGTGCTTGTTTGGAGAAGTGGAGTAATGCTTTGTGAGAACATTTTTAGTATATTCCTTTAATATTATTGTGTATGTTCATTAACATAAATGTATGCAGCTTAAATGTATTCAACTTTTTCTTTTATTGCAAATGGCCTTTTTATTGCAGCTGGCTTTACAAAGTCACCTCTGTCTGAAGTAAAGCTAATGGAAGAGGATGTAGAATTGAACTGTGAGGTAATTGGGAAGCCCACACCTGAAATTCAGTGGTGGGCCACAGAGGGCAATGATTCAGAGGTAATGTCACAGCTCTACGATGGTGCATGGCAACGGCGAGTCAAAGTCAACTCCAGCTATAACATTGATGCCAAGAGCTCTATCAAGATAATGAATCTAAGTATCGAGGACACTGGCATATATGAATGCAGAGCCAGTAATGATCCCTACCGTAATGATTTACAAAAGAGTCCAAAAGTCAAATGGATACGGTCCCAGGCGACATTAATAGTCATTGAACGTGAGTGGTGATTGCCAAGTTGAGGCAGACATGTGTACCAGTAGCTTTGTCCCAAGAGCCTGGTATGCATATTGGTGTCCCTTTTGCCATCCTTTCAAGAAAAGCTCCTGGCACATGCACCGCTGTCCTGTGATCAAAGCCTTACCAACCCTTCTCCACCTTAGCAGTTACCTGTTTTTGTCCAGTGACTTGGTGCAAGGTTGTGAGATTGTTTCACAGCATTTGAATATTGAAAAAAAAAAGGTTTAATTTATTTTGACTCCCCAAGAAGAACTCTTGAATCAATGGATTTCTAGCTGTCTAATGAAACTGATCAGGCACAATATTTAGAGAGCTATTGGAAACTGCACATTTTTATTGCTTAAAAGAAAAAACAAACACATTTTAAACTTGTTTACCCCTCCAAAGCATTATGGACCAAATTTTGGAATAAGAAAGGTTTTGCTTACCATTTATCTTTTCAAAAAAAAAATATTTTGTAATGTTGCAATCTCACACTTTGTTACTGAACTTAGCACTTTTACCTTCAAAGTTAGAAGATGGCACCTGAAAACTTTAGGAATGCATAGATTATTCAGTGGTGTCTTCATGGCTACATTGTGATTGTCATTTTGATATCTGTACTGGTTGCCATGTTCTCTCCATCCATACTCTGACTTTGAGTGCATAGAATTCTCCTTAATCTTCTCCTTGCCATGTCCTGTGCTGTAGTGCCCTTGCATTTTGCTAGTTTGTTACAGTAGCTAAAATAATACAGTGCAAACCTATTAAGTGTGGGAAAATGAGAATAAACAGGAACCTCAGTCCCTGATCAGACTTCTTGGTTGTAACATTTTCTTTTGTACCAATGAATGAACTGGTTATTGTGTATCCTTATTTACGAACAGCAACCAGTCTCTCTAAGATGATGTTGCTGGCATATTACCAATGGGTTTATATAGTGTTGAGGGTACGTGACTTTCTTTTTAGATTTTACAGAATGGTCTCTGTTTCAACACTTTTATTCAACTTTGTATCTTTTTGTGCAGAGATCAAACTAGCAGATAGCTCAAGTATCCTATCTGTTTTGTGTAGGCTGACGTTTGTGACAACAAAACAGTAGTTTGGTTACTATGATGGAGGTATTTTCCTAATCAATCTATTCAGATGTAATTTCACACATCTGGAGAGGGTGGGACTTGAACCTGCACCTCATTTTTCTAGAAACCAGATCATCAAGATTTATTTACATGTGATTTGACTCATCAACTTAGTTGATTATCAACATTCTGGGCAGGTCATGTACTTTTGTGGTCAGTGGAAAAAGTATTTTTGACCGTTCTTTGGGAGGGTTTGTAGAGGGTTTGCATTTTGCTGCTGTAAAGAGCTTTAGTAGTTTACTTTCCTCCTTTGAAACCAATTTGTGCAAATGTCTCAACAAAGCAATTATACTTTTTGTAATACTACTAAAAACTGTCCAATAATATTTCAGTTCACAGTGCAAGCTTTCACTTGACTATTGTTTGAGTTGAAAGCCATATATTGAATTGAAAATGGTTTCTGCATGTTTATAGTTCATGCTTTTAAATAGTAAAATTGTTAATTGAATTATTTGAGGCTTATTGTTGTTAGTGCTTTGTGTGGATCATTCATTTTGTTTTAATAAATACATGCATGTTGAATGAAGTATGAAAGCTTTATTACTTTTTGTGGCAATCTTAGTCTCAAGCTGAACAACTCATTCTTTCTTACAACCAGACCCAATAATTCTTGTGGATCCTCCTTTCTTGGAGTTGGGGGAATCTTTATCAGAAACAATACTTCGCTGCAACCTGACAAATCCACCCTCTGTTATTGAGGGGCATGTGTGGAAAAAGGATGGCATGAATATCTCAGACACCAGTAACAGTGGGAATTCAACAATTATGGAATACACGTACGTATCAGTGTTTTTACTGTCAGCTAGCTCCTGAATAATTCTATTTTTAAGAGAAAAAACACGTCAATAACTTGTGTCAGAATTACCACTTAGGATGTTTTTCTTCCATTACCCCATTGTTGTAATGCTTTGTTGTTACTGTTTTTCTTAACCTATCCTCTCCTCCTTTCTCTCTGCCTCCACCCCAGGAGGGATTTTTGTCCATGAGCAAAGTCCTGTTTCATATTAGTATTTGGCATAGGTATTGGACCTTTCAGTACAAATTGCTCTTATATTTACTGTCACAACGTCTTTCATTCAAGTTTGAATTGTAGGAATTTGAGTATTTAAACTTTGCATTAAAAAGTTTCCTGAATTTTTTTCTCTTTCAAACCTTTTGTGCCACTCATCCAAGATATTTACATACTATTTATGAATATTCAGATTTTTGGAAAATTGTTGCAGTGATTCTTGCTTTATTTGGCAATTTGTTGAAGGTATCTGTTGCTACAATGTTTTGCAGTTGCTCCAATTTTTAATTAATATTTATCTATGCCTTTGCATAAAAGCTAGTTTGCACTTGGATTTTATGCTGTTGGTGGCACTAGTTCATCAGATTTGTGAATGATTACATATTTTTCTCCCACCTCAGCCATTTGCTTTTTGCCTTAGACTGTCTATTTTAACTTTTCCTGCATGCACCTTTATTTTCTCTTTACCGTCTCTTATCTAGTTAAGAAATATATTCTATAATCCTGTCACCCATTTCTGCTGTGTCTAATTTCCTGTTTTTGTACATGAAGGCTTGGGTTCAGTTGGTTACTTCAAGCCTGAGTACATTGTAGGGTGGGATGCAGAGCAGGCCACTTCTAAGTTTGCTTTTAGTGACAAGATGACATAATACAAAGTATGCGAACAGATACACATGGATGGTGATATCTATATTAATTATGTTTATGTCCTGTCCTTGGGAAATGTCACCAGTAAGTCTGAACCCTGTGTATGCTTTCCATCAAACATGGATACTGAAACCTCTAGATTATCACCTACTGCCCCATTCCCTCAGCTGATAAAGCACGATTCCACCATGTTGAAAATCACTTGGAGGAAGCACTAAGGGTGGCAAAAGTACAGTATATACGTTTAGGTAGGAAGCTTAAATGATCATTACCAAGAATGGTTCGTTATCACAACTTTTGCCAAAATAGCTACGAGACTGAGTTTGCAACAAGTGGTGAGGTAACCAATGATGGAAAAGTCCAGTTGACCTAGTTCTCACCAATCTGTCTGTTGCATGCTCATGATGGTACAGACCACCTATGTGGAGATGAAGTACTGTCCTTTTCATTAAGGATATACTCCATTTTGTGTGGTGCTACAACTGTGATGAATGGTTCAGATTTCAAACAGGTCTGGTGACTCATCTGGCATCGTGAAGTGCTATGGGCAATCAGCTGAATTGTATTCAATCATAATCTGTAATTTCATGGTCCAGCATATCCTCCACTCTAACATTACGATCAATCCAGGCAGCCAGCTCTACCTCTTTCAGTAAGGAGTGCAGCGCCGGTCAGGCATATTGAAAATGAGGTGTGGCTCTGAAGTTACAGCACAAAAATACTGGCATGCCCAGCATCAGAAGCAGTATGCAACAGATGGGGCTCAGCAATTGCAAGAGGTCAGATTGAATACCACATGCTGTGTGGATAATTCCACAATGTGTCCAGCCTCAATGATGGGAAGGGGTCAGCACATTTGTACTGAAAATTGCAGTATTTCCATCCATCTTTGTGCATTTGTCTGGCAATGTGAAAAATTGGCCATGTGTATCCTTTACACAAGAAGCAGAACAAACCCAACCTGGCCAATTGTTGCCTTAACAGTCTCTGTCCAATCATTAGCAAAGTATTGATGACCCCATCCATCAGTGTTATCAATTAGCACTTGAACAGAGTAACAATTTGGCTTTTGCCATGTCAACTTGAATCCTGACCTCATTACAGCCTTAGTCCAAACATGGACAGCAGAACGAAATTCCAGAGCTGAGGTGAAAGTGACTCCCTTTGACACTAAGGCAGTTTTTGACCCAAGTGTGACATTAAAGATCCCTAGCAAAACTGGACTAACTGAACGTCTGGACAGATTTCTTCTGGTTGGAGTCATACCTGACACCAAGTGAGGTGGTGTGATTGTTGGATCATCTCTGCATCAGGGACACACTGGAACTGTTCTTTGGTACAGTATGTGCGCAACCCTTTTCAGCAGATTAATCAATGACTTTCCTTCGTCAAATTGATATAGTGGGGATGTCTGCTGTAAAAGTGTTCAGCACTGTTCACGACTCTTTCAATACTAAAGCATTTTGTGCCCATATACAGTGAAACCTGGTACAACGCTTACACTCTGGCTGATAAGTAACTTGTGCCACACAACTGCAATGTACTGATCATTTCTTATAAAAGAGGAATATAACCAATGGCATTACCATTGCTAAAGTCCCTACAATTAACAGTCTCAGGATTTACCATTGACCTGAAACTAACGTAGATCTAAATACTGTGGCTCCAGACCAGGTTGGATCGAGGAAGTCTGTTGAGAAAATAAGTTCTTTTTTGAACGCCTGTCAACCATTCAGAGCCGTCAGTGAAAACTGAGAGTATGGGATAGGAAGGGTGACTACGTGCAGGAGAATGGCTGTTATAACTGTCCAATCTCCATTGCAACAGTTTTGGGATACCACACTTTCAGCTCTTGAGATGCCAAATGTGTTTAATAAATAAAACAGCAGAAGTCAGTGGGTCAAATGGATTAAAAAGTTTTGTACCGTTTACACACAGGATCCATAAGAAACTGAATATATAACTGTGAAATGTTGAGTTAAAAGTTGATTAAAATTATTTTTTCTCAGTGGTTTAAATTATAAGTGCATTATATGTGGCTACTTTGACAATGTCTTGGAGCATGTAACAAAATTGGAATCAAAATAAGCATTTAATTTTCTGTTTCTGGTGTACATGGCCTTTAGGAAGTAGTCACATGTCATATAGGCTTCATTAGTTATGTCTAGCATGCAGCCACATTTTAAAGTTCATCAGCCTCCTTCAGGATTAAGAGTCAGTTTACGATTTTTATTTTAGAAAATGCTTACATGGTAAATTTTGGTTTCTTTAATTGAATAAATATTTCACCCAGAAAATCCGTTATTGTTCATAACAGAATCTTGTGTGTTTAATTGGAATATTTTTCTTTTGACTGCATTCACTTTTTTTCTTTAGACTGACTGGTGTTGATGCAAAACATTCAGGAGAGTACAGCTGCCATTATTTCACTACACCTGTTGTCAACCGTAGCATCTATGTGAAAGGTAAAGAATTTTACATGCATATTCCTTGATGATAGTGTGAACAAGCTGAATAAAAGTATAGATTGGAGTCCTGTCCAGTTTCTGTGATAGATGTGCATGTAATTACAAAAGAATTGTTGAAAAAATCAGATGAATTTTCCCATATTCTGGCTACGTCACTTTTGGGAAGTTTGTAGCAAGGTTTCCCTCCATGACCCTTGGCTACTTACACGGTTCCCTGCTGCTCACCTACACACCCCATCTGTATGACTCTGCTGTGGCATAATCTTGTGCTCTACCACTCTGGCTATACACCGTTTCAAATGCTGCTAGCCTGGTCTAAAATAACCATCCAGCATTGGCCTTGCTCCAGAGGACTCTGCAGAAATTCTTAAGGTTAATGGCCTGTGCTCCACAACTGTAAGTCCCACTATTTCTGTTATCTCATACTCATTCTAACACTGCCATTGCATCTGACTCCCATGGTTCATGGCCTATCTTCCCACAATAGTTCTTGTCCACTCTTTCCCCTGAACTAACGTCTTCTGAGTGGCCAACTCACTCACTTTGAATGCCTTTTATTACCTTTCTTGACCGAGTGGACCAGCTCCCTCACTGATCATAGTGCCCCTTGACTGGACTAAAGACTAATCTTTAGACTTTGGACATGACCATTTGGTTGAACCATATGCAGTGAGTTGCATATGTTGTAAGTGTGATACAGTGCTGTACACCAACATTTCCACCCTCTAGATCAGAACTGGCAAACATGACTGGCTACTTGGCTTTCTGGTGCTAAAAGGCAAGGCAGAGATTCTGAGAATGTTCAAATGAGTACTAAGAAATCAAGCTAAGTGCTCTAAAATACACACTGATCTGATGTATGAGATGGGTGCCTGTCCTTGAACACAGCAGTCCAGCAGCACATTGAAATGTAAGGTTTCATTGAGCTGCAAACTTCAGTATTGAACTGCTGAAATGTGTTCTATATTAGTCCATGATGTGCCATGATGATATGGTGAGGTCGGCGCTTTGCTGGGTAGAGGGTGAAGGCAGTTGATGCAAACTCTGGCAGAAATGGAGAGTGTTGATTGGGCTCGTTTTGAAAATGTGTAAAAAGTTTTTTTTTAACCTAGCTGCACCTGGTGTAAGCAGTGACAAGAAATCTGAACATGGGAACGAAGGTGATGTTGGTGTACTCACGTGCAAAAGCAGCGGGTATCCACCAGTCGAGAACTGGTTGTGGTCTCGAAAGACTAATGACGGTGATGAGGTAAACAAGGACATTATTAACTAACTGTTCATGACTGTCTTAAGATATTTCAATACTTTGATTACACCTATTCAGTACTACTCCTTTACCGTTAGCATTTTTAATTTTGCTGTGAAATGCAGCATCAACATATTTAATCAACTATTAAAATATTTCTGTTCCTCCCATTGAGATAAGCATGATTGAAGTGCAGCCATTGCAAAAGTGTTTGAGTTCTAGTGATTCAGCTTTTGTATCACAGTTCACAATTTTGCTCATAGTTATACAATTAGATTCATGAGCACATTGTGCGCTTTTCTAATATAATCGAGATCATCTGTGGCTAACAACTACTTAAAATATCATTTTAAGCATATAGTTAAAGGAAATGTATGTAATATATATTTTAAACCCAATAGTCTTTTACTGAACATCAGTCTGAATTGTTCATCAAAGCCTGGAATGAGGGAGCTGTTGGAGTACTGTTGTTACATTGAACAGCATTATGTAATTTTGGACTTGATTTGGCGTCATATCTGACATAAGACGGCTGGTGTTGGAGGTTAGTCATCCCAGCTTCAGGACATTTCTGCAAAAATTCATCAGTAGTATTCTAGGTCCAACCATCTTCAGCTGCTTCATGAATGCTTCTCTCCATCATTAGATCAGAAGTTGGGATAATTTACTGATGACTAGAAAACATTTCAGCACCATTTGCGATGACTCAGATCCTGAAGCAATCTACGTCCAAATGCAGCAAAACCTGAACAGTATCTAGCTTGGGCTGATAAGTGGCAAGTAACATTCGTACCACATTAATGTTAGACAATGACCATCTCCACTAAGGGACAACTAACCACTGCCTCTTGACATTGTAGTTTCCATCGCTGAATACCCCACTGTCAACCTGTAGAGTGTTAACTTGACCAGACACTTGACAGAAGTAGCCATGTAAATACAGTGGCTACAAGAGCAGGTCAGAAAGTAGGAATACTGCAACAAGGAACTGAACACCAGACTCCAAGCTTGTCAGCATCTACAAAGCATAAGTCAGTGTGATGGAATACATAGAGATATTCGGCATGGAAACAGACCCTTTGGTCCAACCCGTCCATGCCGACCAAATGTTGCAAACCAATCTAGTCCCACCTGCCAGCACCCAGCCCATTGCACCAGAATCGCACGTAATATTCCAACAGCGGCCTAACCAATGTCCTGTACAGCTGCAACATGACTTCCCAACTCCTATACTCGATACTCTGACCAATAAAAGAATGCATACCAAACACCACCTTCACTATCCTAACTACCTGCGACTCCACTTTCAAGGAGCTATGAACCTGCACTCCAAGGTCTCTTTGTTCAGCAACACTTCCTAGGACCTTAACATTAAGTCCTGCTAAGATTTGCTTTCCCAAAATGCAGCACCTCGCATTTATTTGAATTAAACTCCATCTGCCACTTCTTAGCCCATTGGCCCATCTGTTGAAGATCCTGTTGTAATCTGAGGTAACCCTCTTCACTGTCCACCACACCTCCAATTTTGGTGTCATCTGCAAACTTACTAACTGTATCTGCTTTTGCTTGCATCCAAATCATTTATGTAAATGACAAAAAGTAGAGGACCCAGCACCGATCCTTGTGACACTCCACTGGTCACAGGTCTCCAGTCTGAAAAACAACCCTCCACCACCACCCTCTGTCTTCTACCTTTGAACCAGTTCTGTATCCAAATGGCTAGCTCTCCCTGTATTCAGTGAGATCTAACCTTGCTAATCAGTCTCCCATGGGGAACCTTGTCAAATGCCTTACTGAAGTCCATAGAGGTCACATCTACCGCTTTGCCCTCATTATTCATCTTAGTTTCTCAAAAAACTCAATTAAGTTTGTAAGACATGATTTCCCATGCACAAAGCCATGTTGACTATCCCTAATCAGTCCTTACCTTTCCAAATATATGTACATCCTGTCCTTCAGGATTCGCTCCAACAACTTGCCCACCACCGACGTCAGGCTCACTGGTCTACAGTTCCCTGGCTTGTCCTTGCCACCCATCTTAAACGGTGGCATCACATTAGCCAACCTCCTGTCTTCTGGCACCTCATCTGTGACTATCGATGATACAAATATCTCACTAAGAGGCCCAGCAATCACTTCTCTAGCTTCCCACAGAGTTCTCAGGTACACCTGATCAGGTGCTGAGGATTTATCCACCTTTACCCGTTTCAAGACATCCAGCACTTCCTCCTCTGTAATATGGGCATTCTGCAAGATGTCACCATCTAATTCCTTACAGTCTATATCTTCCATATCCTTTTCCACAGTAAATACAGATGCAAAATACTCATTTAGTATCTTCCCCCATTTTCTGCGGCTCCACACAAAGTCTGCCTTGCTGATCTTTGAGGGGCCTTATTCTCTCCCTAGTTACCCCTCACTTGCCTGGATATGTGCAGCTCCAACAACACCTGAAGCTTAACACGTATGGGTGAATTCAGACTGCTTGATTTGACTCCACGTCCACCAACAATGTTCAATTGGAGCAGTGTGTACTATCTACACAATGCATTGCAGAAATTCAAGTTTTCTTAGTCAGCACCTGCAAAACAATGGCCATCTAGAAGGAAAAGAATTGCAGATACATTTGCAAGTTCTCCCCCAAGTCATTCTCCATCCTAACTTCGAAGCATACACCCATTCCTTCAATTTTGTTGGGTTAAATGTCTGGAATTCCTTCCCTTCAGTATTGGTGGTCTCACTACAGCACAGGGACTGCAGCAGTTCAAGGCAGCTGCTTACCACCACCATCTCAAGGGTAACTAGGGACAGGCAAGAAATACGGCCCATGCAGTGATGCCCACATTCCCCTCATGAATAAAACGTATCAATGTTAAAAATGTCTCAAATAGTGAAACCAGATAGATAACTGGTATTGACTAAGAATTGGTGGCTCATCAGTTAACTCTGTTGCCTCACAGTACCAGGGACCCTGGTTCAGTTCCAGCATTGGGTGACTCTGTTTGTGCTGGGTTTCTGCTGGGTGCTCTGGTTTCCTCTCTCAACCCAAAGCTGTGCAGATTAGGTGGATTGGCAGTGCTAAATTCTCCATTGTGTCCAAGTATGTGCAGGCTAGATGGATTAGCCATTGGAAATGTAGGTGGGGGAGTGAGGAGGTGTGGGTAGGATGCTCTTTAGAGAGTAGTTAGGCCAAATGGCCTGCTCCCACACTGTCGGGATTCTATGGAAGACAAAATGGCAAATTCAGCCTTGCCAACAGTTGAGAATTCTCCTCATTGATGTCTGGGAGCTAATTCCGAAATTGGGAGATCTATATAACAGCTGGTCAAAATGCGATCATCTTTCTGTGGTATGACATGTACCACTAACAGGAAAGGTTCAGCAGAGATGGGAGCAAAGTGATAAATAGTCAGGAGGGAGTTGTCCAGGAAGTCCTGAATGTTCACTCGACACCTTGTGAAAACCCAGCCTTGCGTCGAGTCTATGTGTCCACATGGAGGAAGCACTGAGGGTGACAAGGGAACAGAACGTACCTTGGTTAGGTGACCAGTCAGTTACTAAAAGTAGCTCGGCAGGCCCACCACTGACCAAAGTGGTCAAGTCCTAAAGGACATAGCCGCTACCATAAGACATAGCAGAAATTAGGCCATTTTGTCCATCGAGCTTGGTCAGCCATTCAATCATGGCTGATAATAAGTTTCTCATCCTCTTTCTCCCCAGCACCTTTGATGCTCTTGGTGCTCAAGAACCTATCTATCTCAGTCTTAAATATACTCCGCTGAGCTGGCCTCCACAACCTTCTGTGGTAGTGAATTTCATAGATTCACCACTCTGGCTGAAGAAGATTCTCCTTATCTCCATTCTAAAAGGTGTTCCCGTTACTCGAACGCTGTCCCCTCGGGTCCTGGTCTATCCTACGAATAGAATCATCTTCCCAATAGCTACTCTGTCCAGGCCATTCCGTATTCTGTATGTTTCAATTATATTTCCCCCCCCCCCCCAATATCCTTCTAAACTCCATCGTGTAAACCCAGAGTCCTCGAATGTTCCTCATATGTTAAACTTTTCATTCCTGGGACCATTCTTGTGAACCTCTGAACATGCTTTGGAGCCAGTACATCCTTCCAGAGATATGGGGCCCAAAACTGTGCACTCTACTCCAAATGTGGCCTGACTAGAGCCTTCTACAGCCTCCGAGAGGTACATTTCTGCTTTTATATTCAAGTCCCCTCAAAATCTTGTTTCAATGAAGAATGCAGAAGGACATTCTAAAAATGACATGTCCACTTATTGAAGCTTGAAAAAAAGATTGGTGGGCCAAGCAGTATAAGAAGTGACTGATAACTAAGTCTAAGTTATTCTACCACCAAGAGATCTGATCTAAGCTCTGAAGTCCTGACACATCCTATTGTGAATGGTGGTGGGATATTAAACAACTGACTGGAGGACAGGACTCCACAAATATCCCCATACTCTATTGGAGATGTCCAGCCGTCAGTGGAAAAGAGAAGGCTCTGAAGCATTTGCAAAAATCTTCAACCAGCATTGCTGGGTGGTTGATCTATCTCTGCCTCATCTGTGATATTGGGCATCTCTGGAGGCTAGTCTTCAGCAAATTCTATTCATTCCACATATCAAGAAACAGCTGGAGGTTCTATGGCTATGGGCCTAACAACATTTAGGCAGTGGTGCTGAGGACATGCACTCCAGAGCCTGCTGTCCCTCTAGCCAACTATTCTAATACAGCTACAACATTGACATCTGCGCAACAATGTGGAATTTCCTGTACACACAGATCGCGATAACTCCAACACTGCTAGTTTCCATCCAGTCATCCTATCTCTATCATCAGAAAAGTGATAGATGGTATTATGAAGTGCTAACAAGCAGCAATTACTTTGCAGTGATCTGCTTGTTATTGCTCAGTTTGGACTCCACCAGATCACTTAGCTCCTGACTGCACTACAGCGTTGGTTCAAATGTGGACATAAAAGTTGCATTCCAGAGGAGGTGGATCACAAGGTGCCTGAACAAAACCCTAGAGCCTGTGGCATTTAGCAGTGGTGAGGGTGAAAAGCTGGTCATATCTAGCTAAAATAAAGATGATTGTGGTCATTGGAGAGATATATTCCCAGCTATATGAGACTTCCTGCAGGTGTTCATCAGGGTAGTGTCCTCAACCCAGCCATGTTCAGCTGCTTACATCAGTGACCTTCCCTTTCATTGTAAGGTGAGAAAGGAGGATGTTTCCAGCTTGACACCATCCAGGAGAGAGCCCATTTATTGAACACTGTCCACTTCCTCCACTGAATATCAGCAGTGTGTATCATCTGCAAGATGCACTGTGAAATTCGCCAAGACTTATTAGACAGCCCCTTCTGAAGAATGCCACCAGCAATAAGGGCAAGAATGGCAGATATATGGAAACCCCACCGGCTATAAGTTCACTGTAAGCCACTTGCCATCCTGATTTGGAAATAATTTGTCTCTTTCTTCACTTTTGTTGTGAAGAACCTATAGCTACCTCCAAATAGCATTGTGGGTCTACCTTCACCAAATGGACAGCAACAGTTCGGGGAGCCAGGTCACCACTACTTTCATGAGGGCAACAACAATTGGATAATAAATGCTGGCCCAACTGTGGTACTCACATCCAGTGAATGAATAAAAAACATCATCACTTAAAAAGCAGACATCCACCATTTGAAACCATGATATATTTGAAAACCTGATGTGTCTTAATATATATGCAAGTGTTTTATTAGCATTGAGAATATTGTGAATATTTGATTACTGCTTGCGATTTGAAATTAATGTTTTAAAGGAATGTTTGTTTCTAATGTAGGTAATTACCAATACAACAACAAAATTTGAAATTAAGAATACAGCACATGAGACACAGTTGCACATCCGTTCTCTGACTATTGAGGAAGACCAAGGATATTATGTTTGTAATGCAACCAATGAGATTGGCACCCGAGCGGTAACCATTCACCTTCGAGTTCGTGGCCGTTTAGCTGCTCTCTGGCCCTTTTTGGGAATCGTTGCAGAGGTGATTGTGCTTGTTGCAATTATCTTCATTTATGAGAAAAGGAGAAAGCCTGATGAAATTTCAGATGGTAAGTTAACAATAGACCTTTTGATCACTTTTGATATACATGATCTTCTGCTCTCTCGAAATTTAAAACTTAATCCTTACCAGAGTCAAGAGTATAGCTGTATTTGCCATTTCTACCATATATAACTGATACAGTAAAAACACAGCAGTGTTCTTCCAGGACCAAGGTGCTACATGTAAAACACAAATTACTCGAGAGTACAGTCATATATACAGGCAGCATAAAGTGTATAAGAAAAGTGCAACACAAGGCAGCACAATAATTTCTGACACAAAACAATAGGCACAGTGGTAGACAACTCACAGTTTAATAATGAACGATCATAAATAAACCATTGTTTTAGCAGCAATTCGAAAAGTCGTGCAAAGAATTGCAAATAGGATAGAATGTGACCATACAATGTTAAGGGGTCTGATGGCTTGGGGGAAGAAACTGGTGCACAGTTAACTAAAAGTGCATTTGATTTCATTTATGAACGGAGTTTCTCAAAAAGCTAGCTAGTACTGAAGATATGCACTGAATTTCTGTTTCATTCTTGTTGGCTTTCATACCACTAAATGATGCTAGAAATTATATAACAGTAGGAACATGCTGGGAATGAACCTATGATGCCTTGACCATTAAGGAGGAGAACATTGAGTGCCCAAAACATTGTTACAACTGCAATCTCCTTCCTTCTGTTTTGCTGCTCAGTCGCTCGGTTTTTGAAATACCATGTTTTGCTTGTAACAGCACAACTTACGGTAGGGTAAGTAGCAAGCAAGATGAAACATCCTGCAGTAGTCTCAATTCTGGTTGACTAAAATTTGGACATTTCTATAAATTGCTATACATTCAGTTTTAATTAATTCAAAATGACTTAGCAGAATAATTTGGCTAGATGGTATATTGGCAGCATGTTAGGTTAGTTATTGGATTGTGACATGTTGGTCATTTTCTCTGCTTTGACTCAAATAACCCGTGGTACCACCTAGAAATGTATTCACTTGATTTCATGTCTCCTATTTACTGAAGTAAGGTTCCAATTTCTTTTTCCCTGAAAAATCGCAAGATTCAAATTCTGGCAAGGACATGATCCTAAGATTTTTAGAAATTGTCTGATTTGTTTCTTAATTATAACACTTGGACTGCTTGAGAGGAATCAGTCTCTCATATTTATTGTTCACACATTTGACTTGTCTTTGGTCTTCAACAATTTATGGTATTGTAGAGATCAGGGTCAGACTCAGGCTAGCTAGACATTACATGAAAATGGAGCATTAAAAGAATTCTCAGGTAGAATTGCTCCACAGCTGTCGGAATTACAGTAACTTTTCTATCTTATTTCTTTGTCAGAGTCCTAGAACGTAATTAGATTTTTATTTTCCATTGAAGCTGAAACAGCATGTACACGTTCCCTTTGACTTGGAACAGTCCATTCATTTTACAAGATGTGTAATTGGAAAATTCATTGGAGAGCCTGGGGGATGTAAGGGCAGGTGACTGTAAATGTGATCAGTGGGGTTGGTTTTAAGGAGCATCATAAAGGTTGAGGGGAATGACACACTTCAGGATATGAATTGCAGGAGAATTTAGTTAGAAGTGGAAGTGCTGTTATGAAGTTGTCATAGAGCTCTCCTTTAACCCAGTATTCTAGGTATTCTTTTCATTATGCTTGCAAGGTTTTGACATTGCTACATAACTAAGGTACATGTAAGCTTCCAAAAGTAATTATCAAATTTAATGTTGCTACCCTTTGATTCTGTTTTAATTTTCAGTGAATTATAGATGGAAAATGTGTATTTGTCATTTTATTATGTGTACGAGCTGGTCACTTAATTTGACCAAAATGTTAATTTCTGTTCAGTGGGATCTGATTTGACCAGAAACCATTGTTAAAATAAAACCAAAGTGCTGGAAATGCACATCTGACTGGTTGGTATTTAAAGATAAAATAAAAGTTAATGGTTTGTATGAAACCTTTCGTTAGAGTAGGATGTATAAAATCCAGATTCTCTAAGAAAAGAAAATTGATCGAATAAGATTGAAAGTTCCAACATATTTTCTTCTGATTGTACAGCAAGTAAGAGAGATCTTATTCACATTGCAGGACATAGTTTATACAACACCATGTCATCCATGTGTTTATTATTCGTGCATTGGTCTTCAATTGGACTAGCTAGTTAGCCACTAAGTAGGTAATGTAATGGCATGGACTTGGGCATATACCACAGCATGAGAAGTGAATTGAAATCTGGTTTCAGATAAATTGACCATGCCTTGCTTGTCTCTCCCCTTACACAATATCTAACCTTATAGTAAATGCATTGTAAATACACAATGAAATAACTGTTAAAAGTAGTGCAGTACATTGATACAATGAGTCCAGTGTTTTTTCTATTGTTGAATGTCTGAAAGTTTAGATTTGCAATGTTAGTAAGGGTTTGTGCACTTTTCAATTACTCGAACTGAATATAGTCACCGCTGTAGCTACAAGGATGGTGTGAGGCCCATGCCAACTCCTGGGATAACAATTGAACTGTTTTTAATTAAACCATTATATTCTTTTTTTTGCTGACAATATTGAGACTGGGTCAGGAAGGCTGCAGTGGGAGAAGTCATGATGGTGGGGTGATGTTTGAGTCAGCCAACTAATAGATTAGCTTGAGAAACAAACAGAGGAGAAGCACACTTCCATCTGACCTGAGGAAGCATTGACCTATGCCATGCAGCAATCCTTTAATTTCCCAATTTCTTCAAGCCTCAGGAAACACTTCCCACACCCATTAAATCAAAATAATTGTCAAAACATAATTCTGATGATCTGCACATCTTTAATTTCAGTGAAGAGACATTTTGGTTGCAACAATCTGCATGGTTTGCTTTGATTAAGGTTTTTTTGATTCAAAATACAGTACAGAGAACTTCAGAATGAATACAGAACTCCAGATGCTGGAAATCTGAAGCAAAACAGAAATTGCTAGAGGTCCTCAGCAGGTTTGGTAGCATCTGTGGTCAGAAAGGTATTAATGTTTCCAGTCCAGCAAGCATTCTCTTCAGAAAAGGAGGGTCACTGGACTTGAAACATTAACTGTTTTCTCTCTGCAAGTGCTGCCAATCTGCTAAGTTTCTTCACTTTCTGTTTATGTACTTCTAACATTTAGTTCTGTACATTATATAATAAATGTTTGCTGCTCAACAAGTAGAGGCACTAGAATTTGCTTACCTCTGTGGTTCTGCTATTTTAGGACACGTGAGTCGAGAATGAAATTGACCTTCACCAAAAGAGAGAAACTGCGTCATAGCGCATCAATCGTCAATTTACCCAGGCTTCTTTTCATTTTCGTAGCACTGTTTTGTTTCCATCAAATTGCAGTAGAAATTAAAATTGGACATAATGTAAAATAGATTGGTTGTTGGTTATAAACCTGCTTTGTGTTCCTGTTTATGACCAATTTCAACCCTAAGCTATTTGGTTAAGAGAGTATGGCAATTAAAACACTGGAGCACTGACATTTTAAAGCTTCTGTTCACTTGCTGTTAGTTAAGTACAAGGTCTCTCTCTAAGCATTTGAAGCAAAATGCTATTCCTTGATGAAAAATATTTTCTCTCTCATGTGCTGCTGGTTCATATCCTGTGGTAAGTGGAATAAAATGCATGTCAGTCTGAAGCGACATACTTTATTACCTGAGTCGCTCAGAATTCAGGTTCCTGACGTCACTGCGCTGTTGTGCTTTTGATATGTTTAGCATTAAGTTACTGTAAATCGAACAAATTGCTGGTTCAACATGGCCTTTAGCTGTCACTTCAGAATGCTGTAAAGCCACATATCATGCTTAACTATGTTTGCTTCTCAGCAAGTCATTCTAAAATTGAAGAATGATCGATTATGAATGGGTAATATCGAATATAACAAGTATCCAAAGTCATAACATCAGGCATAAGGATACTTGTAAATGTCCTTGCATCCTATACTATTTTATTTATATTCAAAATAGAACCGAATACTGCGTGTCATGTAGGTTTTTTGATTAACACATTCCATTAGTCATAGAGCACTGCACCATGACCTATAGATGGCAAATGTTTTCTATTTTATGAACTTCATGGTAAAGTCCTCTGAGGGCTTTAATTTTGTAAACCAAATGTCACAAATTATAATATTACTGCATTGATTACTACTCCACTTGCGAACATAAATAACTGCATATAACGTAAGTATAAAGAAAATGTTATGGTAAGATCAGGGGAAAACTTGTTTGGATGGGAGAATGGAAGACATAATTTTTCACCAGTACCTTCGTTCCCACAGGAATATGGGAATGATGGATTCGTAGAATAATACAAGATAGAATGAGTCCAGTCAGCCTGTTATTCCTTTGTGTATTCTTTGGTCAAGCTATCCAATCAATCACACTTTCTGCACTTTCCACATAGCTCTTTAAATACTGCAGAAATTATACCTCCCCCTTCCCTCTCCCCATCCCAATCTATCTGTTTGATAAAGTAAGTTTCATATTTGGTAGTTACTCTGCATATAAATTATTTTAGCCAAAGCATGTCCCTTTCTGAATTAAAATTATTCTATAGCTAGGAAAACATCTAAGACTAACCCTACAACATACAAAGTTAAAAATCTCTCAACACCAGGTTATAGCCCAACAGGTTTAATTGGAAGCACACAACCTTTTGGAGCGCCGCTCATAAAGCTAATGTGCTTCCAATTAAACCTGTTGGGCTATAACCTGGTGTTGTGATTTTTAACTTTGTATGCCCCAGTCCAACACTGGCATCTCCAAATCATAACCCTATGGCAATGCATTTATTTAGTTGTGTTTTTATATGTAACTATAATCAGCTTTTGTCAGTAACAGTTTTTCGATTTACAGTACTGCTAAAATGGAAGCAAACAGGATTAGGCAAAAGGTGCATTCACATAATCACAGACTGTCTCCAAATCAATGTCATTGGAAATTGGTTTAAAAAATAACTAAGTCAACATTGTAATTCAAACAAAAAATGCATTTCCAAGACCTTGAGCCTAAACTTGTACCTCATTTAGGATGAGCACTGCTAAACAGCTTGCCAACAACACAAGGCTGCTGCTGATTCGCAGCCGTACTCTGGTGCTAATTTGAGTTCTGCCTATTTTAGTGCTGGTTTTAGGAGTAAGAAATTGCTGCTTTTTTTGCTTACAGGTTTAAGGTAGTAGGTTTGAAAACCACAAATCACAGCTGCAATGGCAAGGCATATTCCAATGGGAAATCATCTGTTTTTAGGGAATATAATCCCTTACAGCAATAAACATGTTTGACACCTGAAGGTAACTTCTCAAATGGTGCATTATGAAATTAAGGTGCAGTGTTGTCATTTGGTTTGCTGAGGACCTTGAGAAAGCAATGAAAAATCCCTGCAATTTCTAGGGAACCTAGCAAAGCAAATGCTAAATGCTGGTTTCAATACTATCTCGACAGGTGATATGCCACGATACAGTGACGTTGGCCTCTTTCTGGAATTGTTCTGTCTTTCAATGTTAGTGGTTTATTCTGTAGCTTCAACACCAAGAACTGCTGATAGTCTGCCACATTATGGTGTTGAGGTACCTTTGTCTAGGGTCTAAAGTCCAACACTCTTGACCAGAGTAACATTTGTTACAAAGCTGAACAAAAATTTCATATTAAGAACTTGAATGACAAAATAAAATGTTAACTGTGAATTCATTAAAGACGTTCATATAGCCTTACTAATACTTGTTTATTTTTTGTTTGCATGCTGATTTGATAACCAGATGACGAACAAGGATCTGCACCCTTGTAAGTTTGTCCAAATAATTTCATACTTAAAAATCTGTTTTTACATTAGCTATTGCAAATATCTTATAACTGAATTTTATTCTTTCACCTGTAGGAAAAGTAATGCATCCATGAATCATAAGGATAAAAATATCAGACAGCGAAACTCCAACTGATTTGGTTTCATCCTTCAGGAAAGGTCAGGAGAGACTTCCATTAAATAGTTAAGTCTTTGCTGACTCATGTGAACTGTTCCCTGTCTCACCAAGTTCCTAATGCGAGTCATTCACCTTTATTTGCGTGGCGATAATTATTTTTAGATACCTTCATAAAAAGGCACTCCACAATGCAGCCTGCATTTTTCTTTTGTTTTAACCATTTTTGTCAATTGTATATGGAGCATAACAAGGCAGATTGGCACCTACTGAACTAAAACCTAGCGTGTGTTAAATGTTTTATGAATAACCAAATGAATACTAGCGCATAATGTTTTTAAAATGGACATGTCTTGTATTTACATAGTGCCTTACGTGCCCACAGAATGTCCCAAAGTGCCTTGCAGGCACCAGTTTTAAGAAAAAATGGCAGTCAGTAATGTCATTGACTAGATAATTTACTTTGAATTTGATTGAGGGACAAACGTGAGTCAGCACAAGGATTATGGTACTATCCTGATGAGAAGTGTGTTTAGGAAAGTATGTTACAAATGTAAGTGTTTCATGATCTGTATAGAGGACTTCATGTTGACTGTGATATTTTGTTAAAGGTTTCTTGTTACTGTTTCCGTTCACTGCATTGATTAAAATTCTCATGGACCATAATTGGCTCGAGTTTGAGAGCAGTAGTCCATATTTAAGTCACACCTGCCATGGAGATATCAGAACCTGTTCTAACGGGTTGATAAATAATAATTAAATGCAGGGTGATTTTGCTTAATTAGCTCTCGATGCTATGAAAGATCAGTGGTATAACAACTGTTTCAATGATTTTGTACCTTATGTAATACAGCTGAGTTTATGCTTATTGTTATAACACCAAAAGCAGTTGGGCACCTAGATTCTTTTGGTTGTGTTCCATTGGCAAAAACTATGTAGGTTAGTTGCTCAGAAAATGAGAATTTTAAGTGGGAAAAGAGTAATGTCATGAATATTTTATATAGGTATACCATTCCAGTGAAATATTATGCCATCATAAAGGTGGGTGGCAACTTATTTTATCTTTTTCTTGAAGTGAATGGCAGTTTAATACAGAAATACAAGAGCGTAAAATGATTCACATCAGCCTCAAATTTGACCATTAGTGGTGGTATGGCCTAACCTGGGTATTTCTAGGATTTTTGACTTATTGCTGTTTTTACCTCAGATTTTCATCATCTTTGGTGTTCTGTTAATTATAGCCATTTATTCAAATATCTAAGGAATTGAAATTTTTTTTTGTTTTCCTAGGGAGAAGCCGATGCAACTTTAAGCAAGACTACAGAATGGACAGGTTTTGTAGATGTCACAGAGAATGTCATCTTCAACACGATTAAAAGTATTGATCTATTCGGATCCTAAAGTATTTGGATCTCTACAGAAAATTAAATTTTAAACAATTTAACTGCTAGTACCTTTCAACCCACTGTATGATGCCATTGGCACTAGCAGTCAATTGGTTAAAGGGACAGTATATCATATTCTAGGCCTATTCAACCTGTATAAACTGGACTAAAATGCTCCTGGTAAAAATTTGCTTTTTCTTAGACAGAAATTTGTGTTCTGTTACATGTAAATGATAATTAATATTCAGTTCTATCAATTGCAAATTGTCATAATTAATTTGATACAGTTGGAATTTGTGAATGCAAATGTTTCACCTTCCAACTTTTTAAATGTAGTCCAATAGGTGTGCTGTCTCAGTTCTGCATGCTTAGAGTGAAAATTGGCTTCTGCAGTTCACAGTATGGTGCTGTTCTAATGTATTCAGGTTGTTCCTGTTATTATAGTGGTACTTTACTCAGAAAATGTTGTTTTGATATTTTAAATTCAGTGCTTGCAGGAGTCTTCCATTAACCAAGTTTATCATCGTGAATAGAGACTTTTTAAAATGACAGAATAATACTGTAGTCCCCACCTTCATATTTACAGGTAACTGAAACTAAGATGGACCATTTTATTTGTCCTGTCTGGAAAGTGGATGGTATGGAAATTAAAATCAAAGTGAATAAACATAATAGTTTTTAAGCTTCCTGCTATTGGTTTTATTGTAGGTCTGAGGAGGTTACCAGAATCAGGCAAATATTTTATGTTTAAATCAAGGCCCTATTGTGTAAATAGAGCTCACATACCACAAACATTGCTCAGTAATACAACATACAGGAATTGCAAGCCCTCAAAAGTTGCTACAAGTATAATTTTGTAGGACCAGAACATGCAAGATTGTTCCCAGGCTCCATAATGCTTCTACTTTGGACTTGAACCACCAAAGTTTGCCTTGTCTGAATCCAGCAATCTATTTGGAAACACCCATTTTGGAGCGAGTGTGTTGCTGGTTTAATTTAACTTGAGTCTGCAAATTCTGCTGACTGTCTTCCACCTAATGATAAACATCCCAAGAGACTCACTTTGTAGTACTGGTTTCCTGTTGAGACATTTAAGTGATGGCGGGGTTTAAAATACTTGCGACTGCTTTTCTTCATTTGAGCTTAAAGTGTTTGTCATCTCCCACACCTCAGTATTGTTGGTATGAATATGTATAGAATGTTATCTTTAGAGTAAGCTAGTTTCTTGTTTTATGGATTGCAATTCCCAATAGACTGCAGCTAGTATATTTATAGTACAGTTTTGCTACTGTCCAGTTAGTGGTAATATTGATGGAGCTTGATTTGCCAATATTTTATTGTCCTGTTGTCCAGGAAAGAAAAGGCCCAATTAATATGGTCACTTTGTTGTTTTGTGACTTTCACCTTTTTAACCTTCAAAATATGCCCCTCTGAAGGATCAACTTTGATCGAAGTTTGAAATCATTCTGCTCGAGTCACACTTGTTCCATAATTAATTTCTTTAAAAATGATAGGCACAGTATGATTATTGAGAGTTATACTTTTATTGGAATCCTTGAGTGACAAATCCTTAGAAATATATTTGGTTTGGATTGTACCATTTTTGTATAGATGGGGGGCTAGTTTATGGTGTTTGGCCATTACACTGTACTAATGTTTGGTCATGCTATATGTAATGCACTAACTTTTGTGCTAAATCTGTACTGCTAAAATATAATAATTCTTTAAAAATGAAACTTGATAAACTTTTTCATGTTGCCACACCGCCTCAGCAGTATGTGATACCATTGTCAGAATTCACATCAATAAAAATTCCTTTGATTTTATCAACTGAATCTGCAAAACTGTTTGTTTTAATATTTCTTGAACATCCTTTTTCCCCCAATTCAGATGAAAGAATAAAAATGCTTTTAATGTGAAATTTGAAATCTGATTACAAAACTATAACTATAGGGCCTGGACAACTCAGCAGGTTGACCACACTTTCTGGAGGTTGAATTTGAAATGTCTGTCCTTCACTGTCTATATGGACATGAGTCACAATGCTATGTTGATTAAGTAACGGTTTTATAAATCATGGACCTTGCTTAAATGATCGCTGAGTTCACTGCAGGCTACAGAAACTGAAGCTCTATTTAAATTTTCTGATCTGCATACTCGATAGTCATATTTCATAAATGACTGGAAGAAATTTCATGTTCAAACTTATCTAGCTTGATCAATCCCATTGCTTTCTTCAGATTTCAAAGGCTGTCTGCGAGAGTACTTCTGGAGATGTGTGTTAACTCTTTTGTGTCTGGTCAACTAATTTGAAGATCTGTAACAAATTTGCCAGTAGCATTACTTTCTCCTTCATAAAGCCTGTACTTTAATCAAAATATCACACCATAGTTTACAAGTGATACACAAGGTTAAATGTTCGATCATGGGTGTGTTGTTGCTGCCTGTTGGTTGCATTTGTGATCAATGAGTTACAAAAACCTACGAAGAGAATGTTAAAATATGCTTACTATTCTATTGACGTGTCCAATATATGACCTCCAAGGTTCTTGTTGGCACCAAACAACTATTTGAATGGATATATTTAGATTTAAATCCCTGCATGGGAAAAATAGCATGCAGCATTGGTATCCCCAAGAAGTGTCTAAGATATTACCTAACACAGCAATTCCAAACTTGGAAATTGTGACTGATTGTGGAGCTGATGCTGATTGGCTGCAATTGATAATAGGCAAGCACAATGGGCAGATATGGCTGACGAAATTAAATTCAAGAAAGTGCAACTTGATGCAACTATGCTGAATGGATAGAGAGAGACTGATAAACTTCACAAAGACGTATAACATGGAAATAGACTCTTGGGTTAAACTCATCCAACCCAATCAGATATCCCAAACTAATACAATCCCATTTGCCAGCACTTGGTCCATATCTCTCTAAACCCATCCAGATGCCTTTAAACATTGTTATTGTACCAGCTTCAACCATTTCCTCTGGCAGCTCATTCTATACAGGTACCAGCCTCTGTGAAAAAGTTGTCCCTTAGGTCTCTTATAAATTTCCACCCCCTCATCCTAAACCTATTCCCTCAAGTTCTGGACTTGCCCAACCCAAGGAAATGACTATGTCTATTAATCCTATCCATGCCCTCATCATATTATAAACTTCTATAAGGTCACCCCTCAGCCCTGTGGTGCTCCAAGGAAAATAGTTCCAGCCTATTCAGCTTCCCCCTTTAGATCAAACTCTTCAAGCCTGGCAACGTCCTAAAATCTTTTCTGAACCATTTCAAGTTTCACAACATTCTTCTAATAGACGGGAGACCAGAAGTGCGCTCAATATTCCAAAAGTGATCTAACCAATGTCCTGTACGCCGCAACATGACCTCCCAATTCCAACAGTCAATGCTCTGACCAATAAAGGAAAGCATACCAAATACCACCTTCACTATCCCTGGTACACCACGTTCCAGGAACTATGAATCTGCACTCCAAGGTCTCTTTGTTCAGCAACACTGCCCAGGACCTTATCATTAAGTGTAGAAGTCTTGCCCTGATTTGCCTTTCCAAAATGCAACACCTCCCATTTATCTAAATTAAACTCCCATCTGCTATTGCCCATCTGATGACACATATCCAGAGATCTTTGAAAGTGAAAGGGCATTTAATGAGAAATCAGCAAAACATAGGATTTTGTGCTTAATTTTAAAAAGTGGTATTGAATAGAAAAATAGGGGATTTATTCTGAAATAAATTTCACTTTGCTTAGACCATAGCTGGAGTACTGTATTCAGTTATGGAAAAGGATACACAATTTTAAGGTTTTGGTAAGAGTTCCAATGATAATGTGAAGGAGAGCTCCTTTACTTAACAAGAAATAATGACTTGGAACTCTGTTTAGGAGGGTGTTAGAAGCAGAGAAGGAGTATTATTTTGGAAGGAAATTAGAATGGCATATGAGGGAAGTAAGGGTTGTTGGGCCTGAAACAAGAACTCTGATTGCTCTTCACAGATGCTGCCAGACATGCTGAGCTTTCCCAGCAACTTCTGTTTTGTTTCTGATTTACATCCACTGTAGTTCTTTGGTTCTAATTAGGGAAACAATTTTGCAGGACAATAGGGATCAAGTAGCAGTGTAGAACTGGTTTGATTGACAGCTGTAATGAACTCAATTGGTTGGATAACATCCTTTTGTGCCATAATAACTATCTCTCAATGCCTAGTCTTTCTACAAAGATAAAAGGGACCTAAGGAGCAACTCTTCATGCAGAGGGTGGTGCGTGTATGGAATAAGCTGCCAGAAGAAGTGGTGAAGGCTGGTACAATTACACTACTTCAAAGGCATCTGGATGGACATATGGATAGGAAGGGTTATAGAGGGATATGGGCCAAAGAGAAAGTGAGGACTGCAGATGCTGGAGATCAGAGCTGAAAATGTGTTGCTGGAAAAGCGCAGCAGGTCAGGCAGCATCCAAGGAACAGGAGAATCGACGTTTCGGGCATAAGCCCTTCTTCAGGAATGAGGAAAGTGTGTCCAGCAGGCTAAGATAAAAGGTAGGGAGGAGGGACTGGGGGGAGGGGTGTTGGAATTGCGATAGGTGGAGGGAGGTCAAGGTGAGGATGATAGGCCGGAATGGGGTGGGGGCGGAGAGGTCAGGAAGAAGATTGCCGGTTAGGAAGGCGGTGCTGAGTTCGAGGGATTTGACTGAGTCAAGGTGGGCGGAGGGGAAATGAGGAAACTGGAGAAATCTGAGTTCATCCCTTGTGGTTGGAGGGTTCCCAGGCAGAAGATGAGGCGCTCTTCCTCCAACCGTCGTGTTGCCATGGTCTGGGGATGGAGGAGTCCAAGGACCTGCATGTCCTTGGTGGAGTGGGAGGGGGAGTTGAAGTGTTGGGCTACGGGATGGTTGGGTTGGTTGGTCCGGGTGTCCCAGAGGTGTTCTCTGAAACGTTCCGCAAGTAGGCGGCCTGTCTCCCCAATATAGAGGAGGCCACATCAGGTGCAGCGGATGCAATAGTGATGTGTGTGGAGGTGCAGGTGAATTTGTGGTGGATATGGAAGTGTCCCTTGGGGTCTTGGAGGGAAGTAAGGGGGGAGGTGTGGGCACAAGTTTTGCATTTCTTGCGGTTGCAGGGGAAGGTGCCAGGAGTGGAGGTTGGGCTGGTGGGGGGTGTGGACCTGACGAGGGAGTCACGGAGGAGTGGTCTTTTCGGAACGCTGATAGGGGAGGGGAGGGAAATATATCCCTGGTGGTGGGGTCCGTTTGGAGGTGGCGGAAATTACGGCGGATAATACGTTGTACATGGAGGTTGGTGGGGTGGTAGGTGAGGACCAGTGGGGTTCTGTCCTGGTGGCGGTTGGAGGGGCGGGGCTCAAGGGCGGAGGAGTGGGAAGTGGAAGAGATGCGGTGGAGGGCATCGTCGACTACGTCTGGCGGGAAATTGCGGTCCTTGAAGAAGGAGGCCATCTGGGTTGTACGGTTTTGGAACTGGTCCTCCTGGGAGCAGATGCGGTGGAGACGAAGGAATTGGGAATATGGGATGGCGTTTTTACAGGGGGCAGGGTGGGAGGAGGTGTAGTCTAGGTAGCTGTGGGAGTCGGTCGGTTTATAGTAAATGTCCGTGTCGATCCGGTCACCCGAGATAGAAATGGAAAGGTCTAGGAAGGGGAGGGAGGAGTCTGAGACGGTCCAGGTGAATTTGAGGTCGGGGTGGAAGGTGTTGGTAAAGTGGATGAACTGTTCAACCTCCTCGTGGGAGCACGAGGCAGCACCGATACAGTCATCGATGTAGCGGAGGAAAAGGTGGGGGGTGGTGCCAGTGTAGCTGCGGAAGATGCACTGTTCCACATATCCTACAAAGAGGCAGGCATAGCTGGGGCCCATGCGGGTGCCCATGGCTACACCTTTGGTTTGGATATGGGCCAAGTGCTGGCAAATGGGACTAGATTAATTTAGGATATCTGATCGGCATGGATGAGTTGGACCGAAGAGTCTGTTTCCGTGCTGTACATTTCTATGATTGTATATGAGGAATTGCCTTACTACTACATTTGTACGCAGGAGCACTCTGGAAATTAAGGAACACTGGAGGAAACGTGACAAATTGCCAGTAGATTTCCTTTTTTTTGTGGAGGCAAAATCCATTCTAGCCAGCCTAGCCTGGAGTCTTGATTTCTCTATGGAGTCCAAATAGCAACTGACTTAGAATCTCAGATTTATAAATTGAAGCAATTTAACGACTGTGATTTCAGTTTTGTGACCAGGATGGGCATTCCAGGTGCTCATAGGTTAACTGGAAGGATATTTGCAGCTTTGTTTTACTTCTAGAGAATAATTCCCTCAGGTCATTGTAGGTCAACCTTCTGTATGTGGACAGCAGTGGTTCAAGAAGGCAGCTCAGCACCATTTTTTCAAAGGCAGCTAGGGATGGGCAATAAATGCTGGCCAAGCCAATGATGTAAATGGACCAGAAAAATGTCAAGAGCTTTTCCGGACTTTGGTGAGGCCACTTTTGGAATACTGTGTTCAATTCTGGTCTCCCTAATTTAGGGAAGATGTGTAATTTGAAAGGGTTCAGAAAAGATTTACAAGGATGTTGCCAGAGTTGGAGGGCATCGTCTATAGGGAGAGGTGAATAGGCTGGAACTATTTTCCCTGCAGTGCTGAAGGCTGAGGGGTGGCCTTATGGAGGTTTATAAAGTCATGATAGGGTGAATAGCAAAGGTCTTTTTTTTTCCCAGGGTGGGGAAGTCCTGAACTAGAGGGCATAGGTTTAAGGTGAGAGGGGAAAGATTTATAAGGGGCAACTTTTTCACGCAGAGGGTGGTGCATGTATGGAATGAGCTGCCAGAGGAAGTGGTGGAGGCTAGTACAATTACAGTGTTTAAAAATCATCTGGATGGGTACAAGAATAGGAAGGGTTTAGAGGAATCGGGCCAAATGCTGGCAAATGGAACTACATTACTTTAGGATATCTGGTCGCATAGATGAGTTGGACCGAAGGATCTCAATCTGTTTCTGTGCTGTACGTCTCTGACTATGACAAGGTGACTGTAAACATATTAGCATTCATTTCAGCATTGCAGCATTAGCATTGATGTTTTCCTTTTCCAGAGCTGGCTGGAAGTAGATAGCCCGTCCTTAGCAAGCCATTTCTGTCATCTTTATTTGGAGTGGCTGCACAATTTAATTAAGCTTCCGGAATACAATCATGTGACTATCCTCAGCCATTTTATAAATCCAGCAAGGTTGTCCATTTTAAACGAAACATATTTAAACACAAAAATATACAATAATTTCCTTTGGAATTTTGCTTCATACTCTCTGGCCACAACAATACTGTGCTTATGTCCTGACCTCCATTGTGTTTTCTGTAAAGGGATTTAACGGTGAAGTGTAGTGTTTGTTGCCTGTGAGAATTACTTGTTGGACATTAATAGATCAATTATAGTCTGTGTTAATCTCGCTATAGTTTTTAAAAAATTGAGAAGTGGTAGTATAGCAGTAATACCACTGGCCAAGTGATCTAGGACCTCATGTTAATGTTCCGGGCACATGGTTCTGAATCCCACCACGGTAGATGATACTTGAATTCAACTGAAACAAACTGATTTTTTTTTTAAAAAACAAAGCAAGCCTCATGGTGACGGTAACTACTATTCATTTTTGTTTTAAGAAAAAAGCCATCTGATTCATTAATGTCCTGTAGGGAAGGAAACAACCATCCTTGCATGGTCTGGCCTACGTGTGACTCCAGACCTACAACAATATGGTTGACTCTTAATTAGGGATGGACAATAAATACTGATCTAGCCAACAACACCAACATCCCATGAATTAATATTTATAAAAGTTGCATTTTGTTAAATAATGGATTGAGTTTTTAACACCATGATAAGATCATAATTATTGCTAAGCAGTGTCACTGGCGCTGAAAGAGTAATTTTATATTTGTGGGATTTCATTTGATTTTACTAAACCAAAGTTGTTTTAAATGTAGATGTTTCAGTGACTTTAATCTTCCATTTCGGCCCCAATTGTGTTGTTCTAAATTGTCACTTCTAAAACTAAGTGAAAGAATGGCTTTTATTTCCCGTTTTGCTGATTGAGCACTACATTGTGTTTAGCTGTTTGGAAATATTGCTAAAGCTGGACATTTGGAGATCCCTTGATCACTGCCAGATTCAAAACAAAGTTGGGAAAGGGAATGCATGCCACTGAGATTGGGAGATGTTTGGGTGGTGGGAAACATTTTGCTTTGGCATTGAGTGCAACAAGTAGGCCTTTGTTTTCTCTTTCCAACTCTTCTATGATAAATCCCAACCTTTCCATCCATCATTAAGCCCAGGCTCGAAGTGGTGGATCTTTAAGAGTGGATCACTAAGCTGCTTTATGAAGGATGGAGATTGGTGTCTAGCAAGGGAAGCATTCAAAAAGTTGATTTTAAAGGTATGGTGACACATCTGGTGGATATTTGTAGGCAATATTCTGGAAGTGGACTAAAATGCTCTTCTAATGGACAGATTTAATTAATGTGATGATTATTTGAGATTTTAAACACACAATTTGTTAAACAACACAGACACAAATTAGTTTTTGGATTCCAGAAAGTCTTCTTCCATTCTCACTAACTTCATTAGGTGACACAAATTGCTACAACTTTGCAGAATGAGCAGAAGTTATGAAGATGCACTTTTTTTAAGAAGAAAAAACTTGACATTTATACATTTTACATGACTATTGAGGTCACAGCTAAACTGTTACATTATTGTCTCTAAAACAATTACTGTACCTCAAGTAACTTGTGGTATGATAGAGGCTTTGAAGTTTGTTAATACAAATGCAAAATTTAATAGAACTTTTCAATAGGAAATTACCACATTGACACAACCAATTGCAATAGCAACATTTATTTTATCCTCTTATAGCAGCAGCCTGCTTCTTGCAGCCTGAAGTTAGAGATTCTATAATCACTGGCAAGAAATTCATTACCTCAGTTTTCCTGATTTTCAATAGCTGCATATTCCTTTGTTGAAATGTTTGAAACTACAATTCCCTCGTTGCAGGCCCTTCCCTCCTTTCACAGATCCTCTTCTCCAAATCTGTCCTCCAACCTCCCACCCCCCGGCCTGCCCCCATCACCAGGACCCCTTCCAACCATTCCAGTCACTCTTCCCCATACCTTGTGGCTTTTGATACAGCAGAATTGAAACAGACCATATTATCTCAAGGAAAGTGTAAATCCTTGAAGAAATAAGATGGCATTATTGCCAACTTAAATTGTAGGTATAGAGAACTGCCAAAAGTAAACAGTAGGCTGCATTTATCCAGAAGAGACACGTGTTGGTGGATCTGCCAATATACTGTGAATAAATATACTGTACCAATTCAGTGTAATGATGAAAGAGAATTAGCTGATGAGTTCTGATAGTCGGAATCTTGCATCTAATATTGGGAGTCAAATTGAAGAAATGCCAAAGAGTTTGAAGCACAGGCCATAGTGTTGTGTTGTGAAAGTTGTTTAAAGAGTCCGAGAATTAGCGTCCACCCCATGAGGAGAGATAACCTTCGTGTAAAAATGAAAGAAAAGTTTGTAATAAAAGTATTAAAGAGGTGATTTAGATGTATTCTGCTCCCTAGTTACACAGAACCAGATTACTTTGAATTCTTAATCAAGCCTGTGATGGGTTCAAGTTATAAATATTTCTGCTTTCAGAATCATAAAAGTGAGCCATGTTAATGATACTTTGAACACTGCTGCCCCCTGGTGACTTTTTAATATAAGAACCAGGCTTCCGTAAAGTGCAGGAACAAAATAAATAAAAATAAAATACTATGGATGCTAGAGATTGGAAATAAAAATAGTACTAGAGAAATTCAGTAGGTCAGGCATCAGAGAAACAGAGTCACTGTTTTTGAATTCAAGACGATTTCTTCAGAACAGAATGATAACTTAAAGAATGAGTTATCTGCTCTACTATCCCTTCTAACTACGTGTGTTAATTATTGTATCATAAGGGTGTAAGGATATCAAAAGAAGTGCCTTAAACTACCCAGGATGATGATATATGGTCCTCATGGGAGAACAGCTGAGAATCCTACAAAAGTAAGACCAACCAAGAGTCAAGTCCTCCTCATACTTTCTGCAACTTCATATTATCATATTAGTACAACTTCTACTTAGTTACTGACATGAAACAAGATGCATATTCTTTGAAACAAAAACCTCTGTTCATTAAAATAACAAGTGTTTTTTCTCTACCACACCAGACCAAGAGGGTAGTGATGGAGGATTGCCTTTCAAACTGGAGGCTTATGACCCGTGGTGTGCCACAAGGATCGGTGCTGGGTCCACTGTTTGTTGTCATTTATACAAACGATTTGGATGTGAACGTAGGAGGTATGGTTTGTAAGTTTGCAAATGACGGCAAAATTGGAGATGCAATGGACAGTAAAGAAGGTTGCCTCAGAGTACGATGGGAGTTTGATCAGATGGGGCAATAGGCCGAGAATTGGCAGATGGAGTTTAAATTTGATAAATGTGAGGTTCTGCATTTTAGAAAGGCAAATCAGGGCAGGACTTATGTACTTAATGGTAAGGTTCTGTGGAGTGTTGCTAAACAAAGAGACCTTGAAGTGCAGGTTCATAATTCCTTGAAAGTGGAGTCTCAGGTAGATAAGATAGTGAAGAAGGCATTTGGTATGCTTCCCTTTATTGGTCAGAGCATTGACTATGAGTTTGGAGGTCATGTTGAGGGGGTTCAGAACAGATTTACAAGGATGTTGCCAGGGTTGGAGGGCTTGAGCTATAGGGAGAGGCCGAATAGGCTGGAGCTGTTTTCCCTGGAGCATCGGACACTGAGGGGTGACCTTATAGAGGTTTATAAAATCATGAGGGGCATGGATAGGGTACATAGACAAGGTGGTTTCCCTGAGTTGTGGGAGTCCAGAACCAAAGGGCATAGGGTTAGGGTGACAGGGGAAAGGTTTAAAAGTGACCTAGGAGACAACATTTACAAGCAATGGGTGGTGTGTGTATGGAATGAGCTGCCAGAGGAAGTGGTAGAGTCTGGTACAATTACAGCATTTAAAAGGCATTTGGATGGGTACATGAATAGGAAGGGTTTAGAGGGATATGGCCCAAGTGCTGACAAATGAGATTAGATTCATTTAGGATATCTGGTCAGCATAGATAAGTTGGACCGAAGGGTCTGTTTCTGTGCTGCACATCCCTATGACTCTATCAGTGAGATAATGTGGATTCCTACCCTAATAGAGAATGATGGTGGCAACCCTTCCCCATGGCCTATTGACAACGTAAATATGCAGGAATCTGAGATTCTCCTTGGGTCTAAGCTTATGATCAACTACACCAATTAATTCCTACCAGTCTGAGGATCCCATTCAAAGTTGCTAGGGCCAAAACAGAGCACAGCTCCAAATCGCAATACTGTGAAGAAGTTCAGTCTCCAGATCAATATTAAAATGAGGCCATAAGATATAGGAGCAGGAATAGACCGTTCATTCCTTGGAGCCTGCTCCACCATGTATTCACATCTTGGCTTCAAATCCACTTTTCCACACCATCATTACATCACTTCCTTCCCTATTGTCCAAAAATCTCTCAATTTCTTTTGAATGTACTTCACGACCAAGCATCTGCAGCTTTTGGAGGTACAGAATTGCAAAGATTCATAACAATATTCAGTTTTTAAAAATTCTTTCATAGAACATGGGTAGCGTGAGCAAAATCCTCATTGCCCTTAATCAAAGCCATTTCAGAGGGCAATGAAGAATCGACCACATTGCTGTGGATCTGAAATCACATGTCGCCACACCAGGGATACATGGCAAATTTCATAAAGGACATTAAAAACCAATTGATGGTAGCTGGACTGAGAGTAACTTTACATTTTAGGTTTATCAAACAAAATCCTGCCCTATGAGGAGAGGTTTGTTCGACTGGACTTATATTCACTAGAGTTTTGAAAGATGAGAGTGGATGTGAAGGAAATTAATAAAATTCTAACAGGCTGGATGGACTAGATGCATGGAGGATCTATTTCCTGGTTGGGGAGTTTACAACCAGATGTTGCAATCTCAGGATATATTAAAGAAAGTGAAGTTTCATTTTAAATTTTAAAGGCATTAAGGGGTTATGGAAGAAAGCAGTAGTATGAAGATGAGATCGAGGATCTGCCATGATCATATCGAATGGTGGAGCAAGTTCAAAGGGCCAAATGATCTACAGCTACTCCTAGTTTCTATGTTACACTGCCAAGCCATTTAAAATTAAATGCTTCAAGGAGATCACTTCATATTCTAAGAAATGTAGGCTTAATCCATATACAATATCTCTATTTATAATCAGTGTAAGCTACATCTCGGTGCAAGGTTCAAACTCACTCTCTTAAAAAAACTCCAGAGTCAGAGATGGGTTGAGGAAGTTAAAAGGAAATTACTGAGTCAGACTTGGACATCCACTATTTCCTTCACATCCACTCTTATCTTTCAACACTCTAGTGGATACAAGTCCAGTCGAACAAATCTCTCCTCATAGGGCAGGGTTTTGTTTGACAAATCTATTACTTAAATGCGTAAGATTTTGCCTCAAACTGCAGGAAAAGGCATTCAGGTCAATAGTCAAACTGCAGCTGCCAGAACATAAAGGGAATCTTGCCTGGGTCTTAGACAGAATGGTATTACACCTCCAGACACAGAGCATAACTCTCACTTTTTTTCCTGTCTGGGAGCAGCGGGAGACAGAGCGGAGGTGGAGACCAGGAGAGTGCCGGGAAGGTAAGGACTTAGTATATACTTGGGCAGTGGCTAAACTCAGATACTACATGTATAGTATCTCCCTCCCACCCGCCCCTCCCCCACCCAGAAGAAAAAGACTCTGTAAAGTAAGGGTTTTATTTTTTCTCTGTTCTTCGTATATTTAACTGCATTGTTTGGTTTTAGTTTTATGATATAAAGCTAAGGCTTACAATGACAGGGGAATTCAGACCCATGGCATGCACCTCTTGCTTGCTGTGGGAGCTCAGGAACATGGCTGATGTTCCTGACTCTTACACTTGCAAGAAGTGTGTCCAGCTGCAGCTCTTGTTTGACCGCATGATGGCTCTGGAGCTGCTAATGGACCCACTGTGGAGCATCCGCGATGCTGAGGAGGTTGTGGATAGCACGTTTAGTGAACTGGTCACACCGCAGGTTAGAATTGCTGAGGGAGACAGTGAATGGGTGACCAAAAGACAGAGAAAGGGTAGGAAGGCAGTGCGAGTGTTCCCTGTGGTCATCTCACTCCAAAATAGGTATGCTGTTTTGGATACTGTTGGGGGAGTTGGCTCACCAGGGGAGGGCAGCAGTTGCCAAATCATGGCACCGTGGCGGACAATGCTGTTCAGAAGGGCGGGAAAAAGATTCGTAGGGCCATAGTCATAGGGGATTCTATTGTGAGGGAAGTAGATAGGCGGTTCTATGGCCGAAAACGGGACTCCCGGATGGTATGTTGCCTCCCAGGTGCTCGGGTCAGGGATGTCACCGATCGGCTGCAGAGTATTCTAAAAGGGGTGGGTGAACAGCCAGTTGTCTTGGTGTATATAGGCACCAACGATATAAGTAAAAAATGAGGTCCTGAAATTCAGGGAGCGAGGAGAGAACTTAAAAAGGAGGACCTCGAAGGTAGTGATCTTGGGATTACTACCAGTGCCACATGCTAGCCAGCGAAGAAATTAAATAATAGGCAGGATGAACGTGTGTCTTGAGGGCTGATGTAGGAGGGAGGTGTTCAGATTTGTTGGACATTGGGACCAGTTCTGGAGAAGGTGGGACTATTAAAAATTGGATGGTCTGCATCTGAACTAGACTGGAACTAATGTCCTTGGGGGAGTTTTTGCTATTGCTGTTGGGAGGTTTGAAACTAATGTGGCAGGGGGCTGGGAACCAGAAGAGAAGTAGGCAGCGAGGTGGAAACTGGAGACTGTAAGAATCATGAAGATAGCATTAATAAGGGGAAGAGGAGGCAGAGAGCAGATGAATGCAAAAGAACTGGTGGCCTGAAGTGCAAGGAGTATAGTGGGTAAGGCAAATGAACTTAGGGCTTGGATTGATGCCTGGGAGTATGGCGTTATTGCAATCAGAGACTTGGTTGAAGGAAGGGCATGCTGATTGGCAACTAAATGTTCCAGGATATAGATGCTTCAGACAACCCAGTGAGGGAAGTAAAAGGGGGGGGAGGAGCTGCATTGCTGATCAGGGCTGTGCTAAAGGAGGACACTATGGAAGGCTTGGGTAGTGAGGCATTATAGGTGGAGCTGAGAAATAAGAAGGGTGCAGTTACATTGTTGGGGCTGTTTTACATGCCTCCCAACAGTGAGGGTGAGGTAGGTGAACAAATAGGTAAGCAAATTATGGAAAGATGTAGTGGCAACAGGGTAGTGGTGATGGGAGATTTTAATTTTCCCAACATTGACTGAGATACATTTAACGTCAGAGTCTGGATGGTGCAGAATTTGTAAGAAGCGTCTAGGAGAGTTTTTGAGAGCAGTATGTCAATAATCCGATGAGGGAAGGGGCCATATTGGACCTGGTACTGGGGAACAAACCAGGACAGGTGGTAGAAGTTGCAGTGGGGGATTTCTTTGGAAACAGTGACCACAATTCTGTAAGTTTTAGAATACACGTAGATAAAGATGAGAGTGGACCTTAGGGAAGAGTACTAAACTGGGCCAAGGTCAATTATATCAAAATTAGGCAGGAGCTGGGAAATGTGGATTGAAGGGAAGTCCACATTTGAGATGTGGGAAGCTTTCAAAGATAGGTTAAAGATAGTGCAGGATAGGCACGTCCCATTGAAAGCAAAGGACAGGATGGGCAAGATTTGTAAACTGTGGATGATAGGGGAAATTGTACAACTAGCCAAGAGGAAAAGGGAAGCGTACATAAGGTCCAGGCAGCTAAGAACAGAACAGGCTTTGGAGGAATATCGGAAGAGTAGGACCAGTCTTAAACGAGGAATCAAGCGGGCTAAAAGGGGTCATGAAATAGCTTTATTGAGCAGAATTAAGGAGAATTATATAAGATGCAAGCGGATAACTAGAGAAAGGATTGATCCACTAAAGGATAATGAAGGAAGGCTGTGTGTCGAACCTGAGAGAATGGGTGAGATTCTGAATGATTACTTTGCATCAGTGTTCACTGAGGAGAGGGAATGATGAATGTTGAGATTAGAGATAGATGTTTGATTAGTCTGGATCACATTGATATAATTAGGGAAGATGTGTTGGGCAGGCTAGAGGTTATTAAGATGGACAAATCCCCAGGACCGGATGGGATCTATCCCAGGTTGCTGAGGGAGGTGAGAGAGGAAATAGCTGGGGCCTTCACAGATATCTTTGTAGCATCCTTAAACACAGGTGAGGTGTCGAAGGACTGGAGAGTTGCCTATGTTATCCCCCCTGTACAAGAAGGGTAGTAGGGATATTCTGGATAACTACAGACCAGTGAGTCTGACATTAGTGGTGGGAAAGTGGCTGGAGAAGGTACTGAGGAATAAAGTCTATTTATATTTAGAAAAGAATTGGCTTATCAGTGATAGGCAACATGGTTTTGTGCGGGGTAGATCGTGTCTTACCAACTTAATAGAGTTCTTTGAGGAAGTGACCTAGTTGATAGCTGAAAAGGGCTGTAGATGTCATACACATGGACTTTAGTAAGGCGTTTGATAAGGCTCGCCATGGTAAACTAATAGAGAAAGTGAAGTCACATGGTGTGCAGGGTGTTCTAGCTAGGTGGATAAAGAACTGGTTGAGCAACAGGAGACAGAGAGTAGTAGTTGAAGGGAGTTTCTCGAAATGGAGAAAGGTGACCAGTGGTGTTCCACAGGGACCAGTGTTGGGGCCACTGTTGTTTGTGATATACATAAATGATTTGGAAGAGGGTACCGTTTGGATGATCAGTAAATTTGCAGATGACATAAAGGTTGGTGGAGTAGCAGAAAGCATAAGGGACTGTCAAAGAATACAGGTGAATATAGATAGACTGGAGATTTGGGCAGAGAAGTGGCAGATGGAGTTCAATCCATCTAAATCGAATTATACAGACGGAAGAGTTTTGGGAAAAGTTGATGAGCAGAGAGATCAGGGAATTCAGGTCCTTTGTACCCTGAAGGTGCTGCACAGATGGATAGAATGGTCAAGAAGGCATATGGTACGCTTGCCTTTATCTGACGGGGTGTTAAGTATAAAATCTGGTAGGTCATATTAAAATTGTACACAATGTTGGTTTGGCCGCATTTAGAATACTGTGTACAGTTCTGGTTGCCTCATTACCAAAAGGATGTGGACGCTTTGGAGAGGGTGCAGAGAAGGTTTATGACGATGTTGCCTGGTGTGGAAGGTGCTAGCTATGAAGAGAGGTTGAATAGGTTAGGTTTGTTTTCATTAGAAAAAAGAAGATTGAGGGGGGACCTGATTGAGGTCTACAAAATTATGAAGGGTATAGACAGAGTAGATAGAGATAAGCTTTTTCCCAAGGTAAGGGATTCAATAATGAGAGGTCACGCTTTCAAGGGGAGAGGTGAAAAGTTTAAGGGGGATACACGCGGCAAGTATTTACACAGAGGGTTGTAGGTGCCTGGAACGCGTTGCCAGCAGAGGTAATAGAGGCAGGCATGGTAGATTCATTTAAGATGCATCTGGACAGATGCATGAGTAGGTGGGGAGCAGGGGGATACAGATGTTTAGGATTTCGGCGACAGGTTTAGACAGTAGATTTGGATCGTCTCAGGCTTGGAGGGCCGAAGGGCCTATTCCTGGGCTGTAAATTTTCTTTGTCTTTGTTCTTTGTTCATAGTCAGTACCATCATCCCCAAGGAAAATCAAACAATCAATTCTCACTGTGTTAATATCAGAGAACAAAGTTGTGTGGGAAATCACTACTAAAGCCATAATCACTTATGTAAATATCTACATTAATTAAACAAGTAATATAGCCAATAAACAAGCTAAGTAGTCTAATCATAAATTAATTTCATAAATTTTTATCATGGTCAGAACTTAAATGCCAACATATAATTAGCAAATTAGTTAATGTTGGATTCCTTTGAGCTAGCTTAACTGTGTTCATAGACTTCATTATCATTCTGATATGTAAATCATATTTATTGTTATGATACCAATAAGAGCCTTAAGCCAAAATAATCAAATTTACTGAACAACAATAGAATGAAGAAATGACCAATGAAATTTCACTTTTGGTGATTCTTTTCTTCAAAATGAATCTGTACCAATGCACATAAATAGACAAATCACACTCTATATGAATGATAAATTACAAATGGATTGTCAAAAGACTTAATCATGAGATATACAAGCTTGTACATCATTTGTCACAGACATGTTACCACGTATAATCTCTCAGTCTTGCTTAATATAACCCCCAGTACTTAGGATCTCTAGTTTCTCTTAGTCAATGGATTTGATTCTCAAATCACCTACAACAGGAACTGTACCCTTCTGAGTCCCTTATCATCACTCCTGCAGAACTACTTTAGCTTGGTTCACAAGTAACTTGATGGCACAGATACCCCAGAAACTCCTTTAGTTGACCCCTTTAATAAAACTTTGCTAAGTGAAATGGTGGACTTTCAAAAATCTGAAGCATCCTGTCTTCAGTTTTGTGTGCCAAAAGTGCTAATTGCAGAGTTTAGTTACTCAGCTGTCCAGGGAATGAGAATTTTTGACTTTAACAGTTTTATGAACTTCAGAAAAGTGAAGTGCGGACTGGGGGAATAAATTCTCTGTTGAACCAGGGTTGATTCCTGGCTTGATTGTAATGGTAGAAAAATTAAGTTGAATTAATTGAGAAGGAGAAGGCATGACACCTGACAATGAACTCATTATTATAAAGGTCACAGGTTTCGAAAGTGTTTCACTGAAGGATGCGTGTGTTTGTTTCCATCAAGCAGTGAACTCAGCAGAAACGAATTGTATTGTCATAGTAACTCTGGAAATGCTGAGGTTTTGTTTAAAACAGACATGGGGAATAATGGTGATAATATAGACTATTTATCAGCTAAATCTATGATTATCATGGAATAGTGCTGTATAAATATTATACAGTTAACTGGATAACATAAAATTGGTGAACAGCATGTGTTAACTAAAGTTTTATTTTAAAATTCAGTAAAAGAAAGAGATAGGCATCTTTCCAAGGAGACACAAACAAGCCTTAACAAGTTAATTGATCAAACCAGTGTGGAAAACATAGCGTGTTTGTGACGTTTGCTTGTGGCAATGCTGATCATTTGCTGGAGACTGGACAGTGTGGATGCTTAAATTCTTTGTATGGAAAGATACAAAATATGTTTTCCTTGTAGCAAAATTTTAGGTGGATCAGGGAGGTTAATTGATCAATGACTAGAAGTTGTGACCAAATGGGTTGATCACTTGTTCTGCTCTGATCTTCGGACAAGTCCACCTAAAAGGGTTCACTTGTGATTGCAAGCATTGTATGGCTAAGATTTTTGCAGTATGTTTTGTAAAACATTTTGCTTTAATAAAGAGCATTGGGTATTTTCCATTGTTACAATTGTCTTGAGGTATTGATATTCAGTGATGGACTAGGGAAAGTGGAAATAAAAACTTACATTAATGAAGTTGCAATTTGTACTGAAGTCCGGTTCAACTGCTGCCCAGCTCTGGCTTGCTAGATCTGTTCTAAGTTTGTCCCATTGAGCTTAGTAATAGTGTCTCATAACACCATGAAGAATATCCTCAATGTGAAGATAAGACGTCATCTCCACAAGGTCTGTGCATCAGCAAGCTGGGCAGGGTGTGGTACGTGATAATTAGCAGGTGAATTCCTTCCCCATTTTGACTTGATGTCATGAGACTTCATGGGGTTCAGAATCAATGTTGAAGATTTCTGGGATAACTCCCTCCCAATCATATACCACTGTGGAGCTACCTCTGCTGGGTTTGTCCTGTCAGCAGAATGGTAATGGTGTTGTCTGGGACTTTGTGGAATTCTGTGAGTTTGTCTATTTTGGGTTTTTGCCCTGATGAGTCTGTGAGGTAACTCTCCCAATCTTGGCACTAGCCGCCAGATGTTGAAGATGAGAACATTTATAGGGTCAATAGAACTGAGTTTGCAGCTGTTGTTTCTGACGTCTAAATGCCAGGTGGTCCGTCCAGTTTTATCCATTCTTTTGAATTTGTAGTGGTTAATAAAATTGGGTAGCTTGTTTGGTCATTTCAGATGGCAGTTAAGAGTGAACCACATTGCTATGGAGTCACACGTAGGCCAGATCAGGTAAGGATGGTAATTTCCTTCCCTGAAGGACATTAGCAGACCAAAAGTTTTTATATGACAATTGTTAGCATTTTCATGGTCATCATTAGACTGCTAATTCCAGATTTTTATTGAACAAGAGATTTGGCTTACTGATTGATTGTCACCTTCTTAATTGTCTTTGTCCTTTCTAATGCTACAAAATACTCAGACCTTGCAACATACTACAGGATGGATCTGCTTTACTTCTCTATTAGTTAGCTAATACATTTCCAAGGCAGCCACTTCTGAGGAAACAAAATAAGGGTACTTCAACATGGGGGTGTGCAATGACAAGGCTGAAGGTGGGCTGTTCATAAACATCGATTCAATGGAGTAAGGTCTATGCACATATCATCCTGCAACCCTAGAGGGATATGTAGCCTTTTTACTCAGTTGTTTCAATGTTATAGATGACATTTCCATCATCTAAGGTTAAGTCAACAAGGAAGCTTTACTTGAAGGGCAAAGCTTCAGGAGAAAATGGAAGTTGCTGAACTACAGAACAAGGCCTCATCTAACATTTACTATCATTTAGAAATGCTTAACTTACAGTCTGCCTCCTTTATTCCTGGGTCATTGCATTGTCTGCTCCCTTGGTGCTCTGCGCCATGATCTCCCTATGTCAACAATAGGATGGGCAGACAAGCGGCAAGTGAAACCTGGGGCAGAAAAATGTGAAGGGATGACGGGGAAATGGGAGACCTCATGAAGAAAGTCGATGGGGTGGATGGGTGATGTGTCCAGTTTTGGAGAGCAACAAAAGTAATTGATCGTGTCCAGCCTCGGCTATACTTTTCTTTAGGCAATTCCTAATGTCTGGCAACCTTGGCCATCCAGCATTAAGTTTTTAAAAATGGTAAATAAAAGCCTCTTTATAATATTTAAAAAGTAAACACATCCCATATGAATGGGCTTGTTGTCTTCCTTCCCATCCCTTCTGTTAGAACTGTATTGTAGTGGGGAGAGGAAGTGCAGTCTGTTTCAGGTCCAGATTTGATTTTCAACATTTAAGCATCCCATCCATTTTCATAGGTTAAAATTATCTACTTTTCCTCACTTTCTGATGAATCTATTTACCAAAACTGCCCTTTCATACTCTGTTGAAATGAGTTTGCTTTGGTGTCTGTCGAGAAACACGCTGTTTGACGCGTAGGTCTTGCTTAGGCATGTTTGAGAGATTTATGTCATCAGGGACAAGTTAAATGGAACAATGCCATCTAGTCTCTAAAAAAAACTGTTAAGCATGTCTGATGTATTTCTCTTTGTCACCAATAGGCTGCATATTTTAATAAGAAACTTGTGCATCATTTCAGGGCTCACTGTGCATGATATAGTTTTGGTTTTCAGAGGTTAAGGACTTTTATTTAATGTGTATATCTTTGAATCAGGAATCTAAAAAATTATTTGAAGGTAGCAAATAGGGCATTATAAAAGCAACTTTCTATCCGAGGAAAATTGTTTTCATAATTTGTTTTTTTTTGAAACACACACATGCTTTAGAAATGAACAATTTATTTTAATCTTAACATCAATTTAACAAAATGTACCTCTTACAATCTTTAGAACATAGAACAATACAGCGCAGAACAGGCCCTTCAGCCCTCGATGTTGCACCGACCTGTGAACTATTCTCAGCTCGTCCCCCTACACTATCCCATCAACATCCATGTGCTTATCCAAGGATTGTTTAAATCTCCCTAATGTGGCTGAGTTAACTACATTGGCAGGTAGGGCATTCCACGCCCTTACCACTCTCTGAGTAAAGAACATGCCTCTGACATCTGTCTTAAATCTATCACCCCTCAATTTGTAGTTATGCCCCCTCGTACAAGCTGATGTCATCATCCTAGGAAAAAGAACTTTCACTGTCTACCCTATCTAATCCACTGATCATCTTATATGTATCAAATCCCCTCTTAGCCTTCTTCTTTCCAATGAGAACAGATCCAAGTCTCTCAGCCTTTCCTCACAAGACCTTCCCTCCAGACTAGGCAACATCCTGGTAAATCTCCTCTATACCTTTTCCAATGCTTCCACGTCCTTCCCGAAATATGGCAACCAGAACTGTACACAATATTCCAAGTGTGGCCACACTGGTGTTTTGTATTGTTGCAGCATGATATTGTGGCTCCGGAACTCAATCCTTCTACCAATAAAACCAAACACACCGTATGCCTTCTTATCAGCACTATCAACCTGGGTGGCAACTTTCAGGGATCTATGTACATGGACTCCAAGATCCCTCTGCACATCCACACTACCAAGAATCTTTCCATTGATCCAGTACTCTGCCTTCCCGTTATTCTTCCCAAAGTGCATCACCTCACTTTAGCTGCATTGAACTCCATTTGCCACCCCTCAGCCCAATTCTGCAGTTTATCCAAGTCCCCTGCAACCTATAACATTCTTTCAAACTGTCCACTACTCCACCAACCTTAGTGTCATCTGCAAATCCATCCACCTATGCCTGCGTCTAAGTCATTTATAAAAATGACAAATAGCAGTGGTTCCAAAACAGATCCTTGTGGCACACCACTGGTAACCGGACTCCAGGCTGAATATTTTACATCAGCCACCACTTGCTGCCTTCTTTCAGAAAGCCAGTTTCTAATCCTGACTGCTAAATCACCATAATAAACTGCTAAATCAATCCCATGCCTCTGCATTTTCTCCAACAGCCTACCATCACGAGCCTTATCAAAGGCTTTACTGAAGTCCATGTATACCACGTCAACTGCCCTACCCTCATAAACATGCTTGGTCACCTTCTCAAAAAACTCAATGAGGTTTGTCAGACACGACCTGCCCTTGACGAAATCATATTGACTTTTTGAAATCAAATTGTTGCTTGTAGATGATTATAAATCTTATCTCTTATAATCCTTTCCAAAACCTTTCCTACAAAAGAAGTAAGGCTCACTGGTCTACAATTACCTGGGTCATCTCTACTGCACTTCTTGAACAAGGGCACAACATTTGCAATCCTCCAGTCCTCTGGTACTGAACCTGTAGACAATGACAACTCAAATATCAAAGCCAAAGGCTCTGCTATCTCCTCCCTAGCTTCCCAGTGAATCCTCTGATAAATCCTATCCGGCCCAGGAGACTTGTCTACTTTCACTCCTTCTTGAATTGATAACACCTGTTTGTAACTAACCTCGATCTTTTCTAGTCTAATATCTTGTATCTCCTTCTCCTCTACAATATGCTCCTTTTCCTGAGTGAAAATCGATGAGAAATGTTCGTTTAGCACCTCTCCGATCTCCACAGGGTCCACACTCAACTTCCCACTTCTGTCTTTGACTGGCCCTATTCCTACCCTAGTCACTCTTTTATTTCTCACATACCTATAGAAAGCTTTAGGGTTCTCCTTTATTCTATCTGCTAAAGACTACTCATGTCCTCTCTTTGCTCTTCTTTACTCTCTCTTTAAATCATTCCTAGCTGATCTGTAACCCTGCAGTGCCTCATCTGAACCATCTTGCCTCATCAACACATAAGCCTCCCTCTGCTTAACAAGAGATGCAATTTCTGTAGTAAACCACGGCTCCCTTACCTTATCACTTCCTCCCTGCCTGACAGGGACATACCTATCAAGGACATGCAATATCTGTTCCATCTTTCTCAGAATTAAAGTTTGGATTTCAGCAGATTTCCAGATGTGATCTATTTCCTGATGTTATTCTGATAGATTGAAAGGTATCCCCAAATTAAGGATGAGGATAGTAGCATAGGTTCTAGTCATGGCACCTGGCAATCCTGAGCTGTGGACTAGTGCTCCAAAGATTATCACCGAGGCTAGATTGATAGCAGACAGGAAACAAAGAGGAGGAATAAATGGGTCTTTTTCTGAATGGCAGGCAGTGACTAGAGGAGTACTGCAGGGGACTGATACTAGGAAGCCAGCTATTCAAGATGTGTGCGTGGGTTTCCTCCAGGTGCTCCAGCCTCCTCCCACAGTACGAAGATGTGCAGATTAGATGGATTGGCATGCTAAATTGACCATAATGTCCAGGGATGTGCGGCTGGGTGAGTTAGCTCTGGGAAATGCAGAGTTTAAGGAATATGGCAAGGGACTGATTCTGGGTGAGGTGCTCTTTGGACGGTCAGTGTGGAGCCGATGGACCAAATGGCCTGTGTCCATATTGTAGAGATTCTCTGATTCTACGTTAATGTTTTAGATGAAGGAACCAAATGTAATATTTCAACATTTGCAAAGCTGGGTGGAAGGGTCACCAGTGAAGAGGACACAGATGTTGCAGAGTGATGTAGACAGTCTGACTGAGTGGGTAGATGCATGGCATATGCAGTATAATATGGATAAATGTGAGGTTATCCACTTTGGTAGAAAAACTAGGTAGGCAGATCATTATTTGAATAACTATAAATTGAGAGAGGGGAATGTTCAAAAAGACCTGGGTGTCCTTGTGCGCCGGCCATTGAAATTAAATGCACAGATGCAGCAGGCAATAAAGAAGATAAACTGTGTGTTGCCCTTCATAGCAGGAGGATTTGAATACAGGAACAGTTTTATCGTGCTGCAAGCGTATAGTGCATTAGTGAGGCTACACTTGAAATAATGTGTGCAGTTTTGGTCTGCTTATCTGAGGAAGGATATTCTTGCACAGAGAAGATTTATCAAACTGATTCCTGGGATGTACATATGAGGAAAGATTGAGTTGGTTAGGATTGCATTCATTGAAGTTTGGAAGAATGAGGGGGGGAATCTCATAGAAACCTATAAAATTCTAACAGGTCTTGATTGGTTAGATGCAGGAAGGATGTTCCTGATGGTGGGGGAGTCTTGAACTGACATTCATAATTTAAGGATATGGGGTAAACCTTTTAGGACTGAGATGGCGCTAAATTTCTTTACTCAGAGTGGTGAGCCTGTGGAATGTACTACCATACAACACGGTTGAGGCCACAACATTGTGTTTTCAAGAAGGAGGTAAATATAGCTCTAGTGGCTAAAGGGATCAAGGGATATGGAGGAGGGGTGGGTGGGTGAACTTGACCATCAGAGCAGGCTCGAAGGAACAAGCAGCCTAGTCCTGCTCCTATTTCTTATGGCCTTATTGTCTTAACAAATACTGTTGGGTCATTGAAAGACTGATCACTGATCCTAGTCTTTCATCTATCCTAATCACAGCTTCTACTACCAACTCCAAACTAAGATTCCACCTTCGCTTCCTCCTATTCATAGGTTTTTAAATCTAAAATTGATGTCATCTCATTATTAATTCTAAATTCTGTGTAAGAGCCCTGTTCAGCTCACTAAGAGTTATTGTTACATTTGGTATTTGATTAAAGGGTGCAATTTATTTGATTGAGTTTTCTTTTGAAGGAGAAATATTGAAAGTAAAACTTTCTGGGGGTCATTCCATTTCATTTCCTGCTGCTCATTGATACATTAGCACTGAGTTTCAATTGTTTTGCTGCAGACAGATCTATTGGAAACTGGACTGAGAATAATTGAACCCATAAAGAGTCTCATTGGAATTACCCATGCTGATAGCTACATGTTTGTACATGCTGGAAATTTACAGTGGAGATATAATGAATTGCGTAATGTTATTTTGACTGTGTGATTGCACATCAAGGGTAAAACCTGTCTGTTCCTGACCTACGTGAAAATTTGAGATGCAAAGTCAGAGAATTATATCACATTTATATAAAACCTCACACAACAATTAATGTTTTATTGGGCATCAATGGAAATGACTAATAGAGAGCTGTATGAAGAGTGGGTGAGCCAATTTCATTTATTTACACTTTTTCTCAAATTCAAAATGACATCCATTCAGACTTTTTCCTATTTTTGCTTCTTAATTTGTTTACTTGGGGAAACATATGCCCACAATGTTCCATAAAATCATAAGACATAGCAGCAGCAGAAAGTAGGCCATTCAGCCCATCGAGTCTGCTCTGCCATTCAATCATGGCTGATAAGTTTCCACTGAACTCATCTCTGCACAAAGATTCACACACCTGACTTCCCCAGTCGACCCATTGTCTCAGCCTGTCCCTGTCCCATTGAACTTATCTCTGCATACGTTGACACCATCCTGTCCCTCTTAGTCCAGGAACTCCCCACCTACTGGATGTAGGTTTGCTCGCTGAGCTGGAAAGTTCATTTCCAGACGTTTCGTCACCCTACTAGGTAACATCTTCAGTGGGCATCAGGTGAAGCACTGTACATGATTCCTGTTTTCTATTTATATGTTTGGGCTTCTTTGGGTTGGTGATGTCATTTCCTGTGGTGATGTCATTTCCTGTTGTTTTTCTCAAGGGGTGATAAATGGGGTCAAACTCGATAAACACATCGAGTTAGAACCCATTTACCACCTCCTGAGAAAGATAACAGGACAGAACACCCCTGGTCCTCACCTTCCACCTCACCAACCTCCGTATACATCGCATTATCCTCCGCCACTTCCGCCACCTACAAACTGATGACACCACAAAGGATATATTTCCCTCCCCATCCTTATCAGCATTCTAAGAGACCATTTCCTCAGCGACTCCCTTGTCAGATCTGCCACCACCCCTGCAACACCCACTCCAACATCTTCCTCTGCCACCGCAAGAAGTGCAAAACCTGTGTCTACACCTCTTTCCTCAACTCTGTCCAAGGCCCCAAAGGATCCTTCCACACCTGACAGAAATTTACCTGTGCCTCCACAGATGCCATCTACTGTATCCATTGCACCTAATGTGGTCTCCTCTACATTGGGGAGACAGGATGCCAACTTGCAGATCATTTCAGAGAACATCTCTGGGACACCAGCACCAAACAACCCCACCGCCCTGTGGCTGAACACTTCAACTCCTCCTCTCACTCCACCAAGGACATGCAGGTCCTGGGGCTCCTCCATCGCCAAACCCTAACCGACACCTGGAAGAAGAACACCTTATCTGAAACCCCACAGGATTAATGTGGATTTCACCAGTTTCTTCATTTCCCCTCCCTACAGCTTATCCCAGTCACAAGCCTCTAACTCGGCACCACCCTCTTGACCTGTCCATTGCCTTTCCCATCTATCCGCTCCAACCTCCTCTCCGACCTATCACTTCCTCCCCCACTTTCATCTACCTATGCATTCCCAGCTACCTCCCCTCCCCCCTCCCCAGCCCAACCCCATTGTCCCACTTTCTTGATCCCTTTGATACTCAAGAACCTATCTATCCCCGTCTTAAATGTACTCAATGACCTGGCTACTATAGTCATCTGTGGAAATGAATTCCATGGATTCACCACTCTCTGGCTGAAGACATTTCTCCTTATCTCCGTTCTAAAAGGTCTTCCCTTTACTCTAGAACTCCCTTGAGTTCTAGTCTCTCCTACCAATGGAAACATCTTCCCAACATCTACTCAGTCTAGGCCATTCAGTATTCTGTATGTCTCAATTATATCCTCCCTCATCCTCCTAAACTCCATCGAGCCAGAGTTCTCAAACATTCCTCCTATATTAAGTTTTTCATTCCTGGGACCATTCTCGTGAACATCCTCTGAGCACACTCCAGGGCCAGTGCATCCCTCCTGAGATATGAGGCCCAAAACCGCTGCGCACAATACTCCAAATGTGGTCTAACCAGAGTTTACAGAGGCTCAGAAGTACATCCCTGAGTAAGGTAAAAGAAGGAAAGTTACACACCAACTAGCTGAAACTTGATCGTGGATAAGATCCTGGAATCTATTGTGAAGGATGAGATTCCTGAATTCTTGGAAGTATATGATAAAATCGGGCAAAGTCAGCATGATTTCATCAAAGGGAGGTCATGCCTGACAAATCTGCTAGAATTCTGTTGAGGAAGTAACAAACAGGTTAGACCAATGAGAGCCAAATGGATGTTATCTACCTGGACTATAAGAAGGCCTTTGACAAGGTAAGCATAGGGAGCTCATGACTAAGAGAAAGGCCCATGGTGTTAGAGACAAGATGCTAGCATGGATAGAAGCTTGGCTGTCTGGAAGAAAACAGAGTGGGGGTTAAAAGGGTCCTTCTCAGGATGGCAGCCAGTGGTGCTCTGCAAGGCTCAGTGTTGGGACCACAACTTTTCACTTTATACATTGAGATCTAGATGAAGGAACTGGGGACTTTCTGGCTATGTTTGCAGATGATACAAAGATGGGTAAGGGGACAGGTAACATTCAGGCAGTGGGAGGCTGCAGAAGGATTTAGACAGGTTAGAAGAGTGGGCAAAAAAGTAGCAGATGGTGTACACCATGGGAAAGTGTGAGGTCATGCATTTTGGTAGGAAGAATAGAGGCATGTACTATTATCTAAATGGGAAAAAAATTCAGAAGCCTGAAGTACAAAGAAACCTGGGATTTCTAGTCCAGGAGTCTCTGAAGGTAAACTTGCAGATTGAGTCAGTAGTGAGGAAGGCAATTGCAATGATGGCATTTATTTTGAGAGGACTTGAATATAAAAGCAGGGATGTACTTCTGAAGCTCTGTAATGTTCTGGTCAGACCATTCTTGGAGTAATATACCCAGTTTTGGGTCCCATATCTCAGGAAGGATGTACTGGCCCTGGAGCGTGTTCAGAGGAGGTTCACGAGAATGGGACCAGGAATAAAAAGCTTAACGTAGGTGGAACATTTGAGAACTATGGGTCTATACCTGATGGAGATTAGAAGGATGAGGGAGAATCCAATTGAAACGTACAGAATACTGAATGGACAGTGTCGATGTTGGGAAAATGTTTTTTATTGGTAAGAGAGACTTGGACCAAGGGCATAGCCCTAGAGTAAAAGGGAAGACCTTTTAGAACAGAGATAAGGAGAAAAGTCTTCTGCCAGAGAGTGGTGAATCTATGGAATTCATTGCCACAGAAGGCTGTGAAAGTCAGGTCATTGAGTATACTTAAGGCTGAGATAGAAATTGTCTTGAGTATCAAGGGTTATGAGGAAAAGGCGGGAGAATCAGGTTGAGAAATTTATCAGTTATGATTGAATGGCAGAGCAGACTCGATGGGCTGAATGGTCTAATTTCTGTTCCTATGTCTTATAGTCTTATATCCTTGACCATTCAGCTCCCAATCCTGATCCCTGTGTAGCCACATTTCCGTGATGCCCACCAAGTCATACCTGCCAATTTCAATCTGCACCACAAGCTCATTTACCTTATTCTTTATACTGTGTGCATTCAGATATAACACCTTCAGTCCTGTATTAACCTTCCCTCTTCTCATTGTCATACGTTTGTCCAGAGCACTTGAAGTTTGATTGCTAACCCTTTCTATACACACTGTCCTATTTGTGTCTTTTAATAACCTCTCCTAAGTTCTGCTCTCTTACCTTCTCCTTTTAATTAGGGTTTTCTAATTTCCCCTATAACTGAACCCTTCCTTGCCTATTAAGTTTAAAGACCGTCTACAACCCCAGTTAAGCAATTCGCTAGGCCTCTGGTCCCGGCATGGTTCAGATGAAGATTGTCCCGTCAGAACAGGTCCCTTCTTCCCCAGTACTGCTACCAATGTCCCATAAATCCAAACCCATTTCTCCCACACCAGACTTTGAGCCATACATTTACCTGCTTAATCTTATTAACCCTGTGCCAATTAACTCGTGGCTCAGTTCATAATTCAGAGATTATTGGTTCTGCTTTTTACTTTAGCTCTGATTTGGAGACGCCGGTGTTAGACTGGGGTGTACAAAATTGAAAATCACATAACACCAGGTTATAGTCCAACAGGTTTATTTGGAAGCACTAACTTTCGGAGCGCTGCTGTGAAACTATCTGATGAAGGAGCAGCGCTCAGAAAGCTAGTGCTTCCAAATAAACCTGTTGGACTATAACTTGGTATTGTGTAATTTTTAACTTAATTTAGCTCCTAGCTGTCCATACTCCCTTAGCAGAACCTCTGCCCTAGTTTTATATATGTCATTGTAGCTACGTGGACCATGATCACTGGATCTTTACCGTCCCACTCCAAGTTCCTCTGCAGCCCAGATGAGAGATCCCGAACCCAAGCACTAGGCAGGCAACACAACCTTTGGAACTCTCGACCCTGGTCACAGAACAGTGTCTATGCCTTTAACTATATTATCCCCAATTACAACAACATCTCTCTTTTCTTCCCCCACTCGAATGACTCCCTGCACCATGGTGCTGCAGTCAGTTGGCTCATCCTCCCTCCCATTCCCATCCACACAAGGAGTAAATCTCTTGAATCTGTTGGACAAGGACATGGACTGAGGCTCCTGCAACTCTACCTCCTGGATCCCTCTCCCTGCCTCACTCACAGCCACACCTTCCTGTCCCTGACCACTAGCCTTATTCGAGTTAGTTAATCTAAGGGGTGTGACTGTCTCCTGAAACACAGCATCCAGGGTAACTCTCCCCCTCCCTGATGTTTCGCAATATTTGAAGCTCAAACTTCAGCTCATCAAAGCTGAGTCAGAGTTTTTCCAGCAACCAACATTTACTACAGACATGGCTACTGGGAACCACAGTGGGGTCCACCAGCTCCCACATCATGCAGAACCAACACATCATCTGACTCTCCATCCTTATTTTATTTAATTAGTTTTGAAATTAGTCATTTTTTCAATATGTAACAGTTTTAGTATCCCTGTTTATGCAAGTTGTAACCAATAAAATAACAATTTCACACAGATTTAAATTTAGCAGACTCCTTATTAACCAGTCAAATCACAGACATCCTGTGATGTCACTTTTCAGTTTCCCTCTCTGAATCAGCCACTCTTACCTTCCCAGACTGCTCTCCGCTCACTCCCGCTCAGCTCCAATCCTGAAGTGGAGGCCCTAATCCATGAGGTAAGCTTTTATAATCTTTTTCCTTCCCAGATTGCTCTCTGCTCCCTCCTGCTCAGCTATGGTCCCAAAGTGAAGGCTCAATGTTCCCTCAGCGAGCCACATTCAATATGCTCATTAAAATCATGTGACTGTGTAGGGATTAGAATCAGGTGGATCTTATTGACTATGAGATCCTTGATTGGGGTTGCTAACCTGGGCCAATCAGGGAGCCTTGGCTGACAGATATAAACAGGGGATTCAGAGTCTCCTGCTTTCCGGGACCGACTCTCAGCTTGCTGACCACAGCCAGTGTACTGTTCACAGGTAAATAAAGGATGGCTTGGTGACGGGATACTGACCTCTATGCAGTTTTTCAAACTGCAAGATACCAACAATTCTCCAGGTGAAGATCAGGAAAACGAATGCTCACTTTGATAAAATGATATGACGCTAATGGGAGGTGAACATTTTAAAACTATTTTGCAGTCAGGCCCCTCCTTAATTGTGATCTCCCACTTCCCACTGGAATAGGATGATTGATTAGGGCGGTATGGTGGCTCAGTGATTAGCACTGCTGCCTCACAGCGCCAGGGACCTGGGTTCGATTCCAGCCTTGGGCGACTGTCTGTGTGGCGTTTACACATTCTCCCCGTGTCTGCGTTGGTTTCCTCCCACTAATCCAAAGATGTGCAGATTATGTGAATTGGCCAAACTAAATTGCCCATAGTGTTCAGGGATGTGTAGGCTAGGTGCATTAGTCAGGGGTAAATATAGGGTAGGGAAATGGACCTGGGTGGGTTACCCTTCTGAGGATTGGTAAGGACTTGTTGGGCCGAAGGGTCTGTTTCCACACTGTAGGGCTTCTATGACTCTAATATGTTTGAAGACAAGGCTCACCATTTTTATAACAACCAAAGGCAGTCAATACATCCCAGCCATCCTCACTTCCAAGGATAAATGATAATAAAATTCTTACAGCAATTTTCAGATGGGCATTCAGCATGCACTCTTACAATAACTGATTTTGTAATCCTGAAAAATGGCTTTCAAGACAAGGAGAAAACCCTCTCATATAACTGTATAATATGTGAGAGAAGGAACTTGCATTTGCATAATGTATTTTATCCAAACGATTTCTGAAATGTAATCTTGCAACAGAAAGAAACATGGACACAAGTTAAAGTCCCCTGCCATTCTTCAAACAGAATATCCAACCAACAGGTCAACCAGACCTCAGTGTAATGTCTCAGTTGAAAGGCAGCAGCCCTGAATATGCAGCATTGCCGTACTCTGATACCAAGGAGTATAATTGAGAATAATTATTAAATGATTTTCTAAGTATCTAATGCTGACAAGATAGAGGTTCATTTCTACATTAACTTTGTAAATTGAGTTAGGCTAATCAAATAATTCCATTAAATACCCTGCTAGAAAGTGGTGAAGTACAGAAAATCAATGATATAATAGGTTTGGTTAAAACACACTGATAGCTGTTTTTGCTTTCTTTAAATAGTTCAACTTCAGAGCCACAAAATGTGTTTGCATTCTAAGTTCAAAATCGTATCCCAATTGTACACGATATGCCAGTTGCCATTTTGTGCAGACATAGGGATTGTAAACTGGGAATATGCAGAGCAGCCAGATTGTTGGTATTTAATGGCTCTGAAAGGGTTAATATGGCATTACTCTCCACCTAATCTGATGATATCATAAGAACATTGATGGGGAAAGACAGAACAACTCTGGATCTAGGAGGCAACAGACCAACCATCAAGATCTCCTCATTCTTTGAAACAAAATTGGTCACACCAACTTGACTTATACCTCATTGTTATACTGCTTTAATTGCTTTTCAGTGACACCCTCTGCTGGAGGACAGAATCAGGAATGTGCCTTCAGATCCTAGTCTCTCCTATAAGTGGAAACATCTTCGTCACATCCACTCTATCTAGGCATCTCAGTATTTTGTAAGTTTCAATAAGGAATGTCTGTATTCACATGTAACTAGCTTCAGAATAAAGTATGATCACTTGACAAAGTACTGGAGTGTTACCAGAACATGTCGAACTGCAATGTAGTTATTGTATCCCAATCCTAACTCCTCAAAGATCAACCATCTGACCACAGAGAAATGAAGAAGTCAAGCACCACTTTCCATTCTGTGTGATCTAATGTTACACTGAATAAGCTGAAAAGGTTATTTTAAAATTGCCACATAGACTGAAAGATTTGAAGCTGTGATAGACTGGTACTTTCAGGAAAGAGGAATGGAAGATATTAGCAAAAAGAATCTTTTTTTCTATGCTGTTAGCTGTTAATGTTTAATCTTTAGTTAATTATTAAAGATTCAGTATGTAGAAACTACTGTGTTTGTGATAGCTAACTCTTTTTTCCCATGATTAGTGCCATAAGCAGACAAAACACACACTTTCCATGTGTCCATTGCTAGTTTTTCCTGAATAGTTCATTAGTGTATTGCCTGAGGCTACAACTTGAAGCGCACTACTCCACCACAAGCATGCCTGACCAGGTGACTCTCCCATAGGGATACTGGAAGAGTTTACAGTTTGATAATCAAACTGTTTGTCCATGTCATGAGTGTACTTCCGTAGCCATCAAGTCCCAAAGCAAATCCAGAATTTTGAGCAAGGACACTACCACTGCATCACAAGTGCTCCATTGGGTTTCATATACTTGTAAACAATGTTATGGACCAGACCAGACACCCTCAAAATATGTGAAGAAGGTAGCATAGACCCTATTTTTTTCTTATTTTAAAGGCAGATGTATGGAGTTCCAAATGCAATGTGTCTGGTCCAACTACTCAATGTTAAGCAAACAAGAATTTATTTAAACACTGTAGTTAAAATACAAACAAAAGAAAGAAGAATTTAGAATAACTTAACTCTATTGGAAAGCTTAACTGAATAATCAATACAGTAACTATTACTAATTAACTGTTCCAATATAGTAACATCCCACAACCGCCACCTTGGCAGAAAGAGGCAAACTCAGAAAAAAATAGATCTGTCTCACAGGTAACCAGTGGCAGAGGGAAACCAGAGCTTCTAGCTGTAACCGAGGGAGGGAGAAGATATCTTCTACTTCTTCAAGCCCACAACAGCTTAAAGCTAAAACGAAAAACTAAAAAAAGCTAGAAATCCTGGTCTGTGAGAGCTGACCACATCCATCCAAGCTGCCTCCATTGTTCCAAATTTTTTAAAAAATCCAAGGCTTCATAAGCTATTTACTCTAGTGGTTTCAGTAGACTGCTCAGAACCACTGCCTTACAACATCTCTTAAAAAAAAGACAAAATAACTCCTGAAGCTACAGAATCACCACAACAATAATTTCTAATGTCATCACCATATTCTTTTGATCATGCTTTTCACTATGTGTCAAATAGTTTCTTCTTTTTCTCAACACAAGAGCAACGTTGTACTGACGAGGCTGTGTAAGGCTGTAGTCAGACCATATTTGGAATACTGTGAGCGGTTTTGAGCCCTATATCTCAGGAAGGATGTGGTGGCCTTAGAGGGGGTCCAGAGGAGATTGACAAGAATGATCTCTGAAATGAAGGGCTTGTCGTAGGTGGAGCAGTTGAAGACTCTGGATACATACTTGATGGAGTTTAGGAGGATGGGAGTGGGGGGGATCTCATTGATATTTACAGAATACGAACATGCCTAGATAGAGTTTATGTGGAGAAAATATCTTCACTAGTAGAAAAGATCAGGACCTGAGGACACAGCCTCAGAATAAAGGGACAACCATATAGAACAGACGTGAAGAATTTCCTCAGGCAGAGCGTGGTGAATCTGTGGAACTCATTGCCACAGAAGGCTGTGGGGCCAAATTATTGAGTGTCTTTAAGAGAGAAATAGATAGGTTCTTGACCAGTAAGGGGATCAAGAGTTACAGGGAGAACACAGGAGAATGGGGTTGAGAAACATAACAACCATGATTGAATGGAGGAGCAAACTTGATGGGCTCTTATATCTTATGGTCTTCTGGTGTAATAGAAATTATTATTTGATTGCACTCACATGAAACACCTTGTGTTGTTTTTCCATGGGAAATGTGCTGTTTAACCACAATTTGTTGTTGTTTGTTGTTATTGCAATGAAAGTGGGAAGTGCACTAGCCTGTAATATTAGCTAGCTGGGCTAAGTTGATGCTGATGATACACTGTGATGCTGACTCTAAACATGTACCAAAATCGATAGCAGCAGAGATTTATCTAAAATATATGTCATAGAAATGTAATCAGTTTTTGATGTCTGACCTACATTCTGCAATTTGATCCCCCAAAACCACCAACCTTCCAATTCACAATATGTTCAAGGTTCAAAGGTAAAATCAATTATTGAGCCACAAATCCTATATTTAATATCCGTCTTCCAATATAAGTTTGTGGCAAACAGGAAATCCATTAGGTAACACAGAGATAGCATTAAACCATCTGACTTTGATTACACTTTGTGCTAATGAGTTCATGGATGTAATTGAATGTGACCTGGATATAGTACTGCATTAGTCTAAGGTTACCAACAACGTACATTGACTTCAAACTTTTTTCCTGAACATGGCAAGAGTAGTTTATTGAAGTTATGCAAATACATATCTTAATAGCTATTAATGTTTGTCATTCTAATTTATATATTGCGAATAGTATTTTAATTGATATGCTAAAACAAAATAAAATTTGATCAGCATTTGGTGCAAAGCTCTTGCTGAAGGTAAAAGAGAACAGTCTATTTGTGTAGGTCATCTTGTCAGCTGGAATAGCCCACTGACATTCACTGAGCGAACTCATACTTTAAAGACGGCAGATTGGGGTCCAGGTTATGGCCTGACATACAAGCTCCCTGATATATATGCGACACCACTAATGCAGCTGTGCCAATTGTTATCCTTGCCTGTGGGCCATCCATCAGCTAGTGCGACAAGGAGTTACATGTTTTTAAAAGGTTTGAGTATTCATTAAGGATCTGGCATCAGCCCTTTGATCCAGAATTCTCTTAAGGACATGGTGGTGCTGAGTGAAATATGCTTCAGCAAGACTTGAGTCTTCAAAATGAAATGAGTAAACTAGTCAAGTAAGGTGCCCGATCACCTCTCTGATGCACATCAGATAACACTCCCATGATGTTCTTTGTGCTATGTTATTACATTAAAGTCACTACATTACATTAATGTAAATATTTACCATTGCTATTCATTACAGAGAAAAGAGAGGCTACCCTATGACATTGAAATGGTTAAGTGATTTGAACACAGGAGCAATGCCATAAGTAGTGATGCAGAACAGCGGAGAGATTGACTGGGGCATAAGCAATATTTGTGAATAATTGGGGTTTTTTTAAATTAAAAATTGATGGCTTGGTTGAAATGAATTTTAAGTTAATATGAATTCCATTTTCTGTTTGAACTTTTAAACTTACATGTTCAAAACCGCTGTATGAAGGAAGCTGATGGAAAATGTGAAAAACTGAAGCTACAGTTGGAAACCCAAATTAGAATTTAAATTGAACAGAAATCCTAAAGAGTATATTAGGATGAAGACAGGCTAAACAGAGGACTGAGAAATTGCCTATCACCTAAACTCATAATGTGTGCATCAGCAGAACAACAGTACAAAGCAGGGAAAGATTGCATATACACAGCACCTTATCACATTGTCTGAAAAAAAATCTCAAAGTACTTCATGAATGATGAATTGCTTTAAATTTGAGTAATTGTTGTTATGAGTTGCCATTTTGAACAGAACAATGTTCCTTTGCGATGGAATGAATACCTAGTGAATCTAATTTAGATAGTATACTTTGCAAACAAATATTGGTCAACAACAGTAAAGATTCTCGCTCTTTGAAAAATGTCATTGAAATGTTAACACCAATCTGAGTTCCTTGAACAAGCAGAGAGTTAAACTATAATCCATAGCTTTATGCCTCCAAGAGTGTATCATTTCCTTACTGTATAACGGCATTGGTTCACAGTATGAGCTCAAACAACTGAGCTGGAAGTCTTAATTTTCTTACTCAGATAGGGACAGAACTACTTATTGAGTTCAGTCATCATGCAAGATGTTTACATTTATGCTCAAGACAATTATCCACTTTTCAAAGGGCAATATTTTTGAGTTACCTACTGAAACATTTGTCAGTTTCCCAGAGCTTCATCCTGTAAATGCAGATATTTGATTATTCATGACTCTTAGCAAGTCAACTGTGGACATATCATGTGTTTCTATGCCCTCGGCGTTTCCATCTCTTTGACAGTGTCTTTTGAGGTTTGATAGAGCTGCAATGTTTCATTTTATTATTAATTTGGACATTATGGCTACAACTATGATTGACTCCATGCCAAGAGTCAGAGAAACTCAAGTTTCTTGGCAGGAATTACAATCAAGGCTGACGTTTTGCTACTGAACTGAGGAACAGAGTACTTTTTGATTCAAAAACTGGGAAATGCTCAGCATATTCAAATAAATATAAAATGTTTCCTGGCACATTATTATTCCAGTCAAAATGTATTCTTCCATCCAAAACTACTAAAACCGATCAACCAGCCATTTACCTCTAGCACTCAACTTTCTGCAAATTTGTTAATTTGAATGTCAATATGAAGATGCTTCAAAAATAATTAACTGTCTGAAAGTTATTTGCGACATCCTGAGGGCATGATAAGGATGACTTAAATTTTTTTCTGAGTAGCCTAGATGTTCCAGCTTCTGGATCTTTGGAGGACAGATGTACGACTGAAGGCACATTTTGGAACACCATTGATGTCCCAATGTGCTGAAAACCATGGGAATTGCCTAGGATATTTGAACTTCCAAAGGACAATTTCCACTGCACAGAACCCTCTGCAAAAGTTAATTTTATGTCAGATCTGAGATGGACTTGTAGACTTTGGACAGTACTACAATAGTTACTTACATTTTAGATGGAAAGATCCTTGTCTAACCAATTGGTAACTATACAACTGACTTTTCCCCTCTACCCCAATTACTCAACTGACCCTCCTCCTCACTTGATTCCACACAACACATCTGAACCTAATACCCTCTTCCCCAACCAACCCCATAAATCACTCAATAATGTCTCCCCAAAACACTAACTCACAATCACCCAACTACCCATGACCTGACCTGACGAGCCCCAACCTGTGTAGGTCTTACAGCCTAACTATGCACCTATTCACTTTCCACCCTAGTGACTTGTCACCCTTACCTCCTACCATCCTACCTATGTGTCACATGACCTTCCCTACTCACCTACCATCCCATCCCCCGCCACCCTCTGCCAATCCACTTACTTACCTCACTGAACTATCCATCCTGCCCATTGCTTGATTAAACCATCCGTTTGTTCGTCCATCCATTTGTCCGTCCATCCGTCCATCCATCCGTCCCAATTTACACTGAACCTTAAAACCCACTTTGTGGAACTACTTTAGTAAAACAAGAGACTGGCACTCCCGTAAGACTAGGGTAGCTTCAGAATGTGAAGTAGGAAGAGAAGAGTATCAATCTAACCATGATTGCTGCTTTGAGGAAGATCTGGACCAGTGTGAGCATGGCTTGGTTTGTAATTTTAATTGCTGTAAATGGCCATTGGTATGCTAAGGCAATTTTACATTTTTTCCTCTGTACTTTTAGTATAAACTAGGATAGAGATAAAACAATGTTTATTGTTATTTAAGTTGTTTTTGGGTATAACCTGTTAATGAGAACATAGAAGCATGAGAAATAGAAGCAAGAGTAGGCCATGTGACCTCTCAAGCCTGTACCAGCATATATTAAAACCATGGATGATATTATGAATGCAAGATTTTCTAATGTGATTATGTTTTGGGACCACCTCTTTAATTCAAGAAATTAAGAGGGTTGCGAGATCTGTTTCAAATTTTGCCCAACAACTGACCATAGAATCATACAAATGTACAACACAGAAACAGATCCTTCGGTCCAACTCATCCATGCCGACCAGATATCCAAACCTAATCTAGTCCTATTTGCCAGCAATTGGCCTGCATCCTTCTAAACCCTTCCTTTCATATACCCATCCAGATGCCTTTTAAATGTTGTAATTGTACCAGCCTCCACCACTTCCTCTGGCAGCTCATTCCATACACGTAGCACTGTCTGCAGGAAAAAGTTACTCTTAGGTCCCTTTTAAATCTTTCCCCTCACACCTTAAACCTATGCCCTCTAGTTTTGGACTCCATTATCCTGGGGAAAAGACCTTTGCTATTCACCCTATCTGTGCCCTCATGATTTTATAAACTTTGATAAGGTCACCCCTCAGCCTCCAATGCTCCAGGGAAAATAGTCCCAGAATATTCAGCTTCTCTCTATAGCTCAAACCCTCCAACTTTGGCAACATCCTTGGAAATTTTTTCTGAACCCTTTCAAGTTTCACAACATCCTTTCTATGGTAGGGAGATCAGAATTGAATGCAGTATTCCAATTGTAGCCTAACCAATGTCCTGTATAGCCGCAACATGACTTCCCAACTCCTATATTCAATGCAAAGACCAATAAAGACAAGCATACCAAATGCCCTTTTCACTATCCTATCCACTTGCAACTCCACTTTCAAGGAATTATGAACCTATACTCTAAGGTCTCTTTGTGCAGCAACACTCCAAAGGACCTTACCATTAAGTGTATAAGTCCTGGCCTGATTTGCTTTTCCAAAATGCAGAACCTCACATTTATCTAAATTAAACTTCATCTGCCACTCCTTAGCCTATCTACTTGTCACGGTCCTATTGTACTCTGAGGTAACCTTCTTGACTGTTCATTACATTATCAATTTTGGTGTCATCTCCAAACTTATTAACTATACCTCCTACATTCACATCCAAATCATTAATATAAATGACAAAAAACAGTGGACCCAACACCAATCCTTGTGGCACACCATTGTGGTCACAGGCCTCCAGTCTGAAAAGCACTCAGTCCCCTATCTTCAAGCTAGCAGTTCATTATCAATGGGGATAGGAGTGTCCAGATTCTCTCATAATACAAGCAATACACAAAATATTCACATCTACAAACAAAGGCAAGAGCAGCTGGGTCAACTAGAGTCATACAGAACACACAGCCTGTTGGTTTCTAAGAGTTTGGGTCATGAAAGAGAGGGACAGAGAGAGAGTTAGTGAGGTTGCACAGGGAAACAAAAGCAAGACAACACTTGGATTAACTGGCAGAATACAGAGGGCTACATGTTTGCTGTGAGCTAGCAGACAGAGGATGATTACGGATTGACCAGAATTACACCATGGCAATGCAAAGGCTGTGTAAAATTTGACCAGGCTAGGCTGGAAGGAGAAATCACCAAAGCTAACTTTAAAATCTATTTTCGCAATTAGAATAGTAGATACACTTGCCAGTATTCATCAGCTTTTTTGATGTACCAAATTAAGAGCAAAGGAGGCAGCTCCGAGTGAAGACTCAACTCTCACATTATTTTCAGTTTCTCGAACTGCTCCCTTTCTCTCAGAGCATTACTGAGAGTTATTTTATGTAGCTTAAAATATTAGCTGCCTAATATTTAGTTATTTTTGCATTTAGTCAATTTGTTACAGGAGATGTCTTAAAACTTGAAATCTTGTTGTGTGATTCCTTTAAGTTTGTCATTGGTAATTAAAATGCTAGTCTTTGTTGAAATATATAATTTCTGTTATAAAAGTGATAATTTTTAACATATCTCAGAACTATAGCCCATGTAGCACTTACTTTTAGCAGCATACATATTTCTTGGCAGCAATAAACAAAGATGCTTTTAGGGCTGCTGTAAAGCTGATATAATTTCCCCAGAAAAATCCTGCCATGAATAACAAGTGGAATCCTTTCTTCTCTACAGTAATTTGAAATCTTGAGCATGATATGCATCCATAGTATCATACATTTGCACAAAAGATGGTCTCTTGGGAAATCATAATTAGAGAATCAAGTAATTGAATGATGAATTCCAAACGAATCAAAACGATGCACAATATGTAAAATACAGAACTAGCAATCAACAGAAAACTAAGCAAGCAAGTAGGTGGGTTTTTTTTATCCAATATATTACTGACTGACAAACAAGTAAGAATTGTAATGTGACCAGTCAGACTGCTCAATAATTTCTTCAGTTAGTGGTGAGCATATCACTTCTTCACTTAGGTTAGTGCCTGCAATTAGTTATGAGTGTGTATAAAAATGACAGAATTCTGAATAAAATTATAAAATAACCCATAATACCTGTGCACATTCTCTCACATAGTTATATCTATGCTAGACCTTGTGGTCTTGAGAAATTTCACCCAAGCTTTGGAAGTCTCACCTAGGGCAGGCTGTTGGAGGGGTCCATGTTCTGCAACAAAAAAAATGATTGAGCACTTGTATGTGTGGTTCTCTGCTATTGCTCCAGTTCTTACAAGTACAGTTCTTACTTTTAAAAAAACTTTTGTTTTTTTAAGTATTATTTTTCCAGGCCTCTTCTGGACTAGTTTGCGTAAATTGATGACCAAACAAGCAAGTATTTGAGATATACTTTTCCTGGATAATTTTAATTGCTCACTGGGCTAGTTTCAGCTGGGCCACAGACTTAAAATTGCCCTAAGAGACTGTTGTAAATGGGAAGATTATTATAGCTAAAAGATGCAGTAAACAGCTGGCTAACATCTTTTTAACAACGGTAGCAGCAGCAGCTTGCATTTATTAAGAGCCTGTAGTGAAGAAAAACATCATTTCCATGGAATGGTAATGTATATTTTCTCTACCAGCCCTTCCACCTCCAGTAATTTTCCACTTGGACAGACTATTTGGCTAAAGCTTATTAAGACAACAAAAATATGAAGCTGAGTTACCATCCCCAAGGGACAAAAGAAAATCAGAGGATGATTCACCAGATGCTGCTTTCATGTACCTTCAGAAGCCAGTCTTGAGCAATCTACAAGACTCACGATTAGAGAATGGTTGTTTTGCTCAATCATGACACTTTTACAAGTCATCCACTGCCATTTTTAGTTAGCTGTGATTTATTTTCTGTTATTTTAGAGACAAATGTAATTGCATCCAGTCAACCATCAATCAAAAGTCTACAAAGCAAGTGTTCGACAGAAATTGCATAAAATGTGAAGTTAAAGTCACTGTGTACTATAAATGTGAAACTTTATTTAACATTATTATTTGGATCAACATTTTAATATAACTTAAATACTTAAATGTAATACTACAAAGGAATCAACTCCACTGTGTTTACAGTCTGTTGCTGGTAATAAATCAACATAATATTTATCTACATTATAACAAATATTGCGCTTCAAAATGTAATCCATCATGCGGCACATTATAAGCACATTTTGAAACAAAAGTAGAAGTCAATGGAAAAGCTCAGCACACCTGGCAGGATCTGTGAAGAGAAACCAAAGTCTACATTTCAGGTCTGGTGAAGCTTCCTCATAACAGATGGACAAGAAGAAAGACTGGAACGGAAATCCCATTGGAGGGAGGAGCAGAACTTCAAGGTGGGTAGAAGAGATGTGGCAGTGAATTAAATACCAAATAAAAACTGAAAGGAATAAAGCATTCTGAGGAAGAGTCACCAGACCCAAAATGTTAACTTTGATTTCTCCTCACAGATGCTGCCAGACCTGCTGAGTTTTTCCAATAACTTCCAATAATTTACAGCATCTGCAGTTCTTTCAGTGTTTATATAGCACATTTTGAAGTTGTGCCAAAGAACTCTACCAGTTTAAGTCTTCATTTTATCCCTGGGATGTTGTGTGAACTTCTTACTTCCCTTAAATGTATCCTGTACCAGTTTTGTACTGTGAGTTACATGTTAAATTAGTATTAAGTTGCCCTAAAATATGTGCTGTGATATCAATCCAAATATTTTAGATATTGAGTGTTCACATAAAATATAAAGTTTGATAGCTTTCAGAATGACTGCCAAAATCAAGCTTAGATTTGTTCCAAACTAAATATATGGACATGTTTGACATTGTTACCATAGTGTCAGGGTAGACTTGGAAGAAATTAAATAAAATTATTATACTTGTGCCAAAGTGCTGACAAATGAATTGTGAATTTTCTTGACAATAAAATCAATGGTCTGAAAAACATGTACCATGAAGCAGCCTCAATATTCTACTGACCAGAAATAATGATTCTGCCAGGACAGTCCTGGTGCATTATTAAATGTCTCAGTGTGATGGAGAATTTGCTCAAAATAGCTCAAATCTTTCAGCTTGCAGCTCTTACGTCCCCACATAAAATCTGTCAGAGGTGACTGTTTTCACAGAGCATCAGCATCACTTCTTTTTACTTCTTCTCTCCTCCCCTTTACCTTGCTTTCCATTCACTGTCAGCAACCCCTCCCCAGAAAAGAACTCTGGGCTGCACACTGTGCAACAGAATGTCCTCATTGACAACCATTACACAGTACGCCATTATGCTACTGCATGTGCAGAAATCCTTCTCGCTGGCTTCAAGAGCCAGTGGCAAGGATAGGTTAGTGCTCAATAGAACTCTTTATTACTTAGTTGCTTCACACTTCAGTGTCCTTGTTGGCCATTCCAACTCAATGTTCCCTTTGGCCAATTAGGAATTCCATAGAGGAGGCCAGTAGAGGACAATGGAGGGAGAGCAGGAGTCCAACAGGTGAGGCACTGATCTATAGGAGACACTGAAGTTAACATATAGATTCTATGGGGTTAATCTTGCCCCAGGATCTCCTATACATTAACACCGTGACCCCCTTGGGATTTGGGAAGGTACAAGTCTCTGGGTGATTGACAGTCATGTCCACCAACCACAAGTGCAATTGCAGCGATAGAACATGGAATCACAGAATCATTACAGCATAGAATGAAGTTATTTGGCTCATTGTGCCATACCTATTCTATTACCTGTGCCAACCTCCACCTTTTCCCCATATCCCTGCTCACCATTTCTTTCCAAATAATGATCGAATTCTCACTTGAAGGTTTCAATTGAACAATGGTTTCTCAATGCGCTCATTGGTAAGCCACTGGATCAATGCTGAGGAAGGTTGCAGACTGGTTTGAGCCATACATTGCACATTCAACCAAACTTCTCAGAGAAACATTTTATACCTTCCTGCTTGCTGTTCTGGCTGCAAACATGCTTGTTTCTTTCAAATCCAGCTTCTAACTGAAAATGTCAGTGTGCAAGTGAAGTATAAACAAGGCTTTCACCATTACATTTTAAAGTTAGAGCAGAGTAGTGGATCCTGGGATCTTGCAACAAACATAGCCTTGTTTTATTTATATTTTGATAATGAGCCAAAAACATTGTGGAATTGAACTAGAGTTAGACAAAAGGGGAGCCATTAGGGTATGGTTGGTAATTAATTAGACAGGTTGGCAAGAAATCTGCTTGGTTTCATTGAGTAAAATCCTCCATGAAATATGACAGAACTTTGTTTTTATTGTTTCATAGGATGTGGGTGTCATTGGCTAGACCAGCATTTATAGCCCAGTGGGAAATTCAAAGTCTGGAGTACTCGTAGGCCGGACCAGATAGGGACGGCTGATTTTCTTCCTTAAGTGATAGATTTTTATGACAATCCAACCAGTTTTTTATTAAATGCAAATTCCACCATCTGCCATAGCAAGATTTGAACCCATGGCCCCAGAATATTAGTCTGAGGATCTGGATTTCTAGTTCATTACCATTACATTACTCCTGAGCTGCCAGCCAGAAAAATTAAGAATCAGCCCTTATGTTGAGCTGTGAAAGACATTATTATTGTTAAAGAAGTGATATTATAATAGCTCCATATCCTCAAACTCGCCTCCAATTGCCAGATTAAGAAAATCAGGAGTAGCAAATGGGACCTCTTCTATCTCCAGTCTCTGAGCTTCTCACTCTGCTTCTAGTTTGTTGCTTACTGCTGCTACTGTCACTGTTATATTGCCACACAGCCACTTGCCAGGCTCTGTCTCATCCTGACCTTTCCTAATCCTTGTTCAATACCCTGCCTCCCCAGGCTCATGTTGCTTGACCCTTTCAGTCATGCTACAGCCTTGTTCTCCCGATCCATGGACCATCCCAGACTCATGGATTGCTCAATGGTTGTTGATTTAAAGCAATCAGCATAAGGTTGTGATGTCCTGTGGAGCAACCAATAGGAGCAGTCAGTGTAGCCCAAGAGCTGGGAGGATTAGGCAGGGTCTGGGAAAATACCAGGACACATCAGGACAATGTTACCCAGGGAACAGCTGGAAAGGAGGCAGTAAGGCTGAACCAGGAAGAACACAGAGCACTCTACAATTAGTACCATGTTCACAAGTTGCTTGAACATCCTGGCAGCCACCAACCAACCTTTACGCACTTATTGGAATTGTCAATTTATTCAGCTCCCTGAGCAAATTCTGCTGCTGCATATCATTCAAAAACATTGATGGAATCTCAGTCAATGGTGTGAGACAGAGAGAGATATTAACTATTGGTAAAATGGACTGTGACACAAGGATCTCCAGTGACTACATCTGACCCCATCTTAAAAACATTGACTCTCTCTCTCTCCATCCCTGAACTGTCCTCACCTATTGTCCATCTTTTTAGGGATTTTCAGTCAGCTTATTTTAATTCTTTTCCAGAATACAGTATACTCTTCCCACCAACCTCCCCTAAACCCTGTATGAAAACCATAGGACCTCAGACCAGTACTTTAATGCGGGAGTACTCCCACTGAGTTCATGACTGACATTATAGCACTGATAACTAAAGATACTTATAAAAGCTATAGTTATTCTTCTAATGATTGTTTCATGCTTTGTGATTAGATTAAAATATTTTGATTTTATCCTTATCTTGAGAAGTTTTCAATATTAATACTTTTCATCATTTGCCAATCCGTTACTTAATTGTAATCAAGCAGAATAAAATACAAAGTATTTGAAGTGGTTGACTATATCAGAACTAATAAATTTATATATGGTAATGGTATTAAAAAATATCAAGCAATGAAAAAACATCATACTGCTCTTTGTAACACATTGCAAATTTGATGTAAAACTATCAAGTCTTTCTTTCTTGGAAAATATGACACTGCTTTGACTTAGGTCAATCTAATTGACTTCAACTGGTACAGTTTCCACACTAAAGAATCATGGAAGCAGCTACATGCTGACAGGTTCCACTTAACTATAACTGGTGCCAATAAGATTGAAATGGTTGTTGTTGAATTCAAGTGGTCAGATGGAATCACAACTGATTTCCAGTTATAGACTCCAGTTATGTTGGTTGTTTCCAATTAAAACTGATTGTAACCTGTTCATTCCAGCAAAAAATGATTAGGACCTGTTGACATTTTCAAACTGGTTTCAATTAATTTATTCTTCTCTGCCCAGCCATGATGCCCAAGGATTTCCTGAGGAGCTAAGGGGAGGCAAAAGGGACAACACAGCAGTCATTCATCAAGTAGATGTGTTAGCAATTGTCTCTCCTACTTCATTGTCTTTATCACAGAACTATACAGGTATCTTTTTAAAGGTTTCTTGTCCCCACGCTTATCACTGGGAATTGAAATAAGTAGAAGTGGTGAACAGTAAGATACTGGATACCATCCTCAGTTGAGATTTACTGACAGCAGTGTTAGTATACACAAGTTTTTGCATTGGGTGATGTCTAAGGCTAGTAGCAGTAAAACCCTTCCAAAGGATGGATGTGTGCCAAGGGAGTGTTTGAATGCAAAACTGCAACACTCGGGGTTATAAAAGGTCACTACTTGTCAGCCAATTATATCACAGGGTCTAGGCTGCTGCAACAGATATTTAAGACCCAAAAAAACCTACATTTTAAAAACAAAATTCATGTGAATGTCACAGACCAAGCCAACATTGATTGCCCATTTCTAATTGCTCTGGGAGAAGTTAAGAATCAAACTTACTGTTGAGGATCTGGAATCCCATTTGGGCCAGAGCAAGTAGGGACAACTATTTTCTTCCCTCAGGAACATTAGTGAACTAGATGGTACTTTCTTACAGCCAAAGCAACTGAGGTTGTTAGGGATGTCAAATAGGACCAAGATAAGAAATATACCACAAGGCTATATATTCAGAAAGAAGAATTCTAGAACTTAAATGTTTCTCATGAAGACTGTTGAAGAATCCCTTTCAAAAATATATGGCATCAAGATAACAGTAACTTCCAGACAGTAAGGGTTGCAGATGTGGAAGGAGTCTTTGTGAGTTGCCCTTGTGCTTCTTATAGATGGTCTGTTGCTATTGAACATTAGTGGTCACGGAGCCAATCAAATGGCCTGCTTTGTCCTGGGTAATGCCATGCTTCTTGAATGCACACTCCTGACTTGTGCCTTGGTGGACAGACGTTGGGAAGTCAGGGAGTGAGTTCTTGCTGCAGGATTCCTTGCTTCTGACCTGCTGCTGTAGCCACAGAAAGTGTATGGCTGGGCCAGTTCTTCAAGACGGTTAGGTCTACAGATGCTGGAGATCAGAGTTGAGAGTGTGTTGCTGGAAAAGCACAGCAGGTGAGGCAGCATCCGAGGAGCAGGAAAATCAATGTTTTGGGCTGGAGCCCTTCATCAGGAATGAGGCTGGGAACCTTGGTGGTGGAGAGATAAATGGGAGGGGAAAGGTAGCTGAGAATGCAATAGGTGGGTGGAGGTGGGGGTTAAGGTGATAGGTTGGAGAGGAGGGTGGAGCGGATAGGTAGAAAGAAAGATTGACAGGTGGGACAGGTCATGAGGATGGTGCTGAGCTGGAAGGTTGGGACTCGGGTAAGGTGGAGGGAGGGGAAATGAGGAAACTGGTGAAGTCCACATTGATGCCATGGGGTTGGAGGGTCCCGAGGCAGAAGTTAAGGCATTCTTCCTCCAGGTGTCGGGTGGTGAGGGAGTGGCGATGGAGGAAGCCCAGGACCTGCATGTACTCGGCAGAGTGGGCGGGACAGTTGAAATGTTCAGCCACAGAGTGGTGGGGTTGGGTTGGTGCGGGTTTCCCGGAGATTTTCTCTAAAGCGCTCCCTGATAAGGCGGCCAGTCTCCCCAATGTACAGGAGACCACATTGGGAGCAACGGATACAATAAATGACATGTGTGGAAGTGCAGGTGAAACTTTGACGGATGTGGAAGGCTCCTTTGGGCCCTTGGACGGAGATAAGGGGGGAGGTGTGAGTGCAGATTTTGCAATTCCTGCATGGCAGGGGAAGGTGCTTGGAGGGGAGGGTGGTTTGTTAGGGGGCGTGGGCCCGACAAAAATATTATCAGATGGCTCCGTAGGCAGGTACTGAGAAGGAGATGTGGAAAAATATTATCAAACAGTTCTGTAGGCAGGTACTGAGGGAGATGTGAAAAATAGGCCAGTAATTGATCAATGGTAACCTCCTGCTATTTCGGGATTTAGTGATTTTAGTGCCATTGAGTGTCAAGAGATAATGGTTAGATTCTCTCTTGTTGAAAATGGTAATCATCTGGCACTTTCTGGTACAAATGTTTTTTGCCACTTGACAGCTACACCTGAATATTGGCCAAGTCTTGCCTGATTTGGACACAGAGTGCTTCAGTGTCTGAGGACTTGCAAATGGTGTCAAATATTTTGCACTCATCTTGTGCAAGTATCTGGTGCCTTCTCCTGTTTGTTGATATCACATTGGAGTGAATCAAATTGGTTGAAGACTGGCATCTGAGGAAGTGTCACTGGACCCGAAACAGATGCTGCCAGACCTGCTGAGTTTCTCCAGCAATTTCTGGTTTTGTTTCAGATCTTCAGCAACCACAATTCTATGTTTTATTATCCACTTGGAAATTCAGGCTTAAGATGGAAGAATGTGCTTCTGCCTAATGTTTTGCAGTGGTGTGCTGGGCTCCCCTATCATTGAGAATGGAGATATTTGTGGAGTCCTCCTATTAGCTGTTTAATTGTCAACATCACACACTACTGGATATGGCAGGACTGCAGAGTAGTCAATTTGTTGTTTCTGGAATAGCCCTGTCAACTGCATTCTATTTCTGCTGTTGGGCATGCAAGCATCCTGTATTCTACCATCATCAGGTTGACATCTTATTTTCAGGTATGCCTGATGCTGCTACTGGCATGCCCTCCTGCACTCGTCATTGAATCAGGATTGATCTCTCAGCTTGATAGTAATGGTAAAGTGGGGATATGCCAGGCCATGAGTTACAGATGATTGATGAATATATATCTGGTGTTGCTGATGATCCTCAATACCCGGTGGATACCCAATAGTTTACTGTTAGATCTGTTCAAAATCTATCCCAGTTAGCACAGTAGGAATACCAAGCAATAAAATTTCTCAACAGTGACTGTGCAGTTGTCTTTCCTATCAACACTGTCATGGGGGTGCAATTACAACATTTAAAAGACATTTGGACAGTACATGAATAGGAAAGGTTTAGAGGGATATGGGTCAAATGGGACCAGTTCATTTTAGGAAAACTAGTTGGCATGGATGAACGACGCCAAAGGGCTGTATGATTCTATGACATTTTAACTTTATGATGATGCATCCGAGACAGATAGATTGGTATAGTCAAATTTAAATAGAGGTTTCTCTCTTGGTTGGTGCTTTCACCACCTGCAGCAGTCCCAGTCCCTGCTGCAGATATGTTATTTAGGCTTGGCCAGCTCAGTTAGTAATTGTGCTACCAAGTCCCCTTTTAGAGGTGGTTTTGTTTCTTTGCTACATTCAATGCGTACTCCATGCGTACTGATTCACCAGCGGAGGGGTTGCTAGGAGTAAAGCAGCAGGAGGTTTCCCAAGAAACTTCATGGAATCAATACTGAGGGTTGCCAATATCATGGTCATATGTCTGTATAATGCTATGCTGCCAATTCTGGTGACTTTGGCCTGCTGCTAGGACAACCCAGGGTGGGGATGGTGGTGTATGGGACAATGTCAGGAAGCTGGTTAATGTACATTATACTGAGTACAGCTGTCAGCTTTCCTCCCTTGGTAAATATTAATCAGTCAGCTGTGCTTTTCAAACCATCTGTTTTTCCATTTTTTTTTCTGAGGTTAGATCACATAGATACAAAGGATGCTGACTTGAGATCTATTAGTGAAGTCAATAGAGAGGCAGGCTGAAATGAGAAAATAGTCAAACTACCTTAACGGTAATAAAAACAAAATATTGCAAATGGTGGAAACTTGAAATAAAATAAAAATAAATGCTGGAAAAACTCAGCAGGTCTGGTAGCATCAGTAGAGGGAGAAACACAGTTAATGTTTCCATTTATTCCATTTCTTTCCCTACAGATCAACAGTTAGATCTGCTGAGTTTCTCCAGCCCTTTCTGTTTCTATTACACTGAATTAATTCCAGCCAACGTAAGTTCTAACCCTGAATCCATCAACCTCAAAACAGCTCAAGATAGATTCTTCTGGTTATGTAACCAGCATTCTATTTTTTAAACAAATATTAATAAACTAACAGATGTACATTAGCTCTGTTGGAACAGTCATCAACTGTGTTTGCTATTATAAGGCAGACATAGATTCCTGGCATCAACTCAGTCAGAAGAAAGTCACTTTTAATTAAAATTGCCACTTTTATGTATTATTAATTCTCTAAAGTTATTAATCTCCAGAGACTAAGAACAATTGAACTATATCAGTACTCAAGCTGCCATTGGTCATGTTGTAAACATATTGAAGCATTCCCCTCAAAATCATCATATAATTAAAATCCATATTGAGCTTAAGAACTATAGACACTGAGAAATGAAGTTTGCCAATGAAATGTGTTGCCCAAATGATATTACACTCACCTCAGTTATCTAGCTGGTTTGACTGGTGCTTCTTCTCACTTCTCCCTCATGTACTTTCAGGTCTTTAATCAGTCTGCTGTTAGTGGTTTAGTAGACTGCAATGTATGCACATAAAAGTGCTCCTAAAATAAAAAAACAAACTTGTAAGGAGATGTCAGCTATCTGTAAGAATAATAGGGTGGTTATGGTAGGGGATTTTAACTTTCCAAACATTGACTGGGACTGCCATATTGTTAAGGGTTTAGATGGAGAGGAATTTGTTAAGTGTGTACAAGACAATTTTCTGATTCAGTATGTGGATGTACCTACTAGAGAAGGTGCAAAACTTGACCTACTCTTGGGAAATAAGGCAGGGCAGGTGACTGAGGTGTCCGTGGGGGAGCACTTTGAGGCCAGTAACAATAATTCTATTAGATTTAAAATACTGATGGAAAAGGATAGACCAGATCTAAAAGTTGAAGCTCTAAGTTGGAGAAAGGCCAATTTTGACGGTATTAGGCAAGAACTTTCAAAAGCTGATTGAGGGCATATGTTTGCAGGTAAAGGGACGGCTGGAAAATGGGAAGCCTTCAGAAATGAGATAACGAGAGTTCAGAGAAAGTATATTCCTGTTCGGGTGACAGGAAAGGCTGGTAGGTATAGGGAATGCTGGATGATTAAGGAAACTGAGGGTTTGGTTAAGAAAAAGAAGGAAGCATATGTAAGGCATAGACAGGATAGATTGAGTGAATCCTTAGAAGAGTATAAAGGAAGTAGGAGTGTACTTAAGAGGGAAATCAGGAGGGCAAAAAGGGGACATGAGATAGCTTTGGCGAATAGAGTTAGGGAGAATCCAAAGGGTTTTTACAAATATATTAAGGCCAAAAAGGTAACTAGGGAGAAAATAGGGCCCCTCAAAGATCAGCAAGGTGGCCTTTGTGTGGAGCCGCAGAAAATGGGGGAGACACTAAATGAGTATTTTGCATCAGTATTTACTGCGGAAAAGGATATAGACTGTAGGGAAATAGATGGTGACAATTTGCAAGTTGTCCATGTTACAGGGGAGGAAGCGCTAGATGTCTCAAAACGGGTAAAGGTGGATAAATCCCCAGGACCTGATCAGGTGTGCCCGAGAACTCTGTAGGAAGCTAGAGAAGTGATTGCTGGGCCTCTTGCTGAGATGTTTGTATCATCGATAGTCACAGGTGAAGTGCCGGAAGACTGGAGGTTGGCAAACGTGGTGCCATTGTTTAAAAAGGGTGGTCAGGACAAACCAGGGAACTATAGACCAGTGAGCCTGATGTCGGTGGTGGGCAGGTTGTTGAATGGAATCTTGAGGGACAGGAAGTACATGTATTTGGAAAGGCAAGGGCTGATTAGGGATAGTCAACATGGCTTTGTGCGTGGGAAATCATGTCTTACAAACTTGATTGAGTTTTTTGAGGAAGTAACAAAGAGGATTGATGTGGGCAGAGCAGTAGATGTGATCTATATGGACTTCAGTCAGGTGTTCGACAAGGTTCCCCATGGGAGATTGGTTAGCAAGGTTAAATCTCGTGGAATACAGGGAGAAGTAGCCATTTGGATACAGAACTGGCTCAAAGGTAGAAGACAGAGGGTAGTGGTGGAGGGTTGTTTCTCAGGCTGGAGGCCTGTGACCAGTGGAGTGTCACAAGGATTAGTGCCGGGTCCTCTATTGTTTGTCATTTACATAAATGATTTGGATGTGAGCATAAAAGGTACAGTTAGTAAGTTTGTAGATGACACCAAAATTGGAGGTGTAGTGGACAGCGAAGAAGGTTACCTCAGATTACAACAAGATCTGGACCAGATGGGCCAATGGACTGAGAAGTGGCAGATGGAGTTTAATTTAAATAAATGTGATGTGCTGCATTTTGAGAAAGCAAATCTTAGCAGGACTTAATGGTAAGGTCCTAGGGAGTGTTGCTGAACAAAGAGACCTTGGAGTGCAGGTTCATAGCTCCTTGAAAGTGGAGTCGCAGATAGATAAGATAGTGAAGAAGGTGTTTGGTATGCTTTCCTTTATTGGTCAGCGTTTTGAGTACAGGAGTTGGGAGGTCATGTTGCAGCTGTACAGGACATTGGTTAGGCCACTGTTGGAATATTGTGTGCAATTCTGGTCTCCTTCCTATCGGAAAGATGTTGTGAAACTTGAAAGGGTTCAGAAAAGATTTACATGGATTTTGCCAGGGTTGGAGGATTTGAGCTATAGGGAGAGGCTGATCAGGCTGGGGTTGTTTTCCCTGGAGTGTCGGAAGCTGAGGGGTGACCTTATAGAGGTTTACAAAATCATTAGGGACATGGATAGGGTAAATAGGCAAAGTCTTTTCCCTGGGGTCAGGGAGTCGAGAACTAGAGGGCATAGGTTTAGGGTGAGAGGGGAAAGATATAAAAGAGACCTAAGGGGCAACTTTTTCACACAGAGGGTGGTATGTGTATAGAATGAGCTGCCAAAGGAAGTGGTGGAGGCTGGTACAATTGCAACATTTAAGAGGCATTTGGATGGGTGTATGAATAGGAAAGGTTTGGAGGGATATGGGTCGGGTGCTGGCAGGTGGGACTAGATTGGGTTGAGATATCTGGTCAGCATGGACTCTATGCCCTTACTGAAGTCCATATAGATCACATCCACCACTCTGCCCTCATCAATCTTCTTTGTTACTTCTTCAAAAAACTCAATCAAGTTTGTGAGACATGATTTCCCACACACATAGCCATGTTGACGATCCCTAATCAGTCCTTGCCTTTCCAAATACGTGTAAATCCTGTCCCTCAGGATTCCCTTCAACAACTTGCCCACCTCTGACATCAGACTCACCGGTCTATAGTTCTCTGGCTTATCCTTACCACCTTTCTTAAACAACTTTGAGTCTTTCAGCGCCTTGCCTGTGATTATTGATGATATAAATCTCTCAGCAAGGGGCCCAGCAATTACTTGCCTAGCTTCCCACAGAGTTCTGGGGATTTAACATCCTTTATGCATTTCAAGACATCCAGCACTTCCTCCCCTGTAATATGGACATTTTTCCAATGTCACCATCCATTTCCCTCCATTCGATATCTTCCATGTCCTTCTCCACAGTGAACACTGATGCAAAATACTCGTTTAGTATCTCCCCCATTTTCTGTGGCTCCACACAAAGGCTGCCTTGCTGATCTTTGAGGGGCCCTATTCTCTCCTAGTTACCCTTTTGTCCTTAATGTATTTGTAAAAAACCCTTTGGATTCTTCTTAACCCTATTTGCCACACCCATCTCATCTCCCCTTTTTGCCCTCCTGATTTCACTCTTAAGTGCACTCCAATGCCTTTATACTCTTCTAAGGATTCACTCGATCTATCCTGTCTATACCTGACATATGCTTCCTTCTTTTGTTAACCAAACCCTCAATTTCTTTCGTCATCCAGCATTTCCTACACCCACCTTTCCTTTCACCCTAACAGGAACATACTGTCTCTGGACTCTTGTTATCTCATTTCTGAAGGCTTCCCATTTTCCAGCCATCTCTTTACCTGCGGACATCTGCCCCCAATCAGCTTTTGAAAGTTCTTACCTAAGTAACCTTCCTCCAATTTAGAACTTCAGCTTTTAGATCTGGTCGATCCTTTTCCATCACATTGAACAAATTTAAAAAAAAAGAAAAACAGACACTGAAAGCAAGCTGATGAGTTTCAAAGGCCTCTCCAAGTCCTCCAGTATATTCTTACTTTCCTATTATACTGACACACATCCATACAAGAAATGGATTAAACATGACATACACAAAGATAAGCAATCTTTTTCTAAAGTACCATTTGATCTTATCAGGAACATATATTTGACGCATTAGTAGTGACCTAAAGCTTTGTACATAGTAACAAATTACTCTCAATCCATTTGTTAGTATGATAAGAAACTTGAAAGACACAACAGAGTGCAATAAATGTTAAAATGAAATATTATTTAACAGCTCAGTTACATATTTGACACATAGGACCCAATGATTAGCTGATTGAAGTATACTGAGTGCAGTCAAACAAATTTCTTCGTAGTTTGGGCTAGCTCACTGGTTTGTTCAATTCAAATCTGCTTCAATTCCACATGAAGCAGAATATTTTCCATATGGCCTTTCAGGAAAGATTATATATTTATTTTTACTGAAAATGAATGCCAGTGAAATAAATGGAGGGAGGGGGCTGGAATGGGGAAAGCTTAATGCTCAGTCAAGAAGATTGTTACCCAGTAGTGTGTATTTTATTTAAACCTGCAGCTGAGTGGATAACCTGTAGCAATAGCCTGATCCCACAGTCGGCAGATAGTTATTTTGCATGCACATGGTCCTTCTGATCTCAGTGAGAAATTTAATTGACTAAATATCTTTTGGGAATTTCTAATCAGAAAGACTGGGAGCTGGGTGACACAAAGGGCTATACTTCAAAGCACTTTACATCTGACTGAGAAAGTATTGGGCAATTCCATATTTGGACACATCTCCAACAGGGAAGGCAATGGTTACATCATCAGCATTAGTCTCGCTTTTAATTCCAGATTTTATTGCATTTAAATGTTACCACCTGTCAGGATGAAATTCAAATTTACATCCCTGGAATGTTAACCTGGGGTTCCACTGACATTACCACAATTCCACTGCCTCACCTAAACCTATTTGCTTCCATTTGTGTCATCATTTCATTTACTTTGTTGCATATACCATATATATTCAGAGTGTCTGAATTCAATCTTTTTTCCATCATTTTTACAAAGCTTTTTATGCTGCTGCACTTTTAAGTCTACTTTCCTGCTACACTATTATCAATTGCCTTCTTTCTACCTTGCTCTCTTATGTTGTTGTTTGGGACATTGCCTGCAATGTGTGAAGTAGTGCACACAACCATGTCAGACCGTTGCTTGAAAAGTCCTTCGAACAGTTCCTCCAATATTAGCACAAGTCCAGATGTTAAAGAGAAAAAATATTTTAAGGTTAACTGGGCTTAGTGCACCATTGTTGCTTCCAGTGCTGAAGGCAATGATAGGTGGTCTGATTAATTTTATTCCTTTTGGACTTTTCTGTAATTGTTTGGTCTACAGATCTAATTTGCTGTATTGAGAATTACCAGCCTTTTCTGCTTTTACAGAGTCACAGAATCATAGAGATGTACAGCATGGAAACAGCCCCTTCGGTCCAACCCGTCCATGCCGACCAGATATCCCAACCCAATCTAGTACCACCTGCTAGCACCCGGCCCATATCCCTCCAAACCCTTCCTATTCATATACCCATCCAAATACCTCTTAATTGTTGCAATTGTACCAGCCTCCACCACTTCCTCTGGCAGCTCATTCCATACCTGTACCATCCTCTGTGTGAAAAAGTTGCCCCTTAGGTCTTTTTTATATCTTTCCCCTCTCACCCTAAACCTATGGCTTCTAGTTCTGGACTCCCCGACCCTAGGAAAAGACTTTGCCTATTTACCTTATCCATGCCCCTCATAATTTTGTAAACCTCTATAAGCTCACCCCTCAGCCTCCGACGCTCCAGGGAAAACAGCCTCAAATCTTCAACTTTTATAGTTCATTTCTCTTTCATTCCATTCTTTTTAAACTTCTTTTGGTTTTTACCCATTCCACTGAAGTGAGGGCACTCTAATAGATTATTTAATAATCCTTGTAATCTTCAATCACTGGAAGCTCTTTAGTTCCAAACTGACTTTGTTATACAGAATATGTAATTGGCCCAGAGGTTGTTTATATTTCAAACCAGATAGACTGTTACTTACAAAATGTACTTTTCATGTTACCATATTCCATTATCTTACTGGACTGTAAACAATAACTGTTTGTACAAATAAGAAAGAGTCCAGTCGAATATTTTTCATTTTAATATTGCTGTATGTGCCAGATATATACATAATTCATACTTGATTCTACTCAAGATATTGATGTTGCTGAATGTTGAATTGTGATAGGATAATCATAAAGCTTGTGGCATCTTTAATTTCATAGTTTTGTTTTGATAAACTGATCCATTACTGTAATATAGCATTTGAAGCAATTATTTTAAAGAGTACCACTAACATGAGGCAAACTGTTTCAGAGAATATTCTCACAATATAAATATTTTGTAAATTCCACAAAAGGCAGACATAATGAAAAAATGGCATTTCTGGCAGTAGCTGTTGTCACACATAGAATGAGAGAAGCCATGAAAGAGAACTTGTGGCTTTTCATTAACACTATGGAGTTAACTTGTAGGAGGGTGGTTACAATTTTATCGACAGACACTGCCTTTAACAGGCAAATGTCCTTCAGTAGTACGTGTACTCAATTTACGCAGCAAGATTTAAACCCAGAACCTTCTGATTCAGAGGCAAACAAGACAATCAACTAAACCAAGCAGATATTCAATAAAAGACACACCATGGGTATTTTCCTATTAAACTAATTGAGCACAACCAAAATAATTCTATATATTTCATGTACTTCCAATGAATAATGGCTCAAGAGATAGATGAGCTTGCGTCCACTTGCAAAGTGATATAAACTGCAACTCTGTCGCTCTTGTATCATAGTGCAACAATGCATAATTCCAGGGCCTGATAGTTTAATAACAATATAATTCTGAATTTCTGCTGGCCCAAAATGTTATAAACAATTGAGGAGTGTAAGATAGGCATGAACAACTATATATCTTTCTCCACAGATGCTGCCTGATTTGCTGCAATTTTCCAGCATTTTCAACTTTTATGTTTCATTTTTATTCACTTCTGGGACATGGTCATTACTGGTTTAACAGCATATATTGCCCATCTCTAATTGCCCTTGTGAAGGTGGTAGTGTGTTCGCTTCTTAAGCACTGCAGTCCACATGTGGAAGGTTGACCCACAATGCCCTTATGGAGGGAATCCGAGGATTCTGACCATGAAGATAGTGACAGATATTTCCAAATCAGGATGGTGAGTGGCTTGAAGGGGAACATGCAAGTGATGGTGTTCCCATGTGACTGCTACCCTTGTCATTCCAGGTGGAAGTGGTCATGATTTTGGAAGGTCCTGTTTAAGGATCTTTGGTAAATTTTATAGTGCATCTTGTAGATAGTACACATTCCTGCTCCTGAATGTCAGTGTGGAGTGAATGGATACTTGTGGATGTGGTGTCAACCCAGTGGTCTACTTTCTCCTTGATGATGTCAAGTTAATTGATTGTTGATGGAACTGCACCCATCCAGGCAAGTGGGTACTGTTTCATTACACTCCTTGTGCCTTTTAGGTGATGGACAGGCTTTGGGGAGTCAGCAGGTGAATTACTCATCAGAGTATTCCGAGCCCCTGACCTAATATTTCAGTCACTGTGTCATGTGATGAGTCCAGTTAAGTTTCTGGTCAATGGCAAGCCCTCAGGATATTGATAATGGGGATTCAGTATTGGTTACACCATTGAATTGTGGACTTCAGCTGTTCACGAGGCAGCTCACCACCATTTTCTCAAGGGCATCTAGGGACAGGCAATAAATGCTGGCCCAGCCAGCAATGCCCACATCCCACAAGCGAATAGAATAAATATCAAGTGGGGTTGTTAGAGTGTCTCTTATTGGAGATGGTCATTGCTTGGCATTTGTGTGGTATGAATATTAATTTCTACTTGTCAACTCAAGCCTGGATATTGATGAGCTCTTATTGCATTTGATCATGTATTCGAAGAGTCATGAATAGTGCAGAGCTTTATGCAATCATCAGCAAACATCCCCACTTCTGACCTAATGATGGTGGGAAGTTCATTGATGAAGCAGCTGAAGATGCTTGGATCTTGAACACTACCCTGAGGAAATCCTGCAAAGATATCCTGGAGCTGAGAAGACTGATCTCCAACAACCACAGCGATCTTCCTATGGGCCCGGTATGACTCCAACCAGCAGAAAGCTTGTCCCCTGATATCCATTTATTCCAGTTTTGCTAGTGCTCATTGATGCCATACACAGTCGAATGCAGGCTTGATGCCAAGAGCTTCACTCCCACCTCAACTTAACTCTAGAATTCAACTCTTTGGTCCATGTTTGAACCAAAGCTGTAATGAGGTCAAGAGCTGAGTGGCCCGGGCAGAAACCAAACTGGGTATCAACAAGCAGGTTATTGCTGAGCATGTGCTGCTTGATTGCATTGTTGATGACAACTTCCATTACTATTGGCCATTGAGTAGCTATTTAGTGCTGCCTTTCCTCCTTTGTTAGTAATCTACAGTAATTTAGACATTGGGCAGATATAATCAAATTAAGTTACTCTGAATGCAAAGTGAAATTCACTTAAACCAGTTCCACCAGCATTTCCAATAGTTAAAAAAACTGCAAATATTTTGTTATCTCTTTACTTTATCTAGATTAAGTCAACTATTGAGATTAACTCTGATTTTATGAAGAATCCAACTTTTCATATGCAGATCAATATGTTGTATTTAGTCTGTTTAACTCATTTACAACTGAAAATATCTAAAATATAGCTTTGCTTAATGCATTGGAGGAGCATTTGGCTGAATGACGAAAATGCTTGGAAATGGTTTTTGCAATTGGACTTGACACCCATGAGAATTATTTCTTATCAAATATATAAGGAAACAAAAAATTATTCCCTGTCATGTAAACTAATCCTCCTTTTAATAAAAAGTATTCATAACAGAAATTGTTCCAATCTAAATATTGAGAAGATCCAATGGAAAAACTGTTGATTACAAAGTTTTGTAATTTGGAGCGTGAGGTAAAAGGTGAGTGATGATTCTAATGGCGAACCATACAGGGTTTTGTGGCTAAGTTGAAGCTCAGCTCAACATTAAACAGGACTCCAAAATTGCTTCCATAAACCTCAGCCTAAATAAGCTGAGGTCTTGGATTTTGATGGGAGCTGAACAGGATGGTAGAAGGACTTTGTTACTCATCTCGAATTTGAAGTTAGATAAGCAAGAAATAGCATGCAGATGATTGAAGAGTCAATGATGGTGGTAGAAGACTTGATCTGGGTGTTCACAGTATATATTGAAATCTGACTATCTGAACATAAATGATGTCATCCAAGAAAAGCTTCTTAATGATTCCTAGTCTGAGATCAGTTAACTGATCTTGGCCAGTATAAAGACAGAGGGCTTATGCCCTAAACATCGACACTCGTACTTCTCGGATACTGTTTTTCCAGTACCACACTTTTTGATTCTGACTCATTGGCATCTGCAGTTCTCACTTTCTCCCAGTATAGAGATGGAGGCAATTAGTTCAATGTTCAAATTACCACGAACAATGAGTGAAATTAGATGGGAGTCCAATCCTGAACAGCATTGGAAATTTAGGTAGACTTTGTCTTTGTTTATATCCCATTTGGTCTTGATGCATGTAAAAAGTCAAAACAATACACTGCTGTGAAGTAATCATTAACTTGATTTTATTCTATATTTATTGAGGATATTATTTGAACCCACAGAATATAATTTGTTCTCTATTAGTATATAACAAAAGGATTCTTAAAAAATCTTTTAAGCAAATTTAGATTCTTACATTCTCAATTTGTACAATAAAAGCAAGGATAAAATTTCTATTTATTGACAAATGTGTTGGATAACGCGATAGGTATAACATTTTCTGGTCGAATACAAACTTGATAAAATCTTGCATAATTTACACAAATACAGGGAAGTTTTTTTTGTTATAGTCATTGATGAGATATAAGAGTTTCTAGCTAGACCAACACTAATTGCCTGGTGAAGTTGGTGATGAGCGACCATTATGGACTGATGCAGTCCTTCGGGTGAAGAGATGCCCAGAGCGTTGCTTGCAAGTTCTAGGATTTTAATCCAGCAACAGTGAAAGAGCAATGATATATTTCCAAGTTCAGAAATTGTGTAGTTTATAGGGGAGTTTGAAAGTGATGACATTCCCATGCATCTGCTGCCCTTGAGCTTCTAGATGGTACAAGTTGTGGATTTGGAAGTTTCATAAATATTATTGACATTTGGCTATTCAGCTACCAGCAGACTGCTGGGCGTCTTTATCTCAGTTTCAGTAAACACAGTTATGGCATTGGGAGTTGGGAGGAGGGGAGAGGAGAAGCATTTTGCTCCTGACAATAGTCATATTGTAACTTTTGAAAAATGTTACAATATGACTATTTTCCAAAATCAAATTTATCAAAGATTGTGAATTAAACGCCTTGATTAATCGGATTGATCCTATTCCTCATATTTCAAGCAGAACATTGACACTGTAGATTTGTCTGAGTCACTGTGGAAATGCAAAATGTATTCACTGTATATCCATATTTAAATGTAGCTAGAATTTGAGCATAATGAAATGAGAAATAAAACACCTCAACAATGATCAAAGAAAAGACAATGGATACCGCATTTAGGACTTATTTTAGCATTTTAAGGGAAAGGCTATTAACCTGCTGCAGCAATAATAAGACCTCCTCTATGAGGAGCAGTGGTATAGTGGCAATGTTGCTGAACCAATAATCCAAAACACCAGCTAATGTTTTGGTCACATGGGTTTGAATCCTACCATGGCAGATGGTGACATTTGAATTCAAAACACAAATCTGGAATTAAAAGATAATTTAATGGCAATTATGTGCCCACTATTAAAAAAAAACACTTTCTGTTTTCTGATGTCCTTTGGGGAAGGAAATCTGCCAATCTTACCTAGTCTGGCCTACACGTGACCACAGACACACAGCAACGTGGTTGACTCTTAACTGACCTGTGTGTAATAGGTATGGCAATGAATGCTGGCTGATGCCCACATTCAGTGAATAATAAAAAAAAGTAACCTTGAAACAGCAATGTGTAAGGTGTAGAATTCCTAAAGTAATAAGTAACACATTGGCCTGACTCACAGTAAAAAGCCAGTGTTCCTGATCCCTTATGCTGGGTTTGGAGGGATATGGGCCAGGTGCTGGCAAGTGGGATTGGATTGGGTTGGGATACCTGGTCGGCATGGATGGGTTGGACCGAAGGGTCTGTTTCCATGCTGTACATCTCTATGACTCTATGACACTGTCTCCAACAGAAACATGAAGTAAAATATATTTGGAAAGGACTATGACAAATTATATAATGTCAAGATAAGTATAACATTCTATTAACCTTTAAAGCACAATGTTGGACTATTTCAGAAATGAATTCACTTTTCCATTCACTCAGCAATGCCTTTGTTCTAAGTGCTACCCAGGGGCCATTTTGTGACCTTAAAGAGTGTGATTTGGATGTTCAGTTTCCACCAATTTATCCTCTACCTATGCGATAAAATCTCAACATTCCTGTTTCAAACTAAAGAAACTTTTTTATCCAATTAGGGCATGGATAGAGTAAATAGGCAAAGTCTTTTCCCTGGGGTCAGGGAGTCCAGAACTAGAGGGCATAGGTTTAGGGTGAGAGGGGAAAGATATAAAAGAGACCTAAGGGGCAACTTTTTCACACAGAGGGTGATACGGGTATGGAATGAGCTGCCAGAGGAAGTGGTGGAGGCTGGTACGATTGCAACATTTAAGAGGCATTTGGATGTGTATATGAATAGGAAGGGTTTGGAGGGATATGGGCCGGGTGCTGGCAGGTGGGACTAGATTGGGTTGGGACATCTGGTCAGCATGGACGCGTTGGACCGAAGGGGCTGTTTCCATGCTGTACATCTCTTTGACTCTATAATTGAGATCTTCTCCCCTTTGTACTGCGTGTGTGTCTGCTTAAAAACTGCAGCAATCCTAATATACTATGTGGGAGCACCGTTTTAGCAATCTGTACGGCAGCTGGGCTCCGAATGGTGATGCTTTTTTCCCTGAAGTCTGTATTTCTTTACCAAATGAAGCATTGGGACTGGGGACTAATTCCACACATTTGCCAGAAGTATTACTTGTCAATTCCTTTGTTTGTCCTGTAAAAGATTTTTCTGAAAGAAAATGTCAAACAGACACAGGAGGGCGCCATAAATATATAGTTTTTTTTGGTTTTAATTCTTCCCTCCACCCCAGGGTAAGCGCAAGTACTCTTTGGTAAAAGTAACCCAGGGGATTCACTTCATTTGCAAGAAGATCCTGGCCTCAAAGACGGAAAGAATGAGTTCTAGCCCTTTCTTGTCAGGGATTTTTAAATGAACATCTTCAGTTGGGGAACGAAAAGGGGGTTGGGTTCTCACTCTTCAGTTAACCTCTAGAAGCAAGGTCTAGGACATCTCTCTCTCTCTCTGGCTCCCCGCGCTGTTTAAGAAAAAATGTCACGTAGGCGAAGCCCAGACCACGTCAAAGCAGACTTCTCCCAGCATCTGAGCAAAACTGCGTCCTAGTGAGCGGAGAAGGTGGTGCAGCCTGCCCCATTAGACAGGTCCCATCATGGACGAAGACGACGAGAACGAGGAGGATACGCGCAGCAAGAGCATCAGAATGAAAGCGATCCCGTCCCCCCCAGGAGGGGGAGCCGGCCGAGGCTGCCACAACAAGGTGAAGCAGCCGGCGCTGGAATCCAACCCGGGCGAGCAGGAGACGGCGGTCAGCATGAAGTGCAACACCAACGGGGATTGCAGGGTGGCCCAGGGAAGCCAGTCGTCCATCAGCCGGGCGGCTGAGGGCGAGGAGCGGAAGGTCGCGATGGAGGGAGGCGGCTCCGCCCGCAGCGAGGACAAGAGGGAGAGCAAAGTGGCTTTCTCGGCGGAGCCGCCCAGCCGAAAATCCTCACAATTCCAGCAGCGCGGCAGGAACTCCGTCAGCCTGCTCAAGTCCGAGGGGGCCGAGCAGATCTTCCCCGAGGATGCCGAGCAGAACGGCAGCCAGGCTAGCTTCATGCAGCGCCAGTTCGGGGCGATGCTCCAGCCGGGAGTTAACAAGTTTTCCCTGCGGATGTTCGGCAGCCAGAAGGCTGTGGAAAGGGAGCAGGAGAGAGTCAAATCGGCGGGCGCCTGGATTATCCACCCTTATAGTGACTTTCGGTGAGTGCTACACTAACCCTCCGGTAATAAACAGGGGAGAGAGAGGCACATATCTGTGACTGGAGCACTCAAAAGTGGACACCAATTGAGTCAGCTGCAACTTGTAATATTGAAGGTCGATTAACATTAACCCGCTACTGGTTCTTTGCCCCAATGCGGAAATTCATGAGGGTATTTAGGAAGCCACATTTAAGAAAAGCACACAATAAAAAAATCTGTGCAGACCCATCCATATAGCCAACTGAAGCCTGTCTCTAGGTTTGGAATCGGTGCTGGGTGTAAGAGTGAATGTGGTTCTGATCTCGGAGAGACGCAGCAGAGCTGCAGTGAAGGGGATTTGTCCTCTATTCCAAATTACAGTGCTCACGTTTCTGCGGAGGTAACAGACCGTGCAGGTGGTCCCGGGGACAGGTACAATGCTGAGAGAGCTGCTTCTTAGACAGCCCATAATTGGTGCCATAAACCACACGTACACACACAGCGGTGCTGGCAATAATTGTAAACGTATTCCTTTTGCAGAATGTGCATGTTAATGGGTCTGCTTTGTGTGTGTTTTGGGGGGGGATTAACCTGCTCGGATAGGTGGGACTTGAACCCGGCCCTTTAGGTTGAACAATCAAAATCGTGCTGAGCCAACAGTGTTACACGTTTGGAGAAAGGGTGTTTTCCTTCATTCCTTTGATGTTAAGCAGTGCCGGGTACATTGGGTCACCGCTACAGATTTATCTTTCTATGGGTGTGGATCTGACCATTGGTTCTGTCTAATGTCCTTGGAAGGTATGGGGCTGTTGAGGTTGTGTTCTCGATTCTTTAGAAGGTGAGACCTTTTTTGTCGCCACAGCCTGGGGATTAGGAATGGACAAAGCGTGTGTTTGTCGCTTGTTCCAGTGCTTTCTGTTACCACTGTGACAGGTTATTTCAGGAAAATTGCGGCAATCCATGCACCGTTTACCGGCTTCCAGTCCAATGGGAACAGGAGACTGTCATCAGTTCCTGCACCAACGCTCGACTGCAACTCAAACCGGGGTGAGGTGACCTCCTGGAAGGTTCTACATCACGCCTCGGCGGTTCCCCAAAAGTATCATCGCATCAAACAAAACATAAACCGGCCGAGTCGTGCTAGTTCTGGTTGAAATATAACAGATTAAAAAAACATCTATCTCAAAAGATAAACACGTTTCCACACGTAAAAACTGCTTTTAAGTGTTTCTTCCCTGTGACCTTTACACTCTGGGTATAAACGTCAGACCGATATATCTTCATACCCATCTGAATAAACAGTTTTGTTCACCCTTATTGTGATTCTTAGTAGTTTAACATCCACTGATATTCTCATTTATTTGTCTAAGATCTTGTAACTGGAAAACATTGAATTGTTTATGATTAGTTTCACAATTATCAATCTTTTCAAGCCATGCATCATTCCTAACCCTCTCAAATATTTCAATTGCAATCGGTTTGATGGTTTACTCTCGAAACACTGAAATTTTCTAAAGGCTAAGTCAGTGATTCGTGGGTGATACTTAGAAATGAATTGAAACATTTGTACAACCTGAGCCATTCATCTCAGATTTTTTGTTTCCAAAAAAGCTTTGGAGGTTTTCTGTGAACTATCTGTGACCTTTGCTTTCTTTGGGTCCAGTAATACATTTTAGAACATCCTTCCTACAACACTTCCTTCCATCTGTGAGCATTATTAAGACACTTCACCCACCTGGAAACTAACACAATGTCTTGCACAGTGTCTTTGCACTGATGTAGGAATTTATCGGGTTGCATGTTTTCTTCCCTCTAACTCGTGATACTTCATATTAATAAATCATAACTCGTCCAATTTAGAACAAATTGTTCTCCGGGCTGCCATCCATTTTCCTCCTTTCGTTCAGAGAGTTCCCCTAGAGGACATCATGTGCAAATTATGCTAACAACAAATACTGTATTCAATGAAGTACAGGTTCCAAACTGGTTATTAAGTTTGCTTTTATTGATTCATTAAACATTATTTTCAATTGTACTTTTGTACATGATTTGCATAGGTTTCAGTTGATCATCATTTTAAAGCTCAGACCTTTCAGTGGTCAACCAATACACCTTGTTCTCACTTCAACCTTTCGGCACAAGTTAACAAATCAATCGGTGCATAGAACTGAAGAGGGGTGACTGAGCAACTAGTAATTATTCAGATGTGTTCAAGATAGCCTTTTTAAAAGTATGAATTTTAGCACACGTTTGGAATGTTTAATCTATATGTTATACTTGTCTTAGTTGCTGCTCTTGGGCATTAGAACAAATTATGATTTGTTCGCTGCCATTTTGGTAACAATGAATGGAAGGAATTTTAAGATGTTGTGGGTTTTGTGCTGTGAAAGAGAGAGGGAGATAGACAGCATTGCTGCATTTTGAATGCAAGTTCAGGCCCTAGTTAAGTTTCAGTTGAGCCAGCATGTTTGAAATATTGCAGTGATGAAAATATTTTACCAAGGCCAGTGAAGAGTTACAGTTGTTAAATGTCCACTGTATGTGATGTGTGATAAATAGCTGTTTGGATGATATATGTGGCAAGGTTAATTTATCATACATTTCTTTGCTTTTCATACATTTGCACTAAATATTCTGAATCAAAATTTAAAGCTAACCTATTATGTTATACTGCTCTGGAGTGAATCAGTTGGTGGGACAACTAAGGGTATTATTGAACAAGTATAAAAATGTTCAATAAATGAATAAGGGCGGCACGGTGGCACAGTGGTTAGCACTGCTACCTCACAGCGCCAGAGACCTGGGTTCAATACTCGCCTCAGGCGACTGACTGTGTGGAGTTTGCACGTTCTCCCCGTGTCTGCGTGGGTTTCCTCCGGGTGCTCCGGTTTCCTCCCACAGTCCAAAGATGTGCAGGTCAGGTGAATTGGCCATGCTAAATTGCCCGTAATGTTAGGTAAGGGGTAAATGTAAAATGTAGGGGTAGGGGTAGGGGTATGGGTGGATTGCGCTTCGGCGGGGCGGTGTGGACTTGTTGGGCCGAAGGGCCTGTTTCCACATTGTAAGTAATCTAATCTAATTACATTTGCTCAAAAAAAGACATTGTAGGAACCCTTTGTAATGAAATTATATGTCATATAAAATGATGTTTTGAAATGCAAAGGGAGCCTGTCAGGCATGAAATGGAAATTCTGCATCAGAAGCTGATAGAAGTAAACAAGATAACTGAAATAACTTTGAGGATAAGGACCTCAATCTTGATTTTTCTTAAAGTCAAACATTTTCAAAAATATATTTAAGTTTGAAATGCATCTTTTGTATTTGGAGAATGCATTATGTTACACAAATGATGAACATTTCAGCATTGTTGTACTGGAATAGAGAGCTAGCAGATGATTAAACAATACAGTGTAGCATGCAACCCCTTAACGTTGGAGAAATCACCCTTCATCTTTAACTACAGTTATCAATACACAAATGGCTAGTTATCAATTTAATATTCCTTGCAAACCCAAACAGGTAGCTGAGTTATCTCACTTAAACCATTAATGAGCTAGGTAGAATCTAGATTGGTTAAGGGTTAAACAATGAATATCTTTCATTAACTTTTGAGGGCATTAAATATGTTCCAGATATAATTAATTGGAATTGTTTTATACTATATCTATATTTGATACAGGGAAATTTATCAAAATATGTAAAGCTTTGCTTAATTAAAAATAATAGTAGCTAAGCCATGGTAGACATGAAAGTTATTCTTTGATCTAATAATAAGATTTGTTGCTTGAGATGTGGACCCCACACAGTTGAATTTCTAATTACAGCATTTTGTACATGGAAATAAATATAGGAAGGGTACCACAGCAAACTGAATGGCATAGGCTAAACATTTTCAGCTGACTGGATTTGTGATTCTCAACACAGGACCACTTAGAGAGCATAGAACATAGAACAATACAGCACAGAACAGGCCCTTCGGCCCACGATGTTGTGCCGAACATTTGTCCTAGCTTAAGCACCCATCCATATACCTATCCAATTGCCGCTTAAAGGTCACCAAAGATTCTGACTCTACCACTCCCACAGGCAGCGCATTCCATGCCCCCACCACTCTCTGGGTAAAGAACCCACCTCTGACATCTCTCCTATACCTTCCACCCTTCACCTTAAATTTATGTCCCCTTGTAACACTCTGTTGCACCTGGGGAAAAAGTTTCTGACTGTCTACTCTATCTATTCCTCTGATCATCTTATAACCAATTACCTGCACATAGCACAAACCACTGTGAAATTCACCAAAGATCCTCAGACAGCACCTTCCAAACCCATGATCACTTCCATCTAGAAGGACAAGTGTAGCAGATGCATGGGAACACCACAACTGTGAAGTTCTCCTCCAAGCCAATCATGATCCTGACTTGGAAATATATCGCCGTTCCTTTACAGTCACTGGCTCAAAATCCTGGAATTCCCTCTCTAATGGCATTTGTGTGTCAACCCACATCAGATGGACTGATGGTTCAAGAAGGCATCTCACCATACCTTCTCCAGAGCAACTAGGGATGTGCAATAAATATTGACCATTTAGCAATATCCACATCCCACAAATGAAGTTTTAAAAATCGCAAACAGTGACTAAACAAACTGATTATTTGTAAAGTAAAGGTTAAGATGGATTTTCTCTCTACTATGCATGGCAAAGTAGTTACCTTTTTTTATAAATAACAATATTTTGGTTGTAGTACACAGAGGAAATTCACCCCAAATTTCTTAAAGAATTAATGTTCATGGGGCAGGATATTTTGAGATAATTAATGTAAAATATTTTTATACCTTGTCTAATTGTGTGTGCATGTATATAAACTTGCACACTATTCAAAATAAACTTTAAAACCAAATATTTTTTCTTATTTATAATCTCTCATCATAAACATTCTAAAACCAAAATTACAGCTCAGTACTATGTGAATGTTATCTTGTACTATGAGGTTAAATCTCATACTTAAAGTATAACAGTACCAAGATCATTCTGGGTACAATGGGCAATGCATAGTAAATATTTATACAAGGGCTTCATTAAATATCAAACTTAACTGGAGAAAAAAACATTTTAATGCTTTAAAGTTATCATGTCTTTACATCACTCTGAAAATAACATATTTGGTTGGACAGGATGTGATGCAGCTACAGATGTCTTTTGAAAAGCTAATAAAAAATCATTTTATTTTTAAATGACCATAATTTTGCATAGTTATAGTTCTGCAAGCTAATACAGCTAGTATGCAAATTACTCTATGGATATACATATCTTCAGGTCATGTGATCTTTCATCCTTTGTATATATTTGAATACAGATTTGATTTACAGGATAAATATATCTTCTATGGAATGAGTTTGAATAGTGTGAATAAAACTTCTGGTTGATATGGCAGAATCAAGTAATCCTGTAGTAAACAGCAATCTTGTAGTGAGAGGTTAAATTGTAAATGACACAAAGTGCAACTAATAATCATGTAGGACCTGCTAACCTAGGTTTGGTCTTCGTCTTGATCATTTTGCATCTAACCAATTTTTTCTTGATTCTGGAATATTTAATGGTGAGGCTTGGTGGCGAAAATTAAAAGTAAAATTGAAATAATCTGCAACAGTAACATTCTTAAACTTGATAAACAAGGAATATATAAGACCACTTTGGAAAGGCTACAACCCAGCTCCTCCCCCATTTTGCTCATGAGCCTCAGTTTTTTTTGCTTGTCATAGAGTGTTCTGCTGAGTTTTATTTCGGAAATAAGTTTTTTTTAAAAAAAATCCATCGTAAATAGTTTCTAACTGATAAAGTGTCTGTGGAAACATAGGTCGCATGCATATATTTTGAAAGTGCTGCAAATTCAGAGAATTTTGAGATGTTATTCGTGCTACTGACATTTTGTCATTGTGGGTCATTGTCCCATGTTGGTTTCCCTTTATAGCAGATACAGTGAGCCATGTGGGAATGAATTATAATCTTTCCCTTGTTGTTTTATTTGTTTCCTTTACATACTCTTCTCAGGAATTCCATTGGGAAAAGTCTAACCTAACTAGGGATCTTGGGTCTTCCCAACAGAAATTGACTCGAGCTGTCTTTCCAGTACACGAGCTGCCAGATGGCGTCTGCTCCAGCACCTGGGAGGTTTGGGAGTCTGCAGCTGCAAGGAGCTGTTTGTGGTGCTGAAATTTGAAATACCACCCATTGCAAAACTTTTTTTTAAAACTCAGTGGCATTTTCTTCTGCAGCGTTAACACTAATCCACTTAGTCACAAAAGCTACAGATGGGGCCCACAAAAGAGAACAATTTTGCAAAACTCAATATTTTGACATTGAATTATTCTTTCCAGATATTTCCATTGCCTATTGTGTACTTGCCTGACTTTTAAAGATAGTTCCAACGCCAATAAGTAACCGGTGCAAAAATCGCAGAAAACCAATGGTGCAAATTTTAATGTCAGTCTCGCAGTTGACGCCGTGACTGTACTGTGAATGGATGTCCCTAATAATGTGGAAAATAATCGAACCCATGTTGTTAATCTTTTATTTTCTATCGCTCTATGCACAGTGATTATTGCTCAAGCCTCTGACAATTTAATCAGTGATATTTTGTTTTGACGATTGGGCATCACGAGCAGAGGACATTCATCATGTAAGATTCAGCATCATTGTCTTGAAATGACAGCCTCTCATTCAAGGACCAGACTCATCATATTTTACAGCTAATTCACACAGCGCCGAACACCACACGTGATACATTACCTCCTTCTGCCGCCAGTTAATTGTGTTTTATATTCGGAAGAAAGCTCGCAGATGTCCTACCATTCTAACCCTTTATGTGAGCTTTTCCCGCAGTCAGGCTCTCCTTGTGGCGACCTTGCGGACAAGGAGACACTGTCACCTGATTCACGTACAGGCTGAATGCATTGGTGACCTTTTATCGATGGTGTCTACCACGACCTTTTTAGACATTAATTGCTGTGCTAACGCTGTCGGAAACGGCAGCTCCTCTGTCACGCAGCGTCCGTTTCCTCAATGTGTGTGTCTTGTTATCATCATTAAGGTTATTTCCTTCAGAGTCTCATTACTGCGTTTCTGATTGTGGCTGATTTTAAAGGGCCCGAGAACTCTCTTCGTGGGTGTTATTGCAACTACTGTTTTTTTCATGAAATAATCGATTCATTCACCTATTTTTTCTTAACATCTTCCCCCTCCTTTTTGATCATTTACCTTTCATTTTATTCAGCTCCCTCCTGGCTTGTGTACTGATAATACAAATTCGTTTTCTAACTAAAAAGTTGAATCATGCAACAAACTGAATTAAAAATATAAGTAACATTGGACAGTCAGAATGTGGAATCAAAGAAAAAGGATTATCAAATAATCTGAAATAATGGACTTTGAATTAGGATGAACAATCATATATTTCATATTTTATCTTTTTACTATACCTATCTCATTCTTTGTCCTTTTCACACTGATTAATTCTCGCCAGTTATTTTCTATTTCCATGAGTCTCTTTTAATCTTTTTCCATTTCATTTTTATTCATAATTTATCTGTCATTTCCAATGTATTGACTTTTTCCCCCCATGATCACAACATTTTGTACAATAAAGTATTTTTGATTTTAAACTAAGGCTTAATGTACACCGTTCTGGACACAAAAATAATCAAGTCACCTTCCAGTGAAAAACTCACCAGACTTCAAACTGGTTGTGGTCTTACTGTACTGATGAAAAGCGAAGTATTAAAAATTCTCTGGCCCACACTTAAGATTAGTTTGGATTTATTTTTTAATGTCACCCAGAGTTTTCACAAAATAGTTGAGTTCTTGTCACATAAATCTAACCATCACTTGAAATTAATAGAATTGTGCATGATATTCAAACAGTGCTATGCAATGGACTCCCTTTTTTGAGCCAAAGAGTTACCATGGGGCCATTAGTTTAAGTCTGGATTTCTTGTCTAACATTGGTATGGTGGCCTTAGTGCAACCTTTCTAATTTTTGAATCACTGAGCTTGACATAAGAATTTGGCGGGCCTTTATTCATTTTTTTTTTCTCTGAGCTGAAGCCCATAATATGTAATAATCTTAGTTCAATGATTTATTCCTGTTAATTGTATTCTGCTACAGTTAAGGTCTTGTTTTCTGCCCACGTGTATTGTTTTTCCTTTCTTTGCTCCTTAGTTCCCTATTCTGTTCACCAAACCCCCTACTACCCCATATTCTCCTCACTGTGTGTTTGACACAGTATAGACAATGTCTACATGCAGCACCTTTGTTCCTTCCAGAGTAATATACTTAGTATAACTTTTGCATTAGGTTTTTACTTTTTTGTTCTGAGTGCCCTGCATTAATTCAGCAAACAGTCCCAGTATGTTGCTGACACAATTGGAATGCATTGTTCTCTTCTAATGTGCATTGCACTGGTTCTCCATATTACTATTAAAATCAAATGGCACTATTGCTCCTGTTGAAGTCACTTATTTAGCCAACTGAAACTCACTATTTACTTCCATCAGTCTTTAATCCTACTAGTAGTAACAAGATAAAAGTATAAAGTTTTAAGTAATGTTATTTCATATTTCTTATGCAGGATAACATTTTGCACTGTATTCAAAGCCAATAATGCTTTTGTTATGTTTAACTCGGATTATGTTGTCATATTAAGGCTTTAGTATGTTGCTGCTTTATTCTGCAGATAGTGTATATTATGTTTGTGGTAGATGCGTTCATATTTTGAATAAATCATTTTCCGTTTACTAGTTTGTATACTTTAAACATGCATTTTAGTCTTCTACAAATTTATTGGAGATGCTAAATTGTTAACAATGATTTGTCTAATATGCCATATAACTTTTATATGATAAAACATTTTTAAAAAGTTTTAAATACACAAGTTGTGAAACATAATGATACACAACCCATGGGACAGAAACTGCTGGGTCTTCCATATCTTCTTTTGTACTTCAAAAGAACTCTTGTTCTTGAAGAACAGCACCAGCATACCAAGTGGATGTGAAGCATGTGAGGATATATATTAATTTATTATATTAATATTATGTCTATTTTCAATGTTTTTTATTCATTGCGTTGAAAAGAACTTGCATGTATTTGAAACAAACGTCGAATGGCAAATGGACTACTTTCCACGGAAAATATTTCATGTTAAAATAAAATTATTGTAAATTGGTTGAAGAGTTTAAGAAGTATTCTCTATTTCATTAAGTTGATTTGACAACAATAACTATCCTTCAAGAAATGAACAATTAACAGGCTGAGAGCTGGGAGTGTTGACAATGCAAGAAAATTATCCAGATTAGGTGCATTTAGCAGAAATAGTATTACACAGAAGTCTGTGAATTTTAGTTTTCTATAAAATCATTAAAGGTGTTAACATTAAAGAGTGCATATTATTTAGAACTTTGTTTAAATCAATTCACAGCCAAGCCATGAGTATATGATTTCTTTGAGAGTCTGGTGTGAATGTAATAATATGTATCATTGCAGATAATAATTCATTGACTGCATTGACTATTGAAGAGATTTGAAAATTGATAATTTGAGCAAAATATGTCATGAGAAAGGTTCTCTCTGCTACTCAGTGCATTTTTACTTGAGCCAATAATGAACATCCTAAAGCAGCAATATGTTTGGTTTCAAACTTAATATATAAATGTCTTACTGTACCAAACATGAAGTTTTGTTCGGGTTTCATGCACAATGGTGAATGCAGAAATGTATTGAATCATAACATAATTCTAAACTTAATAACCTTTTTACTAACTGGTGTTCCTCAGTCTTCTTTGTTGCCATGATTTAGAATTGCTGGTGATTGTGATTATTGGCAGCCCTTATTCTTCATATCACAAATGCAATTTCTTTATCTCTGTGAGGATTTCTATGCAAAATGGCTACCACCAGGAAACCTGTAAACAGCACTTCTAAAGTATAAGAGTAGACAACAGGGTGCCTGAGAGGTACCAGTGTGGACACAGATCTCTTTTATTTAGGAGAATACTTAAATCATTTTCATTTACATAAATTACTGGGATCATTAACCTGTTGTGAACTTATTAAGTTTGTACTAAGACTGGAGGATGCCTCGAAGATTTTGTGGAAAGTATTGCCCAATTGAGATATGAATAGGAAATAAGATTTAATATTAATGAGTGCAAAGAAGGACAAGCATCATATGGAGGTGGATATGAGCATAAGACCATAAGACATAGTTAGGCCATTCAGCCCATCAAGTTTGCTCCACCATTCAATCATGGCTGATAAGTTTCTCAATCCCATTCTTCCGCCTTCTACCTGTAACCCTTGATCCCCTTAGTACTGAAGCACCTATCTATCTCCATCTTAAATATACTCAATAATTTGGACCCCACAGCCTTCTGTAGCAACAAATTCTATAGGTTCACCACTCTCTGGCTGAACAAGTTTCTCCTTATCTCTGTTCTAAAAGGTTGTCCTTTTACTCTAAGGCTGTGCCCTCGGGTCCTAGTCTCTCCTACCAATGGTAACATCTTCCCAACATCTACATTATCCAGGCCATTTAGTATTTTGTAGGTTTTGTTTGTTTCAAGGTGATAAAGGTTTGAAATGATCTACCAGGTAGGTCCATGGAATTAAAATGAAGATCAAAATGCAAATTAAAGTAAGGTTAAGTTTGAAATATTGAAGAAATGAGTCTGATGGATCAAATAGTCTTATTATACTAGTCTTTGTTAATATTTCAATGGATTAACTGTACACTAAGAAATCATTGCTAGTTATGTGGTGTGAAATAATAATTTTGTTTAACTTGAAGTAATTCAGTCTGTTTCAATGATTCTGAAAGGAATGCCAAAGACTTTTCATTCTTGGCACTCAAATATTGAAAGGATTTTTGAGGCTTATTAATTAATTATTATCTTTCGTTACAGGTTTTATTGGGATTTCACAATGTTGTTGTTTATGGTTGGAAATCTCATCATTATCCCAGTAGGAATCACCTTCTTCAAGGAAGAAACCACCACTCCATGGATTATCTTTAATGTTGTGTCCGACACTTTCTTCCTCATGGATTTAGTCCTAAACTTCAGAACTGGAATTGTTATAGAAGATAACACTGAGATCATACTGGATCCACAGAAAATTAAGAAGACATATTTAAAAAGCTGGTTTATTGTAGACTTTGTCTCCTCAATCCCTGTGGATTATATATTTTTGATAGTAGAAAAAGGAATCGATTCAGAAGTTTATAAAACTGCTAGAGCACTACGAATAGTGCGGTTTACAAAAATTCTCAGTCTTTTACGATTATTGAGACTCTCCAGGTTGATAAGGTACATTCATCAATGGGAGGAGGTAAGGCTATTTTTAAACACATTTCCTTTACACGCATTTGACACCAATGTTATAGTCTTAGTAGTTTAAACATGAGACAGTGAAAATTTTACAATATTGCATGGTGTTCAATAGTCACAGCAACTTTAGTGTAGCGTTGAGAAGGTCTTGTCTGTAATGAAACGTGACAGGACATTTTGTTAGCCAATAGCAACCAGAGATGAGTGCAAGCCTGTGGTGTGAACCCATTCACAGCATTAGTGATCAGTAACTGTAAATATTTGGTGTTTATGAATTAATCAGAATTGAATTTTCAATATATTTCTCTAATTATAAAATCCTGGTGCTGTTGGGACAATACAATCATTTTATCTAAGTCATGGGATGAGGGCATCACTGATAGGATAGCATTTATTGCTCATTCCTAATTTGTCCAGAGGGTAGTTAAGAGTCAACCACATTGCTGTGGGTCTGGAGTCACATGTAGGCCAGACCAAGTAAGGATGACAGTTTCCTACTCTGAAGGACATTACTGAACCAGATGGGCTTTCCTGACAATTGACAATGGTGTCATGGTTATCATTTCACTCTTAATTCCATACTTTTATTGAAATCTGCTGTAGTGAGATTCAAACCTAAGTCCCCAGAACTTTATCTGAGTCTCTAGATTAACAATCCAGCAACAATACAACTGGATCATCGACTCCTCTCTAATGTTAATACCTTTAATATCTAGAAGAACTAAGGAATATGGAGAGTGTGGGAAAAGAGTATTGTAACAGAAGATCAGCTAACTGAATGGGGGAGGAATGATGAGGGGCCAAATGAATTACTCCTCTTTTATTCCTTAAGGTTCCCTGGCTTTTGTTGAGGGATAGCAACTGTAGAAAAGAAATTTGGAATTAATAGAGTTATGATGTTCAGTAAATGGATGCTTCTAAATTGAATGTAATCAAATTGAGATTAAACCGTTATTGCATGACATGGAAGAGATAACACAAAGCTCAAAACTGGCAGTAAAGAAAGAACTGGCATACGTGTTTCTGTGACCTTGGGATGTTGCAAAGTGGGTTATGGCCAAAGAAATGTTTTTGTGTTGTAATGTAGAGAAACACAGCAGCCAATCGGCACAAAGCAAGGTCCCATAGGTATGAATGAGATAATGGCCATATTTTCAGTTTTAGTAGGGTTAATGAATGGATAGCTATTTGAAAGGATAAAAATAGAAGCAATTCCTTTTTGAATAGTGACAGAAGGTGACAGGATTTTCAATGTTAGAAAGATTCTGTGGGCCTTTAGAAAGGGTTACTGGGACTCAGATGCAAAAGTGATTTTTTTGCCAGCAGAGGGAAGGGAATGAGCTATGATTTCTTCAGGCCACATCTGACCTCATAGAGGCCATTTGAACTTAGGTCTGTTTGAACTCTGAACTAATTTCTTTTGGCTATACTAACGGTGCTGCAATGTGGGAGGCACAAATTATGGAGTATCTGAAGACATTCTTGAATGTCTATATAAGTATCATGGTCTGAAAGTTTTTGAATACCCTGATCATTACGTGTGAAAATAATAATTGAGCAAAGCTGTTCAGTGACAGTCCTTTAGTTTTGAAAAAGTCTGCTGGTCTGCTTTAATTGACAGACCACCTGGTGTAGATTAGAACAAAACATGTTCTATAATTTCAAAGGGATGAATCTTTTGTCTGTTCCCATGGTGAGTTTAGGGATTGGGATTTTATCAGGTGGAAGGGTAACAGGTGAGATGTCCAAATCTTCATCCACTGAGCCTAATTATGTCCTCAACATGAATGTCCATGGATTGCCTTTCTGGCCCTCCCCTTAATTGAGTGCCTGAGTAATATGAAATAAGCTGGGCTTTCATGAAAAGAGGTGATAGAGAGGTCAAGGCCCACATTAACTCCACTGAATTGCATGCAGTAGAATTCTTTATTGACATTACATAAGTACAGTTACTTTGTCAGTGTGAATTCCTATCTAACTTTCAAATACTACAGGTATCTCTTCTTAGTTCACTTCAACAGTTTAAAGTGGCTTTTAAAGGAATATCTGACTTTGATACAGATTATATATTAATGACATGATATTTAAAAGCTTTGAATAAGTTTCATGAATCATTTTCACTATAAAACATGTGTGTGAGAGCTGTTTGAGTATTATCCTTTTCATCTCCACATGAGTCCCCTTGACTGCTCATTGTGAATTTTAGGTGTGTGATTATGGTGATGATATGAGGAGTGATGAAGTTCTGAATGTTTTAAATATCAATCCTGAAGAAGGCTCACAGGACTCAATGTTGACTGTGCTTTCATATGACACAGATGCTGCCAGACCTGCTGTGTTTCTCCAGCAATTTCTGTTTTTTTCTTTGTTTAATGCCTCATCCAAAAATTAACTTCTTGAAAATGGTACCTTTTCCAATCAGGCTGTCCAGTCAGATGCATTGAACAGTGTGAAGTTCCTGTACTTGCATAATTGACACAAAGCATACTGGTGAAAGAAAGCTAAGTCAAGCCATTTCAAATCATTGTATCCTTTTAGCAGCATGTTAAGTACTAATTTCTGCCAGTCAACCTCTCCGGGACTGAACATTAACTGTTGCACATGTGAAGTCACATTATTTCCAGTTTTAGTTATCGCAGATCTAAAAACAAATAAATGTAAAAGTTGTATTTTTCACTTTGTGAATCTTGTTTCTCTGTTATTCCAATTTTAAAAAATTTATCTTTTTATCCATCTGACATCGAAATCATCCACTCTAATTTACACATAGTTTTTTAATCCTTGTTGCACATTTTATCAATCCAGCAACTTAATTGGCTAAGGAGATACATAATGGTTTGCATTATTCATTCTGATCCTAGGTTTCCTGTAGAGGGTACCATGCTATTTTAATTTAAGACCTTGAGCATGCTGCTGCTCAGAATATCACCAGCATTAAACAAAGCTAATTGATACACAATTTTGAGCTGAAAGGCAATCTTTAAAGGTTAGATGTTTATATTCAGTTTTATTTCCTTAAGTATAGATATCTGTGAGAATGTGAAAAGGGCTAGGTTTTCACAATTAAGAGGTAACATAGCTTAAATGGCATTCTGATCTCGCTGTGAAATTTGAAATCCTGCGATTTAGTGTTTTGTTTTATGTTATTAGGTTCTTGGCTTGCTGTTAGTTGCTGAATTGTTACTGCAAGAGCACTGGAAAGTTTTAAAGAGAAGAGACTAATTTAGTCTGTCGTTAGAGGTCAAATGCTGATGGGTGTAGCAGTGGAGACTAGAATCTTAAACCATGAATGCACAACTAAACATCATTCACATAAATACTGGACATTCCTGACCATTTTAAAAAAATATTCTTCTACATTCAGAGATCGTATTAGGGTCCGCATATTAGTTCTGTTACAGTGGTGCACAATGTCAGAAATTGATATCTGAATTGATATTGTCCTACAGAAGAGGGATCTGAGGGAGGAAGAAAAATCAGTCTGGTGAGCACAGAGTAGGCTAGGACTGGGTGTTTATGCTTGGAGTTGAAATCTTGAATAGTATTTGAGGATAGTGATGAGTAGGAATACTGATCAGAAGTTACAGTCTTTATCTTTTTATGCTTTGAAAGTGCTTGGATCCAAGTGAGCCTATTCTATTGATGAAAAGGTTTCAAGCTGTTGAGTTTAGGGATGTGATCATGTAGAACTCAACAGGGTAGCCATCAGGTCGAAGATTTATCCTCGAGGTTAGTATGATAACAGACAAAAACTTCGCTAGTGAATTCTGCTAATCTTCTTCTATATCGTTCATATCAAGATATGTCCCTTGGCTATAATCTTCCAAGGATACTATACATTCTAGTTTTCAATAATAAATATTAATATCTCATCTAGACGGACATAGTCAATTAAAGTTAGATAGAATCCAGTACTGAATTTCTAAAAAGTTCTCTTTCTGCAAATGAACAGTATTCCAAAAAGAAAGCAACATCATTATTTCCCTGAAATATTGTGGCTCAATAAATAAACATCATAATTCCTTGTCTGTCAAGAAATAAACAATAAAAATATGACACACAGAACAATAACACTACTGCAATATAAATCATTTGTCACTGTCATCTTCTTTCTTCCCACACTTAGTGACAGATAGACAAGGTACATGCTTTATTTCTGTGTGTAGTTTTTTTTATCTTCAGGAGCTTGAGCAGTGTCACTTTACATTAAGGATGGCTGACCAACTGGTTTACCTGCACCTACTGTCTGCCATAGGTATAATTGTAGGATTTACAGCTTGAAAATCAACCTGTTTGCACGTTATTCATCCATCGCCATTAAGTCCTGGAGTGGATCTCAGTCCCAGAGCTTCTGACTCAAAGGCAAGGATGCTACCCAATGCCACATGATCTACCAATTGAATCTACTCCAGATTAAATCAGGCACAACAGATGATTGTGAAATAAAAATCTATGTTTATCTTGCTGTCAAAGAAATGGAGATTTTATATTGTTTATTCAAATAAGTCTATATTCAATGAAATATTATTGTTCCATGCTAGAAGCTAGATAACTGGCATTTGTAACTGACAGCACCTTTTCAATAATGGATGTCTGATTTAATTTCATATATTTTTTCACTTCTTTTACCCAAGGACAAATAAGTGATACAGTATTTACATTAATTAGGAGCACGTAAAGGAACAACTGGAAGTTCATAGGGTATAGTTCATGTCCTTGGGATACACTAAAGGACCTTTCAGCCAGTGAATTACTTTTAATTTGGAATCACAATTGTTGTGTAGCCAACTTACACACAGGAGAGAGCCTCAACTAGTCATGAGATGGACAATCAGTGAATCTATTTCTGATTCAGGGACAAATACTTACCAGGAAGCCAGGTAAATGGGTTTGGAATGTGCTGTCAAAGGTGCTGTGGAGAGTTACTGTAGTACACCTGGTACGTGGTTCAGACTGATGGAAGGAGGAATGTTTCTGGATGTATTGCTAATTTGACCCACTATTTTGACTTGTGTGGTGTTGAGCTGCATTCATCCAGACAAAAGTAGAGTATTCCATCAGATTCCGACTTGAGTCTAGTAGATGGTAGCCAGTCTTTGGGGAGTTAGGAGGTCAGTTACTCATAGCAGGGTTCCTAGCTTGTGACCCACTCTTCTGGCCACTGTATTTATATAGCAAACCCATATAACCCCCTGGATTTTGGTAGTAAAGTATTCAATGACATTATTGCCATTAAATGTCGAGAGGTGGTAATTGGATTGTCTCTTATTGGACATGGTCATTGCCTGGGATTTATGGGAAGCAAATGTTATTATATGGTATCAAGCGTGAGTTTTGTAGGAGCTGCATTCATCCAGGCAAATGAAGAATATTCCATTATACTCCTGATCTGTGCCTTGTAGATTTTGGACAGGCTTTGAGGAGCCTCTGCTCTGCTCATATCCACAATATTATGTGGCTATTCCAGTTCAGTTTCTGGTCAATAATAACCAGCAGTATGCTGATAGTGGGCAATTCAGGGATGGTAATGCCATTGACTGTCAAGGGACAATGTTTATAACTTCTGTTGTTGGAAATAGTCATTGCCTAGTATTTGTGTGGTTTAACTGTTACCTGTTTAGTTAACATCTAGCTTGTTTGGTGAGTTTGAAAATGTGTTGCTGGAAAAGCGCAGCAGGTCAGGCAGCATCCAAGGAACAGGAGAATCGACGTTTCGGGCATAAGCCCTTCTTCGGACTTATGCCCGAAACGTCGATTCTCCTGTTCCTTGGATGCTGTCTGACCTGCTGCGCTTTTCCAGCAACACATTTTCAGCTCTGATCTCCAGCATCTGCAGTACCCACTTTCTCCTGTTTGGTGAGTTGGTAAGATAGAAAGCTGAATATATAAAATCATGAGGGGCATAGATAGGGTAAATAGATATGGTATTTTCCCTCAGTTGGAGGACTTCAGAACTAGAGAACATAGGTTTAGGTGAGAAGGGAAAGATTTAAAAGGGACCTAAGGGACAACTTTTTCGCAGAGAGTGGTGCGAGTATGGAATGAGCTTCCAGAGGAAGTGGTGGAGGCCGGTACAATTACAAGATTTAAAATGCATCTGGATGGGTACATGAATAGGAAGGGTTTGGAGTGATAAGGGCTGAAAATGTGTTGCTGGAAAAGCGCAGCAGGTCAGGCAGCATCCAAGGAACAGGAGAATCGACGTTTCGGGCATAAGCCCTTCCTCATTCCTGAAGAAGGGCTTATGCCCGAAACGTCGATTCTCCTGTTCCTTGGATGCTGCCTGACCTGCTGCGCTTTTCCAGCAACACATTTTCAGCTCTGATCTCCAGCATCTGCAGTCCTCACTTTCTCCTTGGAGTGATAAGGGCCAAGTGCTGGCAAATGGACTAGATTTATTTAAGATTTCTAGTTGGCATGTACAAGTTGGACTGAAGGGTCTATTTCTGTGCTGTACACTTCTATAACTTTATTAATGGATCATAAATAACCCCTAGCATGTTTTCAGTGGGGAATTTTGTAATGGTATTGCCACTGAATGCCAAAGGGGAGGTGGTTAGATTCTCCCCTGTTGGCGATGGCTGTTCCCTGACACTTGCATAATATGAATGTTAATTAACAGCCCAAGCCAGGATATGACCCAGGTCTTGCTTCATAAGGGTGTGGCAGTAGTAGAGGCATGAATGATGTTGAACATTATGCAATTGTCAGTGAACGTTACCCTTTGTGACTTAATGAAAAGTAATTGTTAAGGCAGCTGAAGGTGGTTGAGGAACCTGCGTTCTTTTGGCACAGTGGTAATGTCCCTACAGCCTGGGTCAGAAGATCTAGGTTCTTAACCCACTTGCTCCACAGGTGTGTGATAACACCTCTGAACAGGTTCATTAAGAATAGCTAACATGAGGAATTGCTGCATTGATGGCCTGGGCTGAGACGACTGACATCCAGCAACCATTTACCTTGCTGATGGGTATGACTCCAATCAAGAGAGCTTTTCCTTTGATTCCCAATTGACTCCAGTTGCTAGGGCTCCTTTATGCGAGACTGTCAAATTCTGCTTTGATATCAAGCACAATCACCCATGCCTCAACTCTGTTTTGACCATCTCTGTACCAAGGCTGTAATGAGGTCAGGAACCAATTTGGGTTGATGGATCCAAAATTATGCAGCATTCAGGTTGCTCCTTTGCTGATTCTTCTGGGTAGCACAGTCAGCAATCCCTTCACTTACTTTGCTACTGATTGAAAATTGTCTGATAGGGCTGTGAATGAACAAGCTTTTTGTTCACTCTGCTCTCGGCAATGTTTCACATTGCTGGTTTAATGCATGTATTGTAGCTGTACTGGAATAGCTTGGCTGGGGTGGGGTTTGCTGTGGTACTGTTTTAATGCAGGTGTGCAAGTCTTCAGTACTGTTGTCAGAGCATTCTCCAGGTCCATAGCTTTTGCAATATCCAGTGCATCCAACCATTTCTTGAAATCAAGTGGAGTGAATCAAATTGGCTGAAGTCTGGCATCTGTGATGCTGGGGACCTCAGAAGCAGGCCAAGATGGATCATTCACTCAGCACTTCTAGCTGCCATTCAATGCAAATGCTTTACCCTTGCCTATGCACTCATGCGCTAGGCCCCACCGTTATTAAGGATGGAAGTATTTGTGGAACCTATACTTCCATTAGTTTTTTAATTGCTCACCACCAAACATAATTGGATATAGCGGGACTGCAGATCTTTGATCTGGTCTGTTGGTTGTCTGTCAGCCCTGTCAATTGCATGTTATTTCCACAAATAGCCCTGTGTTGTAGCTTAACCAGATTGAAACCTGGTGCTGCTCTTGGCATGCACTCTTTGTTGAACAAAGATTGATGTCTCAACTTGATTTGGATGTGAACATAAGAGGTATTATTACATAAGAGGTACAGGAGGTACATAGGAGGTTTGCAGATTACACCAAAATTGCAGGTATAGTGAACAAGGAAGAACGTCACTTCAGAGTACAACAGGATCTTGATCAGATGGGCCAATGGGCTGAGGAGTGGCACATGGAGTTTAATTTAGATAAATGTGAGGTGCTGCATTTTGGAAAGGCAAATCAGAGCAGGAATTATACACTTAATGGTAAGGTTCTGGGGAGTGTTGGTGAACAAAGAGACCTTGGAGTGCAGGTTCATAGTTCCTTGAAAGTTGAGTCTCAGGTAGATAGGATAGTGAAGAAGGCGTTTGATATGCTTTCCTTTATTGGACCGAGCATTGAGTGTAGGGGTTGTGAGGTCATGTTGTGGCTGTACAAGGCATTGGTTAGGCTACGTTTGGAATATTGTTCGCAGTTCTGGTCTCCCTCCTATCGGAAGGATGTTGTGAAACTTGAAAGGGTTCAGAAAAGATTTACAAGAATGTTGCCAGGGTTGGATGATTTGAGCTATAGGGAGAGGTTGAATAGGCCGGGGCTGTTTTTCTTGGAGTGTCGGAGGTTGAGGGGTGATCTTATAGAGGTTTATAAGATCATGAGAGGCATGGTCTTTTAATAGACAATGTCTTTTCCCTGGGGTGTGGGAGTCCAGAACTAGAGGGCATAGGTTTAGGGTGAGAGGGAAAAATTTAAAAGGGACCTAAGGGGCAACTTATTCTCACAGAGGGTGGTACATGTATGGAATAAGCTGTTAGAGGAAGTGGTGGAGGCTGGTACAATTACAACATTTAAAAGACATCTGGATGGGTATATAATAGGAAGGGTTTAGAGGGATATGGGCCAAGTACTGGCAAATGAGACGAGATTAAGTTAGAATATTGGTCGGCATGGACGGGTTGGACCAAAGTGTTTCTGTGTTGTACATCTCTCTGACTCCATGACTTAACTTGATGATAATTCTGAAGTGGTGGATATGCTGAGCCATGCAATTACAGATTGTGGTATAATATAATTCTGCTGTTAATGGCCTGTAGCACCTCATGGATGCACAATTTGAGTTCTCAGATATACTTGACGTATGCTCCATTTAATGCATTGGTAGTACCATACATGTTGGAGGGTATCCTCAATGTGAGCAGTATGTAAACCAATAGATTTCATTATGGTCCTCATCTTTTGCCATTCTGCACTATGTTCTTTATTTACCAGGACTTTGCTGCCGTAAATCCTGCCATCAAAGCCCAATGTGGTTGGCATTCACTCAGGTGGGCTGTGGGCCTGTGGCTGCAATCCCACTAAGGGGCCTCCACTGAGGTATGTCAGATAACAAGCTGCACCTCCATGTCGTCAGTCCAGTTGGATCAGTCTGTAGCTTCAGCAGTGCCACCAATACAAGTGACTAGTAAGCACGGGAAAAGAGAGGGCATCTCCATATCAAGGTTTTCTTGTAGGCAAGTACCAAAAAAATAAATTTGCTGCTGAACCCCAGTAATAGGCTGCCCAAATCACAATGACTTCTTTTTTATATTTTCTCTTCAGCAACATTGCGGTCGATGGAGTGGACTTTGTTCCAATGCCCTTCCGATCCAAATATTTTGGGGCATGAAGCCTGAGGAAACCTTACCCCAGCAAGTCACAGGGAGGTGACTTTTCCATGTGACTGATGAGCACTCCTAGTGGTGGAGATGGGGTGCAGCAGGCTCTTTGGCCAGCAAACCTAGAAGATTGCCTTCAAATGGCGTTTTTAACTATTCTTTGGAATCCCATTTCTATTCAATGTGCTACCAAGCCACCACTGTTGTCCCTGCTGTGACTATGATCTTTGGCATGAACACAATGGGCTTCCCTCTTGCACTTTTCATTCCCATGTTCCTGCCCTTCATGCCTCCAGAACCCTATTCAAATCCCAGCCATTAACTCCATTTTGCTTCCCTGTTGAACAAAAATGTTTTGGAGTCAGATTTATTTGTATGTTGCTGAGCAGAACATTTGTGAGATATCCAGATATTAAAAATAGTGTCAGCCGTATGGAACAAGGTCAGACTCCGATAGCCAGGCCCACTTCATGGAAATTGATGTCTATTCAGAAACCATGAAAAGTGACATTGGCAACTATCCTCCTGTAGCAATGCAGACTAAGCAAGATAAAAATGCTGTTATATAAAACACAACTGAGTAAAACAGTATTGAAAAAGGGAGAAAGAACGAACAAATGAATGAATACCTGAACCGCAAACAAAATCAGTGTGGGAAGATTGGATTTTTTTCTTTCATGGCATGTGGGCATTGTAAATGAGGCGAGCATTTTTTGCCTATCTTTAATTGCTCTTGAATTGTGTTGACTGTTTTAACATTTTGGAGAGCAGTTAAGAGTCACCCACGTTGCCATGGACTCTGGATTCATGTCTAAGCCAGGCTAGCTAAAGATCGCAGATTTCCTTCTATATAAAAAAAATTGTGAACCAGATAAGTTTTTTCAAACAGTCAATGATAATTTCAAGGTCGCCATTGTAGTGACTAACTTTATAATTCCAGGTGTTATGTTATAATACATTATAAAGTATAAAGGATTGAGAATAAGATTCTCTAGAAAAAGGGGGTGAAAGTAATCTAAGTTTGCAATGTCAGTACGCTCATGTCAACCTGGCAACTAATTTTTCACATCACTTTTTAAGTTTGCATTGAATTTGAAAACATAACAAGGATTTTAACTTTTAAACCAAGTCAGAGTAACAATGAGAATAGGAAATGAGTCCGCCAAAGAAAAGGTTTGCACAGACATTCTGTCGAGGATTCTGGGTAATCCAAGATGGAGGACGGGAAAAATTTCTGGCTGTAACAGCTGCTCCTTTTTTGAGGTATTTTAGGTGCTGAAGGTGATTTCTTTGAATTCCAGGAGCAGCAAATACTGTTTCATATGCTGTTGGATTGTTTTGGAACTTTGGGAAAAAAAGTCAAAACAACAACAGGTGAGAGGGAGAGAGCGAGAGAGAGAGAGAGACTGCATTTGTTGTTTGAATTCGTGTATCATTGGACATCGGAGTGCATCTGGGAAAATTAACAAACAGTGAAATTCACAACTGATCTTGGAGGAACTGTTGGGTAAAGTTCACACCACATAATCAGATAACTTCAATGTTGTTTTAAGTGTGTCCTACAGATAATCTGCAGTAGTGAGTAAAGTGGGTTCTTTCTTGATTATGTTTTTGGAGATAAGTCTTTTGATTAAACTTAAAATATAAGCCAATATAACTTAAAATATAATTTAACCTGGGGCAGTGTTTGTAGAGGAATAAGACGGTGTTAATTTCTGGATCTATAGATTGTGAAGAAGCAAAAATGGCTCTTGTCAGATGTGGGAGTTTAAAGAGGGTTTAAAGGTTACTGTGGATTATATCTGCCATAAATGCTATTGGCTGCGAATCTTATCAGATTGAATGGATCGGTTGGAGAGACAGTTAGAAGCAATGAGGAATGTGCAACAGCAACAGTATGTGATGGATGGCAGTTATAGAAGGGGGGAAAGTCTCAGTTACAGTCTCATAGATGGGTTAACTCCAGGAAAGGTAAGAGAGGTAAGCACCCAGGGCAGGAGTCTTTTGTGGATATACCCATTTCAAAAAGGTATGCTGTTTTGGAAAATGTAGAGGGGGATGGATTCTCAGGGAAACATAACATGAACAGCCATGTTTCTGGTATTGGGACTGGCTCTAATGTAACGAGGGGTATGTCGGATTCCAAGAGATCAACTGTCTTAGGGGATTCTCTAGACCAAGGTACAAACAGACGTTTCTGTGGCCAACAGCAATAAAGCAGAATGGTGTGTTGCTTCCCTGGTGCCAGGATCAAGGATGTCTCAGAGAGGGTGCAGAATGTTCTCATGGGGAAGAGGGGCCAGCAAGAGGTCATTGTCCACATTGGAACCAATGACACGGAAAGAGTAAAAGGTTGAGATTCTGAGGGGAGATTACAGAGAGTTAGGCAGAAATTTAAAAAGGAGGTCCTTGAGAGTAGTAATATCTGGAATACTCCCAGTGCTACGAGCTAGTGAGGGCAGGAATAGGAGGATAGAGCAGATGAATGCGTGACGGAGGAGCTGGTGTATGGGAGAAGGATTCACATTTTTGGATCATTGGAATCTCTTTTGGGGTAGAAGTGACCTGTACAAGAAGGATGGATTGCACCTAAATTGGAAGGGGACTAATATACTGGTAGGGAAATTTGCTAGAGCTGCTCCGGAGGATTTAAACTAGTAAGGTGGGGGGAGTGGGACCCAGGGAGATAGTGAGGAAGGAGATCAATCTGAGACTGGTACAGATGAGAACAAAAGCAAGTCAAACAGTCAGGCCAGGCAGGGACAAGGGAGGACTAATAAATTAAACTGCATTTATTTCAATGCAAGGGGCCTAACAGGGAAGGAAGATGAACTCAGGGCATGGTTAGGAACATGGGACTGGGATATCATAGCAATTACAGAAACATCGCTCAGCATTGGGCAAGACTGGTAGCTTAATGTTCCAGGATACAAATGCTACATGAAAGATAGAAAGGGAGGCAAGAGAGAAGGGGGGAGGGGCGGCATTTTTGATAAGGGATAGCATCACAACTGCGCTGAGGGAGGGTATTCCCAGAAATACAAGCAGGGAAGTTATTTGGGTGGAACTAAGAAATAAGAATGGGATGATCACCTTATTGGGATTGTAATATAGATCCCCTAATAGTCAGAGGGAAATTGAGAAATAAACTTGTAAGGAGATGGCAGCTATCTGTAAGAATAATAGGGTGGTTATGGTAGGGGATTTTAACTCTCCAAACATTGATTGGGACTGCCATAGTGTTAAGGGTTTAGATGGAGAGGAATTTGTTAAGTGTGTACAAGACAATTTTCTGATTCAATATGTGGATGTACCTACTAGACAAGGTGCAAAACTTGACCTACTCTTGGGAAATAAGGCAGGGCAGGTGACTGAGGTGTCAGTGGGGGAGCACTTTGGAGCCAGTGACCACAATTCTATTAGATATAAAATACTGATGGAAAAGGATAGACCAGATCTAAAAGTTGAAGTTCTAAATTAGAGAAAGGCCAATTTTGATGGTATTAGGAAAGAACATTCAAAAGCTGATTGGGGGCATATGTTGTAGGTAAACACAATGACTGCAGATGCTGGAAACCAGATTCTGGATCAGTGGTGCTGGAAGAGCACAGCAATTCAGGCAGCATCCGACGAGCAGCAAAATTGACGTTTCGGGCAAAAGCCCTTCATCAGGAAGGGCTTCCTGATGAAGGGCTTTTGCCCGAAACGTCAATTTTGCTGCTCGTTGGATGCTGCCTGAATTGCTGTGCTCTTCCAGCACCACTGATCCAGAATGGGGGCATATGTTCACAGGTAAAGGGACAGCTGGAAAATGGGAAGCCTTCAGAAATGAGATAACAAGAATCCAGAGAAATTATATTCCTGTTAGGGTGAAAGGAAAGGCTGGTAGGTATAGGGAATGCTGGATGACTAAAGAAATTGAGGGTTTGGTTAAGAAAAAGAAGGGAGCATATGTAAGATATAGACAGGATAGATCAAGTGAATCCTTAGGAGAGTATAAAGGAAGTGGGTGTATACTTAAGAGGCAAATCAGGATGGCAAAAAGGGGATATGAGATAGCTTTGGCAAATAGAGTTCATGAGAATCCAAAGGGTTTTTACAAATACCTTAAGATAACTAGGGAGAGAATAGGGCCCCTCAAAGGTCAACAAGGCAGCCTTTGTGTGGAGCCGCAGAAAATGGGGAGATACTAAATGAGTGTTTTGCATCAGTATTTACTGTGGAAAAGGATATGGAAGATATAGACTGTAGGGAAATCGATGGTGACATCTTGCAAAATGTCCATATTACAGAGGAGGAAATGCTCGGTCTTGAAACGGGTAAATGTGGATAAATCCCCAGGACCTGATCAGATGTACCCGAGAAATCTGTGGGAAGCTAGAGAAGTGATTGCTGGGCCTCTTGCTGAGATCATTGTATCATTGATAGTCACAGGTGAGGTGCCGGAAGACTGGAGGTTGGCTAACATGGTGCCACTGTTTAAGAAGGGTGGTAAGGACAAGCCAGGGAACTATAGACCAGTGAGCCTGACGCCGGTGATGGGCAAGATGTTGGAGGGAATCCTGAGGGACAGGATGTGCATGTATTTGGAAGGGCAAGGACTGATTAGGGATAGTCACTATGGCTTTGTGTGTGGGAAATCATGTCTCACAAACTTGGTTGAGTTTTTTGAGGAAGTAACAAAGAGGATTGATGAGGGCAGAGTGGTAGATGTGATCTATGTGGACTTCAGTAAGGCGATCAACAAGGTTCCCCATGGGAGACTGATTAGGAAGGTTAGATCTCGTGGAATACAGGGAGAAGTAGCCATTTGGATACAGAACTGGCTCAAAGGTAGAAGACGGAGGGTGGTGGTGGAGGGCTGTTTTTCAGACTGGAGGCCTGTGACCAGTGGAGTGCCACAAAGATCGGTGCTGGTTGCTCTACTTTTTGCCATTTACATAAATGATTTGGATGCGAGCATAATAGGTACAGTTAGCAGATGTAACCAAAATTGGAGGTGTAGTGGACAGTGAAGAGGATTACCTCAGATTACAACAGGTTCTTAACCAGATGGGCTAATGGGCTGAGAAGTGGCAGATGGAGTTTAATTCAGATATATGCGAGGTGCTGCATTTTGGGAAAGCAAATCTTAGCAGGTCTTATACATTAATGGTAAGGTCCTAGGGAGTGTTGCTGAACAAAGAGACCTTGGAGTGCAGGTTCATAGCTCCTTGAAAGTGAGTCACACGTAGATAGGATAGTGAAGAAGGCATTTGGTATGCTTTCCTTTATTGGTCAGAGTATTGAATACAGGAGTTGGGAGGTCATGTTGCAGCTGCACGGGACATTGGCTAGGCCACTGTTGGAATATTGCGTGCAATTCTGGTCTCCTTCCTATCGCAAAGATGTTGTGAAACTTGAAAGGGTTCAGAAAAGATTTACAAGGATGTTGCCAGAGTTGGAGGATTTGAGCTATAGGGAGAGGTTGAACAGGCTGGGGATGTTTCCCCTGGAGCGTCGGAGGCTGAGGGGTGACCTTATGGAGGTTCACAAAATTATGAGGGGCATGGATAGGGTAAATAGGCAAAGTCTTTTCCCTGGATTCAGGGAGTCCAGAACTAGAGGGCATAGGTTTAGGGTGAGAGGGGAAAGATATAAAAGAGACCTGCAGGGCAACCTTTTCCCACAGAGGGTGGTACGTGTATGGAATGAGCTGCCAGAGGAAGTGGTGGAGGCTGGTACAATTGCAACATTTAAGATGGGTATATGAATAGGAAGGGTTTGGAGGGATATGGACCAGGTGCTGGCAGGTGGGACTAGATTGGGTTGGGATATCTGGTCGGCATGGACGGGTTGGACCGAAAGGTTTGTTTCCATGCTGTACATCTCTCTGACTCTGTGACTCTATGACGTTGCTGGAAAAGAAACATAGAGGTTGTGATAAAGTAACTGAAGTAACTAAAGTAACAAGTCCATTTCATTTTCCTGGCATAGATCAATTTCACCACCATAGTTATTGCATGTTAAGTTTTGTGAAGTGATCTATATTACTGATATACCTTTGAAGACAGTTTATTTCACAATCAGTGGCATCTGCCATTTTGTTCATGTAAGTTGATATGTTCCTTCTATACATTTCTTGCATCATAATGCAGAGATCGACAAATTATTGCCGTGATTAGGTTGGTATGAAACCGTCAGAAACTACATTTCATAGATCTGAGACAATCTCTGAATCAAGACATGAGAGATCTATTTGTTACATAATGTATTTCTGTCTAAAACTTAAAACTGCCCATAAACAATTGTTTTTCTGGTTCATCCTAAAATTATTTTCCCATCTGTAAAATCCTTTTGACCAAAGCAAGAAGCTTTCCTTTGTGTCATGGACCAATATTGTTAATTTGTTCTTTATAAAAGGATTTACAAACTCATTCAAAGTGGCTCACTGAGGAACTCTTCCTCTCATCTGTCTAATTTTGAATAACATTGATTGAAAATCACAGATACCAAAATATCCCACTGAGGTGTGTTCTGGTTGGGTATGGGAAAAAAAATCTAACCTTTTCAGCATATACATTAGCCCTGATTTTGTGATTCTGAATCAAAGAACCATGCTTGCCATTTTGCACACAGTGAATTTTCATGTTCCAGAGCAAATTTCTTATTCCAATACTAATGTGAGTTTGGAGGTATCGGTGGAATAAATGAAAACAAGAGGCACGTTGGTCAGTAAATCTAATTTAAGAAATCTCGTAGCAAGCAAAGCTGGAAATAAAAGGCATATTTACACAACAAGAATTAATGATTTTATAGAAAGAAAATTTATAGTGTCATGTCTTTCAGTTTTTATTGTGAAATGCTGTACTTAGTGTTATTCAGCTGGGCTTGAGTTAGAGTCAGAAGGTTTTACAGTCAATATCCAAGACTTGAGTGCAAAGATTAAGGCTAAATTAGGTGCAATGCGGGTGTGTAGTGCACTATTGGAGGTGCTACCTTTTCAGATGGATGTAAAAAATCCCATCATTGTTCTTCAAAATGGTGTAATCCTTGATATCCTGGACAATATGTATTTCTTCACGTTACTCAAAAAACAAATCATTTTGTCATCAGTACATTGCTATTTTGTGGGAGCTCATTGGGCATAAGTTGGCTGCGACATTTCTGACATTACAGCGGCGATTAAACCTCAAAGACATTTCGTTTGCTTTGAAGAGGTATATGACATTGAGTTTGTGAAAGGTCTTAAATAAATGTTTTATTTTATTTATATTGTTGCAAAGAACTGTGGATGCTGGAATTCAGAAACAAACAAAAACACAAAGTGCTGGAGAAGCTCAACAGGACAGACAGTATGTGTGGCGAGAAAACAGTTAACATTTCAAGTTGGATGTTATTTCTTATGAATTTTTCTGAAGAACGGTCACTAAATGAATGCAAGTCTTCTTCAGTTTTACGTTTTTGCAATCACTTTCTTCACGCTAGCATAAGTAATGCTAGTATCCTCGTTATGTTTTGTATTTCTAAGGTGCACACTTTTAAAATTGTTTCAGTTGAAGTGGAAACTGTGATGTGATGGGACAGGAGTATGTTGCATTGAGCACTGATGTTTCTTAGCTGTACAATCTCCATCAAACCCACCAGAAATGTTCCTGTGTGTTCCTAAGACCTGGGAAGCTGGCCTTGAGCTGTGCTCACCCATAATTCATAGAGCATCATTCTTCAACCCACCTACAGTTTAGCAGCTGTATCAATTTAGATGTTGAAGAAACTTGTGGGAGATAATTTGAAGGTGTGTGCTGATTGGAAGTCCATTAAGCCATTTAGATAAACCAACCAACATAGAAGCTATTGTGAGCTGTAGAATTGTATTGCTGCATTCAGTGTATTCAACACTTCTTGTAATCTATGTCTTGCATTGACATCAACTCTGTTTCCCATTAATGATTTGTAGGCAGCCATAATTAAGTCCAACCAAAGTTATCCAAATTAGTAATTCACATGCATGGTGATCTTTGAGAGTGAAGCAAATGATCTGAGGCAGCAGACTGGGGAGCTGATTTACACCCAGGATGGTTTTGCCAAAACTGTCCATGTCTGCAGTCAAAGCCTAAACTCAAGTTGTCCAAGGGTAACCTGCTTCACTTCTTATAGTACTAGGAGGCAATTGCAGAAATCTATCTGCTTTTACCAAAGTGCAGACAAGTTCCATTACAGGGCCAACTCTAACATTCATGCATTAAACAATTGACAGTTGTCTTGTCTGCTAGGATAAACTTTCTCTTAGCTATTTGCCCCATTGAAAGCTGGCAACCACACAAGAAATTAAAATAATGGTGAAGGGTCACTGGACCCATGTTTTAAAAAATTCTCAAGGTCAGGTTCGTAGGAGAGTAGTCTGACACAGAACAAACGACCAAGAGGCGAGTCTGCTAGAATATGAGCATTTTATTCCCCGCAGCGTCGCCACAACCAGGTCTCATACTTACAACGGGTCTGGCTTATACTCACTCTACATGTTACCGGAACTGGGAGCCGTCAGTTCTCGTAGAGCGGTTGCCAACAACCCACGCTCGGCGGTTAAACGTAACCCCGGAGCAGACTCACCGAACTGGAGACTTTTCCAGCTGATCTACTCTTTTCCAGATATAAACATTCATGTGAACAGCAGAGCAAGGCTAAAAAACACATTCCATTCTGGTTACATACAGATAAGAAGATTCACACGGGGAGGTGTGTAATAAGATTCACACGGGACTAAGCAACACCTCCATTCCGGTTAGATTCACACATGTATTGGGACATAATTTTTAACCGTTTCACCACATTCCACTGCTTGGCCCAATACATGTGTTACATTATGATTCACACATGTATTGGGACATAATTTTACACCACATTCCACTGCTTGGCCCAATACATGTGTTACATTATGCTTAATTCAGTTCAATTCGTTTCAGTTAATTTCAGTTCAGTCAATTCAGTGTAGTTCAATTCAGCTCAGTTCAGGTCTGTTCAGTTCAATTCAATTGTGTTCAATTCAGTTCCGTCCATTTCAATTCAATTTAGCTCAGTTCCATTTTGTTCCGTTCAATTTGATTCACTTCAGTTTCACTCAGTTCAGTTCAGTTCAATCCCATTCAATTCTGTTAACTCCGCTTCAGCTTTTTGGACATGCCCACATCCTCCGCTGTACCCCAGGCAAGGGGTTCTTCGGCAGGACTGGGATCCTCTCAAGGGTGGACAGCAGCGACCCTGGGGTTCCTCCGGTCGCCCCCCACCATTTCTCAAACAAACTGCCACGTACATGCCCACATCCATGCCATCCCGGGACGGTCGGGACCTCCACAGTTTGTTCTTCTGGTTTCTTAGTCTTTTTCCAAAACATTGTTCTGTATCAAAATCTCTCCTCAATTGCGATTGACCCTGCTCGCAGCGCCAAATGTTTTAAAAAATTCTCAAGGTCAGGTTCGTAGGAGAGTAGTCTGACACAGAACAAACGACCAAGAGGCGAGTCTGCTAGAATATGAGCATTTTATTCCCCGCAGCGTCGCCACAACCAGGTCTCATACTTACAACGGGTCTGGCTTATACTCACTCTACATGTTACCGGAACTGGGAGCCGTCAGTTCTCGTAGAGCGGTTGCCAACAACCCACGCTCGGCGGTTAAACGTAACCCCGGAGCAGACTCACCGAACTGGAGACTTTTCCAGCTGATATACTCTTTTCCAGATATAAACATTCATGTGAACAGCAGAGCAAGGCTAAAAAACACATTCCATTCTGGTTACATACAGATAAGAAGATTCACACGGGGAGGTGTGTAATAAGATTCACACGGGACTAAGCAACACCTCCATTCCGGTTAGATTCACACATGTATTGGGACATAATTTTTAACCGTTTCACCACAACCCAATATGTTGATTCTGCTTTCTCTCCACAGATGCTGCCACACGTGCTGAGTTTCTCCAACAATTTCTGTTTTTGTTTAACAAGTCACTACACGTTTCCTTGAATTGTAGGCAGCTATTCATGGTTACATATCTAGCCCATTCTTGAATATTGTGATGTACATGTGTGTTCATAGATTCTTATAGGAGAAAGTGAGGACTGCAGATGCTGGAGATCAGAGCTGAAAATGTGTTGCTGGAAAAGCGCAGCAGGTCAGGCATCATCCAAGGAGCAGGAGAATCGACGTTTCGGGCATGAGCCCTTCTTCAGGATTCCTGAAGAAGGGCTCATGCCCGAAACGTCGATTCTCCTGCTCCTTGGATGATGCCTGACCTGCTGCGCTTTTCCAGCAACACATTTTCAGCGCTGTTCAGAGATTCTTACCCTATGCTTGACCATTGCCATGTTATGAGTATCCAGAAGTTACTTTTCCATTTGTATCCATGACCTATGATCTCCGAGGGCGCAGTGACTTCCACACTCTCATTTCCAGTGAATTTTGATCTAAGTGTGAAAGGGCTCAACTTTTTTTCTGCAGCATGTGCTGAAGTAGCACCTACAGAAAGAACAGTTTGGCCCATACTGCTGATGATGCTTGGAATTGCACAATCACCTTTACTTTCATTCAATAGTCTTCAGCACTTGTTGTGGTTTCACAATGCATCCTGCGCAACAACCAATTTGTGCTGGGATAATGTATAAATGAATGGAATGAGTGAAACTTATTATATAGCATGATATTGGCCATGATCTCCACTGATCATGCTTATAATGTGCAGTTCTTCTAACCAATACTATGATGAACACACACACCTATGACAGTCAAGACTTATTATGTGAAGGGTGGTTTTGCATGTTACTATTGTTCAGAATTTGTTCTCAACATAGCCCGGATTTACTGATGACCAGATAGTCATTTCTGCAGCATAGTTGGGAGTCGCACATTGGAATCCTTCAGACACCCTGGGAATTGCCTGAGAAATTGAAGATTCTGATTAGCAATTGCCCTGTGCCTGGAACTCCCTGAAAGTGTCAATAGACAATAGACAATAGGTGCTGGAGTAGGCCATTCTGCCCTTCGAGCCAGCACCACCATTCATTATGATCATGGCTGATCATCCTCAATCAGTATCCTGTTCCTGCCTTATCCCCATAACCCTTGATTCCACTATCCTTAAGAGCTCTATCCAACTCTTTCTTGAAAGTATCCAGAGCCTCCACAGCCTTCTGAGGCAGAGCATTCCATACACCCAGCACTCTCTGGGTGAAAAAGTTTCTCCTCAACTCTGTTCTAAGTGGCCTACCCCTTATTTTTAAACTGTGTCCTTTGGTTCGGGACTCACCCATCAGCAGAAACATGCTTCCTGCCTCCAGAGTGTCCAATCCTTTAATAATCTTATACGTCTCAATCAGATCCCCTCTCAGCCTTCTAAACTCAAGTGTATACAAGCCCAGTCGTTCCAATCTTTCAGCGTAAGATAGTCCCGCCATTTCGGGAATTGACCTCGTGAACCTATGCTGCACTCCCTCAATAGCCAGAATGTCTTTCCTCAAATTTGGAGACCAGAACTGCACACAGTACTCCAGGTGTGGTCTCACCAGGGCCCTGTACAGCTGCAGAAGGACCTCTTTGCTTCTATACTCAATTCCTCTTGTTATGAAGGCCATCATGCTATTAGCTTTCTTCACTGCCTGCTGTACCTGCATGCTTGCTTTCATTGACTGATGTACAAGAACACCTAGATCTCATTGTACTGCCCCTTTACCTAACTTGACTCCATTTCGGTAGTAATCTGCCTTCCTGTTCTTGCCACCAAAGTGGATAACCACACATTTATCCACATTAAACTGCCATGTATCCGTCCACTCACCTAGCCTGTCCAGGTCACCCTGTATTCTCCTAACATCCTCCTCACATTTCACCCTGTCACCCAGCTTTGTGTCATCAGCAAATTTGCTAATATTATTTTTAATACCTTCATCTATATCATTAATGTACATTGTAAAAAGCTGCAGTACCAGCACTGATCCCTGCGGCACACCACTGGTCACTGCCTGCCATTCCGAAATGGAGCCGTTTATCACTACTCTTTGTTTCCTGTCAGTCAACCAATTTTCAATCCATGTCAGTATTTTGCCCCTAATACCATGTGCCTTAATTTTGCTCACTAACCTCCTATGTGGGACTTTATCAAAGGCTTTCTGAAAGTCCAGGTATACTACAAACACTGGATCTCCCTTGTCCATCTTCAGAGTTACATCCTCAAAAAATTCCAAAGATTAGAAAGCATGATTTCCCCTTCATAAATCCATGCTGACTCTGACCTATCCTGTTACTGTTATCCAGATGTGTCGTAATTTTGTCCTTTATAATTGACTCCAGCATTTTTCCCACCACTGAGGTCAGACTAACTGGTCTATAATTCTCTGTTTTCTCTCTCCCTCCTTTCTTAAAAAGTGGGACAACATGAGCCACCCTCCAATCCACAGGAACGGATCCTGAATCTATAGAACATTGGAAAATGATCACCAAGGCATCCACGATTTCTAGAGCCACCTCCTTCAGTACCCTCTCTCCAACACCATTTTCTGCCTAATATAAATTCCCTTCAGTTCAGGTCCTTCAGACACTATTACATCTGGGAGATTACTCATGTATTCCCCAGTGAAGAGAGATCTAAAGTACCAATTCAACTCTTCTGCCATTTCTTTGTTATCCATAATAAATTCACCCGTTTCTGTCTTCAACGACCCGATTTTAGTCTTAACCATTTTTTTTCTTTTCACATACCTAAAAAAGCCTTTACTATCCTCCTTTATATTTTTGGCCAGTTTACCTTCGTACCTTATTTTTTCTTTGCGTATTTCCTTTTTAGTTATCCTCTGTTGTTCTTTAAAAGCTTCCCAGCCCTCTGATTTCCCACTCATCTTTGTTATGTTATACTTTTTCCCTTTTGTCTTTATATGGTCCTTAACTTCCCTCATCAGCCATTTATATTTGAAAATTCGGAGAATTCTGCTGCAATTAATAATATTTTTAAAATGGTAGACAATTTAACCTAGTTTAACTCCTGGGTAACTATACTAAACTGAACTCCAAACTCATGATTGCACCTACTCTTCATCCTTACAGAATAGACCCCTCTCCTCATCTTCCAAGATCTGACATTTCTCCTTCTCCCTCCCCGGCCTTTTCATCTCAACCACCCCCATCTCCACTACGTCAAAACTGGAACCCAATAACGGTCCCATCTCTTCTCCGACCACCACTCTCTCTCAACACTAGACCTGGTGCCCCATCCATTCTGGGACATTTCAACTGTACAAAACTTTAGTTAAGTCACATTTGGAATATTGCGTGCAGTTCGGGGGCGGCACAGTGGCTCAGTGGTTAGCACTGCTGCCTCACAGCACCAGGGTCCCAGATTCAATTTCAGCCTTGGGCGACTGTCTGTGTGGGGTTTGCACATTCTCCCCATGTCTGTGTGGGTTTCCTCTGGGTGCTCCGGTTTCCTCCCACAGTCCAAAGATGTGCAAGTCAGGTGAATTGGCCATGCTAAATTGCACATAGTGTTAGGTGCATCATTCCGAGGGAAATGGGTCTGGGTGGGTTACTCTTTGGGGGCTCGGTGCAGACTTGTTGGGCTGAAGGGCCTGGGATTCTAATCTAATCTTCTGGTTGCCACACTACCAGAAGGTTGTGGAGCTTTAAAGACTGTGCAGAAATGGTTTACCAGATGTTGCCTGGTTTGCAGGGTATTAGCTATGCGGAGAGATTGGACAAACCTGGTTTGTTTTTCACTTGAACTCCGAAGGACGTGGGGTTGACTTGATAGAAGTTTACAAAATTGAGAGGCCTGGATGGAATGGATATTCAGAGACATTTTTTTCCCAAGGTAGAAACGTCACTCACCAAAGGACGTAGATTTAATGTAAAAGGGGGTAAGTTTAAAGGAGATGAGAGGCAGGTTTTCTACACAGAGTAGGTGGTGGAGGTGGATACAGTAGCAACATTTAAGATTTATGAGTGGGCAGGGAATAGTGAGACATAGACAGCGTAGAGGAAAATAAATTTTAGTTTAGAAGGGCATCATGTGTCAGTGTAGTCAAGGTGGGCTGAAGTCCTTATTCTCTACTGTTCTTTATGACCTTGCTGGACATGACACCCACAAGCCCAGACATACCCTATACACTCATTCATTTACTTGGCACCCTTTCTTCCCACCTCACCCACTTGTCCTTTCACAGGAGTTGTCTGCATTCCTGGAATGTGCTATTTATTATGAAAACAGAGGCATGGTTTTATTTTTGCAGGAACAGTGATTAGCTCCATGTTTCTGGCTCGAGATTCTTTTACTTAATGTTAAAAAAGTAGGAGCAGACAGTAAATCTGGTGATGTTTGCAACTCCTTGGAAAATCTGGCCCAATATTCTAAAACGTTGCAATATTCAAAATGTAGTATTGAGAAAATATCACACGGATGACATTTGTCTAACATAGGCAGCTATCATTTGTTCAATTAACTTTCTGATTTTCTCAATTCCGATTTGGCACCAGCCAAGTAGGAAAGCATGCTATTACCAGCTTCTGTCTCTCCACAAACATGCCTTGTTGGGCCGAAGGGCCTGTTTCCACACTGTAGGGATTCTACGATTCTCCTTCAATTACATAGAAACATAAAACTCAAGAGCTGGAGCTGGCCATTGAGTCCATTCTTTCATTTAACATAATCGTGGCTGAATCTCTATTTCAACATTAAAACGTATGCCCTTCCCATAATGCATGAAACCATCAGCCTCTAGAAATCTATTTCCTTCTTATATTCTATTCAGTGTCTTGGCCTCCACTGCCTTCTCTGGTAGAGAATATCACAAGCTAACCATCCTCTAAGTGAAAATATCTATCCTCATCTCAGTCTGAAATGACCTACCACATATCCTGAAAACGTGACGTCTTGTTTTGGACAGCAGCCAAGAGAAGACATCATCCCTGCATCAGGTCTGTCTAGCCTTATCCTTGATGGGTGCCATTGGTTGGAGCAGGAATATTGTCAGGGTGCAGGAGGGATTGTATGCATGAACACAACAGTTCATACATTTTGCCAATTCCAAAACACTGTTAGCTTTTATCTATTTCACAGCTCAGGCTACGTTCCTGATGTGCTCTGACTCACAATTTGCAGGAGTTTCATCACCCAGTTAAATTTTTTTATTTTTTTATTCATTCATGTGATGAGGGCATTACTGGCTAGGTAGCATTTATTGCCCATCGTAATTGCCCAGAGGGCAGTTAAGAGCCAATCTCGTTGTCATGGGTCACATGTAGGCCAAACCAGATAAGGATAGCAGTTTCCTTTTCTAAAGGGCATTAATGACCAGATGGGTTTTTCCTGACAATTGATTCATGGTCATCAATTGATTCTTAATTCCAGGTATTTTATTGAGTTTAAATTCACCATCTGCCATGGTGGAGATTTGAACCTGGGTCCCCAGAAATTTATCTGGGTCTCTGAACTAACAGTCCAGCAATAATACCACTAGGCCATCGTCTCTCCCAGGGGTCTAGTGACTAATTGAGGGACTAATGAATCCCCTGCATATTGTTTACTCATTTGGTGAAAATATCTTCTTATACTTAAAATCTACGTGGCCAACCACAGATTTGAGTCTAATAGGATAACAAATAGGTAGCAGAACCAGACACTCTTGGACACATTGCTTTGAGCCTTTTTGATCTAAAAGTGAAAAACATAAATGTCATATTCAAACTAGTTGTCCTAGGAGGACCATTAATACTACAGCATTTACATTTAAAGCATCTCATCATAGGCTCCAGTTTGCATTGAACACGTCAAATAGCCACAATATTGTAGTACAACATTCATTCGTTCACGTCAATATAACTGGAATAGTAGCACCATTTTGATTGGCACAGTTTAAGTACAGCTTTGGTATGAGAGCAGTGCTTAATTTCTATCTCTAACATGTGACTAGAAACAAGCAGAATCCAACTCTATACCTGACAGCTGGATATCATACAAGGTATTTGGTGGGACAAATCCAGCACATTTTGGACTATTGCCAGACAAAGGAGAAGAAAAGATATATTTTCTCCTGTCATTAGAATGAAATTGCTTGGGTTCTGTATCCATTTATAACAGTTAATAACTGTCAGGAAGAAGTGACCTTCTTCTCAGCTAGTGTATTGGATTTATAGTAGTAGAGTAGAAATTCCAGTCAATCAAGAAGTATTTAATAGAGTCATAGAGATCAACAGTGCAGAAACAGACCCTTAGGTCCAACTCATCCATGCCAATCAGATATCCTAAATTAATCTAGTCCCATTTTCCAGCATTTGGCCAATATCCCTTTAAACCCTTCCTAATCATACACCCATCCAGATGCCTTTTAAAAATTGTAATTGTAATTGTATCTGCTTCCACCACCTCCTCTAGTGGCTCATTCCATACATGCACCATCCTTTGGGTAAAAATGTTGCCCCTTAGATCCTTTTAAATCTTTCCCCTCTCACCTTAAACTTATGCCCTCTAGGTCTGGACTCATCTACCCCGGGGAAAAGACCTTGACTATTTGCCCTATCCATGCCCACCATGATTTTATAAACTTCTGTATGGTCATCCCGCAGTCTCCAACGCTGCAGGGAAAATATCCCCAGCCTATTCAGCTTCTCTCTCTATAGCTCAAATCCTCCAATCCTGGCAACATCCTTATAAACCTTTTCTGGAACCTTTCAGGTTTCACCATATCTTTCCTATGGCAGCAGGGCAGCAGGGAGGTGTGTGTGTGTGTGTGTTAGTTTCCCATCTACCTCAGGCTGTCTTCCTGATGTTACCCTGTCATATCCTCTGACACACACAATGTGCAAGTATTTCATTACCAAACTAAATTAGGCAAATAATGGGTCCTCACAATTCCTGTTTACTTGACTTGTGCTCGTGTTAAAAGCGAACAAGCAAGGTTAATAACTGTTGCGATGGAGTATTTCACAGCTGCAATGCTAACTTATTTCATCATTGAGAAGCTGGCTCAATCTGGATCGTTAGCCAAATGTTTATTCACACCTGCAAATGAGCAAAGTAGGGTAATGTGTAAAAATGCTTCCTTCAAGATACCCCATTAACTCTGTTTGCATGTGATATGTGATGGATTTGGGCTTAAGCTCATATCCCTTTCTTATAAAGAGAAATTCTTGAACTTGCATTCATTTTGTATACAAGAGTAATGAGGCTTTGATGGAAGTGTATAAGTTATTATTTAAATGTAAAGATACTATTGTCCCAGAGGGCCATAAGGTTGCATTCCCATTAAAGAGAGATGACTGGTGGTGGTTTAGCCTGAGGGCCATCACTCCTCAGGCCTGGGGCAAGGTTGAGAAGGCGGGACCTTCATGGGAACCTCCCCCAGTGTGGGAATTGACATTAGTTAGGCCGCAGCTAGAGTACTGTGTGCAGATATCATGGCCACTCTATAGGAAGGATGTCCTGTAGCTCCAGAAAGTATGTAGAGGAGATTCACTGGAATGTTGCCTTGGCCAGAGCGATTCAACCATGAAGAGAGATTAGATATGCTGGGCTGTTGTTCCTTAAAGCAGACAAGACTAAGAGGGCATCAAATTGAAGTGTACCAAATTATGAGGGGCATACATAGGAAGAAACCATTCCCTTTAATAGAGGGATCAGTAACATGGGTACATTGATTTAAGGTAAAGGACAATAGACTTAGAGGGGATTTAAGTTTTCTTTTTATCCAAAGGGTGGTGAGTATCTGGAACTCGCTGACTGAAAGGACCATAGAGGCAGGAGCATCATGACACTTTAGTAGAATTTACTGTTCTTGTATTAATCAAAGATCAGAAAATTGCATTTCCAATTTCACAGGCCTCAAACCTGCTATTTATGACGGTTAATGGGTTGTTAATTGGCACTGAGTGGATTGGTCGATTCTACCCATCACAGGGTTTGCAAAATTCCACATTGTCCCAGAGGTGTTGGAACCCTGAAACTAAATTTGGGTGCCTATCTTGTGGGCCAATTGCAAATCTGGCCTAGTCAGACTTTTCAACATGTTGTGGTGTTTTTTTCATATTAAAAGCTATTTTAGGTAACTGTCAACTTAGAAAATGTAATATCATTTCCATCCATTCTGAAGCTGCCATCACTATATCAAATGTTTAGAAGACGTGTTTTTTAAAAGAAAATTATAGCAATTTAAAATTACCTTTCAACAAAGCATAATACATCATTTCAGATAAATAAGTTGGTGAGACAGAAAGTGCCTTTCTTTGTGGATAGAGTTTTTATTAACTCTATTTTCCTGTGACTATGTTCACCCCCAGGTCAACGTTTAGAATTCATTTTCTGGCCTTCTCCATCATTACCTCATTTTAGTGATCTGTGAATCTTGACTCCTATCCTTCACCTTACCTATTTAGCCAATATTTGCTTTCCTGTTGCTTTTCCTGCTCTCCCTATAATGGTTGCATTCTTCCATAAACTGGCTGTTTCTGGCATTTATGTTATTTTGGTGCCAACCTTTGGTTGTCCTGTGGGGCAAATAGCCTTGTTTCTCATTCTTGAACCACACTGTCTATAATTCATTCATCCCTTTGTCCATCAATCCGAAGCTCATAATTGTCCAATATATGTATAAGCACGACGTATGGTGGCTTATTACTTTCTAGGATGTGTTGGGATTCAATAAGTGTGAAAGTAGTGCCAATTATGCTTGAGGAATGCACCTTGCATTGTTGCAATGCTGTATAATTACTGTTTTCTATCACTAACCTTACTCAGATTTTTCCACTCTTTCTGATATTGTCTTTTGCAATATATAACGTCTCCGGGAATAAAATTTATTTCTGATGAACTGCACAACGTCCAGAGAATGTTCTCTGGAATTTCAGTTTGAATAATCAATGCCCATCTTCCTGCTTTCTAGGCATTTAAGAATTCAGAAAAAGTGCAGCTAATTTTAGTCCCTTCCTAAGTTGAGTGATGATCATTTATGACTGAAAGAATTCCTAGATTTCTCCCAAATGACAATTGATATGAATTGGAGTCTCTAACCATTTACAATGAGTCCTTCACATGCACTGTCTATGCCAAGGTAGATGTTAATTTACAATTTTAGTTTCTTAGGATTTTATAAAGCAGCTGTATTATCAGGTGATTTATTTCACACTGTCCATTGCTAGAGGCACTTTCTGCTCCCATTTTCATGACTACAATGTTAATACTTTCATCACTTGCCAATTTTCTCTCCCCTACCTCATGTCAGTTGTGAATTTGGCCAGTGTGGCCTGTACAATCCCTATCCATTTCTCCAGTATCTTGTCCACTATTGCTCTCTTTTTCTCTTTACCAGATTGATAACTGAATTGATCTAGTTGCCATACTTATGAATTGCAAGGTGACTTTTTTCCCTCTCTCCCATGCATTTACTTTCAGTTACTAGTGGTGTACCGCAAAGATCTGTTTTAGGTCCACTGCTGTTTGTCATTTTTGTAAATGACCTGGGTGAGGGTGTAGAAGGATGGGTTAGTAAATTTGCAGATAACACTAAGGTCAGTACAATTGTGGATAATGCCAAAAGATGTTGTAGATTACAGAGGAACATAGATAAGCTGCAGAGCTGGGCTGAGAGGTGGCAAATGGAGTTTAACGCAGAAAAGTGTGAGGTGATTCACTTTGGAAGGAATAACAGGAATGCAGAGTACTGGATGAATGGTAAGATTCTTGGTAGTGTAGATGAGCAGAGAGATCTCAAGTGTCCATGTACATAAATCCCTCAAAGTTGCCACCCAGGTTGCTGGGGTTGTTAAGAAGGCATATGGTATGTAGAGGGATCGGGTTTTGGAACCGTGAGATCATGCTGTAGCTGAACAAAACTCTGGTGCAGCCAGAATATTGTGTGTAGCTCTGGTCACCGCATTATAGGAAGGACGTGGAAACTTTGGAAAGGGTTCAGAGGAGATTTACTAGGATGTTGCCTTGTATGGAGGGAAGGTCTAATGCGGAAAGGCTGAGGAACTTGAGATGTTTTTGTTAGAGAAGAAGATTGAGAGGTGACTTAATTGAGGCATATAAGATAATGAGAGGGTTAGATCGGGTGAACAGTGAGAGCCTTTTTCTGAGGATGGTGATGGATAGCATGAGGGGGGGCTTATCTTTAAATTAAGGGGTGATAAATATAGGACAGATGTCAGTCGTGGGAGTGTGGAACGCACTGCCTGCAACAGTTGTAGACTCACCAACTTCACAGGCATTTAAATGGTTACTGGATAAGGCATATGGATGTGAATGGAATAGTGTAGGTTAGATGGGCTTCACATTGGTTCCACAGGACGGCGAAACATCGAGGGCCGAAAGGCCTATACTGCACTATGTTCTGTTGAAGTCTATTGTTACAACTCTGCTCCAAGTCTCCTTTTTAATAGGAGACATGTTACATTTCACACCAAGTTATTTTAAACATTTAGTGTGTGCATTGTCCCTTATTTCTGAATCTCTTAGTAGGATTTTTAACCTGTGAGAAGGTGGTAGATAAACTGCTGATATAATTTTAAGATAATTGGCACCTTTTCCCTCAAACGTTTGTTTCTTGATGTCAGCAGCACCCTAAAATTTTCAGTAGAGAAATTAGGTCCTAATACAATCATGTATGGATTATGCAAACTCTAGAGCCACTGACATCCTGAAAACAAGTTGTCTTGTCATGTTCCATATTCAGTTTCATTTGAGTCTTTTTAATAGACAGCTCAATAGATGGTAGGTCTTGCTTAACACTGCCTGTCTGTGGTGATCAGTTAGTTAACTCCAGGTATCTTCCAGGGTATTGCCACTTTTTTTTTGTTTTAGTGATTGCAGCACATTGTCGTCACAAAACCTGAAGCAGGTAGAAATTTCAAATTTATTAACTTTACTTCCTTTTGTCCACTAGATTCTCTAAATAATATTCAACTAATCCACATCACACATTGGCCATGCATCCACTATCCAACTCAGCACAATTGAATGACTCTCTGACTAAAACATTCATTACTAGGCTGAAGCTTCTTGTAAGTAATAGAATTCCCCCTGCCTGATCAATATCAGATTAGATTAAATTCCCTACAGTGTGGAAACAGGCCCTTTGGCCCAACCAGTTCATACCGACCCTCTGAAGATTAACCCACCCAGACCCATTTCCCTCTGACTAATGAACCTAGTACTATGGGCAATTTAGCATGGCCAGTTCACCTGACCTGCACTTCTTTGGACTATGGGAGGAAACCAGAGCACCCAGAGGAAACCCACATGGACACTGGGAAAACGTGCAAACTCCACACAGCCAGTCACCCAATGCTGGAATTGAACCCGGTACCCTGGTGCTGTGAGACAGCAGTGCCAACCACGGAGCCACCGTGCCACCCCAAACCAGAATATCCTTCTGAACCTTTTATCTCCTGCATAATTTTCATTTCATTGTTATTTCATTTTTGACTATCTATTGCAAAGTACTTGCCATTTTCCTTGTAGTGGCTCCTCGTGGCTCCATATTGACCTTTAATCATATTTCTGTTGGTGGTGCTTATTAGAGTTTGAATGTCCTAAATCCTGTATTTGGTGTCCAGTTAAAATCATTCAACAAGTAGCCATATGATTGATACAAGTCAAGGTGAGACTTTACTTTTAAAACTTTTGTGTTCTGCGTACATTTGACCTCCTGTAATCTGGCAAAAGCCCAGTTCTGTAACATGCCCACCACCAATTGCTTGCTAATCTATGAGTAACTATATGACTTGGGATAGAGGCAGGCCATTCAGCCCATTGAGTTTGCCCCGCCATTCAGTGAGATCAAGACTGATCTGATAATCTTCAATTCCACTTTCCTGTCTTTTCTGCATACCTTTTGATTGGCAGATTTTAATCGGTAAGGGAATCAATCTGCTATTTGCTGTATTAACATAATAGGCTGATAACTTAGAGCCAGTGCTAAATTATAGAAAAAGTAATAACATTTCTTAAGTTGCACTTAGAAATGTTATTTATTGATGGAATAATGTATTTTTACTCTATTGCTTCTAATATGATCATCAAACTATACACAGCATCTTGAGATTTGATTTTTTTGTATAACATAAGGACATATGACTTTAGGCTTATTAAATGCTGATGATTGTTTAAAGACTAATGGAGTTTAGAGTACCCATTAATCAAAAATAAGAACACAATTGTTGGCCTCCATTAATAACAATTAGATAATGTTAGTTCTCCTATTGTTATGAATTGCATAATTTTTTACACTTGTATGTTCTGTTTATCCATATTTATTTAAATTGTTTGAAACATGAAAGCAAAGTCTAATTATAATCATATTTTATTCCCTCCTACCAAAAGATCTTTCATATGACCTATGACCTTGCCAGTGCAGTGATGCGAATATTTAACCTTATTGGAATGATGCTTCTCTTATGCCACTGGGATGGATGCCTACAATTTCTTGTGCCATTGCTTCAAGATTTTCCAAATGATTGCTGGGTTTCTTTAAATAATATGGTGGTAAGTACTGAATTCTATAGTATGAGGCATTATTTCTTAATCATTGTGATTAAATGTTTTTGTTTCTCTTATTTCTTTCATATAATGCAATTTCCAGCATGACAATGTGAAATAATTTGTCTTGGGTGATATAAGCAAAGTAACAGAGGTCTTGTGATGCATTGGATGAGTTCAAGTCACACCTCAAGACTTAATAGCCATGGAAGATTCATTCAACATGTACAGGTGATAGTAATGGGAATAATTCTTAGTCAGCCATGTTGCAAAGAAATTGGTTTCTTTCCCATCACTACCCATAGCTCTAGGCTACAACATGTACAAGTGCATGCTGCCAAAGCAACTGGGATTTCCCAAGTGATCTGTACACACCGTGCAATGTGAAGTCATATAAAATCTTAGCTAAAACACTTCCATTCCTGAAGGATTTTAGCATGATCCTCATCAATTAAAGTTCCCAAGTACACAAACGCCAATTCAACTATTGTCTGAAATGATGACATTGTGCTGCATTAGAATACCCTGATAAAGGAATAATTTGAAGTTGGTATTTAATACTTCTACAAGTGCTAACATGTTGATGTTCTCTACATCATGGAATGATCTGTATCTGCATCAAAATGATAAGTTATGTTTTAACTTCAATATTAATTATTGAGAACAATTTTTTCATTCAAATTTAGTACAAGTAATTTCTTTAAAACAACTGCATTAGGTGTTTCCATGGTCACTACGCATGACATCTCCCTGAACTCTCCAAGCACGCAACTGGGCTCATAAACCTACCAATGTCAGAATATTAGCATGAATGTTTATGTGTAGGCTAAGATGACAGTTTTTCTGAGGTAGTAATTAAAAAAGCATTCTTTCCTCAATATCCTAGTTCAGAAATTGAACAGGGTTTCTCTATTACTGTACTGTCTATTGGTGATTTACCTACACTGGTCAGTGCCCACCTTCTTTTATCTTGTCTCTCTCCTCAGCTATAAGTGATATGTTCTGTGAATGTACCTAGTCTCCAGTAATCCTCAGGGGTGCCAGAGACCAAAAGAGTGTGTTCTTTTCATTGGCCATGTACATTCCTCAGTGATGTGTTCACTGGATTGTGTCTTGAGTCTATTCTGATGAATGTACCTCCAAGGTGTGCTTTTGGAGGGTATATGTGAATACATTGCTGGTGCATCCAAAGAGGGTTCTCCTCAGAGGTGGTGTTGTCACAGAAAGGATCAGACTGTAGCCTTTTCCCTATTGAGCATTCCTGAGTACAGGTAGAACCTGTAGAAGAACAGGGAGAGATTTAGTTGGTGAAGTTGGGATCTCATAGAAACCTATAAAAATCTAACAGGACTAGACAGAGTAAATGCAGGAAAGATGTTCCTGATAACTAGGGAATCTAGAATCAGGGGTCACAATCTATCTCATTTAGGACTGAGATGAGAAATCGTTTCACACAGAGAGTGGTGAGCCTGTAGAAAATGGTTCAGGCCAAAATTTGAATATTTTCAAAAAGGAGTTAGTTATAGTCCTTAGGGCTAAAGGGATCAAAGGATATGGGCAGTAGGCAGAAACAGGGTATTGAGATGGATGGCGGAGCAGGGTCAAAATGCCAAATGGCCCACCCTGTTCCTATCTTTGTGTTTCTGAATTGGAGAGAAATGTATGCAGGCCAATGTGTTAGCATTTGTGCTCGTTTGAAAAGAGCAGAACAAAACATTGCTCACTGGGTTGCTGATCTGTTGGCATTGCCTTGTCATCACAAGAATAATCCTGGTCTTCTCTGGATAGCGCAATGGCCCTTTCCTCAAAGGAACTTGATGTCACCACATCAGTGGCCAGTCTTGGCTTGGTTATGGGCCAGTTTTATTCCTGCAGTGAGTTGAGGGAGGAATTGAATTTAATGGGAATGGGTGCAACAGCAGTTTGTGAGCAAACAGTAGCACTGCCAGGTGGTGAGACATGCCCAGCGAATGCACAGGAAGTACAGAGAGCAAGCAGAGCTCATAGCTTGAGAGGATGAAGTGGGTGGGAGCCATTGAGTGGACAGTATGTGATGCTGAGGAATGCAGACTGTAACTGTTTTTGGGATGTCTGTGCAGCGGCAGAGTGAGACAGAGATGGTCCTGTGAGTGTGAGGTAGCAGAAAGAAGATGGTACCACTTGTAGATCAAGTGATAATTGACTTAATTTTCAGCACTATTTGTTTTCCCTTTTCAACAACACTTACCTGTGTTGCCATCTGTGCCCAGGGTGGACAGGTCTGATGCCAAGAATCTTTATTCTACTGGCCGGAAAGAGGATAATCCCATTTTTCTGTGATCCTGACCAACATGCACAAGGCATGTTCTGTGCAGTGGGAAGCAACTATTGTTTTTCTTTGTTGGAGTATCTTGTAGAAGTGACCAGCAAGGCTATGTGGATGGTCCTGGCTTGCAGAACCTGAAGTGGTGTCCAGTTGGCCAGTAAATATGGCATCATACCTTTTGAACCCAGGTTTAATATCGTAGGCCGAAGGGCCTGTTCGGTGCTGTACTTTTCTATGTACTATGTTTTATGACTAATACCAAGAACTTTGAGCCCTCTTGCCATACAATTCACCAAGTAACTCAAGTGATGTGTCACTTGCGTAGACGTGAAGCATGTGACCGGGTGTGATTATACACACAGAATTTGGTCGATGGGAGGCCATCCAATGCTTGAGTTTCAAAAGGGAAAACTCCACTCATAAAGCCAAGCATTGAGTCTCTGTGCTGTCCAGTTCTGTAATCAATGATCAATGAACCATATTTTGTTCTGTGTTAATCTAGTGTGCTTTTTGTTGTACAGTCTCTTTTGGCTATCTCATCACTATATCATGTCTCATTTCTATTGAAATGAGTTCCTTATTCTCAAAATAAAAAATTAATGAGTTGTTCATGTTTCATCATTTTTTCAAGAATAGAAAGCGATGTTAGGAGACAGTTGATGTTTCATATATTACAAATAGCTACAGGAATGTAATAATGCATTTTATAACCATTCTCTGTCAAATATTTCTGACAAATGTAGTTATAGACAAGTGTATTCTTGTTATATTTCTTGCAACAGGAAGCTGTTGGACAATCTTTAGCTTTAATTTAATTGTGTTCCCTTCTATCAGAGTGCTTTTTTCATCAAATTAAAAGTCAGAATGCTTGTGTTTGTAACTTAAAATACCTCTATCAGCCAGGCTGAAATTAGTTTTAGCATTTTCTTTAGGGTATGTTTTGAAGAGACCAATTTTTTTTTTTAAATCCTTCGCCCACACAGAAAATGCTGTGAATTTTGTTAATTCTCCATAATTAAAGTAATTTGAAAATGATCACTTGCAGAGATTGTTCAACCCTACAGCTCAGATTGTATTTAACATCACATTATTTTATGAAAAACAAATTTTTTCTGGCATCGTACATGGATTGTAAGGATTCCCCCTGTGCTGTACTTTGACTTCTTAAAGTTAAGTATAATCATACGATCCTATGAAATAGGAGCAGAATTAGCCATTCAAGCCTTTAAGTCTGCCCCATTATTCAATAAAATGATGGTTAATCTATCCCAGGTCTCACTCCTCTCTTGTTGCAGTTCCTCCACTCCCCCCAGCATTTCAAAAAATCTATCTACCTTCTCTTCAAGTACTTGCAGCGGTCTAGCCCCTAGGGTGGGGATTCCAAGTATTTGTTATCCTTTGACAGAAGAAATCACATCACATCTCAGCTTTAAGGGATTGTTCCCTGTTTCTGTAACAATGTCCTTTGTTTCAAGACCACCCTCCCTGCAACTAGTGGAAACATCCATCTCAACATTTATCTTGTCAAGTGCCCTCAGAATTCTGTATGTTTCAGAAAGATCATTTCTCATTCTTCCTAAAATCTAAAAAGTGGAGGCCTACCTGTTTCGCTGGGGCATGCATGTCCTCTATTTTAGGATTATCGACATGGTGTTTAATCAAGAGAAAATGAAAATAAAAATGACTATTCTGTGAGCACATGATGTATCACCAATTGTGAAATATTTAATTTCTTATAGATAGATGAATTGATTTAGAAACATATGCCATCTTATCCATTTATATCTAAATACAGATTAATTCTTCTCTTCAACACCTTGCTCATCTCCTATTCATTTCCCTTCCCCTTTGTCCTTCCACTTCATTTCCTATCCTGTTCCCCAACACTCTCAAAACTGAAAATGGTACAGTAATCTACCAAATTAAATGATCTGTTGTTAATTTTCGAACATCGAAGAGTTCAATTAAAAAGTGAGGTGGAGCAGATAAAAGGATACAATATTTAAGCAATGTTTTTAATTTATTTTTGATTTTCCATTTTCTTTTTCCTTTATTCAACAGAATGATTCCTGGAGTGAGCTCTATTCTTTTGCACTGTTTAAGGCAATGAGCCACATGCTCTGTATAGGCTATGGCCGCCAAGCTCCAGAAAGCATGTCTGATATCTGGCTGACAATGCTAAGCATGATAGTTGGTGCCACCTGTTATGCCATGTTTATTGGTCATGCGACTGCCCTAATCCAATCTTTGGATTCATCGCGTCGTCAGTACCAAGAAAAGGTAGGATGCTTATATGAACATTTTCAATGTGTAATACCATCACAGTGATTTAACATTGTCCATAAAATGTTGGGATCAGTGCAATTCTCAATGAATCAACATTAACCAGATCACACATTTCATCAAGGCTTCTGTGTGAGTAATGTACATAATAAGATCATATCTATGAGCATATCCATGCAATATCATTGCACATAAATTGTCTCTGAAACCATTGGCAATGTGTATATTGGTAAAATAGCACGCACCGACAAACAGCTACTCAGAATATTACATTTTATAATAGATTAATGATCTACAACCAACATGGATACACAGGGAAAAGATTCTGAATGACATTCAGGAAACGGTATCCAAAATAAACATACTACAATGTATCCAGGCTCTGAAAATTGTGGTCAGTTAATGCAAGAAAGCCTTTTACTTGAGATTAAATGATTTGAGTTTCAGGGTAAATCTTGGGAAATGATATGTGAGTGACTAGAAGGTCAGGTACTTGTGGGTATTATTTTGAAGTATTATATATATTGGAGGAAGTACTGGAAGTATTGATATTATGGTATTAGTGGGTTTTTTTAAATTATATTAGTGCCTTAACTTTAACTCAATGTAAAATTACAAATTCACAAACAATACTAAACTGCTGATGGGTAAACAAATTAAGAAGAGGCAAGCAAACTGCAGAGCAAGTTAGGTAAGGTAGTAATTGATCAAATGAAATTAAGAGAAGTGTGAAATATTGTTGCCTATTTTTTCCTAAGTGCTTCATGAATTGGATCAGAAGAGATGATGGTGAGGACGAAAGAGTTATAGGGGTAACTATGGTCAGCACATCAGAGAAAAAATATTTAATTATACAATCAAAATATCAGAGAGTGCATCAGAGGGAGTTGTTTATTGGTTGTTTCACATTATTGCTTCCAATTCTGGTTATCGAGACTCTAGGAAGACATTACAAAGTGTAACAAAAAATGAACACATGACTGACCATTCATGTCAGAAGGAACCAAGGCATTTCAAGGAGAAAAGTATGGAGACGTTTGTTAAAATGTAAAATGACACTTTAACATAACACTATAAGCATAGTTGCCGAATGATTCGTACTGACACCAGAGTTGTAGTGAGACTCTGGAACCTGATCTGACCCTGGAAAGATATCAGTGGGAGCTTATGGAGGGAATGGTCTAACAGCAAAGTTTTTGATATTATGTAAAGTGTATGCAGATTCATTATAATATGAAGTCAGGTTCCAAATATGCTCAATGATTCCTTTGGAGACTTTTAAAAATAACTGGAATAGTAGCTCGAGAAAAGGTGCAGAAAAGTTTCATAGTAATATTTCCAGGGAATATCAGTTGGGCAGATAAATTGGAGAAATTAGAGAAGAGAAGATTAGCAGGATATTTGATAGAAATGTTCAAATTTAGTGGGGTGTTATGGACAGAGCTATGGAGAAATTGTGGAAGAATTGAAACCAGAGGAGACTGAGTGAGGGTAATTGCCAAAAGAAACAATAGTGATGCTAAGGAGAACCTTTTTAAGAAATGAGTGGTTGGCATCTTGAACGTACCTGCCTGTGGGTGTATCAAAAATAACCCGGACATTCTGAGTATAAAACAAAAATCTACTAGTGTCGTGAAAAATACTTGAAGTTGTGATGGCTCCAAAGTCTCAGACAAGGCATTAAGTAAAGTTGGCAAGAAATATTTAAGCAGCTTCAGGCAAAGCAAACATGGGAATTGGAAATTATTTGTGGATCCATGAAGAAAAGATAAATAATGGGACTAAGTGAGTTCCTCCTGAAAACCAGCAGAGTCACAGTGGGCTGGACAGTTCCTCTGTGTTCTGACGATTTTATGAATGTTCTGTGATAAATAATTTGAGTTTTGACATAAAGTTAAAAGTGAAAATTAAGTTAAAATTGCTTGTGAGGACCTCTTGCATATTTGTAACCAAACAATTTCATAGGAGATATTTGATGATATTTTATGGTTCAAACCTATTCTGCAGCCACTGTTTTAAGACTGTTCATGTTTTTAACAAAATCGTTCATGGGATGTAGACATCACTGCCTGGCCAGCATTTATTATCCATCCCAGTTGCCCTTGAGAAGGTGGTGATGAGCTACCTTCTTGAACCGCTGCAATCTGTAAGCTATGCTCAAAATACCACTTCAGAGGGAGATTCACAAGTTTGACCCAGCGACACTAAAGGACAAGTGATATATTTTCAAGTCAGGATGATGAGTAGCTTGGAGGAAAATTGGGGTGATGGTGTTCTCATGTATATGCTACCTTCCATCTTTCTAAGTAGTAGTGATCGTGGATTTGGATGGTCATGTTCAAGGTGTCTGCAGTACAACTTGTAGACGTTGCACATTACTATTGCCGAGCATTGGTGGGGGTGGAGGGAGTGAATGTTTTTGGCTGTGGTGCTAATCAAATGGATTACTTTGTCCTGGATTGTGTCAAGCCTCCTGAGTGTTACTGGAACTGTGTTCACCTAGGCAGTTTTCCATCACACTTGTGGCATGTGTCTTGTAGATGGTGGACAGGCTTTGGGCAGTCTGGAGGTGAGTTACTCTCTATAGGATGCCAAGCCCCTCATTTGCTCTTGTGTATATTTTTAATCAACTTGCTCAGGGCAGGGGATGTTTAAAGCTGGACCTTCTAGTTTAGAGGTAGGGACACTACCACTGCACCACAAGAGCCCTTAAATTATTATGGCTAGTCCTATTTAGTTTCTGAAGGGCTTATGCCTGAAACGTCGACCCTCCTGCTCCTCGGATGCTGCCTGAACTGTTGTGCTTTTCCAGCACCACACTCTCGAGTCTGATCGCCAGCATCTGCAGTCCTCACTTTCTCCCAGTTTAGCTCCTGGTCAATGTTGATAAATTATGCATTGTATAAATTTGTTTTTCATAGAGGACGTGAATAAGATCATAACAAGAAATAAAAGCAGGACTAGTTCTGATACAGGATCCTATTTACTGTGTTGCTGTCAATGGACAGATGACATGGTCCACCAAGGACCATTTTGCAAATTTTGTTGAAGCTGCCAATCATTCTGATGAAGGGTCATCGGACTCAAAGCATTAACTTTGCTTCCCCCCCACAGAGGCTGCCAGTCCTGCTGAGTTTCTCTAGCACTTCCTGTTTTTGCTTCAGATTGAGTCATAGAGTCATAGAGATGTACAGCATGGAAACAAACCCTTCGGTCCAATTCATCCATGCTGACCAGATATCCCAACCCAATCTAGTCCCACCTGCCAGCACCCGGCCCATATTCCTCCAGTCCTTTCCTATTCATATACCCATCCAGATGCCTTTTAAATGTTGCATTTGTACCAGCCTCCACCACTTCCTCTAGCAGCTCATTCCTCTGCGTGAAAATGTTGCTCCGTGGGTCTCTTTTATATCTTTCCCCTCTCACCCTAAAGCTATGTCCTCTAGTTCTGGACTCCCCCACCCAAGGGAAATGACTTTACCTTTTATCCTATCCATGCCCCTCATGATTTTATAAACCTCTATGAGGTCACCTGTCAGCCTCCGACGCGCCAGGGAAAACAGCCCCAGCCTGTTCAGCCTCTCCCTATAGCTCAAATCCTCCAACCCTGGCAACATCCTTATAAATCTTTTCCGAATCCTTTCAAGTTTCACAACATCTTTCCGATAGGAAGGAGACCAGAATTGCACGCAATATTCCAACAGTGGCCTAACCAATGTCCTGTACAGCTCACCAGCTTCTGCAGTTCTTTGTTTTATTTTAGTTGCTCCCATAGCCTTGTTGCAATTAACATTGCCCAGTGAGATCAATATTGCACGCATGAGCATAATTTCATAAAATGGTGCCAGGAGCACAGGGGTTATTGGTGGCAAGTGTATCCAGGAGTTGTGCCTTCAGGACAGGAAGGTGATAAACGAAGACAAAGGAAATGAAGAGAAATGCAACTATTATAAACTTTGAAACTGCTGAATCACAGTCGAAAGTGAAACCATTATGTAACATGTGTTTTTAGAATTTGGTCAATTGATTCACTGTATATTGTTTTATCTGTCCTTCACTGAAGCCAAAATGCAAGTTCAAATTTCTTACAAGCTTCAGTGATTCAATTGTGCTGTGATGGCATGAATGGCTGCCAAATTGTGCAGCAAACAGCTAAACCTAAGTCGTGACCACATTTTGTCAGTCAGTAAATTAAGTCAGTAAACTACACAAGAACTGATATCTTAAAAATAACTAAATTTCAGTGCCAAGGTTTCTCAATGGAAAATATAACTGATTAAAAATGAAATGGGAAATTGAGAGTCTTTCAAATGGCTGTTTAATATTGATTTTCTTCTCAGCAGAGACTTATTACAGGCTTCTCTAATAGAAAGAAAGAGTATTTACTAATTGTGGAAACAACTCAAGCTGTTTTGTAGCAACCAAATAAAAAGCTTTTCTGATTGTAGTCCCTGATATTTTGGAGGTTCTCAAAGATATTTCATTGAAATCCCTGTGGTTATTAAATGGGTGAAATTTTTGAGACTAATTGTGGAAGTGGAGGCCCAGTCATTGAGCCTCCTTAAGGCAGAGTTAGCTAGGTTCTTGATCAGGAAGGGGATCAAAGGTTATGGGGAGAAGGCATGAAAATGGGTTAAAAAAAATCAACTATTATCATATGGCAGAGCAGACTCAATATGCCAAAAGCCCAAATTCTGCTCCTATATCTGGAGGTGTGAACCTTGAAAGGGTTGAGAAACGATTTACAAGGATGTTGCCAGGTTTGGAGGATTTGAGCTATAAGGAGAGGCTGAATAGGCTGGGGCTGTTTTCCCTGGGGTGTCGGAGGCTCAGGGGTGACCTTATAGAGGTTTATTAAATCATGAGGGGCGTGGATAGGGTAAATAGGCAAGGTCTTTTTTCCGGAGTGAAGAAATCCAAAACTAGAGGGCATAGGTTTAAGTTCAGAGAGGAAACATTTAAAAAGGACCTCTGAGGCAAATATTTCTTGCAGAGGGTGGTGCGTACATGGAATGAGCTGCCAGAGGAAGTGGTGGAGGCTGGTACAATTACAGTTATAGTTAAAAGGCTTCAGGAGGGGAACATGAATAGGCAGGGTTTAGGGGGATATGGACCAAATGCTGGCAAATGGGATTAGATTAATTTGTGATATCTGATCAGCATGGACAAGTTAGACCAAAGGCCCTGTTTCCATGCTGTACATCTCTATGACTCTAAGTGGGCCAAAAACTGGGAGGTACGTCCATTGAAGGTGGGCTGGGTTTCATCGCGCGATTATGTTTTGAGCTCATTGTATTGTCATGCATGAGTGCAACACCAAATGTTATGGGCAAGCATGCAGAGGATTTTGCACCTGCCTGCAATATCCAGATGCTATATTTAAAATATATTTGGATACCACCATACCCTCTACCACCCAGGAGGATCACTCAACCTCTGTTCGTCAAAACTACCCACCCTGAAGATGTCACCCTGATGATTTATTGGTGCCTCCCCATGATTCAGGAGGCTATCCAGGAGAGAAGGAAGGTGCTTTTCTGTGGGGATGGCAACAAAAGACTGTTATGACTGAAGTCATGATTTGGAGATGCCGGTGTTGGACTGGGGTGTACAAAGTTAAAAATCACACAACACCAGGTTATAGTCCAACAGGTTTAATTGGAAGCACACTAGCTTTCGGAGCGACCACCTCCACTACCACCTGATGAAGGAGCGTCGCTCTGAAAGCGAGTGTGCTTCCAATTAAACTTATGACTGATGAAGACAGGCTGAAAGAGGTGGCAGCAGAGGTTGGCATGTGTGGATGGCTCAAGACTACCTGGCAGTACTGTCATAAGAGGGCAAATTGACCCTATGTTTTGCCAGGGTAGGCGCCAATGCAAAATATTCATGTGTACATGCTGATGTTCCTTAATGTGAAGGGGGGATACTTGACGTAAATTTCCTCATCTTCTAGGAGTTTACTGAGCTGACAGGAGAGCAAGGGGAATGTGCCTGTTTTGAAGCCAAGATCAGCTATTTGCAGTCATCCAAGCAGTTACTCCCAGTTGCACATCAAGCAGCAAATTCTTCATAAAATCATTGGGAAAGAAGGTACCTCGTTAGGCTAACAAGTCTTACTTTCCCTATGTGGCCTCCATACACCACTCATGCAGGAAGGCATGCAGAGAGATGTCAGGTCATTTGCATTTGTCCTGTGCATCCTCTGAGAGGACTTATTTTGAAAACTGATTTAAAGAAAGATTGCTACAAATGTTTCTTTCACCCTTTACCACCCTCTCCATCACTAGAAATGGTCTTCTCCTTGCTGCGACATTCATTGTCTTTTTTCAAAATTGCCTCCAGAGGTTTTTCACCTGACTACTTTCCTCAATACTCCTGCTCTTTCATTTGACACCACTCCCAAACAGATTCCTAAAATGACACTGCCCTTATTCAGTTATTATGCTTATCCCATTGTGTTGCCCACCCTTAATATGCAACTACCACACTCATGATTAAGTAATTAAGTATATTTATGGCTGAAATAGGTTTGTAATCAGTAAGGCAATTGTGGATTAAGGGGAAAAAGCAAGAAAGTGAAGTTGAGATCAGCCATGGTTTTGTTGAATGGCCTACTGTGGTTCCTGTGTTTTTATGGTTACCCTTTCTTGTCTTGTTATCCCTCTCCCTTTGATTCTCCCACCACATCCCAGTTTGTTCCCTTCATTCTTCAGGAGGAAGAAGCGTACCTCACCAGTTATGTGCAGTATTGCACGCATGAGCATAATTTCAGTGAGTTGAGATGTTGTTGAGTAATCAGAACTTGCTAATGAATGTAAAAGCTGCCCTGTCTGTAAGTTTCTGAGAACATATTAACCTTACTTTAACTTGCTGCCAGGAAAATGAGGTTTTGCCTTCTGCCTTCAAAAGGCTCATCCGATATGCACTACGAGTACTCCTTTAGAGACAGTGAATAGCAAAGTTAATTAGATGAAACTATAATAAAACTCTGAATACATGCCAGACTTGCATTCGTACTGTTAAAAATATCTACTGGAGAATAAAAAAATTGTAATCCTTTAGATGCCTATCCTGCCCGTGAACAAACAAAAAGATATATTAGATTAAATTCCCTATAGTATGGAAACAGGCCCTTTGGCCCAACAAGTCCACACTGACCCACTGAAGAGTGACCCACCCAGACCCATTCCCCTACACTATATTTGCCCCCAACTAATGCACTTAACACTATAGGCAATTTAGCATGGCCAATTCAACTGACCTGCACATCTTTAGATTGTGGGAGGAAACCAGAGCACCCGGAGGAAACCCACGCAGACACGGGGAGAATGTGCAAACTCCACACAGACAGCCACTCTGCTGCTCCTAATATTCTCATCTAATAGATTGCCGGAAGTTTCAATTGTTCTTGAATCAGTAGACAGCCTGCTGACCTGAAGCCATTATTACATTTTGAAACCTAGTTAGACATTCATAATGGCTACAGCTATCTTTACACAAGCATCAAGATGTATTTCCTGAAACTGACAGAATAAAGTAGTGTCCCATTTCCTTTTCAGGGGAAACAGGTGCAAAAAGCATCTTCAACTTTAAAAGGCAGATTTCTTTCAATTCAAATCATTGTGCAAAACATGATATCAGGCTGACTTGACATTTCATGATATCTTTGAGGTATTATGGCACTTTCTCCAATGGAAAAAAACACGGCAGTCCATGACAAGACTTACACATTGGTGTTGAATTCATGGATCACCCTACCTTGGCCCGATAGATCTGTATAGTTGAATCACTGCATTGAAGACATATGTGGATAAATTTCCTGGTCCTGCACAGATATATCCAAGAACACCGCAAGAGGCTAGAGAAGAAATTCCGGGGGCCCCAGCTGATATTTTTTGCAGCATCATTAGTCACGGGTGAGGTCCTGGAATACTGGAGGGTGGCGAATGTTGTGCCCTTATTCAAGAAGGGCTGCAAAGAAAAACCTGGAAACTATAGACCAGTAAGCCTAGCATCTGTGGTAGGTAAGTTACTTGATAAGATTCTGAAAGATAAGGTATACATTCATTTGGAAAGACAGACTTGAATAGCAATGGTCAGCATGGCTATGTGCATGGGAGATCATGCCTCACAAATTTGTTAGAGTTCTTTGATGAAGTGACCAGAAAGGTTGAGGAGCGCAGGGCGGTAGACGTAGTCTATATGGATTTCAGTAAGGTCTTTGATAAGATTCCACTTTGTATGCTACTCTGGAAAGTTAGATAGTATGGAATCCAGGGGAGCTGGCAAATTGGATGCGCAATTGGCTTGATGGTAGGAAGCAGAGGGAAATAGTGGAAGGATGCTTGTCAGACTGGAGGCCTGTGACTAGTGCAGTGCCTCAGGGATCGGTGCTGGGCCCATTATTATTTGTTATCTATATCAATGACTTGGATGAGAATGTATAAGGCATGATTAGTAAGTTTGCAGATGACACTAAAATATGAAATATCATGGACAGTGAGGAAGGTTATCAGAAATTGCAGCAGGACCTTGATCAGCCGGGAAAGTGGGCCGAGAAATGGCAAACAGAGTTTAATATAGATAAGTGTGAGGACCTGCATTTTGGAAAATTAAATCAAGGTAGGAGTTTCATGGTGAATGGTAGGGCCTTAAGGAGTGTAGTGGAACAGAGGGACCTTGGAGTTCAGGTTCAACGATTCTTTGAAAGTGGAGTCACACATATACAGGGCTGTGAAGAATGCTTTTGGCACACTGGCCTTCATCAATCAGGGCATGAGTAAAGAAGTTGGGAAGTTATGTTGCAGTTATACAGGAGCTGGAAATGTGTTGCTGGAAAAGTGCAGCAGGTCAGGCAGCATCCAGGGAACAGGAGAATCGACGTTTCGGGCATAAGCCCTTCTTCAGAAATGGGGAAAGTTTGTCCAGCAGGCTAAGATAAAAGGTAGGGAGGAGGGACTTGGGGGAGGGGCGTCGGAAATGTGATAGGTGGAAAGAGGTCAAGGTGAGGGTGATAGGTCAGACTGGGGTGGGGGCGGAGAGGTCGGGAAGAAGATCTCAGGTTAGGAAGGCGGTGCTGAATTTGATGGATTTGACTGAGACAGGGTGGGGGGAGGGGAAATGAGGAAACTGGTGAAATCCGAGTTCATCCCTTGTGGTTGGAGGGTTCCTAGCCGGAAGATGAGGCGTTCTTCCTCCAACCGTCGTTTTGTTGTGGTATGACGATGGAGGAGTCCAAAGACCTGCATATCCTTGGTGGAGTGGGAGGGGGAATTGAAATGTTGAGCTACAGGGTGGTTGGGTTGGTTGGTCCGGGTGTCCCAGAGGTGTTCTCTGAAACGCTCCGCAAGTAGCCGGCCTGTCTCCCCAATATAGAGGAGGCCACATCGGGTGCAGAGGATGCAATAGATGATATGTGTGGAGGTGCAGGTGAATCTGTGGCGGATATGGAAGTTTCCTTTGGGGCCTTGGAGGGAGGTGAGGGGGGAGGTGTGGGCGCAAGTCTTGCACCTTCTGCGGTTGCAGAGGAAGGTGCCGGGAGTGGAGGTTGGGTTGGTGGGGGGTGTGGATCTGACGAGGGAGTCACGGAGGGAGTGGTCTTTACGGAATGCTGATAGGGGAGGGGAGGGAAATATATCCTTGGTGGTGGGGTCCGTTTGGAGGTAGCGGAAATGACGGCGGATGATGCGCTGTACATGGAGATTGGTGGGGTGGTAGGTGGGGACCAGTGGGGTTCTGTCCTGGTGGCGGTTAGAGGGGCGGGGTTCAAGGGCGGAGGAGCGGGAAGTGGAAGAGATGCGGTGGAGGGCATCGTCGACCACGTCGGGGGGGAAATTGCGGTCCTTGAAGAAGGAGGCCATCTGGGTTGTGCGTTTCCTGGATACTGCCTGACCTGCTGCGCTTTTCCAGCAACACATTTCCAGCTCTGATCTCCAGCATCTGCAGACCTCACTTTCTCCTCAAAGAAACACCTCTGGGAAACCCGGACCAACCAACCCAACCACCCTGCAGCTCAACATTTCAATTCCCCCTCCCACTCCACCAACGATATGCAGGTCTTTGGACTCCTCCATCATCACACCACAACAAAACGACGGTTGGAGGAAGAACGCCTCATCTTCTGGCTAGGAACCCTCCAACCACAAGGGATGAACTCGGATTTCACCAGTTTCCTCATTTCCCCTCCCCCCACCCTGTCTCAGTCAAATCCATCAAATTCAGCACCGCCTTCCTAACCTGAGATCTTCTTCCCGACCTCTCCGCCCCCACCCCAGTCTGACCTATCACCCTCACCTTGACCTCTTTCCACCTATCACATTTCCGACGCCCCTCCCCCAAATCCCTCCTCCCTACCTTTTATCTTAGCCTGCTGGACAAACTTTCCCCATTCCTGAAGAAGGGCTTATGCCCGAAACGTCGATTCTCCTGTTCCCTGGATGCTGCCTGACCTGCTGCGCTTTTCCAGCAACACATTTCCAGCTCTGATCTCCAGCATCTGCAGACCTCACTTTCTCCTGCAGTTATACAGGATCTTGGTGAGGCCTCATTTGGAGTATTGTGTTCAGTTTTGGTCACCTTGCTATCGGAAGGATGTTAATAAACTAGAAGGAGTGCAGAAGAAATTTACAAGGATGTTGCTAGGACTCAATGTTATAGGGAGAGATTGGACAGGCTAAGACTTTTTTCTTTAGAGCGTAGGAGACTGAGTGGCGGGAGGGATCTTATAGAAGTGTATGAAATTATGAGAGGCATGGAAAGGGTGAATGCACTCAGTCTTTTTCCCAGGGTTGGGGAATCAAGGACTAGAGGGCATCAGTTTAAGGGTAGAGGGGAAAGAATAAAAGGGAACCTGAGGGGCAACATTTTTACACAGTGGGTGGTATGCATATGTAATGAGCTATTAGCGGAAGTGGTTGAGATTGGAACATTAACAACATTGAAAAGGCATTTGGACCAATACATGAATAGGAAAGGATTAGAAGGATAAGAGGAGAAAGTGAGGGCTGCAGATGCTGGAGATCAGAACTGGAAATGTGTTGCTGGAAAAGGGCAGCAGGTCAGGCAGCATCCAAGGAGCAGGAGAATCGACGTTTCGGGCATAAGCCCTTCTTCAGGAATGAGGAAAGTGTGTCCAGCAGGCTAAGATAAAAGGTAGGGAGGAGGGACTTGGAGGAGGGACTTGGGGGAGGGGAGTTGGAAATGCGATAGGTGGAGGGAGGTCAAGGTGAGGGTGATAGGCCGGAGTGGGGTGGGGGCGGAGAGGTCAGGAAGAAGATTGCAGGTTAGGAAGGCGGTGCTGAGTTCGAGGGATTTGACTGAGACAAGGTGGGGGGAGGGGAAATGAGGAAACTGGAGAAATCTGAGTTCATCCCTTGTGGTTGGAGGGTTCCCAAGCAGAAGATGAGGCACTCTTCCTCCAACCGTCGTGTTGCCATGGTCTGGCGATGGAGGAGTCCAAGGACCTTCATGTCCTTGGTGGAGTGGGAGGGGGAGTTAAAGTGTTGGGCTACGGGGTGGTTGGGTTGGTTGGTCCGGGTGTCCCAGAGGTGTTCTCTGAAACGTTCCGCAAGTAGGCGGCCTGTCTCCCCAATATAGAGGAGGCCACATCGGGTGCAGCGGATGCAATAGATGATGTGTGTGGAGGTGCAGGTGCAGGTCCACACCCCCCACCAACCCAACCTCCACTCCCGGCACCTTCCCCTGCAACCGCAAGAAATGCAAAACTTGCGCCCACACCTTCCCCCTTACTTCCCTCCAAGGCCCCAAGGGACACTTCCATATCCGCCACAAATTCACCTGCACCTCCATACACATCATCTATTGCATCCGCTGCACCCGATGTGCCACATACTTACTGAAGAAGGACTTATGCCCGAAACATCGATTCTCCTGTTCCTTGGATGCTGCCTGATCTGCTGCGCTTTACCAGCAACACGTTTCCAGCTTAGAAGGATAAGAGCCAAGTGCAGGGAAATGGGGTCAGCATTGGTGGACATTTTGGTCGGCATGGACCAGTTTGGGCCAAAGGGCCTATCTCCGTGCTGTCGGACTCCATCACTCAATGACACATTACAGTACAGCATCTAGTAGTGATATTTTAAGATGTCCAAATATTTTACACTTCAGCATGTTCATGATTCCCCAGCACGTAATCCAATAGTGAGAGTGTTGCACTATCAAGCTGTCCTCTCAACTGAAAATAAAAAATCCCATTTGAAGAATATTGGCTCAGTGGTTAGCACTGCCGTCTCACAGCACCAGGGACCTGGGTTCAATTCCAGCCTTTGGTGACTGTCTGAATGGAGTTTGCACATTCTTCCCATGTCTACATGAGTTTCTGCTGGGTGGTTTGGTTTCCTTCTACAATCTCCTCGTATCTGCATGGATTTGCTCCAGTTTCCTCCCACAGTCCAGCAGTGTGCAGGTTAGCTGGGTTGGCCATGCTAAATTGCCCATAGTGTCCAGGGCTGTGGGGGAAAGGAATGTTTAGGAACACTGCTATTTGAGAAGTTCGTGCACAAGCAGAATTTATGAACAATTTAATGTTATACACAAAAGCCCTTAAAAAAATCCACAGTATTTCCTGAGCTAGAATCACTATTTATTCAGTAGTGAGGGGTTAATCCTATTCAGAGAAATGTAAACATTAAGGTTCACAAAATGTCACTCAGGTTTGTTACATCTTAAGAGAATTTATATGTCTCTATTCATGTGAATTTCCAGTCACGATTGATTAGATTCACAAAAGCCATCCTTTCGTGCCTGGATTACATTAATAATTTTGTGTAATTTTAACAGAACAGCTATAGAGTTATGCTGGCTCTCTGAATAGTGTTATTTTCCTTTAAGAGAGAAATTCAATATGGTAGCAATTGTGCCTTAGAGTTGCATTGTTTTATGTCCTTGATTATGATTTCCACTCCTTGGAAAATCTAACCCAATATTTCTATTCTATTTGTTTCTTTGTACATGTTATCAGAAAGGGTTCCTATTCTTTAAAAGGAAAAAATAGAGATGTTGTATAATAGCATAATTCTAGATCTGATGCGCCACTACATTTAAGGATAGTTATATTACATTGCAACATGTATTATTCCAGTACAAAGGCACCTGACTTACCTTCAGCCACTTTGTCTATGTAATCAAATCAGTGTAGTCAATCAGCTAGCTGTAATGTACAGGAACATTAGTAAACACAGAACCCAGACTCTGTGTCTAAACCTATCATGTTTTGTCCTTTTCCAAATAGTCAATATTGTAAATAAACTTCAAGACATCTCTTGTCGTAGACATTATACAGGATACAGGTTTAGAGTGATGCTGGAAAAGCACAGCAGGTCAGGCAAATCTGAGGAACAGGAAAATCGATGTTTCGGGCAAAAGCCCTTCATCAGGAATGATGTACTGCACCCTCATTCCTGATGATGGGCTTTTGCCCGCAACATCGATTTTCCTGCTCCTTGGATGCTGACTGTCCTGCTGTGCTTTTCCAGTGCCACTCTAATCTTGACTCTAATCTCCAGCATCTGCAGTACCCACTTCTGCTTATTATACAGGATACCATATAATAAACCCCAAACTGCATCAATCATGTTGCAAGATATACGATTTTGAGGGAACTGAACGAAGTAGATGCTAAGTTTTGGTCATAGGGGAATCAGAAACTAGAAGGTACAGTTTCAGAATAAGAGACCTTGCAATTAAGACAGATGAGAAAGTTCTTCTGTAGGTTCCTAATCTTTGGAATTTTCTACTCTGAGATCAGTGAAGGCTGGGTCATTGAATAACTTCAAGACTGATTTTCACAGAGTTTTGAACAACTCAGTCACGGGTTATGAGGAGCCAGCAGGTAAGTGGAGTTGAGGGCCATGATCCTCTTGAATCACAGAGCCGGCTCGAGAGATTGAATGGCCCAATTTTGCTCCATCTTTTCTTATCTTCTTATGTTCTTAGGTGGGGAGTAGGCTGTTCATGTACTGTTGGCATCAAAGATTTGACTGCAATGAGAATTTCAGGTGATATGAAATTACTTAAATTTGAAGTTCCTGGAAAACAATTTATGTTTGTAATTATTTCTATAAATGGGATTGATAGAATTTATTCAGTATATTATATTAATATGATTAATTTACTGATTTTTATAGAGGCTGAGAATGCAGTTTTTGATTGATAAGAGACAATGGCGTGAAAATGGGGATAGAGGATTAATTTGGACTTATATTGTATGCTGGAAATGTGTTGCTGGAAAAGCGCAGCAGGTCAGGCAGCATCCAGGGAACAGGTGAATCGACGTTTCGGGCATAAGCCCTTCTTCAGGAATGGGGAAAGTTTGTCCAGCAGATCTGGGGGCGGAGAGGTCGGGAAGAAGATCTCAGGTTAGGAAGGCGGTGCTGAATTTGATGGATTTGACTGAGACAGGGTGGGGGGAGGGGAAATGAGGAAACTGGTGAAATCCGAGTTCATCCCTTGTGGTTGGAGGGTTCCTAGCCGGAAGATGAGGCGTTCTTCCTCCAACCGTCGTTTTGTTGTGGTCTGACGATGGAGGAGTCCAAAGACCTGCATATCCTTGGTGGAGTGGGAGGGGGAATTGAAATGTTTCAGAGAACACCTCTGGGACGCCCGGACCAACCAACCCAACCACCCTGTAGCTCAACATTTCAATTCCCCCTCCCACTCCCGACCTCTCCGCCCCCACCCCAGTCTGACCTATCACCCTCACCTTGACCTCTTTCCACCTATCACATTTCCGACGCCCCTCTCCCAAGTCCCTCCTCCCTACCTTTTATCTTAGCCTGCTGGACAAACTTTCCCCATTCCTGAAGAAGGGCTTATGCCCGAAACGTCGATACTCCTGTTCCCTGGATGCTGCCTGACCTGCTGCGCTTTTCCAGCAACACATTTCCAGCTCTGATCTCCAGCATCTGCAGACCTCACTTTCTCCACTTATATTGTATGGTCTGACTAGCTTTGGAGGAGAATGCCAGTCAGTGAATTTTCTGTCAAAAGATGTGCTTGTCTAAATGGCCTCTTTCTGCACAGTAACCAATGTGAAAGTCCTTAAAAGTAGGGCTGACACAAAAACATCTGATTGAGTAGGGCGGGGGGGTGGGGGGGGGACGGGGGAGAGAGAGAGAGAGAACCGTTCAATACTTGTGTACTGTGTGGTAAACACTAGATCAGTTAAGCAACATAGAATGATCTCTTTATAATATTAAGATGCTTGTTAGGTATTTGATATACAGCAAATAAATCTGCGTTATTTATTCTTCTGATTTTGTCAATTTCAAAGACTAGGCTAATTGACATTGAACTTTATGCCATCAGGCTATTGTGTAATTAAGTACGCTAAACCAACAACATTTACAAAACTGTATTAAAAATGACTGGTTGTCCCAATGCTAAGCAGTTATGGGGTCAGATATGTAATTACACAGTGCTAGCTTATCAAGTGTGCAAAATATGCCGCAGGACAATATATAATGTACAGATTGCAGACATACAATTAGATGGACCACATGTCATTTGGTTAAACTTCTGTTTTGTCACCTCACAGGACATGTGTGTAAACAAGAAATATAAATATCCATGGGACTAAGTTCCCTGGACTTCAAGGATTAAAATGCCGTTGCTGAGAAACCACATCTGGCCTTGAGCTATAGTTTGGATACCTTCTTAACTCAAATCATGCTGGACCATAGATTTACTTTGAAGCTGGAAAGAACTTACAATATTCAATTTCATTAGATAAATGTGAAGTGTGGCATTTTGGTAAGGCAAATCAGGGCAGGACGCATACACTTAATGGTAGGGTCCTGGGAAGTGTTGCCAAACAACGAGTACTTGGAGTACAGGTTCATAGTTCCTTGAAGGTGGGATCACAGGTAGTAGGAGAGTGAAGAAGGCATTTGGGACACTTGTCTTTATTGGTCAATGCATTGAGTACAGGAGTTGGGATGTCATGTTGCGGTTGTACAGGATATTGATTTGGCCACTTTTGGGATACTGCATTCGTTCTGGTCTCCCTCCTGTAGGAAAGATGTTGTTAAACTTGAAAGGGTTCAGAGAAGATTTACAAGCATCTTGCCAGGGTTGAAGGATTTGACCTAGAGAGATAGGCTGGATTTATTTTCCCTGAAACGTCAGAGGTTGAGGGGTCACCTTTATAAAGGTTTATAAAATCATGAGGGGCATGGATGAGGTAAATAGACAAGGTCTTTTTCCCAGGGTAGAGGAGTCCAAAGCTAGAGGGCATAGGTTTAAAGTGAGAGGAGAAAGACATAAGAGGGACCTAAAGGGCAACATTTTCCCCCGAGGGTAGTGTGTGTTTGGAACAAGCTGTCAGTGGAAGTGGTAGAGGCTGGTACAATTACAACATTTAAAAGGCATCTGGATGAGTACATGAATAGGATGGGTTTAGAGGGATAAAGGCCAAATACTGGAAAATGGAACTAGATGAATTTAGGATATCTGGTTGGCATGGATGAGTTGGACTGAAAGCTCTGTCTCCATGCTGTACAGCTCTCTGACTCTGTAACTCACCAGGAACCTAGCACAGTGATGACCCTCAAACTGTCTCTCAAAGAAAAGACAAATTGCTGCTTATTACTTGTCACTCCATTTCTGTTTGTGGCAACAGCCAACACTTTATTTTGCTTTGGTTTCCAAACACAAATCCAATTCAAGTGCAGATAATAGACATTGAATGTACACATGTCTATGAAATATCATTTCAGTTTAACATCAAGAAACATTATCTATAAAATAAGAAATCTTTAGCAAATTTTATTAGTATTTGTTTCAGAATATGTGTTGCATTCAACGGTACCATTACCTCAACTGGAAGGTAGAAATTAACTAATTGGAAGAAGCACAATATAGACTCAATGAAACAAACTTACTTTGAGAATCTTGTCACCCGTAGTTTTAAATAATAAGCATATGCACATTGGCACTCTGCATTTTCAAGGGAATAGGAGTTGGCCAGTGTATTACAGAGCCTGTATTTGATAATCCCTTGCACTGTGCCAAGTGGGGAGCAGAATGAAAATGATCCCTTAGTGCAGTGTACTAAATTAGCCTTGTTGGCTGACATTTAGCTGTCATTCTTAAAGGTTGCTTATCTGAAAAGTTCAGTATTCTATTCACAGTGAAGTACATTAACATTGCCTTGAGCTGAATGCTGTAAATCTTGCTGATCAATTGACTTTCAGCCATCACCATGCAGGGCATAATTTAATCTCAGCATTTTGTTTGAGCACACTACGTGCTCAGAGTTTGCTTCAATTATGTGGCACACACATCTGTTACAATGTCTGTGTGCAAAGTGGGAGTAGTTTATTCAACCATCAGAACTCTAGAATTGTATCGAAATAATCCCTCTTGGACTGGCATCCTTTGGCATAGTTTAGGTGCAGAAATCCCTGTGAAAAATTGTCAGTTATTTCATAGTAACATTGGCATAATACCCTTGAGTGAATATCATTGCCTGCCAGTGGTATCATGCTGACACAAAGTGGCAGCACAGCAGAAAAAAGGTCCAAAGTTATAAAAAAAACGACAGCAGGGGTGAGACATTGAGCTTATCAAAGATGCCCATCTTCAAAGTGCCACAAATGCCCTTGGAAGTCCAGCAGCTACGACACTGAAACATTTGTGTGGTCATGCTTGTCATGGTACTGTTATACTCAGTGAATGTCATCCAGGAGTATGCAACCCACTTAGTTCATCTTTCTGACATCTGCACTGGGGCACGGCTACAGTCACATTACCTGAATCTGTGAAGGTGTCATTATCAATTAAGTGTTACGTTTGTGTCTCTTTCCAGATTGCAGTTTGAGATATCAACAACATCCCATAGTTGGTATATATTGTTGTATAAGGGAGTTCACTGACCAGGACTGTATGCCAAATTCTGAGGCTTAAGAGCTCTTTAAAAAAAATGTTGGCCATATCATTTCCAAAACTATTACTTCTTGATTGCGTCCAAAGATTGAGTACAAACATACACATGAAATATTTGTTTTCCTAAGTTTCATCATTTGAGTCCCTAAGACAAGCGACAATTGAAATCTTTCTTTAAAAAAAACTTAAAGTGCCTTATTCTAAAGGTAAAATGCAAATCTTTAACTCTCATTCATTCACCCTGTCACACTCACAATTGAGGAAGCACTAAGGTCAGTTGGAGATATGGGAACATAAGGCTTAGACAAATACATTTGGAACCAAAGTTAGCATGACCTAAAGAGGAAGTAAATCCTAAACGTATCTTGGAGGAAGAAGTTGCTGAAGACCTTTTGATAAAATACCAGTCCTACACCTGCTGATCCTAGGTGTCAATAGCAAGTAAGAACCTGTTTGTTCATGACGTTGTCAAATTCCAGTGGAGACAATACCTGTTCTAGGTCCCAATAATGCAGCCCAAACTGGTGAGTCAATCAGAAATACATGTCCTACCCACAAGACTCTACAATCAGGGAGGGGTAGGGAGTACCTCCATGGGGTTCTAAGCCAGTGTTCTGTGAAAATAGAGTAGGGTTTGGAGAAATACAGTACACAAAGCTTTTCACTGTACTTGTATACACGTGACAACAAGTCAAATCAAATCAAATCATATAAATTCAATATCCAGACAGTCCTATGGTTATTTTTCAGAAGCTTGCCTCATAAGATCAATGAAAGTGAACTGAAAGAATTTTTCATAGGATGCAGCAATGTGGTAAAGCTGCATATTGACAAGAATTGTGGCTGAAAGGGATTGGGAAACAACCCAAGACAAGAGTCTGAGCTCGCACACCAATGGGAGAAGGAGAGTTGGAAGGGCAGTAAGATCAGGCACCAAGCATTTTACCTCGTAGAATCACTTGTCTTTCTTTGCTCTTTGACATGTTCCTTGCCATTTTCATCTTGGGAACAATCATCCATGTCATACAAAGGTTTTTCACAGCTTCTTTGAACTTTGCTGGTAATCCTATGTCACTGTCAGTGTATTTTAACAACTGCCTCACTCACCATGTGCCCAGGCATACTTCCATATTTTGCTTTTATTATTTCACCATCTCCTCCTGGATTGCCTTGTATTGAAGTTTACCAAATTATTTACTTCGTAGAAGGGGTGCTGCCTCATCTTGCACACAAGGGTGATACCCTGAGGTAGTGAAAGATTTGCAGTTGAAGTTCGCCTGGTATACTATCAATCAAGGCTCGAGTTCCTTTTTTTATTCTGTGAGCTCTTTGTGAGACATTCTTGAGGGCAACTTCTTGATTACGTACAAAGATTGCGTACAAACATACACATGAAATATTTTAACTTGGAATCTATAAATAGTATGTTTTGTTAATTTATCATATCATGGAAGTATCCATACTGATGCAGCTAATGATGAATGATTCAAATTTTAGTATAATGGACTAAGAGTTACCAATTGAAAATCTAACTATGAATGGAATTCATTCCAAGGATTTGATGGGTTGGTTGGAGAAAAAAACTAGTTTCTTTGGTAAGTTAATCAAAAAAAAACAACGGGACATGATTTGAACATTTGCATTAGGTCATTTAGAAGAGAAAGCAGGAAGCATTTTTTGACACAGGATGGTGCAGATCTATAATTCTTTTCCCCATGAGGCTGCAAATGTTAGATCGATTTCAGCTTTTAAGACATAGAGATTTTATATGTATTAAAGGACAGGAAGCTGAGTGATGTAAATGGAGCAGAGATACAGACCACCAATGAATAAACAAGCTCAAGGTGTTGAATTCTCAACCTCATTTTTCTTTCTGCCTTGCTTACTTCAACATTTCTGTCAATTCATGTCTTTCAGCGTAAGTTTCAATTTTGTTATGACTTGCATTGTTTAATTCAATTTTATTAACACAAATCACAATGATCAGAAGATTCTCAAGTATCTCAAAATGCTTCACAGTCAATGAATTACCTCTGAATTGGGGTTACTGATGTTACATAGATAAATGCTAAAGGTTTTTTGCACACAGCAAGATCTCACATGTAGCAAACAAAGTAGGTATTACACAATGGATCAGATACAAACTCTGTGATCCTGCCATAATCAGAAGTGAATGATGGACAATTAAACAATTCACTGGAGGAGGTTGCTCCACAAATATCCCCATGATAGGGAGCCCAGCATATTAGCACAACAGCCTTCAACCAGAAATGGTAAGTGGATGATTCATCTCAGCCTCCTCCAGAGGTTCACCCAATTCAATTCACTCCATGTAGTATCAGGAAAAAGTAGGGGGCACTGGATGTTGCAATAGTACTGAAGAATCATGATTGAGAACTTGATGCACCCCAGCCAAGCTGTTTCAGTACAGCTATAACACTAGATTCTACGTGACAATGTGGAAAATTGCCCAGGTGGTGTTCTCGACACAAAAGTAGAACAAATCCAGTCAGCCAGTTACTGCCAATCAATCTCCTCTCAATCATCAGTAAAATAATGCAAAGTGTTATCAACACTGCTATCAAACAGTAATAACCTGCTGTATGACATGCAGTTTGATTCTGCTAGGAATGCTCCACTTCTGACCTCATTCCATTCCTGGTTCAAACATGGACAAAAGTGCCGAATTCCCGAGGTGAAGAGAGAGTGATTGCCTTTGGCATCAAGCCCACAGTTGGCAGAGTGTGGAATCAAGGAGCCCGAACAAAACCAGAAACAACAGGAATCGGGGGGAAACCTCTCTGATAGTTGGAATCATATCTGGCACATTGGAAGATAGTTGTGGTTGTTGTAGGTCAGTCATCTCAGCCCCAGGACTTTCTGCAGGAGTTCTTCAGGGTAGTGTACTAGGCCCAACCATCTTCAATTGCTTCAACAATGGCCTTCCCTCACCAAGAAGTCAGAGTTGGGATGTACACTGCTAATTGATGCCTAGTGTTGCACATTTGTGACTCCTCAGGTGCGGAAGCAGTACATATCCAAATGCAGTAGACCTGAACAATATCCTGCTTTGATCTGACAAGTGGCATGTATTATTTGTGCCACACAAATGCCAGGCAATGGCCATTTCTAACAAGAGAGAATCAAACAAACTCCTCTTGACATTCAGTGGCATTACCATTTCTGAATCCATCACTGTCAACATCCTGGGGTTACCATTCATCAGAAACTGAACTGTCTACCCATTAAATACCATGGCTACAAGAATAGGTCAGAGGTTAGGAATACCATAGCGAGTAACTCACCATTCGACCAAGTATCTCAAAAAAGGTTAAGTCATAAGACAAGAGCCCACAGTGTTGGAGGTAGTATATTGGTATGGATAGAGAACTGGTGTGGGGGCAGGAAGCAATGAGTATGGGTAAGGGATTATTTTTCAGGCTGGTGACCTGTGATTGATGGGGTTCCTTGAATGGAGGAAGTGAATGTACTATAGCCAATATTGCAGATGACAAAAGTGAATGGATACAAACAGTTTACAGACAGATATTGATGGGTCAAATAAGTGAGCAAAACTGCAAATGGCGTACAATATGGAATGATTCATAGTTGTTCATGTTGTACGGGAGAACAAAAGGCCACTTTTGGAATGTTGCATGCAGTTCTGGTCTCCTTCCTCTGGAAGGATGTTATGAAACTTGAAAGGGTTCAGAAAAGATTTACATGGATGTTGCCAGGGTTGGAGGGTTTGAGCTATAGGGAGAGGTTAAATAGGCTAGGGCTGTTTTCCCTGGGGCATTGGAGCTGAGGGGTGACTTTCTAGAGGTTTATAAAATCATGAGGGGCATGGACATAAAGAGACAAAGTGTTTTTCTTGGGGTGGGGGAGTCCAGAACTGGAGGGTATAGGTTTAGGGTGAGAGGGGAATAATTTAAAAAGGGACCTAAAGGGCAATTTTTTCACACAGAAGGTGGTACATATAAGGAATGAGCTGCCAGAGGAAGTGGTGGAGGCTAGTACAATTGTAACGTTTAAAAGGCATCTGGATTGGTATATGAATAGGAAGAGTTTAGAGGGATATAGGCTGGGTGCTGGCAAGTGGGACTAGATTGGGTTGGGATATCTGGTCAGGATGGGCGAGTTGGAAGGAAGGGTCTGTTTCCGTGCTGTAATCTCTATGACTCTATAACCATATCATTTAATTGGAAAAAACTGCAGAAAGTTGCAATGCAGAGGGATTTGAGGATATTTGTGCACAAAATCCAGGAAGCTTGCAGAAGGGTGCAGCAGGTAATCAGGAAGGCTAACAGAATGTTGGCCCATAGTTCAAAGGGGTTGGAGTATAAGAATAGGGAAGTCTTAGTGCAACTGTGGAAGTTTTGGACACCATATTGAAGGAATGATATCATTTCAATATAGGCAGTTCAGAGAAGCTTCACTTGGATGATCCCTGGTATGGAGGGATTGTCTCATGAGTAAAGGCTAATTGGGATTCTAGCCACTGGAGATTAGAAGAATAAAAAGTGATCTTGTTGAGACATATAGGATTTTTAAAAGGCTTGACAAGGTAAATTATGAGAAGATGTTTCCCCTCATGCGAAAGTCTGGGATCAAAGGGCACAGTGTAAGAAGACTTGAGAGTGTAACTTTAAGACAGTTACATATGAAAAGACTGAAACCAAAATGCCCATTCCAAAAGATGAGAGACTTAACAAACAATCCAGATCTGAGTCCTGTGATCTTATACTCCACAATCGCCTGATGAAGGAGCAAGGCTTCAAAAGCTAGAACTTCCAAATAAGCTTGTTGGAATATAACTTGGTGTTGTGTGATTTTTAACCTTGTTACACCCCAGTCCAACACCAGCACCTTCAAATCATGTCAGAATATAGGGGTGTCAACTTAAAACTGAGGTAAGGAGCAGTTTCTTCTCTCAGGGTGTTGTGAAGCTTTGGAACTCCTTGCCACAGAAAGCTGTCGGAGCAGAGTCCTTGTGTATATATAAGAAGGTTGAGATAGATGGATTCTTGATGAGTCAGGTCACAGGGAAAGGGCAAAAAAGCGAGCATGAAGAATGTCAGATCAGCCATGATCTTTATAGTATAGAACGGTGGAGCAGGCTTAAGGGGCTGCATGACCTACTGCTGTTCCTGTTTCTTATGGTCTTGTGTCTTTTTTTTATTCATTTATGGGATATGGGTGTCAGGGCTAGATCACCATTTATTGGCTATCTCTATTTGCTCAGACAGCAGTTAAGAGTCAACCACATTTTGTGGGTCTGGAGTCACATGTAGGCTATGGTTATGCAAGAAAGGGAGGCGGTGACATAATTGTTATGTGACTGGACTTGTAATCTATAGCAGCTGGTTGAACTTGCTTCCATTTCCAGATGTATTAATAATAGTGTCAGAATGGTGATTGTGATACTATTGTTGATTGTTGGGAACCTATCTGGTTCACTGTTGTTCTGCAGGGGAGGAAATCTGCCATCCCTACCTGGTCATGACTGCATGTGACTCCAAACCCACAAAATGTGGTCAATACTGAAATGACCTTAGCAATCCACTCATTTCAAGAGCTACCAGGGATGAGCAGCAAATTCTAACCTTGCAATGATGCACACATTCCATGAAAGAATAAATGACGGAACACAATCAAGCTGATTACTGATATCATGCCAACATAAATATTGTGTGCTATGGAGTCACCTGATATTTAATTCTGCCACCAGGCAGCTGGGAGGCCCTCCTCTTCCCCCGTTTGTAATGGGAAAGCATACTGATACTTGACCTGATGTTCAGTGCTCCTCTCCAGTTGACAGTTATAAGGTAGATGGGGGCCCACCTCTGGTTCACTAGGCGAAAGTGAGGACTGCAGATGCTGGAGATCAGAGTCTAGATTAGAATGGTGCTGGAAAAGCACAGCAGGTCAGACTGCATCTGAGGAGCAGGAAAATCGACGTTTCAGGCAAAAGAAGGACTAATGAAAGGCTTTTGCCCGAAACGTCAATTTTCCTGCTCATCGGATGCTGCCTGACCTGCTATGCTTTTCCAGCACCACTCTAATCTAGACTTCTGGTTCACTGCCTTCTGTAGTTTTGTGTACTATACTCTGCTTTCCTGCAAGAAGAGAAAGAAGGAACTTGTGATCGAGTGTAGTGTCATTTGTTGAACAGATGGATGGAGAAAGTTTGTTTGTGGATGACTGATGGAGAGACATGAAAATGCTTGAGGATTAATTGTTTATTGTGAATGAGCAGATGGGGAATGTGAGGAAGTGTAGAGTCAGAGAAACAAAGTGTATTTTCAGTGTATATTGGTGTGAGAAATGAGGAGCTAAAATAAACCTGGTGAGGCAAAACACTTAAGGCGCGGAGCACATCAGGATGGGGGCCAATGTGTAATCGTAATCATATTTTTGCCCTGCTTAGTTCATTCAAGCTGCTTTCAACTTTGAGTCTGTTCTCCTGCTACTCAGCTGGTGAGAAAATGCCAGTCTTCATTGTTTCACCTTTCCTCCCATCAATGAGTATCTGCCTGTTGGCGCTCACAGCCCCAGAAACACTTCCCAGGAGGTTTCTCGGAAAAAAAATGCGCAGCCTTTGAACTTTTTCCATTCTGCCAATTCATTTTATTCTGCCCTCAACAGCAGAATACATTAAATTGCAAGATTGAAATGTTAATGGTGTTGAAATCGCTCTACTCCCCCCAGCCTACTCTCTGGTTGTGAGGTCAGTAAATTATTTAGCAGTATAGTGGCTGTATTTAAAAGCCACTGATGGGCACACATTGCTTACTTATCTAGAGTGCTCCTGAACTCCTCCGCCTGCTTTCTTTTTGGTCGCTATGACTCTGTGCCAAATCACCACCTGTCTTTACTCACTTAGCCATTTGGAAAGCTCACATTTAAATTAATTTAAGCTGATTTTTCCTTCAGTTTGCCTTGGTGTTTATACAGTGCATAGCACATTAATGATGTTTAATATCAAGCATGCTGCAAACAGAATTGATTCATATGTAAGGCACCCAAGGTGAATTTGTTTATAGTTTGGCTCCAGTGAACTTTAATGCTGGCCAAGGTGCTGTACTGCATTGTCCAAAATGTTCTGTGCTTTAAAATAGTTGCAGTATAACTGGAAACAGCATTGTGTGTTAAGTGCACTCGATATGCACGAACTCTTATGATAGAGATACCAAAAATAGGTGCTGTTCTTTCAGCGTAAGTGCAAATCTTCATTTTCCTCAGTATTCCCTAGAACCATAGAATTCCTGTGGAAGCAGGCCATTCAGTCCACACCGCCCCTCCGAAGAGCATCCCACTCAGATCAACGCCCTTTATCCTATCCCTATAAACCTGCATTTTCCATGGCCAATTCATCTAATGTGAACGTCTTTGGACTGTGGGAGGAAATCAGAGCACTCAGAGGAAACCCACGCAGACACAGGGAGAAGTACAAACTCTGCACAGACAGTAGTTGGAAGATGGAACTAAATCTGGGTTCCTGGTACTGTGAGGCTAACCACTGAACCACCATGCTGCTCATAAAATAGAATAAATATTTTAAAAAGCAGGTATTTATCCACTTTTTTCACCAGAGGTGCTTATGGTGATCCATCGTTGTTCAGTAAATCCTTGCTGCATGTGATGCATGTGACATGCGTGTAAAACAGTCGGGTGTGCAATCCTTTTTACTTGTATCATTTGCAAAACACAATTACAAGTTGATACAACTGTGTTTAAATATATCTATTTCTGCTCAGATTGGACATTAAATCCAACTGGAACTGAAGATGCAAAAAGTCTTTTAAAGTCTTGTATTCTATTATGATGGCAGAATTTCTTTGGCACTTTATAGAGCGCAAGGTACATTTTTATGCTGATTTAGTTACAGTCTCAATTGAGGCTGTAAATTTCTTTAATTCAAACCTTCAGTTCATAGCTGAAAGAATGGCATACCAAAATTCAATGCTTCATGACTTATACCCTGAACTGTAACAAATGACTAAAGTTTTGTTTTGTTTTTTTGCAAATACTTTGACTTTAAATTATACAAATCTTATACTTATTACAGATTGCACTCTTTGTGGAACTATGGCCCCTATTGCAAGCAGTTCATTGTTGCTTAGTTTCTACTAGTTTGCATTTCCCCATTTTGCTGAGTAGTGACATAAATTGACCACTGCACGCATTTTCTTTGCTTTTGGAGTAAATGTCCTAAATTTATACTGCAATAAAAATTGTTTGGATGATTTTTTCCTGATCATACCAGAGTGAATCTCCTGAATTCTTAGATGACCATGGAATATGTCTTTTGTACAATAGAATACCTTCCTCCTGCATTTGGCTATGGTAGTTCACAAAGCTAACCTGCCCTTTTCTCTGTTGAGCACATTTCTGGTTTATCACTGATCATGAATGGGGGTAGTGCATGGATTGCACATGAGGGGAAGCCAGACTGTTTGCACTCATTGCTGAATTGAATTAGACCTCACTTTCACTGCAGTGAGAACCTTATCCCAAAATTTAAGAGATATGATAACTGGCAGGTATTGTCTAAGGAGCTATCAAGCTGTCATTAAAATCTTCTGTGCCTAAACTTTTGAAACACAAATGTCTGCCTGTCCGAGTTCAAAAGAAAGCTGCTCGGAGTTTCGATAACTGTTTACTCACCAGGATAATATTGTCTTCATAGTATTATTACTACTTGACTGCTTCCACAACCTATTATTATCACAGTGAGTGCTACAACTTCGCAGTTTGGTTAACAGCTTAAATTGATTATTAAAGGATTAACTGTCTTTAACATGGGGTTATGATTACAAATGGATCAACAATTTCATCATTTGGGGTACTATTTCCTAAGTCAGGTGAGGTGAGCCAGAACATTTTCTGAAAGTGCCCACATATCTCGTGAGTAAAAATCCAGACCTTAAAATTTTCTGTAACAAAATCAAAATACTGCAGATGCTGAATACCTGAAACAAAAACAGAAAGTGCTAGAGAAACTCAGTAAGTCTGGTAGCATCTATATATGGAGAGAAACAGAATTAATATTGTGATTCTAACATGACTCTTCTTCAGAACTCAATCATTTTACTACATTATCCCAGCAACCAGTGTAGACCACCCAAATGCAGTGTCAGAATAAATAACATGATGTCTTCCATCTCACCTTACATCAAACAGTTTCAAAACAGCATAGCCTTATAAACCTTGTAATTGTAACAGTATCAACAAAATGATTTGAAAACAGCTTTATTTTTGCATGTAGTTTCAGTGCGTGAATTAAATCTAGTAACAATGGTTTTGAAATTTTTGATCATTTTCTCACAATGTTCTTTCTTCCTCTTCCATTTTATTTGAAGTCACCACAATGCTGTTTGATCACCCATCTCCATCCCTTTCTGTTACCCACCCTATTCTCTTCTAATCCCAGTATATTTAAGTCTCTTGGTTCAACCCCCTTCCATCTGGTTTAATACTTGTTATTACAAACCTATCTGATGTTATTATTGGACAAATCAGATCCCAGACTGAAATCTGGCTTGATAGATCATGTTTGGTTTGTTTAATTTAAACAAGGTGGTCTCCCATTGAAACATTAGCATGAATGTTGCGGATTCAGTTTTAAAAATTAGATGCAGAAGATTAAAATACAATTAAATAAACCATTTACATAAATACAAGTTTAAGGATTTCAAAATTTATGGTAAATATATAATTCCACTAATCCCAAAAGCTTTGTGCAGTACTCGCACCATAGATAATTATTATGGGGCTCAAATTAAGTGGTACCTTGAGAATCTGACTGCCTCTTCCTGGAGTCATCATACAACTGGACTTCAACGTTTTCAATTTCAAATAATCCCTTCAGAGTTTTGACCAAACACTTCAGATCTGGAACTTTTCCCAAACACCTGGCATTGAAGTAACTATTTCCTCCCTTTCCCAGGAGCAACTGCTTTATAGTTTCAGTCAAGAACCCTGGCAAAGTTCTCAAATTGAAACTAAGCAAAACTCTTGTTTTAGGATGTTTTGAGAAGATTTGCAGCTTGGGGTTGAGGTTCTGAATGTAGGTTTGCGTGCTGAACTAGAAGGTTCATTTCCAAATGTTTCATCAGCCTACTAGTAACATCTTTAGTGGGCCTCTGGGCGAAGCATTGTTGATAATTCCTGCTTTCTATTTATATGTTTGGGATTCTTTGGGTTGGTGATGTCATTTCCTGTGGTGATATCACTTCCTGTTCATTTTCTCAGGGGGTGGTAAATGACCCTCTCTCACTAGTATCCTTACATGCAAATAAGGAAGGACACCACTTTGACTGGGATAACACATCTATCCTAGGACAAGCCAAACAGAGACATGCACGAGAATTCCTAGAAGCATGATATTCCAACTGGAACTCTATCAACAAACACATTGAATTAGACCCCATCTACCATCCCTGAGAAAAAGAACAGGAAATGATATCACCACAGGAAATGACATCACCAACCCAAAGAAACCCAAACATAGAAATAGAAAGCAGGAATTATCAACAGTGCTTCACCCGGAGCCCACGGAAGATGTTCCTTAGGGTGACAAAATGTCTGGAAATGAACCTTTCAGCTCAGCAAGCAAACCTACATCCAAAACTCTTGTTTCTTCACCAAAGACGGTTTTTGCTTAATCAGAAGAAAAACAAAATTTGCCTTCTAAACTGGAGTCAAATGCATAACTGTTTACTTTGTCTGCTGGTAAAATTCTCCCAATGTAAACAAAAACCCATTATTCTCCAGGAAGTCTTTACCTTACACTGTTTTAAAGAAATCACTGTGGCTACAGAAATGCAAGCTAATTAGCAAATTTGTTCTAATGCACAGAAAACTCATTTGCTATTTGTTCAAAGTGAAACTCCAAACTCAAAAATAAAATGTATTAAAATATATATTACATATTACAAGACAGATCTTCAACTAATTGAGAGTAGTCCCCTGCTAACACTCATCTCACTCCATAATCTTTTTCTCTCTTGCTCTGCAACTCATTAACAAATGATTTCAATTTTCCATCATCCCCTTTTGTCAGTGGTCCCACAATCTTCACTGACTCTGATGTGCTTGTTCCTCATATTGTTCTATTCTTTACTTGATATATCTGTCTCAGCATTTGTATCTCATAACTATCCAGTTGTTGTTCCTCTCTCCCTATTGTTGTTCCAACTTCTGCCTATCACAAAACTGATCTTTCAAATAACTTGTAGAATCTTCCATTCGTTTTCAATATTTTTCCATCATTGAACACACTGCTGCACTTCAGATGACTCCACTCAGAGCTAATTAGTTACTGAATTTCCATTCCATGCTTCATCTTCTGCCACTACTGACAAAGAGATTCTTGAAATGATACACAATGTCGCCACAATATTCAAGTTCATAAATGGAGTCAAATCTAGCATGTTAACAATGCACTAGCTTTTAATGTACACATTGATTTAAAAGGACAGAAGATTAACAATCCGCAATGAGATAAGATTCTCCAGCACTTCTTGGTTAGTTTATGTGCTTGCCTGTTGCTTTGTATAAAGGGCATCTCCTCCTTTGCTTTCTCATTAGTCGTAAGTGCTTGCTGTATTTGCTCATTAAATGTACATTAAATTCATTGCAGAGAGTTAAGTCTCATAACTAATGGCACAAGGTACTCTTTTAACAGCATGGTAATTATTAATACAATGCCAATCAATCTCTTGAAAGGAAAGGAAACAACTCAATCCATAGTATCAAGGACCCTTGTGGTACAATGATGCCCCTACTTCTAGGCCAGGAGACCTGGGTTCAAGTCTCACTTGCACCTGGTTTGTAATAACATCTCAGAGAAAAATGATTGTAAAATATTAAACTGGTGGAGTTGTATTGCTGTGTGTAGTAAGTTAATATTAGAATTTTAATAACTTGGATTTAAAAACAATTTACCACTTTTTGTCCTTCTCTCTTAATCCAAACATTTCAACCTCTCTTTCCTTCTCTTTTGGTATATGAATTGATTCTATTTCAACAGCCTTCTTTGTCCATCCTGTTTTTTTAATTCATAAAATCATGTCAATTTGTAGCAGCACAGTATCTCAGTGTTTAGTACTGCTGCCTTACAACACCAAGGACCCAAGTTTGATTCCAGCCTCAGGGGACTGTCTGTGTAGAGTTTGCATATTCTGCTTGTGTTTGCATTGGTTTCCTCCAGGTACTCTAGTTTCCTCCCACGGTCCAAAGATGTGCAAGTTAGGTAGATTAGTTATGCTAAATTGTCTGTAGTGTCCAATGATGTGCACGGTAGGTGGATAAGCCATGGGGAAATGTAGGGTTACAGGGATAGAGTAGTGGGGTGAGTCTGGGTGGGATGTTCTTTGAAGGGTCAGTTGAGCCAAATGGCCTGCTTCCACACAGTTGGGATTATGTGGTTCTAAGGAGATACATTATTGGTGCCCCCATTTACTAGTCTCTTAAATCTGCCATTACCCTCACTATGCTGTTAGTAGGTCACAGTTCCAGCAAGTAAAAGTGCAAAATATTTATAATTAGAAGTTCAACTAATAGTATCATGAAATCTCCCACTTGAACAAACTCTGTCCCTTTGTAAATAGACAAAGTGAAGAAAATACCCTGAATATAACCATTAAATCAGAGTGGATTGAAGAATTAAGTAACCTAATTGACAAGAGTTTTGGATCTTCTAACTTTGTCATAGTGCTGGGAGGCTCCAAAAAAATACGAGTCACTCCAGCCATCTGTATGTCTGTAATTACTAGATATTACTTGGATTTAGTCAACTAAATTGAAATTATTAAAGAACAGACATTGATGTTTTCAAAATATAACTTGTAAACTGTGAGAAATCTTATTTCATAATATTCTTTGTTCCTACCTCTACTTTTTATAATTTATTACTAGTCACAGCATGCGTTTGAAGATTAGGAATGGATCTATGTGCATTAAAATAATGTAACAATATAACAAAGGAATAAGACATTGGTATTGATTTAGTTCTTTGAAATTTATATTTGTATTTTAAATATCGACTTCAGTGCTGCTGGGCAAGTTCTATCAAAAAACTAATTTATATTTATTAGTTCATTTTATGACCTCAGGATCCTCCAGCATACATCTCATCCAATTAACTATTATTTTGTCAGTAAATGCAGCAACTAATTTGTGCAAGGTGAGATTGTGTTAACAGCAGCAAAATAAATGACCATGATAATAAAAAAACAAAGAACTGTGGATGCTGGCAATTTGACACAAAACCAGAAACTGCTGGAGAAACTCAGCAGGTCTGGCAAAATCTGTGGGGTCGAAATAGAATGGATGATGAAGAATCACTGATCTCGAAACGTTAACTCTGCTTTCCCCTCTCTGCCTGACAAGACCATTTTTTAAATTCTGGATCAGTGGCGCTGGAAGAGCACAGCAATTCAGGCAGCATCCGACGAGCAGCAAAATCGACATTTCGGGCAAAAGCCCTTCATCGGGAATAAAGGCAGAGAGCCTGAAGCATGGGGAGATAAGCTAGAGGAGGGTGGGGGTGGGGAGAAAGTAGCATAGAGGACAATAGGTGAGTGGGGGAGGAGATGAAGGTGATAGGTCAGGGAGGAGAGGGTGGAGTGGATAGGTGGAAAAGGAGCTAGGCAGGTCAGACAAGTCCGGACAGGTCAAGGGGACAGTGCTGAGCTGGAAGTTTGAAACTAGGATGAGGTGGGGGAAGGGGAAATGAGGAAGCTGTTGAAGTCCACATTGATGCCCTGGGGTTGAAGTGTTCCGAGGCGGAAGATGAGGCGTTCTTCCTCCAGGCATCTGGTGGTGAGGGAGCGGCGGTGAAGGAGGCCCAGGACCTCCATGTCCTCGGCAGAGTGGGAGGGGGAATTGAAATGTTGGGCCACGGGGCGGTTTGGTTGATTGGTGCGGGTGTCTCGGAGATGTTCCCTAAAGCGCTCTGCTAGGAGGCGCCCAGTCTCCCCAATGTAGAGGAGACCGCATCGGGAGCAACGGATACAATAAATGGTATTAGTGGATGTGCAGGTAAAACTTTGATGGATGTGGAAGGCTCATTTAGGGCCTTGGATAGAGGTAAGGGAGGAGGTGTGGGCACAGGTTTTACAGTTCCTGCGGTGGCAGGGGAAAGTGCCAGGATGGGAGGGTGGGTCGTAGGGGGGCGTGGACCTGACCAGATAGTCACGGAGGGAACGGTCTTTGCGGAAGGCGGAAAGGGGTGGGGAGGGAAATATATCCCTGGTGGTGGGGTCTTTTTGGAGGTGGCGGAAATGTCGGCGGATGATTTGGTTTATGCGGAGGTTTATAGGGTGGAAGGTGAGCACCAGGGGCGTTCTGTCCTTGTTATGGTTGGAGGGGTGGGGTCTGAGGGCGGAGGTGCGGGATGTGGACGAGATGCATTGGAGGGTATCTTTAACCACGTGGGAAGGGAAATTGCGGTCTCTAAAGAAGGAGGCCATCTGGTGTGTTCTATGGTGGAACTGGTCCTCCTGGGAGCAGATACGGCGGAGGCGGAGGAATTGGGAATACGGGATGGCATTTTTGCAAGAGATAGGGTGGGAAGAGGTGTAATCCAAGTAGCTGTGGGAGTCGGTGGGTTTGTAAAAAATGTCAGTGTCAAGTCAGTCGTCACTAATGGAGATGGAGAGGTCCAGGAAGGGGAGGGAGGTGTCAGAGATGGTCCAGGTAAATTTAAGGTCAGGGTGGAATGTGTTGGTGAAGTTGATGAAGTTGGTGGCGCCAATGCAGTCATTAATGTAGCGGAGGAAGAGGTGGGGAGTGGTACCGGTGTAATTACGGGAGATCAACTGTTCTACGTAGCCAACAAAGAGACAGGCATAGCTGGGGCCCATACGTGTGCCCATGGCTACCCCTTTGGTCTGGAGGAAGTGGGAGGATTCAAAGGAGAAATTGTTAAGGGTGAGGACCAGTTCGGCCAAACGAATGAGAGTGTCGGTGGAAGAGTACTGTTGGGGACGTCTGGAGAGGAAAAAACGGAGGGCTTGGAGGCCCTGGTCATGGCGGATGGAGGTGTAGAGGGATTGGATATCCATGGTGAAGATGAGGCATTGGGGGCCGGGGAAACGGAAGTCTTGGAGGAGGTGGAGGGCGTGGGTGGTGTCTCGAATGTATGTGGGGAGTTCCTGGACTAGGGGGGATAGGACAGTGTCGAGGTAGGTAGAGATGAGTTCAGTGGGGCAGGAGCATGCTGAGACAATGGGTCGGCCAGAGTGGTCAGGCTTGTGGATCTTGGGAAGGAGGTAGAACCGGGCAGTGCGGGGTTCCCGTACTATGAGGTTGGAAGCTGTGGGTGGGAGATCTCCTGAGGTGATGAGGTTCTGTTTTTAAATTGTCTGTAGGATGTAGATGCCACTGGCTAGGCCAGCATTAATCACCCATCCGTAATTGCCTAGCAGCCTGTAAAAAGTGAACCACATTGCTGTGGCTCTGGAGTCGCATGCAGGCCCAATCAGGACAAGATTTCTGTTCCCAAAAGAATGTTATTGAACCAGATGGGATTTTTCTGACAATCAACAACAGTTTCATGATTCTTATTATACATTTCACTCCAGACTTCTATTGGATTCAAATTCCAACCTCTACCATATTGGGATTTGAACCTGGGTTTCTGGATTATTAGATTAGTGCTAATCAGTTGGTGATAATCGCCAACTCATAGAATCCCTACTGTGCGGAAAGAGGCCATTCTGCCCATCCAGTCTGCACCGACTCTCTGAAGAGCATCTCACCCTATCCGTGTAACCTTGCATTTCCATGGCTGATCCACCTAGCCTGCACGTCCCTGGAAAATACAGGGCAATTTACCATGGCCAATCCACCTAACATGCACATCTTTGGATTGTGAGAGGAAGTCAAACCACCTGGTGGAAACCCACGCAGTCACAGGGAGAATATGCAAATTCCACACAGACAGTCACACAAGGCTGATATCAAACCTGAGTGCTTGGTCATGTGAGGCAGCAGTGCTAACAATGATCCAAGGTAATGTCCACACGTATTCTTCTGTTGTTGTTTGAGGAATAATTGTTATCCAGGAAAGCAAAGATATTTATTTTGTCTGATTTACCATTCCATCCAATGGTTTAAATCTGACAATTGGAGCTTATTTTAATATTTGTTTGAAACAGAGGAATTTACAGAACAATAGAAGGAAGTGGATTAACTCTAGATTACTCTGGGAAAGAGGAGATATGACCCTAATTGGCCATTGAGTTCTTGTACTGCAACACTCCTTGTTAGTGATTATTTTTGTTCAAGAGATTAGGGATACCACTTCTTTATTTAGTCAATCTGGGCTGGATTCTAAGACAGGTATCAAAGATTCCAATAAACAGTACTAACAGTCCATAAAATAATGGATATTTTACTCTTTATTTAGATGTAAGGCTGGGGTTTGAGTTCCTGTATTTGAAATAGCTACCAATTTGTGCATAGCAAGTCCCTACAGCAACAACACAATAATGAGCAGATAATCTCTTTTAATGAGGGCACTGTAAAAAGTTCCTTTGCTTTGAACTGTAATTGAGTAGACAATATTTCCTTTCCTCTAGACTGGACTGGATGCTTAGTAATGATACCAAGTTCAGTCAATTCCTGAACACACCATGTGATTCAACACCATCTAAGTGACACTTTTAAAATTTTAAATTTTTTTAAATTCACTACTTGAAACAATCAAGACTCAAGATCCCAATCTTGTACATTGTCAGTTTCAGAAGTGGATGACACAACAATATATTGATTTGATTAATTCAATGTATTTATGGAACTTCCACCAACATTCTTTGTTTCTCCTCTGATCATGTCAGCAAAAAGGCCTGTGTTAATTTTTTTCAGAGGAATAAATAGTTCAAATAGCATGTATTTTGTGAGAATCTCATCCTGTAAGTTAATGTTATCACATTTATTCAAATCTAGGGTGGTTATTATTACAGGGAAGCAGAAAAATGGAGCCAGACACATGATGTGCCAGAAATTATGCTTCAAAACATGACTGAAATCATTACGCCCAGAAAATATCAAGGAATTGAGTACTTCACTTGTCACTAATTAAAGGGAATTGCAATAAAGAGAGATAAACATGTTTATGGAGCCTTTTGCAAACACAGGATTCCTTAAAGCTCTTCACAACTAATGACACAACTTTTGAAGTATAGTCGCTGTTGTAATGTGAAAGCAGTTTGGACACAGCAAGCTCCCAAGAGCAACAATGTGATAATGACCAGATAGAGAAAAAGACAATATAGAAAATTGAAGGTCATTCAGCCCTTCAAGCCTGGCCCACCATTCATAAGATCATGGCTGATCATTCAATTCAATTATCTGTTTCTACTTATCCCCTGTATCCTTTGATCCTTTTAGTCCAAATGCTATATATAAGTCCTTCTTGGAATCATAGAATGTTTTGGATGCAACTACTTTCTATGTTAGTGAATTCCAAAGGCTTGCCACTCTCTGGGTGGAGAAATTTCTCCTCATCACAGTCCTAACTGGTTTACCCTGTAACTTTATACTGTGACTCCTGGTTCTTGTATTCCCCGTTATCAAGAACATCCCCTGCATCTACCATGTTTCGTCCTGTTTGAATTTTGTGTTGCTTTGAGATTCCTCCTGCCCCCGCCTTCGTTTTTCTGAAGTCCAGCATACATGTACCTAATCAATTGTGGGTGGCACGGTGGCACAGTGGTTAGCAGTTCTGCCTCACAGCGCTGGAGACCCAGGTTCAATTCCCGCCTCAGGCGACTGACTGTGTGGAGTTTGCACGTTCTCCCCGTGTCTGCGTGGGTTTCCTCCAAGTGCTCCGGTTTCCTCCCACAGTCCAAAGATGTGCAGGTCAGGTGAATTGGTCATGCTAAATTGCCCGTAGTGTTAGGTAAGGGGTAAATGTAGGAGTATGGGTGGGTTGCGCTTCGGCGGGTTGGTGTGGACTTGTTGGGCCGAAGGGCCTGTTTCCACACTGTAATGTAATCTAATCTAATCATGTAATCTAATCTAAAATTAGACCTCTCCTCATCTGCCATTTCTGCCATCCCAGGAGTCAGTCTTGTAAACCTCTGCTATATTCCCTCTATAACAAGAACATACTTCCTCAGAGAACGAGACCAAACTGCGCACAGTAGTGTGATGTTTGTCCCTTAATTAACATTGTGCAGAGTGCTAGGATAATTTCCTTGCATTTCAAAGTAGCGTCATAGGATCTTTTATATCCACCTGAAAAAGCAGACAAGGCCTCATCTAAATAATATCCAACAGACAGCACCTTCCTCAGTGCACCATTTTCTCAGTATGACAGTATGGTGTCAGCCTAGATTCTTTTGCTCACATTCTTGGAATGAATTCCAGACTTCTTAGCCAGAAGCAGGAGTGCCAACTGAGACATCGTAGATACTTTTGCCAAATGAACTGTAATGTCAGTTCAAAGTAATTTCTCATAGAGTTAACAACAAAATAATGAATGCTAAAAAAAAATTATTCACATGAAGTAATCGGGCAATGTATAAAGCTTGTAAAAGATGTTATATAGGAAAAATGACTGTGATCAAAAAAGGACAGCATGCAGGTTTTGATACAATGACTATATCCATTCAGCATAACTCAGCTGAACTCCCCTGTGTGATATTCAATACATAGAAGAATAAATAATTGTTTTTCAAGCTCTCCTAAAAGTGGAAAACCTCTTCAGTAAGGAAAAACAATTATTGATTGAACTCCACAGCTTGTGACGATTATGGAGACAGAGTTATAGTACGAGGGACTGAGTAATGGGTTTGAAAGTGGTTCCTGAAGGAATTAATTTTTTGATTAATTATCATTATTTTTTAGTGTATTTAGAAATAGTCAATGCTGTAAAATCATTTATTTGATGTCTTAATGGGGACATGTTATAGCACGTTCAATGTGATTACTTATGCCCATCAATGTCTATTTGGCAGAAAACATTCAAGGGTTAACTTTAAAAAGGGAAATTTTAGCAGGAGCTTCCCTCATGCAAGTTAAGATTTAAAAAAAAGGTTTGACTAAGATTTAGGAACAGTATAAAAACTTGCATACCAATGTAAGCATGCAAAGAAAGAAAACCATTTGGTTAATTGTGATTTTAGTTATTGACTTTTAGGGTGGAAAGTCATGCTGTAGTCTAGTTTTCTCAGTTGGATTTTCATAAATAAATTCCATTTTATTCATGGCGTTAGATTGTATTAGTTTTTGTGCTGCTAAGAGAAGTTTTGTTGAAGCTTTTTGTCTTGTATTCGTCAGAATAAAATGACAAAATATGAAATCTCAGCCAATAATTTGAACTGGAAGCTGACTCAGGATGATCTGTGAATTCACATGGGAATGCTTTTCAGTTTGCTGAGAACACGCTTATGCATTGCACTTAATTCAAATACAGAAAAGCTGAGGTACAGCCACTCTCTGCTGCATTCCACATGGCAATCCCTTAACCAATCAAATTCCACTTGCTTGGTTTGAATTTAAATGAAAGCTCCACAGTTAACTGTGTCCTGTTTTTTTCCCACTCCCCAGAGGCTGGTATCCCATCACCAAGTTACCCTTTATTTACATGTGCAGAATCCTTTGTATCCTGGTTTATTCATCATTGCAATGTTAGTGACAATCAGTGTTCACTGCTCAACCAATCACACCCTCTTCTTATACAATATTAATTGTTGTTTGAGATTTGCAATTCTGTCTTGATGAGTGCAAGATGAAACACTTTCTTTCAACAATACTCAAGCAATTTTTTTTTCCAATTATTTGTTACATTTTCGTATCTCTAAAATACGTTGGAATTGTGCACATAATTTTGGTTGTCATATTTTTGGTTTTGGTGTTTTTTTGGAGGTAGGTGGATGGAAAGGGAGCTTTAAATGACCAATATTGTTTTAACATAATATCTAGTAAATCATCAGAACATTTCCTTTTACTGTCTGGAACGCAGATAGATTTGCTTTACTCAGGACCACAGAAATGGAAATTAATTTGCTGAGAGCACATTTATGGTCATTGTATTCTTCACAATAATTCACTGTTTATAATAGTGCGTAGAAAATTTCTACATAGCCTGCTCACCTCAGCACACTCAGTATTCCACTTGCATGTTTTGATGCATGCAGCACTGTGCCAAGAATGTGGATTTATTAAATCTATTTATCAAGATATGATATGCCAAGTGGCTCAATATTGACAGTCCCAGTCAGACATGATCTCTTACAAGGATCAAGTGGTTTCACAGATTGTTTGATAAATACTGTTGTTTTATTATTGCTTCTTTTTATTTCACTAGCCTGGGTTCTGTGATAAGGGGCAAGTGCATTTGGCCAGGATGAGGTAATGGCATTGTATACAAGTAATCTGCAGGCCCAGGCTAATAATCTGGAGACATGGGTTTAAATCCTGTGATGTAGATGGTGAACTGTTACTTCAATAAAATCTACAATTAAAAGCTAATCTAATGGTGACCATGTAATTATTGCCAATTGTCGTAAAATCTCGTCTGGTCCACTCATGCCTTTCCTTAAGAAAGAATTTACCTGGTCTGGCCTCAGTATAAGTCCAGACCCGCAGCAATGTGATTGACTCTTAATTTTGCTTCTGAAATCGCCTAGCAAGCTACTCAGATCAAGGGCAATTAGGGATGGGCAACAAATGCCATTGACGCCCATATCTAATGAAAAAATGAATTCTCTGGAGTTTGGAAGAATGGGAGATGATTCCATTGAAACATATGAGATCCTGAATGGGAGAAGATAGCATAGCAAAACCAAAGGTAAACATCTGGATGCGAAATCTAGAACACAAGCACTGTTTCAGGATAAGGGACCAGTCATTTAGGACTGGTTTAGGATCATTATTTAGGAGAATTTTCTTCACTTGGAGGGTTGTAAATTTCTGGAATACTATATCACAGAGGATTGTGGAAGCTCTGTTATTGAGGATAATAAAGGGTAAGATCAACAACTATTTAATCTCTCAAGGGATGTGGGGAATATTTGGGAGAGTGGAATTAAGTCAGAAATATCAACCAGATTGGTCAAGTTGCCCTACTCCTGTTTCTTATGTTCGCAATGTTATTGTTATATTAGCCTGGCACACATGACCAAAAAATAAATAGTGCCACCTTTATTATTGTCAGCCTGTTTGTTCTGGTTGTACACAGCAGTGTGCCATCTCCCCCAGACAGGTACTGAACAGAGATATTGGGACTGTATTTGTATTCATTGTGCTCCCAGCATTTCACAATGAACACATTTCTAATGTGAGAATGCAAGGTAACCAATCTACACACATTAAATGTATTCATGTGCAGCAGTCTGCAGGGGTTAGATCAATGCAACACGCAGTATGAACCCTGAGTCATTCTGTTGCTCTTGCTACTCCGTGAAACTGATAACAATGCTCCATGTCCAGGCCAATTGGCTTAATATTATGATGACTCCACAGGCAGAATGAACGGGTGATTGAGTGCTCTCACAAATAATAATGGATAAGCAGGTTTAGCAGTTTCTGTACAGTGAGAAAAGACAATATTTCAAGTCCAGTATGCCATCATTGCCATTTCAGAATTAGAATCATCACAGAAGTTTTTTTCAGCAAACATGCCACATTTCAAAGTATCTGAACCAGTTTCTTAGAAGCTATTTCAAGACCAAAATACTGCTACTGATAGAAGTGTGAAATAAAGGTAGAGGATGTTGGAGGTATGCAGTAGGTCTAAGTGAATGTTTCACAACAATGACCTTGCATCTGCATGACTTGGAGGTGCTGGTGTTGGACAGGGGTGGACAAAGTTAAAAATCACACAACACCAGGTTATAGTCCAACAACTTTATTTGGAAGCACTGGCTTTCAGAGTGCTGCTCTTTCATCAGATGGTTGTGGAGAATACGATCATGATCACAGAACTTATAGCCAAAGGAGTCTAGTGTCATGGAGATGTCAAACATTAAGCAATTTTTAGATTAAATCCTTTAGAATGGGATATGCTGTTTCTGTTCTTTGATATGTAAAAACTAGAAATTCTTTTAAATTATACTCTCAGGATAGCTCAGCCTTTCCAACAGTAGGCGTGAAGTCCAAAAGCTAATGCTTCCAAATAAACCTTTTGGACTGTAACCTGGTGTTGCCCCCCTAGTTGACTCCCTCCAAGCACCCCATCCAAATATAAATGATGGGGGAAGGGGGCAGGATAGGGGCTAGGGAAGGTGGTGCAGCTGAGGGGGGCATGGATCATGATGGCACCCCAATATAGTGACGTAGAAGTACATGAGTAATTAAAAGGGGCAAAATCCTAGGTCCATCAGAATGAAGGGGAATAAATCCAGCAAGATAGTATGAGCTGGTGGCACAATCTTTCTTGACAATTGCTCCATCATTAGAACATGGAGTGTCCAACTCCAATGAACCCTGCCCCTCCCCACCTTCCATAGCACCTGCATCATTTGAGTGGTAGAAGCTGTTCCATCGTTGACAAAATGCTGGTGAGTGCACTAAGTTGGGATGTTGACCAGGTTATTTAGCAACCCATTTCTGTGCACTGGGTGGTAAATCCAGTTCCGTGATCACTCCTGGGAAAGTTCCCCGATTGGGGGAATGCATTGGCACGCTGTTCAGAAGTGGATTCTCACTGCAACGCCAAATCTGCTGTCTTGGGGCTAGAAAAATTCAGTTTATTCAATCTCTTTCTGTGCAGATGCTGCCTGGCCTTGTTGACTTTTTCCACATTTTTTTTTGTTTTATTCCCATGGAGCAAAGCATCTTGAATTCAGACCAGCTTTTTAAAAGGTATTCTGGTGCAGATGATAGTTTAAAGGTTAATGATATTTCTTTGATGTTGTTTCCTCCGACAGTAATAAGCAATTTGTTAGCTTGATTAATGTTAGCTCATTTATTGATAAACACTTTGCACCCACTGAATTAAAAAGGCTTTGATCTCTAATTGTGGCTAACGACAGTGAGTGATACAAAACAGAGATATGCACAAGCAGGGACTGATGCTTTTCAATAAAGGACACTGATATGACTCTTGGTATCTTAAAGAGAAAGCTCCAAAGACCTTTGCCGAGATGAAGAAGTCAGATATTACTGCAGACTAGCTAGTGGACATAATGTTTGGCAAATTACCTTATTTAACAATGTTGGGAAGTCTGGAAAATTGTCTATTTTCTATCATTTTGAAAGTAAGTTGAGCTTTAATGTTTGAATTAAGTGAGTCTGATTATAGTAGCTGTTCTGCATATTACTGTGAAAGTAAAAAAAGTTATATATTCATATCAAACCGTCTCTCATCAGGTGCTTCCTTGATTCATCTTCAGAGATGTTGAAAACACATTTAGCTGGCAGTCACGATTACTCAGGTCAGATCACAAGGTGATGATATTGGTACACCAATGGTTTACACCCTTGTAAAAATAGATTCAAGGCAGGGAGTCAAGCATAAATGTACGATACTCATAATATGATATTTTTAAACCCTAAGCAGTACATATGGCAGTGGAATTGATAACTAAACTGTTTCTTTTACAAGTAACCAACCTACAACAGCAGTTTTGCAATGGATGTCCCATGTAATATCTATACTATGATCTACACTGTTATAGCTCTCATCATGGTGAAGGATTTTAGTGTTGGGAATGGACCACTTTCCATTTTAAGCTGCCAGTGCCAGCATTAAACATTCCCTCATGTCAGATATAAACAAGTAGATATAAAGGCCCATTTAATCTCCCCTAACTATGTTCTTCAGCCACAACCTGTGGTGAGCTAACAATGCATGACCATTGATGTTTATTTTTCCTCCACCTCCCATTGTGGTTGCACTCTATCTCCAAGGATCCAGTTATATATCTTGCTGCTCCTCAAAATTAAACAAAAGTCAGTTACCATACCTGCTGATTTGTAATCTTTTTTCTTCTGGTATATCAGTGGAAAAATATTCCTTCCTATTTTAATACACATAGGATTATTGATAAATACACAAATGGTTGTAAAACTGTAGTCAGCAATGCTTTGTACTGAAAAAAAAGTAATTTGTGAAAGTTTTGCCTGCTGCAGTTACCTTTAAAGCACAGACAGGACCATGAGTGAGCAACCACTGTTTCTGTGACCTCCCTTAACACTGTGGTCGAAAATTATTTTCTGGCCTCATTGAAATTGCCTCTTTCTCCTGACTGCTTCTGCTGCTTGTCTCACCGTGTTTGCTATTCTCATGAAAATTGCATTCAGCTGCAAGCTTTCATTATTGTTATCTACAGTCCAGGTCCCAGTAATTCTGATACAGTCACCTTTCAAACCCGAGTTTCAAATGGGCAGTGGCAGACAGCAGGTAACAGAGAAAAATACATGACAGAGAAAAGTCATGTACATGATTACAATGAGGAAAGAAAAGTCTGCAATGTTATAATGCCTTTCATGAACTTAGGACATCCTAAAGAACTTTACAGCCAATGTTAACTCTGCTTGAAGTCTAGTTGCTCTGTAATATGAAACTCAAGGCAGTCAGTTGGTATACAATATGGCCCCACAAGCAGCAATGAAAGTCATAACCAAATTGTGTTAAGCTGTTGGCTATCAGGCAAATTCCCCTGCTCTACTTTGAACAGTTTAATAAGATCTTTGTTGTCCAAAATGAGAGCAGATGAGATCTGCTCTCATCCTCATTTACTGAGAATTTAATGTTTGATGGGCAAGTTAGCAACTCTATGACAATCCAGCTTTCTCTCAATACTGCATTGTAATTCCAACCTAGGTTCTGTGCTCATGTTCTCAAGAGGGCTTGAACCCAGACCCAGCAAATGTAGGAGCAATGTCTTACTCTAAGTCATGAGTGACACCATCTGAAATAAGTGTTTACCAAACTAAGTCTGAGAGGTTGTCCTCCATTGTGCAGGTGAAATTCATCTATCAAAGAAGATTGAACAGTCCCATTGAGAATCTGGGGTGCGGTGGTAATGTTGCTATCTTTGAGCTAAGATACCTGGGTTCAAGTCCCACTTGCTCCAGAGATGTATTTAATATCTCCAAACTGATTGAATGGAAAATATCTGAACATGTCCATTCCTTCATAATTAACAATTGACCAAAATATTGACAAGTTTGAAAACTGAATGTTCCCATGATTAACTATGGAGTCATTAATTATTGAGGAAAAAAAATCCTCATTTTTGTTAGAATTGGAATTTCAACTTTATTACTGTGCTGTATTGAATTACTATGGAAGAATAGCAATAACATCTAATTTACTGGCTTGATGTTCAGTTCACTGGTGGGATAATGTCAACATCAGTTGGCTAATCATAATTACAACAGAAGGGACACCAGCAGTGGAATTGCACAGTAATTACAACATAGAAGAAGACTGTTTGGTCTAATATTGGTATTTTGCGTGTTTTTGGTGTTCCTTTATGCTAGGTATGACTCCAACCAGGAGAGGATTTTCTCCCTGAGTCATACTGACTCCAGTTTTGCTCAGGTTCCTCAATGCCATACGTGGTCAAATGTTGTCTTGATGTTACTCCCACCTCACCTCTAGAGTTCAGCTCTTTAGACAACATTTGGACTGAAACTGTAGTAAGACCAGGAGACAGATTGCCCTGGCAGAACCCAAACTGAACATTAGTTTTATTCCTTTGCTAGTGCTGCTTGATAGCATTGTTGTTGACCCTTTCCAACACTTTGCCGATGATTGAGAGTAGACTGATTTGGTGGTAACTGGACAATTTGGATATGTCCTTTTCATACAGAGGACATATCAGGGCAATATTTCACATTTCTGAGAAAGGGTCACTGGATCCAGAATGTTAATTCTGATTTTTCTCCATAGATGCTGCCAGACCTGCTGAGGTTTTCCAGCTATTTCTGCTTTTGTTTCAGCAATTCGCAATGCAGGGAAGATGTCAATGTTGTGGATGTACTGGTTTGCCTTGGCGTGGTTAGTTCTGGAGCATGTCTTCAGTACTAATACTGGAATAGTGACAGAGGTCACAGCCTTTACAGTATCCAGTGCCTTGCTTGATGTCACGTGGAGTGAATCAAATTGCCTGAAGATTGGTCAAGATGGATTATTTACTTGCCACACTTCTGGCTGAAGATGACTGGTATTGACAGTGATGAAACTATTCTCAGCTATTGTGAAATCCCTCCTAGACCACTTACAGTGTGGAAACAGGCCCTTCGGCCCAACAAGTCCACAACGACCCGCCAAAGCGCATCCACCCAGACCCATTCCCCTACATTTACCCCTGCACCTAACACTACGGGCAATTTTTAGCGTGGCCAATTCACCTAACCTGCACATTTTTGGGAAGAAACCGGAGCACCCGGACGAAAAACCCAACAGACACAGGGAGAATGTGCAAAGTCTACACAGTCAGTCGCCTGAGACAGGAATTGAACCCGGGTCTCTGGCGTTGTGCCACCGTGCCGCTCACTGTTATCCTTTTAGAGATTGAAAACTGACATCCTTATAAGTCTGACCTACCCATGACTCCAGAATCAATTTAGTTGTCTCTTAAAACCCTTGAAATGGTCTAACAAACTAATCAGTTCAAGGGCAATAAGGGATGGACAACAAACATTGCCTTGCTAGCAATGCCACATCTCATCAAATAATTTTAAAAGTAAATTTCAATTATCTAAACAATTTAACTATAAATTCTAGATAATGGGACATTTCCAACACATAATGTTGCTGTTTCTTAGATTCAAATTTTATGTTGCACATTTTGTCAGAGAAAAGATGCACAACAGGGAACTCTTGCAAATAATCAGCTTATGATTGGGGTTGATTAGCTCAGTTGCCTGGATAGTTGGTCTGCAATACAGAATGATACCAACAACAAGTGTTCAATTCCCACACTCCCTGAGATTACCACATGGACTCTTCTCAACCTCTCCCCTGGTCTGAAGCATGGTAACCCTTAGTTTACCATGCCAGCAGTCATCTCCTTCTCATGGAAGAGTTGGACAATGGCAATTTTACCTCTACCTTGAATTCATGGTGCATGATTCAACACTTTCTTAATTTTACAAGAATTTACTTCATGGTTATTCTGAATTTCAGTCTATTTTCAGAGTGCCTGCACATAAAATCATAGAGATGTACAGCACAGAAACAGATCCTTCGGTCCAACCTGTCCACACCGACCAGATATCCCAACCCAATCTAGTCCCACCTGCCAGCACCTGGCCCAAATCCCTCTAAATCCTTCCTATTCATATACCCATCCAAATGCCTCTTAAATGTTGCAATTGTACCAGCATCCACCACATCCTCTGGCAGCTCATTCCATACAAGTACCTCTGTGTGAAAAAGTTGCCCTTTAGGTCTCTTTTATATCTTTCCCCTATCACCCTAAACCTATGCCCTCTAGTTCTGGACTCCCCGATCCCAGGGAAGACTTTGTCTATTTATCCTATCCATGCCCCTCATAATTTTGTAAACTTCTGTAAGGTCACCCCTCAGCCTCTGACGCTCCAGGGAAAACAACCCCAGCCTGTTCAGCCTCTCCCTATAGCTCAAATCCTCCAACCCTGGCAACATCCTTGTATATCTTTTCTGAACCCTTTCAAGATTCACAATGTCTTTCAGATAGAAGGAGACCAGAAATGCACGCAATATTCCAACAGTGACCTAACCAATGTCCTGTACAGCCACAACATGACCTCCCAACTCCTGTACTCTGACCAATAAAGGAAAGCTTACCAAGCGCCTTCTTCACTATCCTATCTATCTTCGACTCCACTTTCAAGGAGCTATGAACCTGCACTCCAGGTCTCTTTGTTCAGCAACATTCCCTAGGACCTTACCATTAAGTGTATAAGTCCTGCTAAGATTTGCTTTCCCAAAATGCAGCACCTCACATTTATCTGAATTAAACTCCATCTGCCACTTCTTAGCCCATTGGCCCATCTGGTCCAGATCCTGTTGTAATCTGAGGTAACCACCTTCGCTCTCCACTACACCTCCAATTTTGGTGTCATCTGCAAACTTACTAACTGTACCTCTTATGTTTGCATCCAAATCATTTATGTAAATGACAAAAAGTAGAGGGCCCAGCACCGATCCTTGTGGCACTCCACTGGTCACAGGCCTCCAGTCTGAAAAGCAACCCTCCACCACCGCCCTCTGTCTTCTACCTTTGAGCCAGTCCTGTATCCAAATGGGTAGTTCTCCTTTTATTCCATGAGATCTAACCTTGCTAATCAGTCTCCCATGGGGAACCTTGGGAGTCCATATAGATCACATCTACTAATCTGCTCTCATCAATCTTCTTTGTTACTTCTTCAACAAACTCAATCAAGTTTTTGAGACATGATTTCCCATGCACAAAGCCATGTTGACTATTCCGAATCGGTCCTTGCCTTTCCGAATACATGTACATTCTGTCCCTCAGGATTCCCTCCAACATCTTGCCCACCACTGAGGTCAGCCTCACCGGTCTATAGTTCCCTGGCTTGTCTTTACCGCCCTTCTTAAACAGTGGCACTACGTTTGCCAACCTCCAGTCTTCTGGCACCTCACCTGTGACTATCGCTGATACAAATATCTCAGCAAGAGGCCCAGCAATCACTTCTCTAGCCTCCCACAGAGTTCTCGGGTACACCTGATCAGGTCCTGGGGATTTATCTACCTTTAACCATTTCAAGACATCCAACACTTCCTCCTCTGTAATCTGGACATTTTGCAAGATGTCACCATCTATTTCCCTATAGTCTATACCTTCCATATCCTTTTCCACAGTCAATACTGATGCAAAATATTAATTTAATATCTCCCCCATTTTCTGTGGCTCTACACAAAGGCTCCCTAGCTGATCTTTGAGGGGCCCTATTCTCTCCTTAGTTACCCTTTTGGTCTTAATATGTTTGTAAAAACCCTTTGGATTCTTCTTAATTCTATTTGCCAACGCTATCTCATGTCCCCTTTTTGCCCTCCTGATTTCCCTCTTAAATATACTCCTACTTCCTTTATACTCTTCTAAGGATTCACTCAATCTATCCTGTCTATACCTGACATATGCTTCCTTCTTTTTCTTAACCAAACCCTCAATTTCTTTAGTCATCCAGCATTCCCTATACCTACCAGCCCATCCTTTCAGCCTGACAGGAATATACTTTCTCTGGATTCTCATTATCTCATTTCTGAAGGCTTCCCATTTTCCAGCCATCCCTTTACCAGTAAACATCTGCCTCCAATCAGCTTTTGAAAGTTCTTGCCTAATACCGTCAAAATTGGCCTTTCTCCAATTTAGAACTTCAACTTTTAGATCTGGTCTATCCTTTTCCATCACGATTTTAAAACGAATTGAATTATGGTCGCTGGCCCCAAAGTGCTCCCTCACTGACACCTCAGTCACCTGCCCTGCCTTATTTCCCAAGAGTAGGTTAAGTTTTGCACTTTCTCTAGTAGGTACATCCACATACTGAATCAGAAAATTGTCTTGTACGGACTTAAGAAATTCCTCTCCATCTAAACCTTTAACACTATGGCAGTCCCAGTCTATGTTTGGAAAGTTAAAATCCCCTACCATAACTACCCTGATGAAGGAGCGTCGCTCCGAAAGCTAGTGTGCTTCCAATTAAACCTGTTGGACTATAACCTGGTGTTGTGTGATTTTTAACTTTGTACACCCCAGTCCAACACCGGCATCTCCGAATCATACCCTATTATTCTTACAGATAATTGAGATCTCCTTACAAGTTTGTATCTCAATTTCCCTCTGACTATTCGGGGGGTCTACATACAATCCCAATAAGGTGATCATGTCTTTATTCTCCTCTATTTATGAGGGGGCCTAAATCAACAATGCAGCTAGTGCCAATATTCTGACCTGAATATGGGTGAGGGCTACTGGGAAATCATAATTATTTGGGCATTCCTTGTGGGTGAGAACCCTCACTAATGTCATGGAGTTTGTTTTTTTTTATTTTATGAGATTATCAGAGGATGATAGCATTATTGTGTTGGCGGTAGTCTTGCTTCATTTGGAAAATGCAAAATATAGGAAATACTAGCATAATCATTTAGATGGAATCATGCTGTGGTGAATTTTAGAAGCCTTAAGATTTGATATTGTGAAATATGTATCAGAAATATAGCAATGGACTAAATGTTGACTGCTCTAGTCAATTTTTTAAAATTATTCTTTCACTATAGGTACATCACTGATTAGGCAAGCACTTATGGTCAATCCCTAATTGTCCTTGAGATGGTGATAGTGAGCTGCCTCATTGAACTGTTTGAACCTTTTGAGGTAGATATATCATGTGCTTAGGAAGCGGCTTCCACAATTTTGGCCTAGATATTTTAATTTTTGACAGCTCCTTGGAAAATGAACTTCTGTACACAAATGCAAAATAAATTAGAAGTGAATTATGATGAATTACTCTTAATGCTTAAATATGAATGTTTCACAATCTTCCATTCTGTATTTGCTAACACAATACAGGCATACATGCATATATGTATTATTGTTTGGTATTGGTATTGAATTATGACTTCGACTCATGTTCTTCAAGTTATTAACAAATGGGTTGCTTTTGCATACCCGTTGAAACAAATCATTTCTGTCATAAGATCATCTTTGTTCCTGATTTGATACATGCCTGTCCCCAGTAAGAGTGTTTCATACTCAGTAACTTTACATTGCCAATTAGCGCTATTTTCTATTTGACTGAAACTATGCTGTATCCAATGACAGGCTTTCTTTCTGTACAGTACAAGCAAGTGGAGCAGTACATGTCTTTTCACAAGTTACCTGCTGACTTCCGGCAGAAGATTCATGACTATTATGAACATCGTTACCAGGGGAAAATGTTTGATGAGGACAATATCCTGGGAGAGCTAAATGAACCGCTTAGAGAGGTAAGTTGAAATTTATAAGCACCTATACATTGTAAACAATTAAGGATCATCTTGCTATTGTAATCCGTTAAGACACTCAATTGAATATTGTAAGATTCACTTTAGAGACCAATCTGTGAATAAGTTGAGAAGGAAACTTGCCTTGGCAGTGCCAGGTTCTAAATGAGGCAATGCTGCTGTTCATTTCAACTGCTGACAGTCAGGAGTATTCTAAGATAGCTCTTGTCATAATTTAATAAGACCTGTGCTAAATCCCTGGGGCCCCCTGTTCTCTGTAACCTTCCACAATGCAATACTATTCTTATCCATCTTGACTGGGTGAAAAACTGAGTCAACCCTGCCAGATTCTGAGTAGGACTTGTTAGTTTGCAATCCAGTATTAACACAACTGAGTTAGCCAGCACACAATTATAATAAGGAAGGGATAAAATAACATTCTTGGAAAAAATAAAGTAATAACAAATGAGAGGTGAATGCTTGGAATTGCTGGGAACAAGAAAATTGTGGAAATGCAAGCATGGTGATGTGCTTATAAAAAAAAACAAGCTGTTAACCTAATTTTCTGTCTCCATAATTATTGAGTTGCTATATATTTTCTTTATTTTCTATTTTCTGTTTAACTAGGAGATATTCAAACTTTAGTATTTGCATGAGCAAACCTCCGCTACAGCCCAAAATAATAAGATAGATTTGGTTGCATAATGAATGAACTAATTAAAAATAACATATTTGGAAAATCAACCTTAATGAATTCACATGAGTGTCACCTCCGTATATCCTAGATAGGCTTAATTGCAATGGAGAGGAAGAAAAGATGTGGATGTACAATTTGCACGACAATATATGTCATTATTATTCCTAATTATACTTAAGTTTGCTGTAAACATATTCAGATGTTTCAGCAGGTCAAACGCCAAAACTGAAGTTAGTTGAGTGAAGAGTAAGGCTGGTAAGGGTAGGAAGCAATGGATGAAAAAAGATATTGAGACTCTGGTTAAGAATAAGTAGGAGGCATATGTTAGGTATAGACAACTGGGATCAAGTGAATCTCTTGAAGAGTATAAGGGATGTAGAGGCAGACATAAGAGTGAAATCAGGAGGGCAAAAAGAGGATATGACGTAACCTTGGCAGATAAGATTAAGGACAATTCAAAGAGATTCTGCAACTGCATGAGGAGCAAAAGACCAACTAGCGAGTGAATAGGGGCCCTTAAAGATCAACAAGGTAATCTATGTGTGGAACTGTAGGATATGTGAGAGATTCTAACTGAATATTTTGTGTCAGTTTTTACTGTCGAGAAAGACATGGAGGCTAGAGCTTGGGGAAATAAATACTGATGTCTTGAAAACAGTCCACATTACAGAAGAGGAGTGCTGGAGGGCTTAATAACATAAAGGTGGATGAATCTCTGACACTTGATCAAGTGAATCCCAGGACTTTGTGGGAAATTGTAAGGCCCTAGGAGAACTATTTGTATCATGTGTAGCCACAGGTGAGGTGCCACAACACTGGAAGGTAGCTAATGCTGTGTCTTTATTTAAGAAAGACCGTAAGGAGAAGCCTGGTATCTGTGAATTTGAGATCAATAGTGGGTTAGTTTTTGGAGGGGATTCTGGGAGATTTTCATGCACTTGGAGAGGCAGGGACTGATTAGTGATAGTCAGCATGGCTTTGTGCATGGGAAAGTGTGTCTCTCAAACTTGATTGAGTTTATTGAGGACATAACCAAAAAGATTGATGAGGACAGAGCAGTAGACGTTGTCTACATGAACTTTAGTAAAGCTTTTGACAAGGTTTTGCATGGTAGACCGATTAGTAAAGTTCGATCACATGGGATTCAGGGACAGCTTGCCAATTGGATACAAAATTGGGTTGACAGTAGGAGACAGAGGGTGGTAGTGGAGAATTGTTCCTTGGACTGGAGGCCTGAGACCAGCAGTGTTCCATAGAGATCAGTGCTAGGTCCACTTTTGTTTGTCATTTATACAAATGATTTGGATGAGCATTTAGGAAGCATGGATAGTAAATTTGCACATGATACCAAAATTGGTAGTATAATGGACAATGAAGAGGTTTTCTAAGATTACAAAAGAATTTAGGTCACTTGGGCCAATAGGCTGAGGAGTGGCAGATGGAGTTTAAGTTGGCTAAATGCAAGGTATTTCATTTTGGTAAAACAAACAAGGGCAGGACTTAATACAGTTAATGATAAAACCCTGGGTGGTGTTGTTGAACAGAGAGACCAAGGTGTTCAGGTACATAGCTTTATGAAAGTTGTCACTGGTAGACAGGGTGATTAAGAAGGCGTTTAGCACATTAGCCTTCATTGCTCAGACCATTGAGTAAAAGAGTTGGGACATCGTTGTACAGGACATTGGTGAGGCCTTTTTTAGAGTACTGTGTATAGTTCTGGTCGCCCTGCTATAGGAAGGATATTATTAAATTGGAAAGGGTTCAGAAAAGATCTACCAGGATGTTGCCAGGACTGATAGTTTGAGTTTTAAGGACAGGCTGGGATTTTTTTCACTGGAGTGTAGGTGATTGAGGAGTGACCTTAAGAGATTTGTAAAATCATGAGAGGCATAGATTAGGTGAATAGCAAAGTTCTTATCCCTAGGGTGGGGGAGTTCAAAACTAGGGGGTGAGAGGGCAAAGATTTAAAAGGGACCTGAGGGTAACCTTTTCACACAGAGTGGTTCATAAGTGGAATGAACTGCCAGAGGAGTTGGTAGATGCAAGTACAGTTACAACATTTAAAAGATGTTTGGATAGGTTAATGAATAGGAAAGGTTTGAAGGGATATGGACCAAATGCAGCTAAGTGGGGCTAGTTTAGTTTGGGAAATTTGCTTGACATAGACAAGTTGGACTTAAGGGTGTGTTTCTGTGCTGTATGACTAAAAATATTTAGTTGTCAGGTGTTGTGGTTCATGATCAGCCAAATGACCATGCCAAGGCATCAACACAGTGTTGTGCCATCAGTTTTCTGCATGGCAAGTCTCTGATTACTGTACCACAACCAGAGTGGAGTCAAAGCATGAATTTTAACTTTGAGATTTTCCTCTGAGTGTGCCCATGTGAAACCTGGCCAGTGTTAATGGAAATCAATTCATGCAGATGCACACATTTTGCAGAGGCAAAACTCTGGAAAAAATATAAGGATTATATGTGACTGAGTAAAGACTTTGTCATGCATTCAGGAAAACAAATTTACATTGCTCGGTTTAAATGAAAGTGATGGCTGTTAGAAAAATTGGACCATGCATCTGAAAAAAAAGATGTGTCTTTTTTTGTGCGTAAACTTTAATGTGCTAAACTGTGGACCACTGACTATCTCTAAAATAGCATAGGCTAATAAGGATAGTTGCTGGATGTGGAGACCAGTGATGCCTCAGGGAACTGTAACACAAATTATGTAGAACATCAAGTATGGAATAGATCTTTTGCCAGTGGGATAATTTTCTGTGTTCATGTTATTTCTGTGGTAGAGCAGACACAACATCACTTGATTCAATTACCACTACTCTTATGATGGGAGCAATAAGGCTTACTTGTACTTTATTTTTACATCTAGGAAATAGTGAATTTTAACTGCAGGAAACTGGTAGCCTCTATGCCACTTTTTGCCAATGCGGACCCAATTTTTGTGACGGCAATGCTGACCAAGCTGAAGTTTGAAGTGTTCCAACCTGGAGATTACATCATCCGAGAGGGGACGATTGGAAAAAAGATGTATTTTATCCAGCATGGAGTGGTTAGTGTCCACACAAAGGGCAACAAGGAAATGAAACTATCAGATGGCTCATACTTTGGAGGTTTGTCACTGAACTTAATTCTTGCATATTGGGGCCACCACATGAATTGCATGCCTTTGGTGTGACAATGCAATGTTTTAGCCCTGGTTACATTCTGATGAGAATTTGTGTTCTACAGGCAATGTTCCACTATTGCTTAATGACTATACCACATGGTGGCTCTAACCCAATAGCTCATCCATGTTTGTATATAATTTATCCTGTTGCTTTTTCATCATTTACTGTTAGTGAAATCTTCACTGGGTCACTTGGGAAAAGTGTGGACTTCCTTCACAACGAAAGCACAATAATCATCGTATAATTCCTTTGAAGTTTTTTAAACAAAATCTTTCCCCATTACATGAACTTACTAGATAACAAAACACCCATGTAGATACTTCTGTTGCTTCTCAACAGCAACAAAAATGGTTTTTGAAAAGCCCTTACTGTGGATTAGATTTTCATTTTAACAGCCTTAGTGCTCTAGGCAAAGCACAGGAAGGAAAATCTGACAGAAGTTTGACAGAACTTCTTGGATTTTTGTGTGTTTAGCTGGTGAAGACGTAAATAAAATCTGTTGTTTTTTTTGTTTTATTGACAGTGAAAGACCAAATAGTGACATTTCCATTTTTGATGGATTTTGAATAGATAATCCACTACTTATACTAAACAACTAAATGCCAAATGATAAAATGCTAATTTAATATATAGACATTAGGCATTTACTCAAACAGAACAATGCCAATGTTGGTATTTGAAGGGGTGAATTTTCCCTTCCCTGGATGTAGAGAGAGGGGTAATAATTGGGTGAATTATTGCTGGAAAGATAATCACATCCTTTTCAGCACCCTGTCAATTAACTGCTAAATGAGAGGCCCAATGTGGGCTTTGATAACTGTGTCTGCAGGTACTTTCAGCAGATTCTGCCTAAAGTGCTTTGAAAATAATTGTTTTGACAACTGAGGGTGTCAGTTAGGATAAAAATATTGCTTAAAATAAACCTAATCTGAGTCCAAAAGAGGTCAAAATCTTTCAAAAGTAATTTAGTACAACACATTCAGCAGTACGTGCAAAAGCATTTGTGAAAAGCATTCACTTTTGGTTATTAAGGTGTTAAGACATGTGTTTTTGTGTTTCTAAAAATGCCAATGCTTCAAAACATTAGCTTGACTTTTGTTGGTGTCACAAGCCAGCAATGACAAGTAAATGAATCACATGACTGGGGCAACGATGCATACCCAAAATGATTCAGTGCAAAAGTGGTTGCTATCCGTGTTCTGTCTGCTTGTACTCGATAATCTTTCTCTTCTGACTTGGCACTGGTTGCAGCTTGGTTGCAAGTGGTCCCAAGCCAACTCATTGCTCCACTTCCACTGTGCTGAATCATTTGTTCATGACTTTGGTGTAGTTGAGGAATACTAATCTATAATTGTGAGCTATTTCCATAAATCTTCTCACAGCCTGCCTGATAAATCCCATCTTCAAATTCAAAAGATAAATGATTAAATGTTTAGTTTCAACTATTGATGGTTATTGATTATTTGAAGTCACCATCTTGCTGACTTGAGCTTGAGTTCCAACCAGACTAAGGTTTCATCATCTTTTTGCAAGGTAAAGTTAAAGCTTTCGTACAAAGAACAGGAATATCACTGTTTCGTTGATTTCCACCATTTAAAAAAAGAATATTCTTTACTGTATTCAGGCAAATAATAATTCCTCACCTGTGTGACAAAATATTGACAATAGCGCAACAGCCATTCCACCCACAAGGTTCATGCTAGTATCTATTCTTCAAACATTTCTCTTCTCGACTCTGTCTAACCCTATCACTCATGTCTGTCTAGCTTAGTCTCAAATGTTAACCTCAGCTCTTCCTGTGGTTGAGATTTCCACATTCTACCTACTCTTCAGTGGAGGAGGTACCCCCCCAAATCCTGTACTGAGTTTATTATTGACATCTTGTACTGATGGCACCAGGTTAAGTTCTTTCCAGCAAATGGAAATACTTGCTGTGTTATCAGTTGGACTCTCACTGTGATGCACGTGTATACTAGAAGTTACCTTTTTTTTAATGCACGTACAGAAAGAATATGTATATACACTGCACCTGTTACAACATAAAGCCAGTAACAAAATTCTCATGTTCATTTTACACATCACTACTTTGTCCAATCAGATCAGAAGGGTGGCATGGTGGCACTGTGGTTAGCACTGTTGCCTCACAGATCCAGGGACCTGAGTTTGATCCTGCCCTCGGGCAACTGTGTGGAGTTTGCACATTCTCCGTGAATCTGCATGGGCTTCCACTGGGTGTTCCGGTTTCCTCCCACAGTCCAAAGATGTGCATGTTAGTTGGATTGGCCATACTAAATTCCCCATAATATCTATAATTAGCCATGGGAAATGCAGGGATAGAGTAGAGGAGTGGGTCTGGATGGGATGCTGTTTAGAGGTTCAATGTAGACTTGTTGGGCTGAATGGCCTGTTTCCACACTGTAAGGATTTTATTCTATTCAGTGGGTCTTTAAAATTGTTTGATAGTTAACTGTCAATCACCATCTAATTGGTGTATTCTCCATTTCTTCTACCAATCAGAGTCCACTTGCCAACCAATTTGCACACTCCTCTAATACAGATCTATGTTGTTTTCTCCATAAATTGGTATTCTGCAAAATGTTTTGACATGGTTGTCCTTTTTCAGCAGTAACCTTTGAATTTAAAAAATTGTATGTCAACAAACATAATTAGTTGCAAACAGTTATATCAACACCCACATGCTATGTCAATCAGTGTATGCATTGGAATCAATTCTTGAAGCGTCATTGGAAATCAAATGTAAGAAGCTTTCCTGTCCTTTATCTATCAGTGCTGAAAATAATCCAGCAATTCTTTCACTGGGATAGAGAATCCTGTCAATGCTGAAACATTTACAGATCATTATTTGGCCAATGAATTTTGGGGGCAAAAAATCAGATCTGTCACAATGGTGCCAGAAGTAAAATACCTTTGTAGAGTTGTTACTAATGGCTATAGAGAGATAATTTAGTAAAGAAAACTGTCTACATTTGGTGTAAACCTGCAAGCAACTAGCACATGATGTCACCATTACAAATGCAGAAACTATTCCTTTCAAATTCCTTCTCCTTTATCAGAATCAGATGGGCTTTATGTACAGATCAGTGATGGTCACATTGCATGATGGAAAAAGCTTAAGGAGCTACGTGATCCATTCCTGTTTCTGAGATCACTCTTCTAGCACTACTGCCTCACAGCGCCAGAGACCCAGGTTCAATTCCTGCCTCGGAAGTTTGCACATTCTCCCCATGTCTGTGTGGGTTTCCTCCCACAGTCCAAAGATGTGCAGGTTAGGTGAATTGGCCATGCTAAATTGCCCGTAGTGTTAGGTGAAGGGGTAAATGTAGGGGAATGGATCTGGGTGGGTTGCTCTTCGGAGGGTCAGTGTGGGCTTGTTGGGCCGAAGGACCTGTTTCCACACTATAAGTAATCTAATTCAAAGACAATGGTGCCATTACAAAAGGTAATATATTGTTATACCCTTCTCATAACATAGATTTAAGCAATGGGTAGGTTATGGTTAAATCTGCAAGCTACAACTGTGATTAGCTTACAATTTTCTATTCTAATTTGCAGAAATCTGTTTATTGACAAGAGGCAGGCGAACTGCCAGTGTGCGTGCTGATACCTACTGTCGTCTGTATTCTCTCTCTGTGGATCATTTTAATGAAGTATTGGAAGAATACCCCATGATGCGAAGAGCCTTTGAGACTGTGGCCATCGACAGACTGGATAGAATAGGTATGCATAGTGTCCTTATAACACTACTAAACATCTTCTCTTCTATTTTCCAAATATAATTCTCCCTGAAAGTGCAGAAATTTATTCCATACTGTAGCAAAAGATTAGCAATTACTTGGTGCAGTTAGATGTGTATTCGGAGCTATGTGCTTCAAAATTGTATGTATCCTAGCAACAGACAGCCTGTCATAGATAAACTACAATTCATTACAAAGAAGTAATCCTCTTATACCACATCATTTTTCAATAAATTATTGAATGTATGTACATTATTAAGTATTGCATAACATTGAGTATTATTCTGCATGATAGGAGCACCATGTAATTACTTTGGTACTGAATATTCTGGTAGTTCATGCAATATAAACTGTGAATAAATGTAAAACATTTATTAGTTGAATTACTTTTTCATAAAAATAAAAGAGAGCATGGAAAACTGAATAGTGATATTCACTGATTAGCTGATGAAATCTTACATAAGGTTTGCTATTTTTCAGACTGTTTTCATTACTAATTGACCCTCTAAATCTTTGTATCCGTTTCTGAGGGTAAAGAATGAATCATTAACTAGACAAGATCAGTAATTTACAATGTAAGGTGAATGTATTTGGCCTGATTGCATTAATTTATAAATTTTAATCCCTTCACAAACAAAGGATTGTTAACAGGGGTTTTCCAACATATTATTACAGTCTTTTACACCACTTTATTGATTTTCCACTCCTGAAATGAGTTATCACGTAACTGAGAACAATCAAGTCAAAGTTTGCAGAACCAATGATTGCTTTTCTTTTATTCTTCATTTGAAAGACCACTTTTGAATTTCACACTAATCTTCAATAATATATTTTGCCATTATCAAATATGCACACAAATTATGAGCAGTTGTAGGCCATTCAGTCCCTTGTACCTGCTCCATCGTTCAATGAGATCATGGCTGATTCATTTGACTTTCAAACTCCACAATCCCATTTATCCCCTATAACGTTTGACTCCCTTGCCTAACAATAATTTATGGGCCTCTGTTTAAAAATACTGCAGTTACTCCACTTCTGTCACCTTATAAGGCAGGAAGTTTTAAAATTGCACACCCTCTTGAGAGAAAGCATTTTGCTTCACCTGTGTCCAATGGATAAACATTGCCCCTGAGTTCTGGACTCAGCCACACTAGGAAATATCCTTTGCATATCCACCTATCAAGCCCATTGTGTACTATTCAGTCAAGTTACTGCCACACTCTTCTAAAGCCCAGTGCAAACACGCCTATTCTGTCCAAGCTTTCTTCAGAGAACTTGCTAATTTGAGGTATCAATGTATCTTCTGACCTGCTCCAACACATTTGTATTCCCCCTCTCAAATAGGCTACACATAGTCTTTGAGATGTGGTCTTACAAATGCAATGTATAACAGCAACATAACACCCTCACTTTTATATTCAATTCCTCTCATCATAAAATATATCATTCCATTAGTTGCCTTATCACTTGCTACATTTGCATACTAACATTTTGTGATTGAGCACAAGAACACCTAGATTCAGAACTTTCTGCTTTTTCATTCTCCCAGTCAAAGTGAACTTCACATTTTCCCACATTATACTCCATCTGCTGGACTTTTGCCCACTTACTCAACATTTCTATATCTGTCTGCATCCTCCTTTAGATACCATGTCTTTGTTACTTTTGTCTAAATTATTGGTATAGATTATACAATTAACTGAGGCCCCAGCACAGACCTCTGCAGGATTTTATTTATAGCATTCTGTTAATTAGACAAAGATTTACTTCATTATACTTTGGGCTTTCTACCAGCCAGCCAATTTTGTGTCTATGCTAGCATGTTATGCCATAAACCATGAGCTCTTACTTTGAGCAATAACCTTTTATGTGGCACATGGTCAAAGCCTTCTGGAAATCCAAGTTCAATAGAGCTGCAAACTCCCCCTTATCCACAGCACATGTTACTCCTTCAAAAAGCTCCAATAAGTTGATGGAACCGTTCCAAAATAAGCCAATTTTGGAAAATTTGCATCAACGCATCTGCTAACTTATAGGACATGCCTTTTGAGACCCTGGAATGAAGTCTTTCACAATCTGAGGGCTTGTCAACCTGCAGCTCCATCATTCTGCACAGTATAGTTCCCTTGTGAAGGTAATTTTGCCCAATTCCTCTCACCCTTTCATCTCCTAATTTATAGAAATTATGGAAATGTTTTTTGTAGCCTCTGAAGTGATGACAGAAGCAAAATATTTGTTTACTTTTTCTGCTATTTCTTTATTTAATTCTCCAGACCAACACTTGCTTTTTTCCTTTTGTATACTTTCAGAAACTTTGCTGTCCAGTTTTACATTTCCAGCTCGTTTCCTCTCTTTCTAATTTTTTTTCTCCTGATGAATCTTTTCATCATTCTTTGACATTCTTCTATTCTGAACAATCATCTGACCTACCACTCATCTTTGCCCAGTTGTTCTTTTTTCTTAATTTTGAAGCTCTTTTTAACTTCTTGATCTAACCATGGATGGCGGGGTCTTCCCTTTAGAATTTCTCTTTATTGCAGGAATATACTTTTTTCTGAGTATTCTGAAAAATCCCGACAGTGTCTTCCACTGCTTCTCTATTGATCTATCCCCTAGTCCGGTATCCAGTTCATGTCAGCTAGCTCAACTTTCATGCCTACAAAGCTGCTTGTATTTAAATTTAAAATACTGGTTTTAGACCCTCTGTTCTCAGTTTCAAGCTGAATGTAAAATTCAATCATATTGTGATTGATGTTACCCAGGGATGCCTTTACTCCAAGGCAATGAATTCATCCTGTAATGTTATGCAATGTTATATTTAATATAACTTGCTTTCTGTTTGGATTGAAGAATGTGTTACTTTAAGAAGCTCTCTTGAAACCATTTAATGAACTCCCCAACCAGTGTACTCTTGCCAATCTGATTTTTTTCCAGTTTATATGCAGACTGAAATCCCTGATGATTACTGCCATCCCTTTTATTACAAGCATCTAATGTTTCTTTTCTCATATACCTGGTCCTACTTTGAGGTTGCTGTTAGGAGACATTTAGACTACTCCTATTAGTGACTTATTTCCCTACTTTTCCTCATTTCCACTCAAACTGATTTTATATCTGATCTGAATCAAGGTATTTTTTAATTATTATACCAATATTCTACTTGAATGCTTTACACTGTTCAATACCCAATATTCAGAACCCAATCGTTGCCATCATACATCTCCTAAAACCATCAGATCATATTTATTTACCTAAATATATACAGAGGAATCTCGATTATCCAAAGGATACGTCAGGGAGCATTTCATTTGGTTAATCGAATTCCGGCTAATTGAATGCCAGATAACATAGTTTAGCCAGGCATCAGGGCCTTGTGATCTTGCTGGATAATCCGATATTCGGATAATCGAATGCCGGATAATCGAGGTTCCTCTGAACTAACAATTATTTTACATTTTTGTGAAGCTATGCACATGCAGATATAGAGCAAAAATAAAACAAAGAACTGTGAATGCTGGAGATCTGAAACAAAGATTGAAAGTATTGGAGAAACTCAGCAGGTCTGTAACACCTGGAGAGAAAACAGAGTTAACATTTTAAGTCCAATCACCCTCCATCAGAACACTATCCCTTGATTTGCTCCATTTACCAAGTTTCATCCCTCACTCACATTGTTTCATTTAAGGCCCTGTCTACCTCTCCAGTTTTATCGTTCGCTAGAACACTAGTTTCAGCACAGTCCCCACATTCCATAGTACTGATGCCTTTGAACTGGTGAACCAGCTATTCATTTCAATAATCTTATGTGCCCTCTGTCTATTGGCAAGTGGCTCAGGTAATAATGCAGACATTATCATCCTTGAGATTCTGTATTTTTAATTTTGTCCCTAGCTCCTCATATTGTGAACAGAGCCTCCTTCTTTGTTCTGGCAATGTCATTAGCATCTACATGAAACATGACCACCCCAAACTCCTGTCCAGCCCTGACCTGATGTCCCAAATGCTGGCAATGGGGTGGGAAAAATAGCTTTCTGCACTCACGCTCTTCATTGAACAGGATTGTCTTTATCTCCCTCACTATAATGTCTTCTACTACCACACATTTCTGTTTTGAATGGCTTTCTGTGCCATAGTTGATAAAATACGGTGCTCGAAAAGGCATAGCAGGTCAGGAAGCATCCGAGGAGCAAGAGAGTCAACGTTTTGAGTAGGGCACTTCTTCCTGTGCCATGGTGCCTAGCTCATCCACCCCTGCAGCCCTCCTGCTTATCCAAGCAAGCAGCAAAAACATCAAATCTGTCAGATCATTCTCAGGGTCCTGTCTTCCTGTCCTCTGTTCCTCCTCTCCTGCTTCATTTGCAGTCACACCCTTCTTTCCCTGACCACTCACCACATCAAAAGTCCCTACCCTGTCGGATGTGATCACCTCCTGGAACAAAGTAATGTACCCCCTCCCAGATTTGTTGCAATGTCTGTTGTTCATAAACTCTGAGCCAAGGTTACTTGAGCAGTAACCATTTACTGCAGAAATGTTGGTCCTGGATTATATTGACATCCTGGAGTTCCCAACTATGACCAGTTCTGCCATCCTTTACGTGTTTCTTTGATTTAATATATTTGTTCTGCATCTGAATAATTAATCCAATTCTTTGTTTCCCTTTTTTTTGTTAACTATGCCACTTGTAGGCTTAATGATCTAATGAAATAATTTGTCAAAATGCATCTGAATCCATTTATCAAATAGAAGCCAGCAAATGTTTTTGAGTATAACGCAAACCTCCAGGAGCTTTGTGGGATTTGTCTGATGTAATTCACTTCCTGGCAGTCAATGCTAACCTTAATTTTTTTTAAAATTAATCATTCCTTTTAAACCATCTGCTGTTCAAAATCTCAAGCTAAACTGTGATTTTATAATCATTACACCTATTCACAAATGTACCGCATTTTCCAAAACCTGAATATGAAGAATGGACCTATGATTGGAAATAAAAATAAGTATTGAAATAAGAAATACACAGGATGATGTTAGATATGGAACAAATACATTTGGAATAAAAAGACCTGCAGCCACATAGCACCTTTCATGATCACAGAAAACTCAAAGTATTTTACAATTAAGTAAGTACTTTTTTGAAGTGTAGTTAACATTGTAATGTCTGAAATGCAGCAGCCAATTTGCACACTGCAGGCCTCAAATACTGAGATATGAAGTTAGCCAATAATCTGCTTTGATTTGAGATGTTGATTTGAGGGATAACTATAAAAAGGGATAATAAGGATAATTCTCTTGTTCATCCTCAAAATGGTGCCATGGCATTTTTTTATATCTACTGGAGTGGGCAGTTTAACATCCCATCTAAAAAACATCACCTCCACCAGTGCAAACACTTTCTCAGTACTGCACTGGAATATCAGTCTCTTTTTTTTTCTGCTGCTGTACTGGATTGAGACTTAGAACCACACTCCTCTAAGACTGAAGTGCAGTGCTCCAAAGGGAGACATGACTGAAAAAATGATTTAAAGAATGCAAAATGCAGTTATAGGAAAAAGACAGAGCAATTTAGGTACTTGATATCATGGTGATTTTCTCCATCTTAACATTTTGATTGAAGGGGGAACTTCGTGAAATAATGACTCATTATAAGTCATTATTTCACATGGATTTCTAAGTGGGAGACAGAACATAACAATTTCCAGATCCAGTGATGGATTGGTGGTTAGAGTCATTTCTGATTAGTAATATTAGGCTTGATGTTTGAAATGTCACAAAAATAATCTTGCAATTCAGGGAACACTCATCTCATGCCTTTCATGTAGATTGATGACAAAGTGAAATAGTTTGAGTGGATGCTGCTCACTCTAAGCCTACTTTATATTCCTGTTTCATATATCTACTCTATGATGGGCTGCCACAATTGTTCATTTTCCCTGTGATATTTGTCATTATCATCATTTTTTCAATATTTTGGTCAGGTTCTCAGATTAGAACATGTTTTGTAGCAGTCAAGAAAGTTTCAGTGTGGGACTCTCTCTTATTACTGGTGGTACTCTGCAAAATATTGATTAATGATAGATGGGGAACCATCGTTACAGGGTATGTTGCAGGATATATATTAAGCAAGCAGCGGTCATTTGAAAAGTAATATAAAACTGTTAAAAACTGAGGCCTCTTTGACACAAAGTGTCATGATGATGTGTTTCATTTGTTTCCAGGCTGTGCCATCAATCCCAGCACGCTAGCCAAATGCAGTGTCACAGAGAGATGTGACATTTCTCCTAAATGCATTTGAAAAGGACATATAAGTTTGGGAAAGGAAGGGAAAGGGCATGGAACAGTTCTAAATAGAGTGCCTTCGTATTATCACTGTGGATCTGATATTGTATAGAATAGAGATAAACATCAAACCAAGCCAAGATGGGCAAAAATTCAGATGCTCAGAAAAGGCAAAAATCGTTAGTTTAAACTCCAATTTTTCTGTGAATTTAATAAGATCAGATAGTATAATTTCATTTGCAACATTTGGAACAAAATTAAGTGTGGGCAGGATGAGCATCTTTGGAGTGGAACTGTGAGGCAGGGTGATTGGAAACCAGGGCAGAGGCTTTTGGCTGCTCCCACCAAATCCTCCTGATGCCAGGTTTCTGAATTGTATATAGAGTCTGTGATAATGAGAGACCCCCACCACCAAGATGTAGGAAAGCCCCGTGGCTCTTATTGAATCCCTGAGATGCCACTGAACTGTGGGATCATTAGGTGTGGGCTCATTAGAGAGACCAAATGACATCTTGCTGGAAGTGGCCAGAAATCCTGTATCCCTGTTTGCTACACTGGAAGATTGAGGCAGATCCTTTCCAGTGATTCAATGGATCCAGCCAACATAGCTCTTCTGTTTATTTATTTAGTGAATGTAAATCCACAAATTTTATTGATAATCTCATTTGCTGAGTTTAAAGTGATTAATCTATGACATAGCCTATAGAAGGAATACTCCATGGTATTGTGCAGGGGTTTGGAGTGCGGCCCCAGTGGTGCAGGGTAAGGGTAAGGGACGTGGCTTGTCCTATTTAACAAGGACACACTCATTGTGGTAGCTTGAACGCTGCTTTTTGACAGATCAGGTTTGTCATAACGAATTTGTCTCTTCCCTGATCTTCCACTCCTTGATCCAAAGAGTATTTGCTGTTGGATCTTGCTCAGGTGGGCTGTTCCACATCAGGCACTGGAACAGAAGACAGGCATAAAGTTGATGAAATATGTCATTATGGATTGTTTCAACAGCTTGTAGGTTTTTGTCAGCCAGCAGATATGAGGGCTAGTTCTGCTTACAAGGATAAAGCCAGGGGAGGGGTGTTGAATGGAAGGTTCAGATTACAATGTATTTGTTGTAATCCATTGAGTATCTGATATTTGTGTATGATAAAATGTGCCATACAGTCTGATGTAGAGTGTTGTGGTAGCGTGCCCCTTTCAATCCAACAAATTTAGATAATATGCTGTTTCTACATTTGGCCTGTGCTGATGTTTTCTTCAGATGCTTTTAAAGTCCTGTCCAGAGTCAATCCCAAGAATATTGGATTGAAATCATGCTTTAGCCTCAAGCCATCCATGTAGCAATGCATTTTTTTTGGGTGAGGGTTGACTTTGTGAAGGTGGAATACCCTGCGTATGGTTTTTGATGGATTCATTGGGAGACACCATGCACTGCAATAATCTTTCATTGATGATCTGATCCAGGATGCAAAAGGATAGAACTTGGGTGGCATAACTTGGTGTGAAAGGCTGCATTAAGTTCTGCCCTTGGATCTTATAGTGTTATTTATAGCCAAAGTATGAAACAGGAAGTGATTGAGGAGCAAGGAGTTGCAATAATTAAGAAATATGGCCACAGCACTAGTGAGAAGGTCATATAGTCATGGAGATCTACAGCACAGCAAAAGGCCCTTCATCCCATTGCGTGTTTACTAATCAGAAACAAACACCTAACTATTCTAAGCCAATTTTTTAAGCACTTGACATTGTTGGAAGCTTACATAGGCAATTTCCATTATAAATACGGATAAATTAATTTATAATGGGAAGAATTGAATGAAAAAAATTGCCTGTAGTAAGTTTTAGGAGACTACATATTTTAATATTTTCTACATATAATGAGGAGGTCTGTGATGCAAGGGGTAGTGTCCCTGTCTCTAAGCTACAAGCTCTAAGGTTGAGGTCCTCTCTGCCATCTTTGAGTTCCACCTTCCTTGTCCCATTTTTTGAACAAAGAAGGTGCTATCATAATGCATCCAAATATGTTGAGTATCACCTGGCAAATCTTTCCAACTCTCAGCAATAGCAAGTGGGTGAGAATTGCCCGCATAGTTGTGTGATGTTATGAAAATTGGGGTCTTGACCTTCACTAACTACAGCAATCATGTAAAGATGCTTGTTGCCACAGCAACTGTGAGTGCTTATGCGCTGGGATGATTCCTTAGTTGGTTGGATGGCTGATGAATTAGTGCCAATTGACTCCTATTCCATCTGCAGCAGGTTTGGGATCTCCTCTTTGTCCCATCGAGGTTATCGCACTGTGCATCGCCAGGACGTCTTTCAGGCAGAGAGCTTCAAGGAGAAACACAGATAAAACAATGCACACCATGAATGAAATTTGATTATTATGACGGTGACCCCCTCCATCAGCTGGAGAGCGAGGTGCAACCTCAGTGCAGCCTTTCTGAGCCTCAACGACCTGACTTTGTGTCCTTCAAGCAGGAATGGTGGGAGGAGGAGTGGGGTTGGGGGGAGATGTGTGGCGGTAGAAGGAGGGAGTGAAGAAGATGATGAAGTCTCCACCCAACTATGCAGCCACTCTACATCCAAATTGCACCCTGTGTGACATGCAAGTCATGGATGAAGCAAAGCAATATATATTTATGGTGTCCAGAACTGTTTACTGTGGTCAGCCAATTCTGTCCATCTATAAAATGCATTTAATCCTCTATGATACTCAAAGAGCCATTCACTGAAACACCTATGATTTTTATTAAGTATCCTCATTGGCTGCTTAACTTTACAGTTTGTTTTTTGTGCAACTACACGAGAGAATCAAGGTCTCATGTTGAAAATTCCTCTGATTTTTTTTTTGTGGGCAGAATCGATATATTCATGTCAGAAAAATTCACTATATGCCTGAAAAATAGAGCCTTGCAGTCTTGCCATTGCTTTCATAACTGTGTAACAGAGAACTATATTTTTAGAGATGCCATTATCACTTTTTGTTAAATCTGCCCTGAATGTGTCCTCTATTTATTCCATTCATTGGATGTGGGCACTGTGAGCACTTCATTGCTTATCTCTAGTTGCCTTTACTGCAAATAAGTGTCAACCACGTTGTTATGGACCAGGGTAGACCATCTCAAAATATTTTAAGAAGGTAGCCCACACCCCAACTTTTTCTTATTTTAAAGGCAGATGTGAAGTGGATATTCCAGGAGTGATGCAGCTGGTCAAACCACTCAGCTTTAAGCAAAACAGAATTTATTTAAACACTACAGTTGCAACATGAACAAAAGGAAACAAAATTTAGAATAACTTAACTATTTGAAAACTCAACTGACTTAATACCGCAACTTAAATGAATTGGCACAGTTCCTTAGTTAACATCCCACAAACACACCCCTTGGCAAAAGGTAAATCCAAACACAGATTCTTACAGGCAGGAGAGATCTCACAGAGAGAAGCCAGTCAAGAATCATCTGCTGAAGCTTGGGAACTTCTCCTGGACTGCAGCAGCTTCTCACTGTTACAGTGAAAAGAAACTAGAAAAAAAAACTCTGAACTGGGACAACTGACCACTCCTCTGCCATTGTTAAATTAGTCTCCTGCCCACACATTTCGGCACCTCTGCCTTTACGACTTCTCTTTTAAAAAATACCCATGGACAAAATAACCTAGTTGAAGAGGTTGAACATCACTTTGGGTCTGCAGTCACACACAGGACAGAAGAAATCAGGAAGTCATATTTCCTTCCCAAAAAGACATTGGTGGTCTAGATTTTTTAAAATAACAATGGTAATCATTATGCTAACTTTTTTTATTCCTGATTTGAACTGAAACATCACCGTCTACCATGGCCGAATTCAAACCCATGTCCTAGAACATTACCTTGGGGTTCTGGACTATTAATCCAATAGCATTACCACTACCCATCACTGTCCATCACTGTTCTATAGTACTATTCCTTTGTTTCATTACTTTAAAGTTAACTTAATGCATTAATAGATTAATATAATAAGTGAAAATTAAGATACAAGTGGAAGATACTGGAAATATTCAGCAGGTCAGGCAGCATCTTGTACGAAAGAGAAGCTAAGCTTACAAGGAGAACATTGAAGTAAAGGTCATTGACTTCAAACATTAACTCTTGTTTTTATCTCAGATTCTGCCTGACCTGCTGAGTATCTCTAACATTCTCTGTTATTTCAGATTTGCATCACCGGCTATATTTTGTTTTTATTATTAATAATTGGGGAATTTGTTGATTTTCCACCTCTGCAATCTGAATTTGAATCAACTCAAAATAATAGAATGAAGATTTGCTCTTCTATGTCTTATGTGAGTTAACATTGGCCTTTTATTCTGCCTTGGGACCCTGCAACCACATGGGATAAATGTGGATTTCAACAGTTTCCTCATTTCCCCTCCCCCAACTTTATTCCAGCCCCAAGCCTTCAACTTGGCAACGTCCTCCAGACCTGTCCATCACTCCCCCTTCTGACTTATCACCTTCTGCTTCACCTTCATCTACCTATCACTTTCTTTGCTACCTTCCCCCAAATCCCACCCCCTCCCATTTTGTCTCAGCCCTGACCCATAAGCCTTATTTCTGATAAAGGGCTTATGCCCAAAATGTCGATTCTCCTGCTCCTCGGATGCTGCCTGATCAGCTGTGCTTTTCCAGCACTACACTCTCGACATTGGGCTTTTTCAACCCAATTACTAGTGGGCACAGCAGAAAAGCTCTCATAATTTCATGCTAATTTATATAAAATTTGTAATTCTATCAAAAGAGTCTAAGCGATGCTGAAATAAAATAGAGTTGGTGTACAAGCCCGCAATGATTTGAACATTGGAAGAGGTTCAAAGGATTGAATTGTGTCCTCTATTCCCAATGCATAGAAAATGGAGAAATGTCACACTGATCCATCAGAGATGTTGTTCATCATTTGCAGCCAAATAGTTATTTCACAAACTGAATTTAATATAGATGATCTGGGAGTGTATGATGATGGTGTTCCATTTCCCAACACTAACACCCTCCGTCTTTCTATAAGCTCATTTAAAAAAAAGAGAAACAACTGTAAAATTGGACACTTTATTAGCTATGGTGTTCCCCACATGTAAGACAGAAAGGGTAACTGCTAACTGCTCATGTCCTGTTTTGGCAAAAATCAAATGGATGATCTTCAAACTTCTATCCACCCCTTTTCTCAGGCACTCAAAGCCAACTTTTCCAGTTCTTAGGCAGATCTTCAAATGGATGTAGAAAATGGTTGTCTGCTTAGGTAAGCTTGTCAGAATCCTGCGCCAGTTGCGGGAGCCATTTGCAACTTTCATGACTGCATGGTGTTCATTTTTGCAAGATGTTGGACTGTCTGATCATGATGCTTCTATCTTAATGAGCCTGCTGGCAGCTCCTCCTGACAGCACTCTTCAATATTTTTGAATTAAGTGAATATTTGTGAAGCTAGGAGAATTCAGAATGTGCCTCATGGCCCTGCATATATTGTGGTTTCTGATTCCCTGACACACACTCTTCTGATTTTATTAATCAGGGATGATTCAGCTCAATCATGGAGCTGCTGGAAACCCTGCTGCACAGCATCCCCTGACTGCTCTCTACCAGTATACAGTGATAGTCGCTATTGAAGGTAGCCTGCCAAACTCATGACAATGGTGACCACATTTGAAAATGGTTCTGCTTCCAAGCCCTGGCATTAAGCAGACATGTGCCAACTCTGCCAAAGTTAAGATCAGTGATCTGTCCCTCCATTATTTTCCCAGAAGTTGACACAATTCTGTTTGGCTTCGGGAATGTTGCTCCGTTTAATTAATTTAAAAGCGAACTGATACTTTGCACACAAATGATATCATCAAACTGTTTTGAAATCTAATTTGTTGTTTCTCTATAGGAAAGAAAAACTCTATTTTGCTGCACAAAGTCCAGCATGATTTAAACTCGGGTGTCTTCAACAACCGTGAGAATGAGATTATCCAGGAGATTGTGAAGTATGATCGAGAGATGGTTCAACAAGTGGAACTTCAAAGGCCTCTTGCCATGTCCCACACACCTCCATTTCATGGAGGCTCTATGTTCAATTCCCAAGGCCAACTTGCTAACAATTCGGCAATTGCTACTCTCCAGCAGGCTGTAGCTATGAGCTTCTGTCCTCCATCTACAGGCCTTTTTATTGGGTCTGTAGGTGTGCAATCACCCAGGACAGTCAGGCGGTTACAGCCTGTTCAGAGTGCAGCAAGCCCACTTTCAGTGTCCCCTGGTCAACAATCGCAGACACAACAACAAGTGGCTTCAGTTTCACCATATCCTTCAGCTGTCTCCAGTCCTCCAAACCAAAGCCCTCTAACAAACCGAACTTTCCAATATGGATCACAGGCTCAATCAGGCTCGCAGCTGTCACTAACACAGCAAAAAGCACCCAGCCCTCCCCAGCGTCCTGCAGCTCATAAGAGCACACAGGCACTGCATACAAGCAGCTTATCCCAAGAGGCAAGACCACTGTCTGCTTCCCAACCCTCATTGCCTCATAATATTTCCCAGACAGTAACCTCAAGTCCACCACAATCAACCAGAGAATCAACATCATCAATAGGAAGTCAGATGTCTGTGCAACCAAGTACAGGAGCTCTCCAAGGATCGATTCGAGGATCTGTCCCACCAAGGATGACCCTGACACATCAAATGTCCACAGGTGCAATGTTTCAAGTGTCACCAATGGCCGGTGCACAACAGGACTCCAGTGTTCCCAAGAAAGATTCTGTTGTATGTGTTACAGATATGGACACAGGCAAATCAAGGCTTTCCTCCAACTTGTGATGTATGGGTCACCGTGATCTTTTGTGGTAAATAAGAAGATTAAGTTTGAGAACAGTTAATAGTTGGTTGTGTGATTGAAAAAGAAATGCTGCTGGTTACTGCACATTCGAAACAAACTGCACATTCTGCCCTTAATTGCCATCTTACAGAAATTCTACATTTGTGCAAGAGTTCAAAAATCAAATGTCTGACAAATGGAGATGTGCATAATTATATCAAAGGATGCTGAGCTTATCAGCTTTTATTTCTTTTATCAATTTGTCTGTAATAGATGCATTATAAGTATTTAAACGCAATATGTGATTTTCTTCAGAAAAAGATCTTATTGTGGTATTTGGTGTGATGATGTTGTCTTATGTATTGTTGTATAGTTAGATGTAAATGGTTACCCCAATGCAAATAATTTTAATGTCTTAAGAAATTGCTGCTACACCATAATACAGCAAAACAACCAGCTTTTAACCTCCATTCTTTTTTCAGGGTGTTTATGCTAGGAAACATTTTTATTTTAATACTAAAAATGAGGAATGTTTCCAATATGGTTTTCCTTGTGTGATGTAACAGAACTATTCAGTAATGTAGTCTGATTTACCCCAGACTATAGGAAACAAAATTAACTCTTAATTTTCTGTTGAATATTTTTGAATACATTTAGTATCTCGATAATGAATGGATTTCTAGTTAATTAAAAACATTGTCCAGTGTTACTGTAAATGTAAATGAATAATTACTGAATCTGGACACTGAAACAGAGATTATGTACATACCATTAGGACCAAAAGTAGTTTAACGTGAAACTACATAGACAGTTGCAATGGTGGAATTCAAATAGCATTCTGGACTCCACCAGCCACCAATATTTTCCTCATTGAATGAGTGCATGATGTGAGAACATCATCCAACAGTCCATTACAGGGCATTGGCATTGCTATAAGGGAGACATAGTGATCATCAAGTATTAATGATAAACTGATGTCTTCTCATACTTTAATGCGCAATACAACAACTGAATCAATTAGCTGAATCATCCCTTTTTTATATGTTAGTTGAACTGAACACATCACTGCAATAAAAACTTTGATTGACTTCACTGATACTTCCCACGAGGCTTGTGACTGGCATCACAAAGTTTGTAAGACATTGTCATTTTATATTGAGCTTTAGTCAAATGCAAGCACAACTGTACTTTTGGGTTTGGTATTATCACTTCCAATGCCCAGAGTATGGAGTAATTAGAAAATAGGTAAATGCTTTAGTTGTCCAGTGCAGTTCTGTAAGATCATTTCTCATGAGATTTGATCAGTTCATTTTTTTTTGACAAGATCAGCATCATTGTAGTTAACTTATTGAAGACTGCAATTACTCCAAATTACATCAATTACTATTTTGTGATGTATTTATTAATCAAAAACATATGTATTAAGAAATTTCAATGTTTCTCTAATTGTGTTCTATTACATTCTTATAGATATTGCAAAAGGGATTGAGCATAGTTAAAATACTGAAAAAATCTTTCAATGTTTCAAGTGTTTATGAAATCTAGAATCAATTGCTTCTCTGAAAGGAAAATAAAATAATTTATTTGCAATAGAAATGAAATGAAACCAATCTGGGAAGCAATTAGATATTTTTTGTTTCTGAGGAAAGATTTAACACACTGGTAAAATTGCAGCTTATCACCTTGCTAAGCTATCATGGCCTTTATTGAGAATGTAGCTGAATGTAGATGATCGTGTTAGGTTATATCTCATAACTAAACAGACTGTAGTCATTGCAGCCATATCTTTAGTATAGGAAGAAGTAACCAGTAGGTACTTTTTTTTGAATGTATAAATGTAAATGGGCAAAGATTGTTCAATACCTAAAATGGAAAATGCTTCAACCATCTTCCCTTCCTTAGAATGACATATTATTAGAAATGCTCCATCCTACAAATGATTTTTCGCAACCTTTATGCAATAAATGTTTCAAGCTTTGTTTTCTAGTGCTTCCATTAAGTACTGGAAATGTGCTATCTTTCATAAATTGTATAAAGCCATAATATGTTGCCATCTGCCTTGTTCTTCAATCTAAGCTGTATTATATGATCATTCATTCACAGTGGGATCTGGCCTGGGAAAAAACCCTTTAAAAAAAGTTAAAACAATAGGCAGCTATGTGTGACATGGAAGAATGTATGATGTTGGCTGGAGGTGATGAAAGAATCCTTATTTAGAGGGTTTAAGCTGTATACTTTATTGTAATTATTCATACTGTGTTTTAAACAGCTCAGTTAATGGGAGAGTCACTTTGAGTGAAACTAATGATGTAAATTCTTGTCTCAAAGAAATTCAGAATGAAATAACTCTCCATTACTACTGAATTCACAGTTTCTAAAATTTCTAAATTAGTCACCATTTGCACTAGTAGTAAGCCATACACATTGAGCCGTCATTTCAATTTTTATTTCTCTCACTGTAGCATTCTTGTTGTCTGAGGGTTGCTAATTATACTTTAGCTTATCTAATAATCATATTATGAATATTTAATAGTTTTCAAGACAAATTAAATGGCTTGTTTAATTTGTTAAATAATTGGAGTTGTTTGTTGACCAGCTTGTCTCATTTTAAAAAGGAAAACTGTTTGGGAAGGGAAAACCAATATGCCATCACCATTCCGATCCAAGCTTACAATGCCAGATACTAAATAACTTTTAATTTGGATCCATAATCTTAATTCTTGATTGTATATGTGCATGGTCACAACTGAAGGGTAATTATGCTCTCATACATTGGTCTCCACATTGCATTTTCTTCATGGCTGCAGTCCACAACACCTTTGTTGTGGCTGAACATGTATATTTATTTATATAATACAAGTTCCACTTTAATTTCAGTGATTATCTGCTTTGAGGTGCAAACAGCCACAACTGGTAACTTCTTCTTAATGTTGGTGTTGAAATTCTGATCTTAATTGTTTTGCAATCAAATCTATTTATATGCAACTAATTCAAAAACAACTTCCTCACCTAAATAAATAGCAAGTACATGTTAATCTTACATTAGTTGTTTCATGAAGACAGACACTTCCCCACCTATAGCAACTCCTTAGCCTTATACTGCTAAACCATGTATTGCACCATGTATGCACTTCAGGTACATAAGAGGGTAGAGATTTTCTTAAATGCTTAAATTGGCAATCTTTTCTTGCAGCCTTTTTTATTCATTTTTGCAGACTTTGTATCTGATATTGTGCTTTCTCAGTGTGCTCTGTGATTAACTAATATGTAATTGTGTAATATTTAATGCCTGCTCAGGAGTTGCATTGACATCCAGTAAATTTAATAAATTCAATCTCGTGTAGAGAGATGCAAGTCTGCACACTGAGAAAATTGTAGAATCTTTATTGAGCATTCGTATTGAATAGAATGTCTTTTCTTGCATTCATTTTGTCAGCCATACAGGCATTCAATATTATGTACACTATGTCAAGTAGTTAACTGTCTGTAATACAAAATGTAAGAAGGTTTGAAAGAGTCATCTTATCCTTTTAGAGTCTGCCTAAAAATGTAATAATGCAACAATATTTCTTGAATGTTGTATGTTTGGACTGTAAAATAATGTATAGACTAAATGTATTGTCCTTTAGTTCCAACAAATGACACCTTTTATGCATAGTTTTCTAGCCTATGGAAGAAAAGGAAAAAATAAGCAATGTGGAGTGTTTATATTCCCAAATGCAGGTAATTTCTCACTGCACTTGCAAAATTTCAAGTGTTCATGTTGCTTTTGAATGTCAATGAAGTTTTTCTATTATTTTCGTGGATTTAGTAGATTTAAGCTAGTGCCTGGCAAAATCAGAATATTATCAATGAGATAAACGTATCAATGGGTGAATGTATATTGCAGCAACATTATTTTTTCTTTTAATGTGTTTTATTTTTCTCTCAAAGAGATCCTAACTGAACCAGTTGGAAGTCTTGAATTACAGAAGTCCACCTTGGCTGCATTCCATATTGGCAGCTGTTTAACTAGATAACACTTGTTTGCCACTTTAGAACTTGGTCCAATACTTGTATGCATGTTACATTCCTTTGTATTTTTCTAAATTGGTAGGGCAACATTTTGCTAAAGTGTACAATCTTCTATTATTTCCAACTATGTTTAACAGATTTATGCTTTAATGTCCGGGAAAGAGAAAATAGTAGAGTAAATTCATAACGGTAATGTTTCTATCCCTGAGTTAGAATGTCACAGTGAGTGGGAGTTGCAGTATCAATTGTTAGTAATGGATTAATGTCCTGCAGAGGTTCTTGTACCTGATGGCTGCATGTGACTTTCTTTATTTAGAGTAGGTGGCGCTGTTAAGTTGGTTGGTTGTCGCCCACCAAGGAAAGAGAAACAGACTTGTGTTTGTATAATACCTTTCCTGACCTCAAGGACCCAATAAACAGCAGTTACATATTTTTGAAGTATAATGTTGGTTCCAGTGCTGGAGATGATGCAAAGTTAAAATTCAAAATTTCAGTTACAGTAACCTAGTGGTACTAGATTCTCATGTGAGACTTGAATTAATTTTACCAACACAAAGACTTATACAGTATTTGCATAGATAATTTGTAAAATGTTCCAAGGCATTTTGCAGGAGCATGATCAAACCAAGCCACATAAGTAGGTATTGGGATAGATTAGTCAAAGAAGACTAAGAAGAGATAGAGAGGAAGTTCCATACTAGTTCTCAGCTACTGTTGGAAGGTGTGGCTACCAATGATGAAAATCAGGGAATGCAGAAGAGGAAACCATTGAATGATTGCAAAGATTTTCAAAAAGTTATAAGACTGAGGAGGGTCAAGACAAACAGAGCAGCAGAGTCATAAAAGGATTTGGTAACCAGGATGAAAATGATTGTCAGGATGTTGCCTGATTGGGTGCCAATGTGAACAACATTATCTCCAATTTCTTTATATTGTGCATGGCTACTCATTTCAGTGCGCGGAAAGTTTACATTTTTTGAATGCTCCCTCAAAAGGGCCATCTTGTAGTCACCTTGTTCTAGGAACACAACTGAGTTGCTGCACAACCATATTGTCACAAAGCTTGGAAGGTCATTAGTAATAGAAGTGTGAGATTTGGTGTGAATTAGGATACAGGCAGAACACGCCAGACAAGTATAATATATTCTTTGAGTTTGTTTTACACTTTATGGGAATAAACAATTTAATGGATATTTTATTGGATTGTGAAGCAAGTTCTCAGTTGTATCATCAGACTTAATGCACAATTTGTCAATGTACATTATTTAAAGCAGCATTCACACTTAATGACCTATATTAAAAGCAATTGCATTTTGCACTTCACAATCATTGCATTTGAGAGCTACTACTGTAGTGGTCTCATATTTAAATGGAATACATTTACTTTTAACTTTTGCTATTCAAATTTTAAGTATATTTGTGTGATGTAAATGCAGAATAAATGATTAATTCTATCCCATTTTGGCATTAAATTAAACTTGTTCCTTGTGAATCATCAGAGTAACTTGTTTCAATAAAGTAAACCAAACCTGCACCCTTCATTAAATATCTTCTATTTAGTATGAACTGGTAAAATATAGGGCCATATGAAAATTTTATTTCAGTGGAGATGTTAATACATAAACTAATACTCCAATTAAGAGTGCAGAGAAAAACTTTAAACAAACCTATTTGGTGTTTTAATATGTTTATCCAAGGGCATAAATAAAGGATTTAGATCAACAGAAAAACTTTGCTGAGACTTTGCTTTTGTTGTCTTAAATAGAATTAATCAAAAAAGTAATACTTTCCATATCCAAATGGAAGCAATCAACTGAAACTGCGTACTTCAGCAAAGAATGCCTTGGTTTTTAGTTTTATAGTTTCAAAGGAATTGTTTTATTTGATTTTTGTTCATTGATAGGATGAGGGTATTGCTAGCTAGATCAGTAATTGTTGTCCATCCCAGTTCCCCTTGAGAAATGGTAGTGAGCTGTCTCCTTGAACTGCTGCAATCTTTGGGGTCCGGGAACACCCCTTGTGCTCTTAGGAAGGGAGTTCTAGGATTTTGACCCAACAACGGTGAAGGAATGGGGATGTAGCTCCCAAAACAGTATGGAAGGGATCTTCTAAGTGGTGGCCTAATTTCAAATCAAAAATGCACAGTCTTGCTCATAGAATTGGGGTCAACATTTACTCAGCTAATACGTTTCATGAGTTTTAAAAGTCAAGAAAACAGGAATTTGTAAATAGATTACCAAGCAATAACAGTACAATAATACTGAATTCAAAACAAATCTTAGGTGGACTTCAATAACATCCATCTCATTATAATAACTGCAACCCAGTCATAAAGTTGTGCATGTCATGGGGTTTACTGACTCTATTGTTAAAATAACAAAGTTACCAATGAGAATCACTCCACTATCAACCTGTGAGATCGCAAATCCAATCCAACATTAAAACATTCACTGACAGTTATATTTCAATCACGTTTACATTTCTGCTGGCTTTGGGAGTTGCATTGTGATAATAATTAAATTGTATCAAATATTACTTCTTGCATTTGGAGTGGACTGCACTGTTTATATTTACTTTTATAAAGTGCAAACTTTCAATCATCTTTTAGAACATGATAAATGTGAGCAATTATAAAAATCAGTCAATATTATTGAGTGCTAATTTAATGAGCTGAAATTATTTAACATTGGGGTTGATGGAAATGTATATGTGCCACCTCTTTGTAAGTGCCTCCTTATTTGTCCCACTTGTACTTCCCCACAGCAATTAAGGAAACAAAGTAACATAGAGGTCAGTCAGCCCCTCAAACTCGTTCTGTCACTCAATTTGATCATAGCTGATCTGCATCTTAACCTATCCACTCATCTTGGTTCCAAATATCTTAAAATGATTATATAACAAAATCTGTCAATCTCAGTTTTGACAATCTTAATTGATCTACACTCAAATTATATTGGGCATATTGAGCTTCACCCTTCTAATACCGTTTATATGAAGGAGTGATTTCTGATATTATCACTGAATGAATTAGATTGACATTTAAGGCTGTGTCCCCATGTTCCCCTTACCAGAACAAATAGTTCACTATCTATCTTATAAATTTGTTCAGTCGTCTTAAATTCAATTCACTTTGACCATTCCCAATTGGTCCAATCAGTTCTCCTGAATTCTGCTACTAGTCTTGTCATTTGTTCACCACATTTCCAAATTGCCATTACTCCATAATCTCATCAGTTATCAAAATTAATGGTCCACACTTTGCTCATTTCAGACTTTTACATTAAAACGAAAACAAAAGCAGCTATTCTGGATGAAAAGGACCCAGCAACCAGACCTTTATACAGACCTTTAATAACTAAGCTGTGTTGTTTATGGAGGATGCAATCAAGTCGCTATTACTTGTAGGAGCTATGGTTTAAAATAAGAAAGTGATACTCATTTGAAACTGTAAAAAAAAACTTTTAAAAGATGTCATAGTTTTAGTAATAGAATGTTTAACTCTAAGTCCTGCAGTGTCTGAAATCTTCTCTTAAATCTTAAACATGAAGTATATCTGCTTATTGGTTAATTTAGCTTATTTCCGACTGCACTGCTAATTGGGCAGCTGTGTATGACAGCAAACATCACAAACAGAGAACCAATAAGGTTACTCTGTATTCTACAAATCCACATTACCTGCTGACCGTAGGGTTGACAGCAAACCTAGTAAGTCTTCTGCTCAGTAAATTCTGTCTTCCTATCTGAAGGAGCTAATGTAGTATGGGTATTTCAATGGGAGAGAAAAATATAACTGTATTAAGTCATATCAGAAATGAATTTGACTATATCTCTGAAGGCCAATCACATCATATAACTGATTTTTGAAGATAATCTATCTTCTTTGAATAAACTGTCTTGCTTTGTATTTCTCAATTTTTGATTGGAATACAATGGGTCCTTTAGCAATATTTAAATATAATGTAAGAAGTAGGGCAGGAGTAGGTAGGCCATTTGACTCTGTGAGACTACTCTACAATTCTGGTTGATTTTTTGCCTCAACTTTGCTTTTCCATATCCTTTGCACATCTCTTCCATAAAAGAGATCAAGAATTTGTCTATCTCAGCCTTAAATCTACTCACAAATGGAGAATCGATAGCCCTCAGGGGTAGACAATTCAAAAGATTCGCAGCCGTCTAAATAAATAAATTATTCCTCATTTCAGTCCTGAATGTTCTCATCTCCCCTTATCCCAAGACTGTATGCCTATGTGTTCCCAGCAAGAAAAACATCCTCTCAATTTCTACCTCTTAAGCCCAACTTGTATGCATCAACAGGATCATCCCTTATTTTTCTAACTTCCAGACAACATAGGACCAATGTATTTCTTGTCAAAGGAACCACTGTTTCATTACATAGGAACTAGGTGCATGAGTATGCCGTCCAGCGCTTTGAGTATGCTCTACAATTCAAAATGGCCCTGGCTGATCCTCTGTCTGAATGACATATTTTCATTTTCTCCCCATACCCCTGGATGCCTTTAGAACTAAAAACATACCTATCTCTTTCTGAATTTATTAAGTGACTGGACCTCCACAGTCTTGTGTGATAGAGAATTTCATAGGTTCATTACTTTTGAAGATATTTTTCATCACCTTAGTTCTAAGTAGTCAACCCCAAATCCTGAGACTATGTCACCTCTCCCTAATCAGGGAAAGCATCCTCCCTCCTCCAGGTCTGTCCAGCCCTATTATATTTCTTATATTTCTATCAGATCCTCTCTATCCTTCTGAACTCTAGTGAATACAGACCCAGTTGAACCCACCTCTACTCATTGGAGAATCCTAACATCCTGGTAGCAGCTTATTGAACTTCTGCAACACTCTCACTATACCAAGTAAATCCTCTCTTAGATAGAGACCACCCAGGATCCAATCTAGAGAATGGTTGTTGTACCATGCTAAGGAAGTGTGACCTTCCTGAGATATGGAGTCCAAAGCACACAGTAGTCCAGATGTGGTTTCACCAATACTCTATTCTTATACTCTAATCCCCTTCCAATGAAGGACACCATACATTTCAACTTTTTAGCTATAGCACCTGCAAGTGTATTTAAACATCACCATTTAGATTAGATTACTTACAATGTGGAAACAGGTCCTTTGGCCCAACAAGTCCACACCGACCCGCCGAAGCGCAACCCCTACATTTTACCCCTTCACCTAATACTACGGGCAATTTAGCATGGTCAATTCACCTGACCTGCACATTTTTGGACTGTGGGAGGAAACCGGAGCACCCAGAGGAAACCCACGCAGACATGGGGAGAATGTGCAAACTCCACACAATCAGTCGCCTGAGGTGGGAATTGAACCCAGGTCTCTGGCCCTGTGAGGCAACAGTGCTAACCACTGTGCCATATCTTTTCAAACAAAAAAATTTGTTTTTCTCATATTATCAAAGTAATTAACATCATACGTTCCACATTATTTTTCATCTGCCACCTTGTTGCCTAATGCTTAACATCTTTGAAGCCTCTTTTTTGCCTCCTGACAACTTTACATGTGTATTTGTAGCGGCACCTTTTTGACCGCAGGACATCCTAAAGTGATTTACAGCCCATGAAGTACTTTTGAAGTATAGTCACTGTTTATAATGTAGGGAATATGGCAGCCATTTTGCAGACAATCAGGTCCCACTGCCAGCAATGTGATAGTAATCAGATAAACTGCTTGAGATACAAAAGAAATTTCAACTGCATAATTTTCCCTCCACTCACCCTCCTTTCCTGTTTCCCTAGGGGAAAAAAAACAATGAAAATATAACAGCCTACTATGAAATATGCATACAACTTTGGGCCAAAGTTCAGCTCCTGAATTGTTTAATCATTATAAATCATACTGTGATTTCTCCTTAATTTATCATTTACCTCTTCACAGAGTTTGAGTACATAAAGAAATGAATATTTTGTATGTTTACTTATTTTCCAACTGTTGTTTGAATCAACAAGATACCATCTCCCTCCGTAATACAATGCTTGCCTTTTATGTGTTGGTGCAGAATACTGCTGCTGTTAGATTTGTGCCTGAGGTATGTCGATGGTGTTACAGATATAATAGTAATGAATTAAACCAGTCATTAAAAGCCTGTTGAGAATTCCAAAGAAAAATAAAGTGTAACAATGTGCACAATGTATGTATTCTTAGTATTGTTCAATTTTTCCAAGCCAAACATTAAATTGCAATTTCATTCCTTCAATTAATGTCTGCTATGACAAACTAATGGAGCAAAATGACAGTGATACCAGCTTGCAAGCAGTTTAAAATAAATGAGTACACTAACTTCAAATAATATGATTTCATTTTGTAAGGAGTGAGCAAGCAAATGTCTTACACAGAATATGACAATTTAACCCAGGAGAATAAGTAAGAACTTAGTAATTTTGTTTTAATCAAAGCAGTTATGATCAAGATTCCACGTGACTGGGTGTTTCCTATATTCTTCATCGGCAAAAATGGTTCACCCCCTTCCAAATTTATTTTGTTCTCCTTAAAAGTGATGGCTCAGGCCGGGCAAAGTTTCACAGGCAGCAGCAGTCTGTCAACTTTTCACATGCCAGTCTTTGGGCAGACTATTCAATCACAGTCAGCATCACAGCTCAGAACACAATCCTACTGTTACTCAATACCTGCATAGGCTCTTTCTGGATAAGATTTCTGAATAGCAATCATCACTCTGGGTGACCTTGTGCATCAGCAAAGATACATTTGAGGAACTTCCGTTATGTGGAGAGATTAGAGGAATTGGATAGTTAAACATTGGAAGTATTCAAAATTAAGAACAATCTTAATAGGGTAAAAAACATATTTTTCTATTGACAGGAGGGTTGGTTAACTAGAGGAGACACAGATATTTCCAAATCAACCTGTTCAAAAATGTTCAGATGCACCTCTGGAGCCGGTGGACCTCCTAGCTCAGAGATAGGACAATATCACTGCACCACAAGAGTCGTAACTAGACGACACATATTGTAATAGTTGGTGAAAGACCTAGACTGGAGATGACTGAATCTTTTTTAATGCAGCAAGATCTGATCTGGAATGAGCTATCTGCAAGGTTGGTAGAAAAAGGATTTAATAGTAACTTTCAAAAGTGAATTAGCGAAATATTGGAAGGAGAAAAGTTGCAGGATTTTACAGCAAAGGAAGGAGAGTGGGACTAAATGGGTAACTCTTTCAAAGAAGCAGCACAAGAACAAAACATCTCCTTCAATGTAGAACAATTCATGATTTATACTTATAACGTGCAAATACACCAAATTAGTGTGGATTTATGGATCAGAAATTGACCTGAATAATGACATCCAAGCTGCTGTACATGATTTTAAAGTCTTCTTACACTTTTTAATTTATATTATCAATTCGCAGTTTTCAATCACCATTTTCAGTGATGACAGATGTGAAGAGCTAACTAATGAGGATACATTGTATACTTGACACTTAGGTTCTCCATCTAACTGAGGGGCCGTCACATTAAGGTTTTAACATATTAACAGTGTTTAATTGTGTTGATGTAGAAAAATTGTTTTCTCGAGAACAAGAGGCATAAAGTTAAGCCATTCCGAACTAATACAGTAAAGATCTGGAATCCTCAAAGAATGTAAATACTTGGCCAATTGAAATTTCCAAGCTTTAAACTGATTACATCTTTGTTATATAAGGATATTAAGTAAAACAGATTAAATGCAGTAGAGGTGCAAATTGGTCATTATCCAACAGAATAGTAAAACTTGATTGTAGGGCTGAATGGCTTCTCTTTTTGTATAGTCAACTAGGGGATAAAGTTCTCAAGATGCAGAGAGATACCGTGATGCCATAATGAACAAATCGGGAATAGTTTGATAGATGATGCATTTCACTCTCATTTCGACTTGCATTGAAGCTTTATGGTTTCTCCTTACCTAAGGTGCAGGAGATTTAAAAATATCACTATTCAAACTATTTTACAAACCCTGTTTATTTAAAGACACATCATTTTTTTTTTTCATGACAAGAACGTAGAGTCAGAAAGATGTACAGCACGGAAACAGACCCTTCGGTTCAACTCATCCATGCTGACCAGATATCCCAACTAAATTTAGTCCAAACTGCCAGCACTTGGCCCATATTTTTCTAACCCTTCCTATTCATATACCCATCCAGATGTCTGTTAAATGTTGCAATTGCACCAGCCTCCACCATTTACTCTGCAGCTCATTCCATACACACACCACCCTCTGCGTGAAAAAGTTAGCTTTTATATCTTCCCCTCTCACCTTAAACCTTCGCCTGCTAGTTCTCCTGCCCCCACCCCGGGGAATAGCCTTTGTCTATTTACCCTGTCTATGCCCTTCATGATTTAATAAACCTCTATAAGGTCACCCCTCAACCTCCGACGCTCCAGGGAAAACAGCCCCAGCCTATTCACCCTCACCTTATAGCTCAAATCCTCCAACCCTGGCAACATCCTTGTAAATCTTTTCTGAACCCTCTCAAGTTCCACAACATCCTCCCGATAGGAAGGAGACCAGAATTGCATGCAATATACCAAAAGTGGCCTAACCGATGTCCTGTACAGCCGCAACATGACCTCCCAACTCCTATACTCAATGCTCTGATCAATAAAGGAAAGCATACCAAACGCATTCTTCACTATGCTATCGACAATGCACCACAATGCAAAGATCAGCAAAATAACTTGCTTTCACACTGTGGTATGAATCTCTAATTGGTATTGGTGCGAGTGTTACAAAAATAAGGGCAAACAAGAATATTTTTCATTGATTTTAGCGTTTGAAACGTTTTGAAATAAGGGATACAGGACTGAAATGGGTAATAGTAACTTTCCTCAGGTTTTGAAATGGCAACATTGATTGAGATGTTGCTGGTAAGTACAAATATATACATACCAATTATTTGTCAATTAGTTATCAATTATTATATATAAAAGACTAAAGTACTTTAAGAATATATTCACAGTCTTTGTAGAACCTTGTCCTGGAGAATACTTCCTAAACTCACTGAGGAACATAAGCGCAGCAGGCATTAGTTTCAATTTCCTTCAACAAAGCTGTTCATCAAGAGATTAGGCCTGCTTCTAAAGTGTTTCCTTAACTCAACGTTTGGGTGAAGATTTGTAGCTCGGGTGCTCATTGTTGTGGTTCTGTTCGCCAAGCTGGAAATTTTTGTTGCAAACGTTTTGTCCCCTGTCTAGGTGACATCCTCAGTGCTTGGGAGCCTCCTGGGAAGCGCTTCTGTGGTGTTTCCTCTGGCATTTATAGTGGCCTGTCCCTGCCGCTTCCGGTTGTCAGTTTCAGCTGTCCGCTGTAGTGGCCGGTATATTGGGTCCAGGTCGATGTGTTTATTGATGGAGTTTGTGGATGAGTGCCATGCTTCTAGGAATTCCCTGGCTGTTCTTTGTTTGGCTTGCCCTATAATGGTAGTGTTGTCCCAGTCAAATTCGACTGGGACAACACTACCATTATAGGGCAAGCCAAACAAAGAACAGCCAGGGAATTCCTAGAAGCATGGCACTCATCCACAAACTCCATCAACAAACACATCGACCTGGACCCAATATACCGGCCACTACAGCGGACAGCTGAAACTGACAACCGGAAGCGGCAGGGACAGGCCACTATAAATGCCAGAGGAAACACCACAGAAGCGCTTCACAGGAGGCTCCCAAGCACTGAGGATGTCACCTAGACAGGGGACAAAACGTTTGCAACAAAAATGTTTCCTTAACTCTTTCCATCTCCAGTCTACTTAAGCAGAAGGACAGATTAAAGCAATTTTTAGAATAAAATTAATTTACGTTTGAAGATAGGACGGATTTGCCTTTATTGTCCTGTGACGATTGGACATGAAATTGGGGACTGGTGGTATATTTGGGAATGTAAATGACTGGGCAACAGTGCCATGACTACCCTAGTGTTAGAGGTTTGAAATTCCCACAAACGTCAGGACGTCAGGACTTCTGCAAGGTCCCAATGTGCATCTGTGGTTGTATGTATGGTCTCCAATATTTGATAGACTGAGAGGTTTGGCCTGTTGATTCAAAATTAAGCAGCAGATGAGAGAATTGCCCACCACGTGTATATTTTGTGATCCTGGTTGAGGGAGGGTGCCTGGAAGTATTTCCAGTTCGTCACCCTCGAGGTATTGGGGTACTTCTACATTTAATCTACCAACTGACCTTGGTGTAACATCTCATCGAATATGTGGGAACTCTAAAAACTATCACCCCACTGTCAACACAGCCAAACTGTGTGCTCTGGGACTTAAACCCACAGCCATGTCTAATAGTAGAGACTGATGCCAGTAAATCAGCGCGGCAGTCACATTATTTACTGGCATGAAAAATTCCCCTACACAAATATTTTTGAAAGAAAAGTCCTTTCTTATTATATGTTTTTGTCTTGTTTAAAAGGAGATATCCATTAAAGTCTCAGTTGGCAAATGAGCTATGACTGTGGTATTGAGGCAACACATCAAAGGCCAAGGAATGATTCTCCATCAGTATTCATTTAGCTGCTCTCATTCACAGTCACATCCACAATAGGCTTCAACACAGCTGAGCTACTGAGGGAGAACTGCTTCCTCAATTGTTTCCCGATGTCTCATGTTGGAAATGATGCATTGGTCGTGATGGTCCATCAGTCAAATAGTCTGCTGACATCAGTTGTGTTTGCAAGAGTGAGAAAGTGCGAAACAGCAGTCAACAATTGTCCAACTGCACATCTCCAGAACAGAGGAAAGAAGAGACACATTGGAAAGTAAAAGGACAATAATCCTAATGTTAAAATTATTGAAAAATGAACGAGCTATAACTTCATAGTATATTGATTTCATACATTATGTTTCAATGTTCGTTATCACAAACTATAAGCAACACTCTAATCATGTATAATTAGACACAAATGTTACTAACAATGGGCAAGGAATTTAACAAGACTATCACCATTAAAAAAGCTTAATTATTTTACAGTGAATTCATTTTGATCATCTCTTAATTATTTAGCACTTTAAGAACGCCATCATCCTTCATGTCAGATCCTATTTTATTTTTCCAAGCAAACTATGAGATAATTGGAATATTTTTCAGCTTGACTGTCTTTTGCATTGAATTGCCTGCCTGTTGTAGAATACACCTTTTTTTGTCTGATTGTGATAAATAGGATTAAAATCCAGATGGATTCTACAATAGACAGATGCTTTGCCCCCGCAGCAACTCCCCTAACCATAGCACCCACCCCTCACCAGAAGTCAACAGTGAAAAACACCCAGTGTTTCTATTTAATTAATTGAATTTAAAAATTGCTATTCCGTGATTGTCAACATATTCTTCATATCATTTTCAGGTGAGAAACATTTTTGTTTTTATTAATATTGGGAATAACCTAGACTTGATGCAGACCTTTTAAGTAAGGAACAGTGTAACTGTTGATTAAAATGAGTTTTGTTTTTGTATTCAACTGTAGTTCTTGTCATTCCCAATCCCAAAAAAACTATTTTTAAATATCCTGTTCAGTCATGTTATGATACACCTCCAGCATAGGTGGGACTTGAAATTAGACCTTCTAGTCCAGAGAAAGGGGCATTGCTACTGCAATACAAGACCTCCTAATACAAAGTAGATGATGAGCCAGTGAGGTTTACCATTCCAGCAATGAAAATGTTCCTAATCACACTCCATTTGAGTCATTTCATGAGTCAGCATCCTCTGATACATCAAAAAGAGGCTGAGAATAAATCCCCGAGGTTGCTAAAATTTCTTTATACTTAACATACAGTATCAGGAATGTATGCACAGAGAGAGTTACTTAATAACAAGCTCCTAAATCCATTTAGATGTTTTACAAGACAAGCTGTGAATTAAGAATTAAATTATTGTGAGATTTATTATCTCTAAATTCCATAACTACTCCTCAGACTCAAAGGATGAGGCAGCGCAGAAAGAGTTTGATTGATCCATGGAGTCTATGCTGGCTTTGCAAAGAGCAATACAGCTAATCCCACTCTTTCCATAATCCTGCAATTATTTTTCTCCTTCAAGTACTTATCCAATTCCATTTTAAAGACCATATACCATTCTTTCATGAAGTGCATTCCAAATCCTCATCATTAATTGTGTGTAAAAAGGTTTTTCCTTATTTGCATCTGATTTCTTTGTCATTCACCTTAAACCTGCCCTCTGGTTATTTACCCTTTGGCCACTGGAAACCCTTTCTCCTATTTACTCTGTGGCACCCTCCTTGGTTTTCAACATCCCTGCCAAATCTCTTCAGAGATTCTTTATTCACTGCTTGAAGAAGAACAATTCCGATTTCTCAAGTCTATCCACCCAATTGTAACTCCTCATCCCTTGAACAGTTTTGGTATATCTTTTCTGTACGCTCCCCAAAGTGCTCACACCCTGTCTAAAATATGACTGTGAGAATTGGACGTACTGCTCCAAAAGTGACTATAATTCTGCATACATTCAGCATAACCTCCTGGGTTTTTGTTTTGCTGTGCTCTACTTATAGAGCCCATATTGTGAACTACTTTGTTAATCTGTTCGAACCACCTTCAAAGATCCAGCCAGGATAACAGACATGGATCGAGTGGCCCACCTAGAGTAGGATGAGCTGCAGACATCAGGAACCACACTGTGACATGAGTGCAGGGAAAGCAGCTGATTGGTGAGTAGGATCGGTGAATATTTCCAGTCTTTAAGTCAAAAGTGACATTTTCAATTTCTGTTTGGAGCGCTAGTCTTTTTCTTTTTTCTTCTTTAGGAATAGCTGGTCAGATATACAATAGGTGTTTTGAAAGATTATTACTGTAAAGTTTTAAAGGGCAGAGATGCTAGTGTAACAATTAATGCATTAAATAAAATATCATAACAATGGCAGGACAAATGATGTGTTGCTGCTACAGCATGTCGAAGCTGCTGGACATCAAAATGGTTGCAGCTCGAGAAATTTCAGATCCATAATTAGAAGCTGAAGTCCGAGCTCTTGATATTGAGCCTCATCAGGAAGGGGACAAGTTGCCCTGGACACCTTGCTCCAAGAGGAGCTCATATCCCTCAGACAAGGTAATTCAAATTCAAATTTGCTCTTTGATCAGGGATGACTGCAGGGGAGGCAACTTTAGGACCCAGGGTCAGCATTTGAGAAAAGGCTCTTAAGGCACAGTGTTAGTTTCCTAACCTTGGAGAGCTGGGTTCAAGATCCATCTGCTTCTGAGATGTAAAATAACACCCCTGAACAAGTTGATTAGAAAATATCTAGCATTTGAGGAGCCTGAGCCTCTGCAATTGTCCAAAATGTTTGTGAGCTGTGTGGACCAGAGACAGGAATAAGGATGAGTGAACTGACCACAGTATACTGGCACAGGGAACCATTCAAGTGGGAGGACGAAAGAGGAATATAACTGCAGTTTGGGACAATACAATCAGAAGGATAGATGCATTGTAAGTCGGACTCCCAACGATTATGTTGCCTGCCCAGTGCCAGGGTTAGGGACCTCTCCTTAGGCTGGAAAGGAACTTGGAGTGGGAGAGGACAGATTCAGTTGGCATTGTTTACATCCAGAGAAGGAATTAAAAATGGGTAGCTATAGGCCTGATGGCTTAATATCTGCAGTTGGGAATATTTATTTTAATAGTATTTGCTTTTTGAAGATTTCTTAAACAGCCCTACTATTCAACACCAGGTTATAGTCCAACAGGTTTATTTGAAACCGCAAATTTTCAGAGCCCCTGCTCCTTCCTCAGGCAGCTGCCTGAGAACAAATAAACCTGTTGCACTATAACCTGGTGCCATGTGATAATTGACTTTGTCCACCCTAGTTTGACATTGGTACCTTAACATCAATCCTACTACTGCAATCAATCTTCCATTTAACTTCTAACAACTAGTTTTGGTATGTACAGTCATATTATAATGGAAGCAAATCAATTTCTTCATATCATTTTTGATTCTAGCCTTTCTTCTTTTTCACGTTGACACCCTAAAACTAGTGCCAGATTATTAGAGAGTGGCAAATGTTATTCCCGTGTTCAAGAAAGGGAATAGGTATAATCCTGGGAATTACAGACCAATCAGTTTTATGCCTATGGTGGGCAAAGCCTTCGAGATGACTCTGAGTGACAGGACTTATGATTACTTGGAAAACCTTTGTTTGGTTAGAGATAGTCAGCATGGCTTTGTAAGGGGCAGGTCATGCCTCACAAGCCTTATTGAATTCTTCGAGGATGTGACAGAATGCATTGAAGAAGGTAGAGCAGTGGATGTGGTGTACATGGATTTTCGCAAAGGCATTTGATAGGGTTCCCCATGGTAGGCTCAGTCAGAAAGTAAGGAGGTATGGGATACAGGGTAACTTTGTCTGTCTGGATACAGAATTGGCTGGCCCATAGAAGACAGACGGTAGTAGTTGATGGAAAGTGATCAGCCTGGAGCTCGATGAGCAGTGGTGTTCCACAGGTGTCTGTTCTGGGACCTCTGCTCTTTGTGATTTTCATAAATAACTTGGATGAGGAAGTGGAAAGATGGGTTAGTAAGCTTGTTGATGACATGAAGGTTAGTGGGGTTGTAGATAATGTGGATAGCTCTTGTAGGTTGCAAGGGGACATTGACAGGATGCAGAATTTAGCAGATAAGTGGCAGATGGAGTTCAACCTGGAAAAGTGTGTAGTGATTCACTTTGGAAAGTCGAATTTGAATGCAGAGTACAGGATTAAAGGCAGGATTCTTGGCAGCGTGGAGTAACAGAGGAATCTTGGGGTCCATGTCCCTGGATCCCTCACAAGATCATCAAAGATGGGTCTGCTGGAAGGCTGGAGGAGTACCTGAACTGTATGGCAAAAATTCAGAAGTGGTGGAATACTTTCAGGACAACAGTCCAGACATCCCTGAACTAAATCAGGTGGTAGGTTGATGAGGCAATTGGGTGTGAAATAAGTTTGGGGGGAGGTTTAGCTTTTATTTTTCTCAGCAAAAGTAGGATAAGCCACTGAGAGCCTGAATCTCAGACATTTGAAAGAGCTGACAGTTTGGATCATAGGAGTGGACTATGAAGCAGATTCTCTGGTTCCTTTTAAAGGAACATTTTGAAAACTACAACCATCAAGACTGGTGCACCATGAGTGAGAAGTGGTTCCAAAAATGTGTCTTGAGGAATGAAGAAACTTGAAGGGGTTCAGAAAGAAATTACAAGGACGTTGCCAGGGTTGGAGGATTTGAGCTATAGGGAGAGGCGGAATAGGCCAGGGCTGATTTCCCTGTAGTGTCGGAGGCTGAGGCGTCACCTTATAGAGGTTTATAAAATCATGAGGAGCATGGATAGGATAAATAGACAAGGTCTTTCCCATGGGATGGGGGAGTCCATAACTAGAGGGCATAGGTTTAGGTTGAGAGGGGAAAGATATAAAAGAGACTTCAGGGGCAACGTTTTCACGCAGAAGGTGGTGCACATATGGAATGAGCTGCCAGAGGAAGTGGTGGAAGCTAGTACAATTGCAGCATTTAAAAGGTGTCTGGATGGATATATGAATAGAAAGGGTTTAGAGGGATTTGGCCAAATGCTGGCAAATGGGACTAGATTGAGTTAGGATATCTGGTCGGCATAGATAAGTTGGACCGAAGGGTCTGTTTCCGTGCTGTACATTTCTGTGACTCTGAATTGCCACCCAAGTTTATAGGGTTTTTAAGAAGGCGTATGGTGTGTTGGCTTTCATTAGCAAGGGATTGAGTTTAAGAGCCATGAGGTTATGCTGCAGCTCTATAGAGCCCTGGTTAGACTACACTTGGAATATTGTGTTCGGTTCTGGTAGCCTCATAATAGGAAATATGTGGAAGCTTTAGAGAAGGTGCAGAGAAGATTTACCAGAATGCTGCTTGGACTGGAGGACATGTCTTATGAGGAAAGGTCGAAGGAGCTAGGGCTTTTCTTATTGGAGCGAAGAAGGATGAGAGGTGACTTATTAGAGGTGTACACAATGATGAGAGGCACAGATAGAGTGGATAGCTAAAGACTTTTTCCCATGGCAGAAATGTCTATCACAAGGGGGCATAATTTTAGGGTGATTAGAGGAAGGTTATAGAGGAGATGTCGGAGGTAGGTTGTTTACACAAAGAATGATGGGTGCATGGAATGCACTGTCAGCAGTGGTGGTAGAGTCAGATAGATTAGGGACATTTAAGCGACTCTTGGATAGGCATATGGAAGATAGTATGTAGGTTAGTCTGATCTTAGAGTAGGATAAAATGTTGGCGCAACATTGAGGGCCGAAGGGCCTGTATGGTGCTGTACTGTTCTCTGTTCTAAGTAGTATGTTCTAGTGCCTCTTCCACTCACAGATTTTCTATTCCACCATTTTCCATGTGGATTTCCACATGATCATTTTGATTTCTTTTATAATTCACAGGATGAGGGCTTCATTGGCCAATATTTATCACCTTACTCTAAATTAAGAGTCAACCACATTGCAGTGTGTCTGGAGTCACATACAGGCCAGGCGAGGTAAGGATGGCAGATTTCCCTCCCTAAAGGATATCAATGAACCAGATGGAGTTTTCCTGACAATCGGTAATGGTTTCATGGTCATCAATAGACTCTTAATTCCAGATTTTTATTGTATTCAAAAATTCCACCATCTGCCATGGCAGGTTTCAAACCTGGATCCTGAGAACGTTACCTGGGTCTAGCTTAACAGTCCAGCAATAATACCACTAGGCCTGTCTCTTCATTTACCGCGTGTAATTGTCTATGTGAAGTATCGTGGATGTCTGTCAGAAATGCTGTTTCTTATCTTTAATACTTGATGCTTATCCAAATGAGCTTTTAAGTTTGCAGGAATTCTATTTCTGTCTGCTTCCATATTCATAATTTTCCTTACATTTTCAATATTTTTCTGAAGATTGTAATGTAGCCAGTAGTGTAGCAAATCTCCTTTCCACGGAGGCATGGACATGTATATTAATGCATGTCCAGGATATATAATGGCTGTATTCAGCAATTCAGAGGTAAGTGCATCCATATTCATTGCCTCTATGAACGCTATTTCCTTATGTCAACTCTATAGTGTGTTCAAAAGCCCCAAGAAATACCCAACCTCATCTCTGGAGGAGATTATTACATAACCAGCCACAATATTATATATTACTTTCATGGTTCCCTGTACCACTGTACCATGGTCAGTTCACTCACCCTTCCTGCATTCCTGTCTCTGATCCACAAAGCTTGCAAAATTCTTGTAAGTGTTGGGCAATTGCAGAGGGTTAGGCTCCTTAAATGGCACCATAATATTATTAGCACAAATGCTCTAGCAACATAATTTTAAATATTGAGTATGGAAATAATTCGCAGAATCATAAATACTACATATTAGAATCAACCAATGGCAAGAGATGATTAAAAATCATGAAGTCACGTGTTTCAAAAAGACATTAAAACTGATTTCCAACAGAAACCATTAATTGCCTTCAAAAGGCTTACTTGAGCACACCAGTTTTAATGTTTCAGAAGAATATTGATCACAGTCATTGTTATCACATGGAAATCAATGGCCTAACCAAATCATCCTTACTACCTCTGTATGTGCAACGCTATAAAATTAAAACCTTCAAAGATCCTCAAAATTGGCCCCAATAGTTCCTAACCAGACCAATAACCAATCCCAGACTTTGTGAATAAACAATTCTAGACACTGGCTTATACATGAATAAAAGAGTTAGCAATTTATTAACAATGTAATAACGTTAATAGAGCAAAAGTAAAGAACAAAGTAATCTAACTGAGCTATGCTACAATCTCAAAAACCTATGTTTTCAGTCTCATTCACACAAAAGACGGACAGACACACAAACAAACACAGTTAAAGGATAAATAAAATAGCAAAACTGGCCAGATTACTTAAGTGGTTTCCATGGTGTATTGTTCCACAGGCATAGATGATGGTTTTTTGGGTTGATCTTCTGAAGATGTTGGATCAATGGTGCTGGAAGAGCACAGCAATTCAGGCAGCATCGAGGAGCTTCTGAAGATGTTGATCAGTTATCTTTACAGTTCACTCAAATAAAGACTATAATATTTCTAACTTAGTTTTCCTTTTTCAGCTTCCAAGAGCTGCTCATGGGAGGTTAGACAGGGACCTTTCAAATTTTCATGCTGTAGGTTAAACAGCCATATTCCTTTCCTCACAGAAACCACAGACCAAAATCCAATTCAAACTCTGACCACTCCCTGACAGACTGACTGACTGACTACCTGTCTCTCTCGCTCTCTCTCTCCATGAGGTCCCAGTTACCATTCAACATATGCCATCTGTTTCAGCCTTGGGTGACTGTGTGGAGTTTGCACATTCTCCCATGTCTGCATGGATTTCCTCCAGATGCTCCAGTTTCCTTCCACAGTTCAAAGATGTGCAGGTTAGGTGGATTGGCCATGTTAAATTGCCCATAGTGTTAAGGGATGGGTAGGCAAGGTACGTTAGCCATGGTGAGTGTGGGATCATGGGGATAAGGTGGGAGGCTGGGTCTGGATGGGATGCTATTTGGAGGGTGAGTATAGCCTTGATGGGCTGAATGGCCTCTTCTCACACTGTAGGGATTCTATGATTCTATTTGCTTGAGCATAAGGTCTTTTTCAGACTTCTGGAATCAATTCCTAGGTACTGACCTGGTTAATGGTTAACTTTTGCTATCTGTTTAAACATAATGCTCTTCCCTGGTGATGAAACAATGGCAGCTATAGTAATACGTTAACTTCAGCTGGAATCATAACAATATGTGTATATTTGTGTCTGCATATCTGGAGCAACATAGAATGGCATGGATCCTGAATACTAAGAGATTCAAAACTCTAACAAAACTCTCTACTTGGAGTATACCATTGATGGATTTGCACATGCAAGTTCAAAAGTACAACCCCAGGCTGCTACCAGATTTTTATTAATAATATTCAAGCTGAGCATTTCAAATAGGTTTCATAATCTTTCAAATAACAAATAACAAACTGATGATTCCTTAGAGGTGATCAACATACTTCTATTCATCACGTTCATTGAGATGGAAAATGCATCGTAGAGAAATCACAAGAAATTTCATTTTTTCAAACCACTTGGCAGTTTAAGCAGCAGAATCTGCAGCACTAATGAGTTTCAAACGCTATATCCAAATTGTCCATCTAATAGCCTTAGCCACCGGGAAAAGATAGCCCGATGGAAAATTTTGTCTGAGTCCTAAGGCAGTACAATTATTGTCTGTTTGAAAAGCCCCGAATAAAGAACCATTGATACTATCAACTTGTCTTTTAAGGCAAATAGCATGTAATCTGCACTTCATGTAGCAATAGTTAAGAGGTTATTCTAAGGCCACACAGCCCCTGATTCAACTCAGCATTATTAGCTGCAATGTGTGCACACAGCCGCCTGGCATTCATTTGCAGTTAAGTTGTAGAGCTGTGCTCTCATCAGGCATAGGCAGGCGAAGGAACAAAAAAGGTCATACAGAAAATTTGAATGCAGCTTCAGACAGAATCAGAATGATAATTTCGCATCCTTTTTTTAGATATTCTTTGAACATGGAGTATAGAATAAATGGTATTTTTTGCTCTATGTATTCCTAAAGGGCTGCTAGAAAAGTCTATAAGCATAACCTTCATAAAAAAAATGGTTCTAATGTTTGTTGGAATCATTGGATACATTTCTTTTTCCTTGTTTCTCATTTGCTTTTCCTCTTCTCTAATTCATTACTTTCTCTTTTCATGAGTTAACAATTACAATGTGCAGTTTTGTTTGCCTGAATTGCCAATCACATTCTATCAGTGTTTCACTATCCATTACTGAGTAATGTGATAAGCCAACAACATACATAATAATTAATCAAGATGGTGACACTGAATAATGCAATACTTTACCAGAGCTATTCTTGTCAGAAATTTCATGATCATTGTTCATTAGTTTTCAGGCTTTGTGTGTAGCTCCACTCTTATTCTAAAGTGAAATTATCATTACTTAAATGTTTCTGATGTGTTAATTTGTACAATAATTGATAGTCCTATTAATGGAACCATATTATTTTAAGGATGCATGTGTGTTTTGTGCAAAACTTAGATTATCACCGGAGAATTACACAGTTAAGGCCCTGGCAATGCAGGCAGATGTCAACATGCATTCCGCTTATTATGACAGCTCCAAACTGCAAAACAATTCTCTAATTTTTCCAAAACACAGTTCTGATTCCTTTTCCTCTGCGATAATTTTCTTTTCCCATCTTTTGTCTCTTTTCACGAAGGCTATCATAGTGTTTTGCTGACCCTGGTCCTCCATTATCTTTCTTGATGGTCTTTCCTCTTTTAATGTACATCAGCATCTAAAATGTGATTGCCTGAATCCATTCATTACTCAACGGCCAACATACATATACAAGTTCAAAGCATTTAAAAGCAAGTTGTGCATTCACAGCTAATGTAAGATTGATTAGCTGCTGCCCTTTCATCTTAGAAAAACACAATCTTGTATATGGGTCAGCTGCACTGACAAATCTTTTCAGGATGAGAAATCTCATAGCTGGATGGACTGTAAAAATGAATTTTTGAAATAAAGCTTAAAAAAAACAGAAAGAGGAAAATGATTGGGGAAATTGAGCCTTCTCTTGTAACTGAAAGCTAGTCTTCTTTCAGGAATCAGACTCATGATTAATATTCACATATTATTTTCAGCTTTGGCAGTGCAATGAAAATAGCATGGACTAAGTAGAGCCACCTCTATTACCAACCTTGACATGCACTATGGAAAATCTCCACCCATTTTCTGTACACTTAAATATGATTGAAGTGGACTAGACCCTAACAAGGGTCTTTCTGAGATCCTCAATTGTTTCAGGTTGCAGGACCTTTATTACATTTTGACCAGATAATACAACTGTCCACTTAGTAAAGGAAATAATTTGGGTGCAAATTCTGATTCTTCCAGTACATGTTGCTATGTAAAATGGACAGAATGATAAATTAGAGTGAAGTATCCATCTAAGCTGTATGTGCAGAAGGCTCCAGTGAAATCTTTGCTAAGGAAGGAGTATAGATAATGGTAAAGGTCAACACTTTGCAGATTGAACATGGACCAAAGGAAAGTGCATACTAGAGGCACTCCCTAAAGTCACATCTTTATTATTATTCACCTTCAGCAAGTAGGCTAACTCAATTGAATGAATTCATGTGGCAGTAGGAAAGGTTGGTGAAGGTAGTGCAGTGAATATATCACATGTACATTTTGGAAGGCAGGTGTCAAATTGTGGCAGGAGAGCTTTATTTAGAAGATTGACACCCATGGAATTAAATCGGAACTGGCAGTATAGATGTGAAAGTTGCTTAATGACTGGTAGAAAACTGAGGTGATAGATGGATTATTTTTCCCTGACTGGGGGGTCATTGCACAGATATAGTCTAAGGGCCAGTACTGGGTCCATTTCTCCTTGCAATTTTTGTAAACACCACATAGTTAGTTGTAAGGAGCAACATTGCAAAGCTTGTAGCAAAGCAGCAAATCAGCATGGAAATAGTTAACAACATCAGGATAAGTAGACAGGACAGTGAAGTTGACCAAAACATTATGGAGTTTAGCATGGAGAAGTGTGAAGTAATGCATGTTCAGAATACTAGTATGGAAAGATAGTATATTATAATTGGAACAATTCGAAAAATGTAAATGAACAGAAAGATTTTCATGCACATTTGCATAAATCCTTAGAAGGGGCAGGTGAAATTGATAAAATGGTTATTTGTGTTACTTGATTTCTAAAGGAATAAAATATAAAGGCAAAGAAATCATGTTTGAAGCTTGTAAGTCTCTGATTAGGCTTCAGCTGGAATATTGCACACAACTCTGGTTACCTCACTTCAGGGTAGACATAAAGACACTAGGAAAGTGTCAAATTGGTGTTACCCTTTCAGGTGTAAGAAGTTGGAAAAGTTAGGACATTTCTCCTAATAACAGGGAAGGTTAAAAGGTTGCTGAAAGGGGGATTTCAAGAGAGTGAGAGGTCTTCTGAGTAAATAGGAACATAAACTTTTCCTGCTGGTGAATGAGCCAATTACTAGAGGTCATGGATTTAAAATAATTGAAAGAAATATGGAGGGGAGATGAGAACTTCTTATCCTCCAGAAGTTGTCAAGATCTGGAATGCTTTATCTGAAAAGCAGTGGAAACTGATTCCATATAGAAAGTTAAATATGACAATAGAAATTTTGAACAATATTCTGCAAAGCATTGAACAAATACTTAAGGATGAGAAAATGTCAGCAATAGGAACAAAAGTGGAGGTGTGTGACTAGGCACAACTCTCAATTCAAGGAACCAATATGGACAAGACAAGGCAAATGGCTCCCTTCTGTACTGTACGTTTCTCAGATCCTCTCTCCAAATCAGAAACTGACATTATTTAAATTTCAGGTTGCCAGGGAAGTATGCATGTCTAGGTGACAGATGATTCATTTCTATACTTCACATGCATTAAGTTGACATATGAAAAACATGCTGTTAGGAGAAATTGTTCAGAAAGGCATTACGCTTAATGGTTTGAAATACATGCAGAGAAGTATCAATATTCCCACTGATTTTCCAAATTGAAATAGTCTTAAACAGGGAAACAACTGCATTTTTATTGATGGGAAATGATTTTGTGTATTGGAACACAGTGGCAATCTTTGTACAAGTAATAACGTTTAAAATGGTTGCATTCACTGGTAAGAATCAATGCATTGAAAAAACACTAGGCTAATTATAGACTTTTGAACAGTTACAATTCAGGTTTAGTGTCACTCTTCAATCAGATTACATTACAGATTACATTACAGTGTGGAAACAGGCCCTTCGGCCCAACAAATCCACACCGACCCGTCGAAGCGCAACCCACCCATACCCCTCCATTTACCCTTTACCTAACACGACAGGCAATTTAGCATCGTCAATTCACCTGACCTGCACATCTTTGGACTGTGGGAGGAAACCGGAGCACCCGGAGGAAACCCACGCAGACACGGGGAGAACGTGCAAACTCCAAACAGTCAGTCGCCTGAGCAAGTGGATCAGCAAGTGGATCTCACCTTCTCTGTGTGTCGGGTTGCTAATTCTCCAAAAACTAAACTTCAATCTCCTTCACACAGCTGAGAGAAAAACCATAGGGACATTTAACAAAAGATTGAGTTCATTTTCATTTTCTTTAACTATTTTTGTTTACTAATAATAATTTAAAAAGGAGTTGGAGATTAAAGATTAAGCAGGGTGTTGGAGGCAAATAATTATGCTTTGAAATGTCATGCTACAATATTACTGAATGCCACACAATTCAATTTGGTCATTTGTCACATCTGCAAACACACAGGCACGAACAGGAGTAAATAGAAGACCTCTAAAGTGTTTATGTGAAAAATATAGATTGGTTTTTGACGAGGACTTGGATATAGTTCTAAGTGCTAAAGGGAATAAAGGGAATGGAGAGAAAGCAGGAACAGGTACTGAATTGGATGATCAGCCATGATCATCTTGAATGGCAGAGCAGGCTTGAGGCACTGAATGGTTTACTCCTGCACCTATTTTCTACATTTCTATATTAATTGGGAAAACTGATATTAGCATGTGACAAGGGAGCAAGACACAATGGGAAAAATAAAAAGAGGCATACATGAGACACACAAAACACGCTGGCAGTTAAAGAGCTGGGTGATTGATAAATATGGAACATGTGGAAAATTATTGAATTGAAATAAATTATAGTGGCAAAAGAATAAAAGCTGGTCAATACCATTGGCACACCATCGGTATCTATTCTTCTTGGACAGCAGAAGGCTGAGAGGAGATTTGAAAGAAGTTTTCAAAATCAAGAGTGGGCTAGATATAGTAGATAGAAAGAAGCTCTTCCCGTTTGTGAAAGATTGGAAGTGATGTATAAACGAAGCAAGGGTCATAACAGAAAAGATATTTTCACACAGCATAGAGTTAGGCTATGAAATTCACTGCCTGGAAATGTGGTGGAAGCATATCTAATTGAAGCATTCAAGAAGGAATCGGATGATTATTTGGACAGAATGTGCACATGGATGTGGGGAGAAGGCAGGAGATTGGCATTAGGTAATAGAACCTGAACAGGCACAATGGGCTGAATGGCCTCCTTCTGCAACAAATCTATGATTCTCCCCTTTACCACCATTATTACCTCCTATGTCTTTCGTTCTAAGTATTCTCACAATCTGTTCCACTTTGCTCCTCCTCCATCTTTTATCATCAACTTAAAAGCCACAATTTTCCACTACTTTTCAAAGAAAGAGTCATAAAGACTCAAATCATTAGTTCCATTTCCCTCTCAACCAATGCTGCCAGACCTCACTTTTTGATCTTTTTATTTCAGATTTCCAGCATCCACAGTATTTCGATTTTATTAAATACCAATCCAGTTGCTAACAGCGAGCTGTGGGTACTGAAGGGTATGAACCCTGTTATGGACCAGGCTTAACCCTCCCCTCTCAAAATATTTTAAGAAGGTAGGCTAGATCTTAATTTTATTTTATGTTGAAGACAGATATGAAGTGGATATTCCAGGTGTGATACAACTGATCAAAACATTCAGCTTTAAGCAAAACAGAATTTATTTAAACACTACAGTTGAAACAGAAACAAAAGAAAATGGAATTTAGAATAACTTAACTATTGGAAAACTTAACCGACCTGACACAGCAACTTAATTAGGGACCTGTTCCAATTCCCATAAAATCCCATAAACACACCCCTTTGCAAAACATAAATTCAAACACAGGTTCTTAAAGGCAGGAGAACTTTCAGAGAGAAAAGTCAGCCAGGAATCATCTGCTGAAGTTTGGAACCTTTCTCTGGACTGCAGCAGCATCTTCACTACAGCAAAACCAGCAGCTTCTCCCTGTTACAACTAAAACAAACCAGAAAAAAACCTGAACTGGGGGAACTGGCCACTCCCCTTCCATTGTTAAGTAGACCTTTCCACACCTCTGCCTTTACGACCTCTCTTGAAAAAACCTCTCTTGAAAAAGCCCAAGGACAAAATAACCTTTTTAAAGTGACAACTTTGTCATGGGTAGCATGGTGGCTCAGTAGTTAGCACTGTTGCCTCACAGCGCCAGGGACTTGGTTCGATTCCTGCCTTGGGCAACTGTCTGTGTGGAGTTTGCACATTCTCCCCATGTCTGTGTGGGTTTCCTCTAGGCGCTCTGGTTTCCTCCCAAAGATGTGCAGGTCAGGTGAATTAGCTATGCTAAATTGCCCATAATGTTAGGTGCATTAGTCAGGGGTAAATATAGGATAGGGGAATGGGTCTGGATGGGTTACTCTTTGAAGGGTCAGTTTGGACTTGTTGGGCCAAAGGGCCTGTTTCCACACTGTAGAGAATCTAATCATCACAACACTCAACATCAATTCATTTTTTCCCTCATCTCCAGAAATACTGCTTACCCATTCAACATTAGCTGCACTCTTTGAATGTTTTCCAACAATTCCTATTTTTGTTTCAGGTTTCCACAGCCTGAAGTATTTTCTCTTTGTTCATGCTATCAATTCAGGCGATTAGGATTAAAATTCATAATTTAATTGTATTTTGTTAAGACAGAAAACCCTAAAATGTAGAAAGCATTTTGATACTAATACTGAAAGCAAAGGGAGACATTCAAGGCTCCAAGGTTTTTGTTTTAAATCCAAGAAATTTAACACATAACTTTGAAATATGGGAGTGTGTCATGAACCAAATGTGGGAAAAGCAATGGAAATCCATGAAGATCTATTTAGATTCATGGCCAAAAGAGCATCACCAATACTATTTTTGCTTTGAGACAAGTGATGGGTAATTATTGCAACTTACGACCTTATTATTTGATTCAGAGAAGGGCTTATAACCTAGTGCCCCTGGAGAAGATGTGATAGAATTCAAGGAATTCCTGAGAAGTGGCTGTTGCAGAGCATGGACATGGAGTGCCGGTGAAGATTAGGAACCAGTGTGGAAGTCAGTGAGAGTTTTGAAGCCAAAGCTGGATTACAATAAAGTTCAGCATTGCGCCTGTTTGCTTCTCCAGATATTTGTGGATTTTCTAACTGTGAAATTGAAACAAGAAGTTCTATGGTCAATGAATTTTGCAGATGAAATTGAACTATGTTATGAGTAGGAAGTGAAGATGACCAAGTATCTGGGGAGTCAAGGTGCAAAAATAATGAGTGATGACTCGGGGGGAGAAAAATACTTTGAATACCTGGTGAGAGTGGTAGCAGAAGATGCAAGTATGGAAACAGAAATGAAGCAGTGATTAGTTCTGATTGGAGTAATTGAATTGGAATATCTGTACAAAGTGCAGCAGTATGTTAAGTGATAGACAATTTACACAGACACTGAAAGGAAGAACCTGTGAGATGATTGTAAGACCAGCTTTGTTATTAGCTGAAACATCATCAAGAAGAGAATAATAATGCCTGGATACTAATAAGATATGTATGTTGAGAAGAAAATGTAGAGTAATGAGGAAGTGCAAAATCAGGAATCAGCATTTCAAGGTTCAGTAAAAAAAAATGTGGGAGCATTGAGTAAAATATCGAAGAAGAAATTGAAATTGTATTGTCATCTATTTCAGAGAGAGAAAGATAATGGGGTAAGAATAATTATGGAACTGGGCTGACAGGCAGAAGGAGAAAAGGCAGGCCGAAAATTGAATGGAATGTTGTGGTAGTGAGAGATTTAAATGTTATGGGATCAGAACAGGAATGGGCGACTAATAGGAGGAAATGGAGAAACAAACACCAGGGACCCTAAGCAAAACTGTCTCTGTCATGCACCTACTGGGGATACAGGTTCAAGTTGGGGGTGAGGGGGGAGTGAGGTGAAGGATGCTTAAAAGAAATGTGCAAAGCAGCATTTTCACACAAAGGGCGGTGAGTGCCTGCAACACGATACTAGAGGACATGGTGGAAGCAGACATAATAGCAGAATTCATGAAACACCTGTACAAATAAATGAATAGGAAGAGAATAGAGGGATACGGATCCTGTAATTAAAGACAGTTTTAGTATGGAAGGCAAAATGTGTTGGTGCATGCTTGGAGGGCCAAAGGGCCATTTCCTGTGCTGTATTGTTCTTTGTTCTGGTAAAACTTTAAGCCAGCTTGAGTTTCTCCTTTCTTCTTATTTCAACTTCTCTCATTTTGCTTGGGTTTAAGAGGTATGGGAAAGAAAGAATGTGTCCCGATTCTCACTACTGGGTCAGGTGTACAAGGGTGGGACTTTTTGTGGCTCCATGAACCTGAAATTTAAAAATAATCAGCCACACTCTCCATTTTTGGTCTGTGGATGGCGTATGGGCTGGGCTGGCATGGAAGTCAGGCTCATTGAGATGAGGTGGCTGCTAAGGTGGAGAGCCTGCCTTGGAACTATGTCCAAAAATTAAAATAACAGGATAAAATATAAAATGTATCTGTGCAAATGTCTCTCACATTTCACGAGTGTTTCGCTCTTCAAATTATGTCTTTAGAGACTCAGAGCAGTTTTTTCCAATTCCTTGCAATGTTGTCCCTGAGATATTAACAGAAGGAGACAAACACACTCATTGCTGGCCCACGTGTCGTTGTTAGGTTTGTTTCAGGACTCACTATGATTTGGAAGAGTATATCAAGAAGTATTCTAACTTACAGAGCATGCAATAACATTCATCACAACCTCGTTCATAATGTTTCACCAGAAACCTAGCTTGGCCCTGTCCAGACAATCCCTCTGTCACACTCAACAAAAATGACGCTGAGATAAATTATTGTTAGATTCAGCCCAATAAGTCTTAGACTCTGCTGACCCCACTCCCAGTTACAAAATATGAAATATTCCTCCATTCCTCATTCTCACACACTCTCCCTGATCCTTGATCCCACACTTCCCCGTGTCCTATTATATCATCCAAAACCAACTGATGACCACCACCCATCTCCCTTGACTGCTAATTTTCTCGGATACTACCCATAAAACCATATGAAATAGGAACAGGAGTAGACCATTTACCTCCTCGAGGCTGCTTCTCTATTCAATAGGATCATGGCTGATCCAACATTCTCAACATCCATTTTCCTGCTCTTTCCTGATCATCCTCAATTTCCTCACTAATGAACAATCTATCTATCTCAGCCTTAAATATATACAAGGACTCTGCTTCCACAGCTGTCTGTGGCAAGTAGTTCCAAAGACTCTCCAGCCTCTGAGAGAAGTAATTCCTCCTCATTTCAGTCTTAAATTGGTGTACCTTTAATCTGAGACTATACCCTCTGGTCTTCGAATCTCCGATGAGGGAAATAGCCTCTCAACATTTTCCCAGTCAAGCATCTTAAGAGTCCCATATTTTTCATTGAGATGGTCTTTCATTCTTCTAATATCCAGTTAATGTAGTCCTAATTTGTTTAATCTTCATTTTCTAAGACCATCCTTCCATACCAGGGATCATCCTAGTGAATGTTCTCTGAACTGCCTCCAATGTGCTATTGTCTTTCCTTAAATAAGGGGACCAAAACTGCCTACAGTACTCCAGATGTGTTCTCACCAGCATCTTGTACAGTTGCTGTGTGACCTCCCTACACTTGTACTCCATCCCTCTTGAAATAAGGGCCAAAATTCCATGAACCTTCCTGATTACTGCTGCCCCTATGTGCTAGCTTTCTGTGTTTTGTGCACAAGTACCCCTACGTCCCTTTGCAATGCAGCTTTTTGCAGTTTTTCTCCATTTAAATAATATTCCGTTCTTTTGTTCTGCCTTCCAAAGTGAACAACTTTGCATTTTACCACATTATACTTCAATTGCCAACTTTTTCCCACATACTAAAACTACCAATATTTTCATCTCACAGCTTGACTTTCCATCTAACTTTGTGTTGTCTGCAAATTTGGCTATAGTGCATTCACTTCCTTTATCCAAGTCATTAATATATATTATAAAGAGATGCAGTTCCAGCATCATTCCCTATGGGACCCACTAGTTACAGGTCGCCAACATGAAAAAGAATCCTTTGCTCCACTCACTGTTTTCGGCCCATGAGCCAGTCCTCTATCCAAGCTAATATACTACCTCCAACACAATAGCTCTTATGTTATGAATTAACCTTTTTTTTTTAGGTATCTTGTCAAACACCTTCTGTAAATCTTAATACAACACATTACTGGTTCCCTTCTATTCACTCTGGTTGAGGCATTCTTTAGAAACTCCAATAAATTATTAGACGTGTTTACTCTTTCAAGAAGCCATACTGACTCTGCTTGATTAGATTATAAATTTCTAAATGTTCTCCTATGACTTCCTTAATAATCAATTCCAACACTTTTCCAATAATGAATGCTAGGCTAGTCTGCCTATAGTTATCCTCACTTTGCTTTCCTTCCTTTTTACCACATTAGCAGTTTTCCAATCCTCTGATACTTTTCTTCAGAATTGAATGATTTTTTGGAAAATTACAATCAATGCTTCCACAATCATTTTAGAATGCAATCCATCAGGACTAGAGAGCTTGTTTGCCTTTATCCCCATTAATTTGTATAATACTACCTCTTCAGTGATGGTGATGGTATTTAAATTCTCCTTTGTATTCTTTAGTATTAATGGTGTGTTTGAATTACCTTCCACCCAACACATGTTTACCTACACCCCGTGACTCTCAGGCCCCTGTGCCAAATGTGCCAAGCCATAATTCCACCCTTTCCCTTTCATATAACACATTTGGCATCCACTAGTACCCAAACACACAACAAAAATGAAATAAAAAGTTTGATTCCTGTAGATTGCACTCTGTTAGGAAAAGCACTCTCATTCACAAGGAAATATATTTTAATAGCTGTTGCCAGGTTTGACACGTCCTGATGGTCATTGACAGTTTTTTTAACATGTTTGACAGTTCCTGACAGGTTTGATACTTCTTGACAAATTTGACACTTCTTGACAAATTTGACATTTCTTAACAGTTCTTGACAAGGTTCATATTTACTTGACAATCATACATCCTCAGGGGGTTTATGCATCTTTTAGGTACAATCGTCAATACTGTTAACAGAAGGTACCAGGCCCCTAGTGACCTGCCTTCTTCTAAGCAATGTAACTACTCCTCAGGTACCTGCCAAAGCTATACCAGGTCCTTTATGTCTTCAATGCCATACTCTGGCCTTCCAAGCAAATCTGTAAAGTTCAGACCTGCTCATAGCAGATCTAACGTGTACACAGTTCTGCAGTTCTGCACTATAGGGATACCAAAATCCCATCTCATTGGAGGCACCCAGTGATTGAAATGGCCAGCTACCTCCAAAAAGCATAGCGACACAAAACCCTGCTGCCTCCACACCCACCCACTGCACCCGTTGGAAAGTCCATGTTCATGAGTTGGATTTGTGATTTTGGGTCACTCCTGCTATTTTCTACACAGTGTATAATATGGTGAAGGGCATGAGGTTTACAGGGGCTTTGAAGAATGTTTTTCATCTGGAGACTCTGGAATGCACAGCATGGGAGGACAAAAGAAAAAAAAAAGTAATGTGGGCGGTACGGTGGCACAGTGGTTAGCACTGCTGCCTCACAGCGTCAGAGACCCGGGTTCAATTCAAGCCTCAGGCGACTCTGTGTGGAGTTTGCACATTCTCCCCATGTCTGCGTGGGTTTCCTCCGGGTGCTCCGGTTTCCTCCCACAATCCAAAAATATGCAGGTTAGGTGAATTGGCCATGCTAAATTGCCCGTAGTGTTAGATGAAGGGGTAAATGTAGGGGAATGGGTCTGGATGGGTTGCGCTGCGGCGGGTCGGTGTGGACTTGTTGGGCCGAAGGGCCTGTTTCCACACTGTAAGTAATCTAATCTAAAAAGAGGTGGGAAATCTCACAATATTCAAAAGATACAATGATGAGTTCTTGACATGTCTTAGATTATGGACAAAATACTGGAAAGTGGGTTTCAGTGTAGATAGGTCAGCGCAGACTCAATGAACAGAAGGGCCTCTTCTGTGCTGTCTGCCTGTATGATTCTATGAAAAATTGTGCATTGTTTAGCAGGATAAAGATATCTGTCAAGCACATTATCAAAACAATAAATCCATTTGTATTTCCTTTTTTTAGATTAGACTCCCTACAGAATGGAAACAGACCTTTCTGCCCAGCAAGTTCACACCGACCCTCTGAAGAGTAACCCACCACGACCCATTGCCCTCTGACTAATGCACCTAACACTATGGTCAATCTAGCATGGCCAATCCAACTGGCCTGCACATCTTTGGACTGTGAGAGGAAACCGGAGCAAACCCACATAGACACAGGGAGAATGTGCAAACTCCACGCAGGCAGTCACCCAAGGCAGGGATCAAACCCAGGTGCCTAGCGTGGTGAGGCATCAGTGCTAACCACTGAGCCACTGTGCCACCCTTTTTTCCTTTGTTTTTTCCTCCTGCACTCACTTTTGCTCATGTCTAATGTCTAGATGTCTAATACACATTTCTGTACACAGAGGTGCACAGTACAGTGAACTACATAAAGGATACAAGATGCAATCAGTATCTTTTAATTGGGATAACTCAAACCACAGCATGAGTTGATATTGATTCTGTCAATCGTTTCCCAAATCGTGTAAGGTAGTTTAAAGAGTGTGAGTGAGGATTAAAATAGACTAAGGATCTGTTTCTGAATTGTTACCCTGTTCTTTTTTCTTGCTTCTGTTGTTCATTGGTGTTTCAGTTTCAGATTTACTTTTATACATTTATACTTTATTAGTATCCAACTTATTTTCCTGTTTTCCTCACATTAAAAAACACATTACACAATGTTATTAAAGATTTTTCAAAGAATGTTTGACTATCTTGCATTCATGAACTGAGGCTGAACAAGACATTGCATAAACTGAGAGAATGTCTGATTTTAATTGAAGCTTCGAAGCAAAGTTGACTAAAACATATTGGGTGTACTGTGGTAGGAAGATTTCAGTGAAAACTGAAAAGTTCATTCCTGAAGTGTAATTGTACATGTGCCAAAGAAGATGAACATGGTAAAATTATCTCTGGTTATTGATGGGAACTGTAATGTTGATGTTTATTTTCAGAAACATCCCACGGATGTTGTGAGTTTTGTTATTCAAGGTGATAATGTGTTAATTGCTATAATTAAGAGTGTGAAAAATATTTTTACCTGTGTTAAAATGTGATTGGAATAATTTTGCATTACATAACTAAATTAGTCCATGTAAATTTAGTTTGGTATGAACTTTTTCCAACAATTTATATCTTCCTCAAAGATGCTTTATTCCTAAGTAAAGCATCTTAAGCTTTGAAAGCAGTTTTATACATTCATGAATAGCACATGGTATTAAAATTGGAACCATACTAAAGTAAGAAATGCAATGAAGGCATCTGCAAGGTTGGTTAAAGAACTGGGTTTTAAGGAGTTGACAGAAGTGAAAGACAAAGGGGTTTAGAGAAGGCAGTTTGAAATCACCATTAATGGGGCAAAGGGGATACTGAAACTTCTCCATCGCCATAAAAAAAAGGCCTTTGCTAAATTTCTTGACCAAAATCTCCTCCTTTGGCTCTATGTCTATTTCCTCTTGATGGTATCTTTGTTAAGAACTTTAAGACATTTTCCTGTAGTACAGACACAATACAAGAATTAAAGCATGTATTAGCCTTGAAGAAAGTCCAGCTGATGATTCATCACGATAGAACATGGCATGAATGGACTGATGTGAGAAACACCAACTGTATTGCCAGGACATGATGCTACAGCTTCTTATGGTTGAAATGTTAAAAATAATGAAGGGAATTGGAAATGTGGACAGAAAATGAATCATCCTTTTTACACCAGAGTGCACCAAATGAGAACATTATTATTCAATTTAAGCTGATTAAAGATACATCCAAATTAAAAAAAAATATTCACACAGTGGATTCAAGCATATGGAACATGCCAGAAGACTACAGATGCAAGGGCAACGGAAACATACAAATGTTAAAAAAAAGACATATATTGAGAAATGCATATACTAAAAGCTTTTAACAAAGTATAAGGATCTAATGTTCAGGGCAAAGTGAATTGACATAGTTAATTAAAGAAAGTGCAGCAGATTAATTGATGACATAAATCACACTTAGTTGGATTTGAGGATGTTTACCTTACAGGGAAAAGGCAGGAGATGGCAAAAAGTCAAAATGCTCAGGGACCTGATGCAAACACAATGGGCTATTTATCCTCCTTCTACACTGTAACAGTTCTGTGGTTCTGAAATTCTGGCCTGAAGCCAAATTTTGCATGCAGTTTTAATTGCCTGCTGAGTGGCATGAGGCATTTGCAACAGTTAAAATTAAATAAATTTGCATTTTGTCAGAAGAGCTCTTGTGCAAGATACTCCAAAGGGACAGGCCAAGTTAACACATAAACATCTAACAATCTTCAGCAATGTCACAGATGGTCCATTAATGTTCCTGCAATAAAAATAAGTCTATAATCTAAGTTACTTATGTTGAAATATTACAACTGTGGAAGGCAAGAAAAACATGGAGAGGTGTGTTTGTTAATTAATGATGGTATCACCTCAAGAAAAAAGGATGACCCAAGTTCAGAAAACCAGGATGTCAAAGTGGTTTGGGAGATGGGAATATGAATAGGAAGGGTTTAGAGGAATATGGGCCACATGTTGGCAAATGGGACTAGATTAATTTAGGATATCTGGTTGGCATGGACAAGTTGGACCTAAAGTTCTTTGTCTGTGCTGACAACTCTATGATCTCAAATAATAAAGGGAAGAAGTCTCTTTTCATCATTTATATAAATAAATTGAATGTGAACATAGGAGGTATGGTTAGCAAGTTTGCAGATGACACCAAAATTGCACGTGTAGTGGACAGCAAAGAAAGTTACCTCAGAGTGCAATGGGATTTTGATCAGTTGGGCCAAGGCATCGAGGAGTGGCAGATGGAGTTTAATTTAGACAAATGCGAGGTGCTGCATTTGAGAAAGCAAATCTTAGCAGGACTTATACACTAATGGTAAGGTCCTGGGAGTTTTGCTGAACAAAGAGACCTTGGAGTGCAGGTTCATAGTTCCTTGAAAGTGGAGTCGCAGGTAGATAGGATTGTGAAGGCGGCATTTGGTATGCTTGCTTTTATTGGTCAGAACATTGTATATAGGAGTTTAGAGGTCATGTTGCAACTCTATAGGACATTGGTTAGGCCAGTTTTGGAGTATTGCATGAAATTCTGGTCTCCCTCCTAAAGGAATGGTGTTGTGAAACTTGAAAGTGTTCTAAAAAGATTTACGAGGATACTGCCAGGGTTAGAGGGTTTGAGCTATAAGGAGAGGCTGAATAGGTTAGGGCTATTTTCCCTGGAATGTCGGAGGCTGAGGAGTGACTTTATGGAGGTTTATAATATCATGAGAGGCATGGATAGGGTAAATATGCAAGGTCTTTTCCCCGGGGTGTGGGTCTCTAAAACTAGAAGGAAAGATATAAAAGGAATCTAAGGTGCAACGTTTTCAAGCAGAGGGTGATGCATGTATGGAATGATCTGCCAGAGGAACTGATGGAGGCTGGTATGATTACAACATTTAAAAGGCATCTGGATGGGGAGACCAAAGGGTTTGTTTCCATGCTATATATCTCTATGAGTCTATGACTCTATAAGTCACTTGTGAGAGTAGAGTACAGATCCCGTCACAGTGAAACACAGCAAAATGGGATATAAAATGGGATTGGGGGGACACACGGTGGCTCAGTGGTTAGCACAGCTGCCTCACAGCACCAGGGTCCCAGGTTCGATTCCAGCCTTGGGTGACTGTCTGTGTGGAGTTTGCACATTCTCCCTGTATCTGCGTGGGTTTCCTTCGGGTGCTCCAGTTTCCTGCCACAGTCCAAAGATGTGCTGGTCAGGTGAATTGGCCATGGTGAATTGCCCATTGTGAAAGGTGTATTAGTCAGAGGGAAATGGGTCTGGGTGGGTTACTCTTCGGAGGGTCGGTGTGGACTTGTTGGGGCGAAGGACCTGTTTCCACACTGTAGGGAATCTAATCTAATCTAAAAATTAAAGGAAGAAATAATCAGAGCTTGTCAAAAAACTACAGTGTCAACCATATGAGATGTTATCTACATATTGACTAGAAATGTCAGATGTGCAAAGTTATCCTAGATGAGGAGTTCATAGAATATTTTTGAGATATAGTTTTAGAACAATATTGTCTGGGGCTGACCAGAAAACCCTTGCACTGATACTAGAACTGGTATTGTGAAAAGAATTGGATCAGTTGATATCTCTTGATATTAGATGATTCAATTTTATATTCAGTTTGAGGGAGAATGGAGTGGGTGCAACATTAATATTTTAAAATTATGTAAAGGCAATTACAAGGGAACAAAAACAAATTTGGTGAAAGTAAACTTGCAAATTAGGTTAAGGGACATGTCAATAGACATACAGTGCATGAATCTAAGGGGATATTTTAGATTACATAGAAGAGATACTTTCTAACAAAGAAGGCAAACTCCATGTGGAGGACCCCACATTCTCTGGTTAACTGAAAAAATTAACAGTAGTATCAGATATTAAAAAAACATATAACTACTCAAAGCTGGTTGACAACTAAGAAGCTTACACATAAAACTCTACAGGGCAACATGGTGGCTCAGTGGTTAGCACTGCTACCTCACAGTGCCAAGGATCTGGGTTTGATTCCACCCTCAGTGACTGTCTGTGTGGAGTTTGCATATTCTCCTCTGTGCCTGTGTGGGTTTCCTCCAGGTACTCCGGTTTCCTCCTATAGTCCAAAGATGTGCAGGTTATATGGACTGGCCATGGTAAAATGGCCCGTAGATGGATTGGTATTGAGAAATGCAGGGTTACAGAAATCAGTCAGGTTGGGATGTTCCCCAGAGAATTAGTGTGGCTTCAATGGACCGAATGGTCCTTTTCCACACTGTAGGGATTCTATGAAAAATAGTTATATAAATAATTGACAAAAATATTAACAAGGATGAAGAAATGGAATATGAAAGTTATAGAGTCATCAAGATAAAAACAGTGAGATTTCAACAGTAAATAAAACAAACAGCTTTTTAAAAACAGTTAATAAGGTGAAAATCAGTTTTAGAGAAAGTAAGTCTGGGAAATTAATTATGGAAAATAAGGAGATATACCAAATATATTAAACAGGTATTTTGCATCGGTCTTCTGTATGGAGGACGCAAGTAGCATTCCAGAAAGAGCAGCAAGTCAGAAAGCGGAAGAAATGGAGGACCTCAGAAAAATTGCAATCAGGGAAGTAGTACTGAATAAATAGTTGGAGCTTTGGCTGATAAACCCTTAAACCCTGATGGACTTCATCCCAGCATCTTAAAAGAAATGTCTAGTGAGATAGATGATATGTTGGTTTACATTTTCCAAAATTCCTTGAAGTAAGGAAGGTTTTGTAAATTGGTAAATAGCAAATGTAACTCTTTTTTAAGGGTGGGAGACTGAAAGTAGTAAACTACAGGCCAGATAGCTTAGCCACTGACCTAGGGCAGTTGTTAGAAGCTATTATTAAAGCATGGTAGCAAAGCACTTAGAAAAGTTCAATGTAATCAGGCAGAGTTAAACATGGTTTTGTGATTACTGTGAATCTTTTAAACACGCTTCCTCAAAAAGCAGTGGAAGACAGTCTTTGAATACTTTTAAGGCAGAGAAAGGTAGATTCTGGATAAGATGAAAGGTTATCAAAGGGATATGTAGTAATCAGATTAGCCATGATCTTATTGAATGGCAGAGCAGGTTTGGGGTGCTGAGTGGCCGACTACTTCATATGTTTGTAAGTTCACATATGCAGCTTTATTGACTGAAAATTAACAAAGCCATCCAGGTTGGGCTATGATATTGACCTAGCAACAAATTAAATGGTTAATCTTTTTTGAAGAACAATTAAAGATGATACATTTAGCAGTTTACGCCAGTAGATTTACTTTCTCAGTTCGGAGTTCAGAACACGCATTTCTGATTATTTAAAGGTGAAAGCTCAGAATTGCAAGCTGGCTTTTTAGAAGGCAATCTGCATGCTTCCTAGAATCCCAGAATGTTTGGCACATTTCTTCTTACATTGGCACTGACATTCGACAGTATTTGCCAACTTAATCAAATGGGTCATGGGTGTCATTTTATGAGCCAAGAGGGGATACTTAATGCAGATGGTGGGAGTTGTTCCCGTTGGTGGATTAGGGGGTGAATTACCTGCTTTGGAAAGAGCTTCTCATATTAAGTGACCAGTATCGAGCCTTTCCAAGAATCCAGGACCTTGGGAGTGGAGATTCCATGCCTAAGAGCAGCCACACACACAGAGGTTTGCTTTTTCAAGCTTAACATGTGGCCAGAGCCCCTGCCACCACTGGTTGAATGTCAAATGATGGCAGCATGAAGCCCTTAAATAGGTTACAAGCTGACATTAAATAGGGGTGATCTACACCCATTGCTTCACGTTTGATTAGGTTCTATCTCCCCTGCCCCCAAAGTCACCTCAAGGGAGGATATTAAATTTAATCTCATGTGAGCAATAGTCTTTGGAGGAGAACAATGTTTTGGTTTCTTTTCTTCTTTATGTTCTCAGTAAACGCAGGAATCCCAAAAAGAGATGGCAGTAATACTTGATGTTGATCACTGGCAATGAACATGAACTGGGAATGTTTCAGGAAAGGTTATTTCTGAAAATCATTCTCGTGCTATCAGGATTCATCCTGTAAATGGATTTTTTAAACATCAAGGCCAGATACTAATTTGGTCAGGTGATGCAATGCTGCCCATTTTGTCCCACAACCCAAGACAAATATCTAACCCCAGTAGTCTACATGATAAATTTAATAGAGAACAAAAGACATTCTCTATTAATACCTTATTGTTAAAGGCATCAGTTTCTGTAAAATAAGCCTTGTATTTTTTTAATTGCAAATTGCACACAGGAAGCACAGGTTATATTTTACTAAACTTAGAAAACTGGAGAAATTTGAGGTGGAAGCTGTAGGTCTTGGTGTTTATAAAAATGTAGTACTGAAAATAAACAATTATGGAGTATGGGAAGATTGGAATTTACTTGCTCTTTATCTGTTGCCAGATGTGTGTAGAATTAGTCTGTATTAATGAGTTTTGAGAAGATTTGTAGCTCAGGTTGAGTTTCTGGATGTAGGTTAGCTCGCTGAGCTGGAAGGTTCATTTCCAGATGTTTTGTCACCCTACTAGGTAGCATCTTCAGTGGGCCTCAGGCGAAGCACTGTTGATAATTCCTGCTTTCTGTTTATATGTTTGGATTTATTTGGGTTGGTGATGTCATTTCCGGTGGTGATGCCATTTCCTGTGGTGAAGTCACTTTCTGTTCTTTTTCTCAGGGGGTGGTAGATGGGTCTTACTCGATGCGTTTGTTGATAGAGTTCCAGTTGGAATGCCATGCTTCTAGGAATTCTTGTGCATGCCTTTGTTCAGCTTGTCCTAGGATGGGATGTGTTGTTCCAGTTGAAGTGGTGTCCTTCCTCATCAGTATGTAAGGATACTCGTGAGAAACGGTCATGTATTTTTGTGGCTAGTTGGTGTTCATCTATCCTGATGGCTAGTTTTCTGCCTGTTTGTCTAGTGTAATGTTTCTTACAGTCCTTGCATGGTATTTTGTAAATGACATTAGTTTTGCTTGTTGTTAGTCTGTGTACTGAAGAAGATCCCCAAACTGTGATTATTATATGATCAAATGTTATTTCAAACTCCGATTGATAGATTTTTTACTCATTAAATGCGTCAAGGAATGTGAGAAAAATGTGAATATATGAAGTTAGGTCATAATCAGGTATGATCTCATTGAATGGCAATACAGGCTTGAGGTGCTAATGGTTTCCTCCTATTCCAATGCTCCCATTTCTTCCCAGATGATGTACTGACCTTTCCTCTAATACTTGAGATATATCGATTGAATCAAATGAGATCATGATTAATCAAGCAGCATACTGGAGCGTTTCTTCATGCTTTTACCTATGACATATGCCCACCGAAACAAAGCAGTTCTGAAGCTAACAATAACAGTTATAACAATATACTCCTTTTTACAGCAATACATGAAAACCTTCTTTATATCAAAAAATGCTCTTAAATCTGTCGACTGAAAACCCCAAATGAATTACTTTAAGAAGAGAGACTGAACCCATATTTCAATGATTTTAGTTTGCAGCCAAAGATGATGATGCATCCTCTACCCTGCTATATGCCTACGCCATTGAGATTGAGTCTACCTGTCTGCAAAAACCACCAAAGACAATGACCTCATGTGAGAATAGGAATTGGGATGTTATGTTGAGTTTGTACAGGATGTTCGTGAACCCACTTCTGCAGTACTGTGTCCAGTTCTGGTTTCCCTGTTATAGGAAAGATATTATTAAGCTGGGGAGTGTACATAAGAGATTTACCGGGATATTGAAAGGAACGGGGGGTTTGCGTCATAAGGAGAGGCTGGAAAGGCTGTGATGTCTTTCACTGGAGCTTGAGAGGTGACCAATAACGAGGTTTATAGTATGACAAAGTGTATAGATAAAGTGAATGGCGGGTATCTTTTCCCTAGGGTGGGGGATTTCAAGACCAGTGGGCATATTTTTAAGAGGAGAGGATAAAAATTTTAAAAAGACATGAGGGGCAATTTGTTTTTCCGCAGAGAGTGGTTCATGTGTGGAATGACCTTCTAGAGGAAGTGGTGAATGCTGGTACAGTTACAATGTTTAAAAGATATTTAAATAAATTCATGAATAAGAAATGTTTAGAGGGATATGAGCCAAGTGCAGGCAGGTGGGACTAGTTTAGTTTGGGATAATGGTCAGCATATACTGTTGGACCAAAGGATGTGTTTCCGTGCTGTATGACTCTGTGAATGTGAATGAACTGCACCTGCAATTCTGTTGGTACACCAATCAGGTACTGGGGACCTAACCTGGTGGATACAAACCAATACATTGTATACCCAAGGACAATTCGTCTCTGGCTTTGGAGGGATTCCCAGATATGATGTAGTCAACATACATTCAGAATGCACTGGCCATAACCTCATTGGGTTTCTGGATCCCAGGAAAGGTCATGTGATAACCCAGTATTCTGTGGCACTTTCCAGTATCTACTTTCTCTGTACAACAGGACATGCAGCCAAGATACTGTAGGAATAGAAGCTGAAATAGAGTCCTTCCTCCCAACCTATACCCAAATTCCAAAGTTTTGAAATGTCTGGTCATTGAGACTAATCCGAATGCTTTCCTGTCCTGTCTTCAGGAGAGCACCCATTGTCCAATTGCATCTTTGAATTATCTCAACGGAAGAATCAGGATAACGGAATGAAAATTGCAGGACCACTGAATTCAGCCTAGAGCCACCAATCTCCAGAAACTAATTACCTTGTTAAATGTACTGGACATTAAGTTGCTTAATGTCATTCCCTGCACTGTAATGTTAAATGTGCATAATTTTAATACAGAAATGTATCATGTATCAATGTGGAAAGGTCATAGTGTACTTTATTATTTTACTTTGATTAGGTTAAGTACACTAAAATCTATTCTCTAATATTTTTTAATACTGTACTCACGAAAACCTGTCTGATTCTTCCTTCAAAGTCACAACAAATAAACAGTTAACCACTCACTGAATTGTCAAGAATACCCTTCTCAGACATCTTGTTGCAGTTAAAGCCAGAATTGGGAAAAGATGACAGACAAACAGCTCCCCCTTTATTTTATAGTAACATTTCTCAAAATGCTTCAATCAATGAATACAGAAGCTGTGCGAAAAAATGAACTGTTATTTAATATTTCCACAAAAAAAACTAATCTTAACTCTCATATTCCTGGAAACTTGTGGTAGAACAGTGGATTAAGTAAAGGCAAAGTTTTCTTTAGTGACTTATGCTATTCTTTGCCCAGCATCTGAATTTCCTGAATCTACTAAAACAGTGGCACTCCCCCAGCCTGTCCCATCCAGGAAAAACATACATTTTGAATTTATATTTGATTGCAGCAGATTTAGATTTAAACCAAAAAGGTCAGATACGGGAAGAATCATTATTGAGCTTTTGAAATTTCAAAAGCTCAATCATTATTGAGCTTTTGAAATTCTTCTATTGTTGAATTGTTTTGAATATGCTGATGGCTTAATGACTTTGAACTTTAATTTTATGAAAGGAATTTGAAGCAAGTACTGAGCTTTTTTTGGACTCCAACTAGTTATTAATACAACTTCTCATTGTTTACACCGTTTAGACATTCTGGAATATGGAAACAAGATTAGCTGAAGTTGCTTTTTGCAAGGTCAACCCAGCAATAGGCATATGTTTCGATTTTCATCACACACTGAAATCTGCCAAACACAATAACAGAATATCAGCTTACAGTAACTTGACTCATTTGTTCATGATATTTAATTGTATCTCTAACTTTTAACTCTTTCTATTACTCTGTACATAAAATACATTAACTAGTTTACAATATGACACAATTTTATTTTAGGACAGCAACTACCACGTGACAACATTCTCTGAAGTGATGTCAAGATAGAGTTCAATGAATATGTAGTTGAATCTTTGAGGTAAGCTGTGTTGTCACTGTGACCTCAGTAATCATGTATTAGTATTCGTCAAAGACATTGGACTCTGTATAGTTTAGAATATTGTTGCTCTGTAGGCTTATCATCATGTACAGTGTAATAATACACTTGGTTTAACTAATAAGAAAACTGGCCTAACCTTAAATTGAAACATGAAAACCTTACATTAGAACAATGAATGACCATCAATATCAGCTAGGGGGTACCCTCTTGTCCTGAGTTTTAACACCACAGATTTCTGAACCCTGCTCAGTAATAATTAATGTCAATTTCAGGCCTCAGAAGATGTCTCAATGTTTTGATTGGATGATTGCACCATTTCACCTATGTGATTTCTGTTAGTATTCACGTAAATTGCAAGTTACTACTCAGAAAATAAAGCTGCCACAAAGGAAGGGAATATGCAGCATGAAGTAATTCTTCATTTCACTTGGAATTACCTACCCACAGAACAATTTCTTTCTTCGTTTCCTCTTGCTAATAGCAATTTAATATGACATTTGTGAAATGCAGGTTTGTATTGTGCAGTCATTTCCAGCTTCAACAGTTCCTCTGCAGACACAACTCCAGCCGCATGTGTGATGAGATAGCTGTCACAGGCAGCAAATGTTTGCCTGCACTGCAAGGTCAATGAAGGACGGGAAGCATATACAGTACAATGCATGCAATAAGCATTGAAGGATATATAAGATTCGACTGTTAATGTCCCCTTCAATGTTTGTGAGTTGTTTTGAGTTTGAAAACCAGTACATAATGTTAAAGGATAGTGTTGAAATATAAGGAGTGTGAAGTGTACATTAAGTGATTGTCTTAAAAACAGAGACATAGGAAAGGGGAGCAGGCTCACAGAAAGTGCATGGAAAGAGAAATACATATATTTCAATAAATATCGTATTATTGATATTATGGCTGCATTTCCTAAAATTTGACACATTGATATAACGTTCTCTCGTCTGTTCTTTCAATAAAATGTTTTTTAATGTTGCAAACGAAAAAGGTTATGTTGCTTCAGTGAATTAGCAGACATAGGAATTCTACATGTTGACATTCACGCAACATGATTGAATGGTCTTTCCTCAACTAATTAACTAACACATAATGGAAATAAGGTCAAATCAGTGTGCAAGCCAATTTTAATGAATGTTCATTTGAGAAACTTCAACCTTCAGTGCCTATCAATGATTGGAAGATGTGGAACTGAGTAGATATAACTTTGACAAAAACTATTTTAATTTCACATATGTAGATGGCCAAAATAAGTTCTTGGTATTATTATTATTCTTTATAGTTGCTAGGGAGGGGGTTCCTCTGACACTCTGGTAATGCATATCAAGCATTCAGTGCCCACAACTTCCATCAGCCACACAGACTCAAAATGCAATTTGAAGACCGGAAACCAGTGCACTGTATGCCTCTAATATGTGTATAAATGGATTGATCCTGTCCATTCCATTATGTCATTCGCCACAATCCTATTTGCCTATCTCTTTATTAGTATCATTAATATTTACTGACCGGAACAATCTCAACTTTCTTTACAATTCCCTAATAATTCCCATTTGCCATCATCCCTGATGCAATTAATCTTGCTCCCTTCTATCTTTTTTTGTGTTACCCCATGGACCTCCTCATTAATCACTCCTCTTGTCCAACCAATTTTCTGCATAAACTGTCCATATAACTCTCAGGTGCCTCCAGCCGTCATGTTCTTTCAGTTCTGAAGCCCAAATTTTGCATTGAAACATCTTGATGGCCACCAGATACTTTTGTAGCTTAATTTCATTGTTATAATCCCTCATTAATCTGATTTTACAAGGGTTAGCCTTTAATTATTTTAATAAGTTTAAATGTCATCAAATGGGAAAAAAATGAAATAAACAATTGCTTCCCTTATATTTTTAATTTAATTAAGCCTGTACAAAATTTCTCTTTTCTCAATGTGTTCATTTTATTTGGTGAGTCCAAAATGATGTTCTTTCCTTTACTTCCCATGACAATCCTCTTTTATTGTTACTCCAATGGATCTTTCAGTCATCAATAACATGGCTGCAAAATTTCTGAGAAAATGTATCATCAGAAAACAACCACTTTCAGATAAACGTTGTCGAAGCTGCTCCTGTCGGTTTAAGTGAACGTGACAGATTCCATGGTAGTATTCAAAGCAAATCACCAGAGCTGTCCCAATGTCCTGACCAACATTCAATATTAATTTGTCAATCCACATTATACTGAATGTTATTGTCTGGAATACTTTACGGGGCTAAAAATGAACAATTTAAGGTCTCAGCAATTTCACTTCCTCATTAATCCTCCCTTCTTGTGTGGATAGACAGAGCTTGTTTAATTTAAATGAACAAGGGAAAGGAGGTTAATTTTGACTCCCTTCAACAAGTGTTAACAGGACATCAAAACAAGCTTTGTCCTGATTATATTGGCAATGTGGAATCAGGTCCATTTTGAAAAGGTCAATCTAAGGGTGTTAATACCTCCTGTCATTTCAAGTGATCATCTTAATAAGTAACAAAGAAAGAACAAAAAACAAAGAAAAATTTAATGCCCAGGAACAGGCCCTTCGGCCCTCCAAGCCTGTGCTGATCCAAATCTACTGTCTAAACCTGTCGCCCAGTTCCTAAGCATCTGTATCCCTCTGCTCCCCACCTACTCATGCATCTGTCCAGATGCATCTTAAATGAATCTACCATGCCTGCCTCTATTACCTCTGCTGGCAACGCGTTCCAGGCACCTACCACCCTCTGTTAAAGTACTTGCCACGTGTATCTCCCTTAAACTTTTCACCTCTCACTTTGAAAGCGTGACCTCTCGTTATTGAATCCTTCACCTTGGGAAAAAGTTAATCTCTATCTACCCTGTCTATACCCTTCATGATTTTGTAGACCTCAATCAGGTCTCTCCTCAATCTCCTTTTTTCTAATGAAAACAAATCTAACCTACTCAACCTCTCTTCATAGCTAGCACCTTCCATACCAGGCAACATCCTCTTAAACCTTCTCTGCACCCTGTCCAAAGCGACCACATCCTTTTGGTAATGTGATGACCAGAACTGTACACAGTATTCTAAATACGGCTGAACCAACATCGTGTACAATTTTAACATTACCTGCCAGCTCTTATATTCAACACTCCATCCGATGAAGGCAAGCGTACCATATGCCTTCTTGACCACTCTATCCATCTGTGCAGCAACCTTCAGGGTACAATGGACCTGCACTCCCAGATCTCTCTGCTCATCAACTTTTCCCAAGGCACTTCCATTCACTGTATAATTTGCTCTAGAATTAGACTTCCCAAAATGCATCACCTCACACTTGCCTGGATTGAACTCCATCTGCCACCTCTCCGCCCAACTCTCCAGTCTATCCATATTCTCCTGTATTCTTTGACAATCCCTTATGCTTTCTGCTACTCCACCAACCTTCGTGTCATCTGCAAACTTGCTGATCATACCAACAATGCCCTCTTCCAAATCATTTATGTATATCACAAACAACAGTGGCCCCAACACTGGTCCCTGTGGAACACCACTGGTCACCTTTCTCCATTTCAAGAAATTCCCTTCAGCTACTACTCTCTGTCTCCTGTTGCTCAACCAGTTCTTTATCCACCTAGCTAGAACACCCTGCACACCATGTGACTTCACTTTCTCTATTAGTTTACCATGGGGAACCTTATCAAGCGCCTTAATAAAGTCCATGTATATGACATCAACAGCCCTTCCTTCAACTATCAACTTGGTCACTTCCTCAAAGAACTCTATTAAGTTGGTAAGACACAATCTCCCTTATCATACTATCCCTACTATCCTTCTTGTACAGGGGGACAACATGAGCAACTCCCCAGTCCTCTGGCACCTCACCTGTGTTTAAGGATGCCACAAAGATATCTGTCAAGGCTCCGACTATTTCCTCTCTTCCCTCTCTCAGCAACCTGGGATAGATCCCATCCGGCCCTGGGGATTTGTCCAACTTAATAACCTCTAGCCTACCCAACACACCTTCCCTGTTGATGTCAACATGATCCAGACTAATCAAACTTCCATCTCTAATCTCAATGTTCATCATGTCCCTCTCCTCACTGAACACTGATGCAAAGTAATCATTCAGAGTCTCACCCATTCTCTCATGTTCGACATATGCTTCCTTCATTATCCTTTAGTGGACCAATCCTTTCTCCAGTTACGCTTGCTTCTTATATAAGAATAAATGGAAATCAGAAACCTTCAATATAAGTAACATTTTGATTGCTATTTTATGGTGGAACTGGTTCCGTAGCCAAAGAAGCTGCCTAAAGTTGAATAAATTATTTTTCATGAGGTGTGAGGGAAAAAGAATAGGAATTTATATTTTTTTGTTTTCCCTTTCCAAATTTCTCCTCTGCTTTACCAAAGGTTGTGATATCTTGCCTTTGTGTGATTTAAGATCAACCTGCAACTGGAGAGATTTCCACAGGATTATCAAACAACACAATCATGACAATAATTCCAGCAAAGATCACCCTTGTATGTTACATTACCAACCATTGTTGACTTGTGGTTGGGGTACAGTACTACCACCAATTCCCCCTTCAACTCTTTTTAACAAAACTTCAACCATTCAAAACAGCCTGAATGAGGCATTGTAATAAAAGTAAATCAAATGGTCACAGAAAACTTATAGAACTGTAATGGAAACTTGTCAATATTGACACAACACAACCTGTTCAAACATGGAACCACATATCCAAGGTAGGTGGAATTTGAACCTAGGCCTCTTGGTTCAGAAATAGGGACAAGAACCCAGCCAATTGTTCTATGCTGAACTTATGGATCTATCTAATTAGCTGTGTTAGTGATTGAGGATAAATCACTACTGAGTCATAACAAGCAACGGTATTTGTCTTCATAACAAGATGTAGTTTGTTGCATGATAGCAGCATAGTCACTATATTAATTAGTTAGTCATGATTGCAAATAGTATCAGGAGTCAGAGATGACACATCTGTATTAATAAGTTCCATAACAAGATGTAGTTTGTTGCATGATAGCAGCATAGTCACTATATTAACTAGTTAGTCACGTTTGCAAATAGTATCAGGAGTCAGAGATGACACATCTGTATTAATAAGTACCTTGTGTTGGACATCTGAAGACTTTGTGTCATCGTCAGATTGGCTGGAAAGTGTTGCAGCTTCAACATCACAACTAGTTCTGAAGAAAGGTCACTGGACTTGAAAGGTTAACTCAGCGGGTCTAGTGGCATCTGTGGAGAGGTGGCAGTTTCTTTTTAATTTAATATTGGTTTAAATCTGTAACCTGCTATTTGTTCTATATATATCAAAATTAATTATTTAGCATTATATGAAAAGTTAAAGTCTGTAATCTTGCAGTGAAGCAATGCTGTTTAAAGCATCTTGCCTTAAAGTCTTCTAAAACTATTAAACCCTGCATAACAGCAATGTCACACTATTTTCTTTGTAAATCTTTGGAACTATTATAATGATGCTGTACTGTATTCTTTCAATAAGGCTTTAAATTTTGTATTATGACAATGTTGCATGGTTTTGCTTCTTTAAAGCTTTAAATCCTGCTAAAGGGTCCTGGGTTTGATTCCAGCCTCAGGTGACTGTGTGGAATCTACACAATCTCTCGGTTTCCAAATGGGTTTTACTGGGTGCTCCGGTATCCTCCCACAGTCAAAGATGTGCAGGTTACATGGATTGGCCATGCAAAATTGTACATAGTGCCAGGGATTTGCAGGCTAGGTGGATTACCCAGGGTAAATGCTAGATTGCAGGGGTGGGGGGGGGAGGTGGGTCTGGGTGGGATGCTCTTTGGAAGGGCGGTTTGGACTCAATGGGCCAAATGGCCTGGTTCCATATTATAGGGATTCCATGAAATAGAAATACCGTATCTCTGTACGGTTAACTGGGGATTTTTCCACCTTATCCTCTCTCAAAATGGTGGTTTCCCCCCTTCTGGAGGTTTTACCCCTTTTTCAGTTGTGCTGAGGATTTGTTTCCTTTTTGGACAAAATTTACATTTTCTCATCTTCCAGAGTTTAAAACAATGTACACACCTTTGTATAAATTTTTAAGTAAACCTTTGTTGCTGCAGCCTTACGACATCTTCCTGCTTAAACTGTGGTTTAAATGAAGAATGTTCCAGTCTATCGCAAGCTTTGAGTCCTTCAAACTATCTTTTTCTGACAGCCTCTGTCCTCATATCTTTGCCCAATACTACAGCCTCTGCATAAGTTAATTTTCTGGCTATTACTCTAGCTTCTGTAGCTGTGCCTCGTAGAGCCTACATCAGATGGCAGCAAGGATTGTTTTGAAGGGCAAATGCACCTTGTGGATGGAAAGTGGGACATGGAAAGTCACAGTGCTGGGTCGTTAAAGAAAGGTGCTGTGGGAAAAGATGTGGTAAAATAAATTAAGCCAGTGACATTAGTGAAGGTAGTAAAGGAGACCCCAAGAAGAGCACAGTCTAGGCAGGGGTTCAGTACGGAGTTAGCACCTGATCGCTGTAAAGAATTTGCTTCTGTGTGTAAAGTTTACTCAGAAAGAACAGGGGGTAAGGACAAGAAGTATTAATTTTGAGAGATACAGGATCTAACCAGTTGCTGATAGTGAGAGATGAGCGAATATGCACTTTTTCTTATCTGTTACCCGAGAGTGTGGTAATTTGTGGGATAGATAGACAGAAACTTTGTGTTCCCCTATGTAAAATCAGATTGGAGTGCCAACTTAAGACTGGGGAAGTTGCAGTGGGACTGATTGACAGAGTGTCAGTTCCAGGAATTCAGTTTGCTTTTGGGAACGATTTGGCAGGATCCAAGGTGTGAATGACACCCTTTATTGTGGAGAAGCCCAAGGAGGACCAAGAAACTGAGGAGTTAAAACATAAATATCCTGGTATTTTCCAAACTGTGTGGTAACCAGATCCCACTATCATAAGTCATAGCACAAAGCGAAAAGTAAAGGTGGTGTACACGGATCGCAATCCTCTTAACATTCTTAGAATGCTTCAAAGACAATAATATGACACTATTTTGTTGGAGTCTTACGTTACAGATTTTTAATTTAAAAATCGTACATGTTGTGGGTCGTAAGAATGTAATGGCAGATGCGTTATTGTGTATTTAAGTGATAAAGTTTAGATGAGATTTGTATTTATTTAATGTTTATATGTACATATAACACAGGTATATGGAAAGAAGTTAAGATGAAAGATTAAAGTTATCTGTATGGTAGGGTAATGTGTTTAAAGAATAGAAAAAAATGAAATTGTCTTTTCATTATGATGATTAATTTTTTCTTAAGTGGGGAGGTGCTATGAGGTGTAGAAGTGTACTGTATCTTTAAGAAAGTGAAAATCTAGCAGAACTACCTGCTAAATGCACAAAGTGCTCTGAGCAAGATATAATGTAACCTTTTAGTGCAGCAGCTAGTGTAGCTGGTTGCCTGGAGACAAAAACAAATTGGAATGAGGCCAATCAGTTTAAATAATATCCCAAAAAATAACCAAACTCCAATCAAGTGTGAATTTAGTATATTGATAATATTATGGCACGGGGTATAAGACCGGGAAAAAGTGATCAATTGAGAGAGAACTGCCAAGCCACCAACAAATGCAGACTGCCCGCAGAATAGGTCGCTTAAAGGTACATTTATTTATCAACCATCCGTGAAAGAGAAATCCTGAAAAGAAGAAAATCTCCAGAGGAAGATACAAAGGGAAAATTCGACAGCTGCCTGGTTTTGAAATCTGAATTTTGGTAAATCTTAATCAAGGGTTTTATTGGACTAGTATTATGGAAGGTAAAGTAAAGATAGGAGTTGTAAATAGTTACTAGTTAATTATTCTGTTATACTTTAAGAAATAAAGTTGTTATTTTTTGCTTTAACTAGTCCTTGGCCTCACGAATTTTCATAGTTAACTACACAAGATAAATCTTTTCTGTGTTTTCCTGGTTTAAAATGAACAGAGTCAATGGTTTACCCCATGTCGTGACACACACCTCTGGAGCAGATCGGACTTGAGTGAATTTGTCCTGCTTTTTGTGATCAAGTCATAACCTGGACAATATTCCACATTGCTGACCACATCACAGTTATTTTGGAACAACTTGATAAGGGGTCGTGGACTGTTCTGAAACATGTCTTCCATATTTGAAATGTTTTCAGAGTCTATAGCCTTTGTAATATCCAGCGTCTTCTTTTAGTTAAATACAATTCTACTCCTGCTAATAGCCCACAGCATGTCATGGGTGCTCAGCTTTGAATTGCCAGATCTGTTTGAAATCTAACTCATTTAGCAAAGTGTTAGTGCCACACAAGATGGCGGGAATCCTCAGTGTGAAGGCAGGTCTTTATCTCCACAAGGTCTTTTTGGTGGTCAGTCTTCCAGAATTACTATAATCGGATGCTACTGATCGATTCTTGAGGATGACATAAGTTGCTACAAATAGGTAACACTGCAGAACAAGTCTAGCAGCTACCTCCTTTAGGACTCAGACAGCTTGGTCAGTTCTGGTGCCACTCAGCTACCCTTAGTCTGGACATTGAAATCCCCTGTCCTTTCTAGATTTGTGCTCCTGCCACCCTTGATGCTTCTTAAAAGCAATGTTGAACATGAAGGAATACTGATTCAGTGGTGATTGCACAGTGGATGGCAATCAGCAGAAGGTTTGCTTGTCCTTTTTGACCTAATTCCATGAGACTTCATGTGGTCTACACCCTGGAACTCTCTCCTGACTGTGTACCACAGTGCTGTCAACTCTGCTGGGTCTCTCTTGCAAGTGGGACAAGTCATACCCAAGAATAGTGATGGTGGTGTCTGTGAGATTGTAAGATATGATTCTGTATGTCTGTGTTAGGCTGTTAAGGAATTATATAGTTGGAATCAGTCCCTTTGATCCAACCAGTCCACGCCAATCATGTTCCCAAACTAAACTAGTCCCACCTGCCTATGCTTGGCTCATATCCCTCCAAACCTTTCTTATTCATGAACTTATCCAAATGGCTTTTAAATGCTGTAACTGTACCTGCATCCATTACTTTCTCTGGCAGTTCATTCCACAAACAAACCATTCTCTGAATCAGAGCTGAAAATGTGTTGCTGGAAAAGCGCAGCAGGTCAGGCAGCATCCAAAGAACAGGAGAATCGACGTTTCGGGCACAAACCCTTCTTCAGGAACCTGCTGCGCTTTTCCAGCAACACATTTTCTGCTCTGATCTCCAGCATCTGCAGTCCTCACTTTCTCCCCCATTCTCTGAATCAAAAAGGTAGCCCCTCATGTCCTTTTTAAATCTTTGTCCTCTCACCTTAAAAATATGCCCTCTAGTTTTGAATTCCCCACTGTAGAGAAAAGGCCCTTACTATTCACCTTATCTAGGCCCCTCATCATTTTGTAAACCTCAAAAAGGTCATCCCTCAACCTCCTGCGTTCCAGTGAAAAAAAGTCCCAATCTTTCCAGTCTATTTTTATATTTCAAATCCTCCATTCCCAGCAATATCCTGATAAATCTTTTCTGCACCTTCTCCAGTTCAGTAATATCCTTCCAAAACAGGCAACCAGAGCTGGACACAGTACTCCAGAAGAGACCTCACCAATGTCCTGTACAACCTCAACATGACATCTCAACTCCTACACTCAAAGGCCTGAACAATGAAGGCAAGCATGCTAAACACCTTCTCAACCATCCTGTCCACCTGTGATAGAAATATTTTTTTAAAATGTACCTGAACGTCTAGGTCTCTCTGTTCTACAACCTACCCAGGGTCCTACCATTAATTGTATAATTGTCACAGGACTAGTTTCTGGGACATCTTTTCCAATTTTGACACCATCAGCTCCAAGACATTGCGGGAAACTTTGCAAGGTAAGCAGGACTTGATTTATTGTTGTTGCTTCCACAGCATAGATTATCTGCCATTGACCTATCTGGTTTCATTCCTTCTCTTAAACGTGGTCGACTAGGGCCTTGCTAGACCATTTCAAAAAGAATTTCAGTATTATTGCTGTTGTTTTGGAATCAGATGTAGGTCAGGCCAGGTACGGATGGCACACCCCCTTTTCTAAATGACATTAGTGAACCAGATTGGTTTTTACAACAATCATTTTATGGTCACCGCTAAATTTGCTTTTTATTTCAGATTTTCATATCTGGCCCTCTGAATTTCCAGATCAATGACATTACTACTACCACCCCCTTCTAGCCCTGAATGCTTTCATGTGCAAACATGTTTTCAGGCAAATGTAATAAATTATCTAATTTTATTCAAGAGATTTTTAAATACTGTAACTACATACTGTCAAAATTGCAGCAGGGGATGACGCTTTCATTAAGACTCCCTGCTAACTTTGTTCTAATTACACATGCCCTTCAAGAAAATGATAAGAATACATTGCATGGCTGAAATAATTTGTCAGCAGTTTTATCATAGGAAACAACTAATACTTTTGTACTTTTTTGTACAAAAATCTCAAATTTTATAAATACCATCATGCGTTGTGGTGGCTGTGGCTTGTTTATTTTATAAATGTTATTTAATTGTTTTATTTCGCCCTTTTTAAAATAAGATGAGAACACCATCAGCCTATTATTACGTTCAACTCATGCCTAGCCTTAATCTTGCTTCCAATTTCTGTACATATATTAATTCTTGCTCTTTTTCAATGTGTTCTTGCTTTCATAGCCCCTACAATTTGCTGCAGGCAAATAGAAGATGGATATTTTGGCCAAGTTAAATTCCTTTGGTATTTACCATCTGTCATCAGTGTTCCTAACCCCTTTCACTTCGAAAGCTCTGAATACTCTATTTAGGTCACATATATGATAATGGTATATGTCGGCCATTGAATTGTTGAGAAATCGTTTCAAAAAGGGCTGATTTTAAAGCTATGCATAAAAGGAAACCACTAATATGATGGTTGTTGATTATAAAATGTCATCAGCATCCATTGCAAACAAAGGATTGCATTGCCTGCTTGATCCCTTGCGCTCAGTTATAAGGTACTGGTAAATAAAACATGTTTGTTGAGTGAATAATTGAGGTTGATTATTAATGAGTATAACAGGTATTGGCTGACAAAGTATTGACTTCAGTACAAAGGAAACTGTAACTGGAATGACTTGAAGGTGTCAGTGTTGGACTGGGGTGAACGAAACTAAAAATCACACAACAGAACATTATAGTCCAACAGGTTTATTTGGTAGCACTAGCTTTCAGAGTACCACTCCTTTATCAACTGGAATAATAATTGTTCCTGGTAATGTTTCTTGAATGACCTTTCTGAGAAAATAACCTATATGGAGTGGGTCATTTAAATGAAACAGACTACAAATTTCAACACATCATGGTCATCGCGTCATAGAGGTGTACAGCATGGAAACAGACCCTTCAGTCCAACCCGTCCATGCTGACCAGATATCCCAACCCAATCTAGTCCCACCTGCCAGCAGCCGGCCCATATCCCTCCAAACCCTTACTATTCATATACCCATCCAAATGCCTCTTAAATGTTGCAATTGTACCAGCCTCCACCACTTCTTCCGGCAGCTCATTCCATACACATACCACCCTCTGCGTGAAAAAGTTGCCCCTTAGGTCCCTTTTATATCTTTTCCCTCTCACCCTAAACCTATGCCCTCTAGTTCTGGATTCTCCCACCGCAGGGAAAATACTTTGTCTATTTATCCTATTCATGCCCCTAATAATTTTGTAAACCTCTATAAGGTCACCCCTCAGCTCCAGGGAAACAGCCCAGCCTGTTCAGCATCTCCCCATAGCTCAAATCCTCCAACCCTGGCAACATCCTTGTAAATCTTTTCTGAACCCTTTCAAGTTTCACAGCTTTCTGGCAGCTTTCAGGGTGTGGCGAGGGAGGTGGATGGAGGGAGATAGGGATGATATGCTAACAACATTCAATATTTTCCAGATTAAAAAGTTGCATCTGTGTTACAATTTCTACGCAGGCAAACAAAGAGAAATTGAAGTCAAGAACATATTGAAAACAAGCAAGAATTAATTATTGCAGGGGAACGGTTCAGATTGGATGTTTTTACTAAAAGGAAATAAACATTAATTAATGTAACATTGCAAGATGCACAGACTACATCCACCACACGGCAAAATAAACCACTTACAAAGTTTGGGATTTAACTGGAAAAGCTAAATAGTGCAACTGTATTTATTTACCAAAAAAACCCCAAAAGTCATATACTGCATCTTCAGTTCTTTGAATGATTAGTCCACTTAAAATAAAGTTAGCTGACAGTTTTGATAAAAGTGACCTCAAAGCATCATCCACTGTTGAAATGTAAAGAGTTTATGCAGTTATTTAGGAATATTCAGAATTATGGTCTACATTTGACTTGGCATGTAAGTTTCACATTTGGACGCTAAATTTTTGATCATGGCCTCTAATATTCCATCCCTGCAATGTGTTTCTGGAGGAGACTGCTCACTTAGTGGTACATCTGACCTATTGGGAGCTATAATGTTCTTTTAGGTTAAATTAAAACCAAAATTTCAGATCAATAAAAATGCTAGAGCAGTGGGATTCAAATACCATCCAATGGTATATCTTCAAAAGCAATTCAGTCATTAGTGTTCACACCCTGGTGTTCAGTAGACAGAAACTGCTCTGAACTGTTACTGGGAATAACAACCAGTAACAATTAGACAACCGATCTCCCATTTAATGTCAGAACTCTGGAGGCCCTTTTTGTTTGTAAGCAAACCCTAGATGAACACGGAAAATCAAATAAATTGACTGTGGGCAGTTTCCTGGCAGGACAGATTGCTCCCATATCAAACTTCTTTACTGTGATATACCGTACTTCAGCAATGAAGGTCCCACAGCTTGTGCTGAATCGCAACATTGAAGGTAGGAAGGTGAATTGAAGGTGCTCTGCATACTTGAGTCTCCTGATACAGCATAAAGAAAAATTCTTGGAAAGTTATTCTCTCTGGTCAATGTAGTTTCAGTTTTACACCACTACAAACAGTACACTGTAACCTGGTTGATTCAACTTTAGGAAAGAACTGAGGAGCCTAACACAGCTTTGGAGGCAGTTTTGTCACTTCCTAAATGATCACACAGTTTAGAGGGATTCCGGTGGTTCAGCTGGCATCAAATAAATATTCAATATTTATTCTCTTGAATGTTATGTGCAAATGACTGAGATGAGAATGGTTTGCTCCTGTGATAAAAGAAAAAAAAGTTGTTACATCATGCATTAAGTACTAGTTTTGCTTAGAAAGATGGACAGGAAAATTCCCCTCAGTTATCCTTCCTGAGTTGGATGGGGCTACAGTGAAGAAGAGGAGAAAATTCAGACAGGAAAACAACAATAGGCCTTATTATCCCAAACAGGATTCCTCTCCCTTACCACTCTGGCTGCTTTTTCCCATTTCACCACATGTATTCAACAGGAAGCTAGATAAACATGTACTGTACAGAGAAAGGATCATAAAAATATATTGATGGGTGAAATGGGTGACAGGAATATAAACTTTAGTGTTGGCCTGTTGAGGAGTCTTTTATAATATTGTAAATACTACACAATGTTTCAAATTTCAAAGAATATGTAAATTTACAACTGGCTAGCAGTCCTGAGTTGTGAATTTGCTGCTTCACATTGCCTACATCAGGTAAGGTTAAAAGGAGCTCCAGAGAGTCACTGGCAATTGAAGATTTAATTGCAAAGTTAATCAAAAGCTTGCGAAAACAAAGGCTCAGAAAACACACATTTCCAATTAATTGCCAAACAACTGACTTGAGACACTCCGCTAAAATCATCCAACAGGTCTGCACTAACTGCCACCTCTGTTGGAAATTGGTTATGCATCGTATAAATATTATGCTACTAGTCTCTTCTCGTGTCCTACTAATGACGGAGGGAAATTTTGACTGGGTAAGGAAGCTCTTTTTTTAAAGACTGATTGGATTAAGGTGGATCAAAGAGAGAAAAGATCAAGAAAAGTCAAAGTGTAAAAGGTTTTTCTCACTTCAAAAAGCAATTTACTACTTCCAGGAATTAGAGTAGAGTTTCAATTCTTCCCTTTCTGGCCAGAAAGTTGGAATAGCATTGAAGAATGCAAATTAAGTTGCAAAAGGATACCAGAGTCAGTAAGTATGAGTCCAATTTTCTCCAGTAAGTTTAATTCGTTTTTGCTATGCAAATCTAAAATTTTTAAAAAATAGGCTCATGGGGATATGATACTGTAATCCCATTTTTACGTATTCAATCCTGACAATTACAACTCTTCGGACTGCTTTTCCTCGCCACAAATTGCTGGATTGCTTACATACTAATAATGTTTTTTGAAAAGAAAACGGCTATTATTTTACCAACAAACTTTGGGCAATCATTAAATGTGCCATCGTGTTACCCCCTTACATACATTGTTCATTATTCCAGCCTCTAGACATTTCATTTTCTTTTGGTTGTTTCTTTTATTTCTGCTTCTGTTTTTAATCCTGTCATTTTTACACTTAGATGGAGCCGGAGAATACTTTGTATACTTTTCATTGTATTCCTATACTCGAGTAAATGTGACAATAAAATCTAAATAATCAGAATCAACACCAAACAACACTGAATTTCCTCAAGGTCGATGAGGATTGGTCAATAAATGCTGACCCAACTAGCAATGCCCACATCCCATGAATTAATATGTTTAAAAATGCAGTTAGCAAAGCTCTTACATTCTGCACAGTTCATCTTATTTCAAGACGATTTAAAAGAGACCAGACCGGCAACTTTTTCACACAGAGGGTGGTACGTGTATGGAATGACCTACTGGAGGAAGTGGTGGAAGCTTCTACAACATTTAAACGCCATCTGGATTGGTACATGGATACGAAAGGTTTAGAGGGCTGTGGGCCAAATGCTGGCAAATGGGACTAGATTAATTTAGGATATCTGGTTGGCATAGACGAGTTGGACCAAAGGTCTGCTTCCGTACTACGCAACTATGACTCCAAGTACATTTCAAACCTGCCTACATTGTGTCATGGAAAAAGACAGTTGGTTTATTCAAAGGGCTTATTCCTTGGTAAGAGACAGCAAAAAAAAAAGTCAGCTTTCTGAAAACTGCTCACTAACCTTCTTATATACTAATTCCCTTAAATTGTTGAGCTATTTAGGATTTTGCAAGTGATTCTGATTCCATACACCATTTATTTGCAAAGACAGACAGGACAGTATTTTAACTTGCACTAAGACTTAAAATGATGAAATGTTTTCTATCATTCAAAGTAATGGACAACATAATGGATGTCTGATACAATTGCTGAAGTCACAACCTGATCTTTTCAATCTCAACCTGTCTCCATTTATACACTTAAACTACTTACTGTAAAAGTCATCAAGCAAGGAAAATGATTTTTTGAAAAGTTTAAGGCTGAATAATTTCTTAAATGAAGAACTGGTAGTGATGTAGTACAGAGGGACGTGGACGTATAGTATATAATTCTTTGAAGGTTGCAGCATATAGAGACAGGGTGGTTAAAAAGGTGTTTGTCATGCTTGCCTTCATTGCTCAGTCCTTTGAGTATAGTCATGTTGAGGCTGTACAGGATATTGGTGAGTCCACTTCCAGAATACCGTGTCCAGTTCTGGTCATCCAGTTATAGGAAGGATATTATCAAACTGGAGAGGGTTCAGATGTATCAGGATGTTGCTGGCTATGAAAGGTTTGAGTTGTAAAGAAAGGCTGGATAGACTGGGACTTTTTCACTGGAGCATAGGAGGCTGAGAGGTGACCTGATAGAAGTTTATAAAATAATGAGGTATAGATAAAGTTAATGGTAGTTGTCTTTTTCTTAGAATTGGGGATTTTGAGACTAGGGGGCACATTTTTAAGGTGAGAGGAGAGAGATTTAAAAAAAGACATTGGAGGCAAATTTTTCACAGAGGGTGGTTTGCACGTGGAATGAACTTCCTAATGAAGTGGGAAATGTGGGTACAATTACAATGTTTAAAAGACATTTGAATAATTATATGAATAAGAAAGCTTTGGAGGGATATGGGCCAGGAGCAGGCAAGTGGGACTAGTTTAGTTTGGGATTATGTTCAGCATGGACTGGTTGGACCGTGCCGTGATAAAAAACAATTTTCATCAACAACCAACAACATATGTGGATATGAACACTTCTACAAGTGTAAACTTCTGTAGAATGTTAAACAAAATAGCACAGGGTAGTTGGCAGCCATTTTTCAGATCCAATAATTTATTATAAAAAAATACAATCATGTCAAACTTTCTGTAATTAGAAATCTGATGCAGTTTAACAATGTGAATCATTCACTAACAAGTGATAGGAAATTCAATGATTTCCCTCAGAGACAGACAGGGAGGTCACAATTCCTTTTCACTAAATTTGCAAAGCAATGAAAGCTGCAGTAGTCATATTCTTTAACAAAGATAAATCCTGGGTTTTTCACAACCATAAGAGCCCGGTGGAAAGAGGTTTTAAAACTAAGGACTGTTTTCCTTCAATAAGGAGATACAGAAAGCTAGAAAGTGGGATGCAAGTGTGTTTGTACAGTAATTCTTCCCCTTACAGATTTTATCACTTTTCATTCATTAGGTTAATGAAATACAAATTTACAGGAGTTCATAGTAACTGCCATGATGTGTTAAGAACAGATGCAAAAATTAGATTGAAAATTAATTTGAAACATTTTACTTCTTGGAAACATTTACAGTGAAATTTCTCAAATTTAAAAACTGAAATAGGATTACATTTGGTGGGGAAACAACAACTTTGATACGAGGATGTAAGGGATGTGCATTTCATGATGCTAGCATCTCCTTTCTCACCTCGCATTCTGCGCTGAGATATGTCCTGTCACTTTAAGAACAAACATTTGCAGAACTTGGGTTCTGTAAACCCCTATGTAAGGATGACAAATAGCTGAAACAGAAATAGTACAAAAACATTATTTCTGACTTTGTTCACCATATACTTAGCAAGACATAAGATTTTACTTAATTCCTCCAGATGGTATTATTTTGTCAATGGTGGTCAATTTAATCTTCAGATCAAAAGAGAGATGTATTATTGTTTGGTAGTTTTATCAAGTTTTCATGGAACCTATCATAAACAGGAAAGATTTACACAGGTCAACAGTACAAAACAAACTCTTCAGCTATTTCACTGAAACAATAAATTCCTTTCCCAGCTTAAGCCTTTCATGTATCCAATAAACAACGGGAAGATATCTGAAGAGGAGTCGTGCTAGACTAGCAATTTAGCACTTGCTATGTCTCTCCAGATGTTTCCAGACTTGCTGATTTTCTGCAGCACTTTGTTCTTATTCCAGATCTCCAGTATTTGCGATACTTTGCTTTTAATTAGAGGACTTTTCTGGAGATCAAAGGGCAGATGCTTGTAAATATCTTCCCTTCATTCTGATATCTTCAGCTGAAGAAATAAGTAGATTCTTTAACCTTCTCTAGATCAAATTCACCTGAAAGGATATAAAAACACAATCAGTCTTGCATAAACAAGTGAATCAGAAAGGAAGAACTGATTGAAATCAAGTCAAGTTCACAGTGGAAGGGGACATTTAGGTTTTTCGTACTGTTAATTAAATCTTAATTAATCCATATTTTTAAGCAAAAATAAAACATTAGAAAAAGTTGGAATGTTTTCAAACATATGCAAAATGTTTGAAAAGGCATTCCAAACTTTTTAACAGTTTAACTATGCTTTTGTATTGAATAAATAGTGATGATTGAAGAGTGAGCGATGAATGAATGGATTCACTGAGGCATTAAAGATCACTTTAATGAACTAATTAGTACTTGAAGTGGTCATCTCCCAACAAAGACTCTTCCTTAATTTCTTGAATTCTGCAATGAGCGCAGTCATTTCTTCAAGGAAAAGTTGTATTGTTTCAGAAGCATAATTAAATCCAAAATCATTAAAAGGCCTCAACTTTCAGATTACATGGAAAACAATTGTTGCAAATGTGGTATAGTCTGTCACTGTTGAAATCTTGAGAATTATTTCACAAATTTTGATTTTCCAAGCCAACGTACATTTCTTTATCTGGAATTTCAGAATCTTAAATAGGCGAGATAATCTGTTGTAATATGGCAGTTACAGGAGGTGAGTGAAGAACATGCACCATATCATGAGCAAAGGTTCAATATTACTTCACATATCAAAAGGAAGGAATTAAATTCACAATTAACATACTGCAGACTAAGCCCAGGTCACACAAGATATTTTTCCTCTTCCTATCCTTTCCATTTCCCCAAAATTGTTAAGCCAGCTACACTTTCAACTTATTAATACAAATTACTCACACTTTGTTCACATGAAGCCATAAATTTAGAAATGATATTGAAAATTGCTGTTCTTGAATCAAGTCGCTTGCTCCACCATTTCAAAGGTGACAGCACCAATCACATTGCTGCGGGTATGGAGTCACTTGTAGGTCTTCTCAGAAGTGTCTTTTTGATAATCGCAATTGCTTTGTGGCACCATTAATGACAGTAACTTTCAGTTCCAGATTTATTAATTAAAACTAAATTCTGACAGTTGCTGTGATGATACTTGAACTCATGGCCCCATATCATTAGCCTGGGCCTCTAGATTGCTAGCCCAGAGATTTTACCACTATGCCACCACATCCCTATTGTATTGTACTGTCCTTTGATACAGTAGATACAGCAAGATCCACATATGTTATTAAGCCAACAGATCTTATCATAGATAATGGTAAGTGCCACACCCTGGGTCAGTTGCCATGGTTTCAAAAGCAGACAAAGTGGCTAGAGCTACAGTGACCCTCACTGGAAGATAACGCACATGTACTAAATGAGTGCAATTTTGGATTTAGGTGCGTTAATTTCCATGAAAAATTGCATACAGCCAAAATGTCCAGAATTCTTAAGAAAAATAACAAACTCCTTAATAATGCATCAAAGAGTGGTATCAATGGCTGCAGAAAAGGGAGTTGGAGTAGTGAAGTAACTGGCAAAAATACTTAAAACAAATAAATCACATCCAGGAATTACTTCACTGGTTAAACAAAGTGAAGCAAAATAGTGTCAATTCTCATCAAGAGACTACTGCAGTTGTTATACAACTATTTTTTTTCCTTTAAGGCATTTAATCTAATTTCTTTCATCCAGCTGCCTTAAAGTTCATCATTATTGTTCTCCCCTTCAGAGAAAGTACTCTAAAAGCCATAGTATTTTATTTAAAGAGCACACAGGTAAATTAACTAATTTGACTTAGACTAGGCATGTCCTACTAATCTAATGCCAGACTTAATTTGCTTTTTTCTAAACCATTTTGTTCAGTACCTATTTTCAGTTCTTTAGAAAGTAACTCCATCATTCTTTGGTAGTCCTGAAGCTTCTTGCTTTTTCGATCAGCACTGCAAAGACAGAAATATTTGACTGAAACCATTGTCTATATTAAAGAGTTCAAAGATATCAAAGCATTACTATTTCTTGCCTCTGATTGTTACAAGTCTATGTTTGAACAGATAATGATATTGTATGGAGTGAAACTCGCTCAATACTCACGGAATGTTATAGCGGTATTTGTTTACCAGGAATTTGGAAAGATCTTGAAGAATAGGTTGGCTATGCAGGGCAACGAACTGCTCACGGCAAACCTACAACACAAGTGCACACTGCTTACTTACAATATAGATTACTGCATTGCCTTATTGGTTAAATGAGATTAGGTTGGAAGGTATCGGTGTTGTCCAATTAGGACCAAAAGGCTTTAGGAACAATTACTGTAACCTCACTGTAATAGAGCTGCAGTTTTGTTGAAATACATTTCTGAAATCTTGTTTTATCAAAGGTTAAAGAGGAGAAAGATCTCATATGTTTCAATTAATTAAGGGTGGCATGGTAGCTCAGTGGTTAGCACTGCTGCCTCACAGCACCAGGGTCCCAGGTTCGATTCCAGTCTCGGGCGACTGTCTGTGTGGAATTTGCACGTTCTCCCTGTGTCTGCGTCGGTTTCCTCCAGGTGCTCTGGTTTCCTCCCACAATCCAAAGATGTGCTGTTCAGGTGAACTGGCCATGCTAAATTGCCCATCGTTTTGGGTGGGTTACTCTTCGGAGGGTCGGTGTGGACTGGTTGGGCCGAAGGGCCTGTTTCCACACTGTACGGAATCTAATCTAATCATTATAAAGACATTTGCAGCACAGCCAAAATTGTCATTCAAATATTTTACTGACTCAACTTTATGCTGAAATACTAATAGAGAGGAGAATGATTGTTTTATCAAATTTCACAAAATTGGAGCTATAGAAAACATCAAAATTAAGTTGAATTGCAGTACAAGGTTACTCTTAAGTCATCTATTCAGTATATGCCTTCCACTAATCACGTCACTTAGAGAAAACTTTCCTAGCTTATGGCAAATGTTTTATAGATATTTTCAAGTCTCCGAGCTCGGTTGATAAGTTCGACTCAGTTTACTGAAATCATACAAAATATCCTGTATTCTTTAAATTTTACAAATAAAAAGTTAATTAAAAGCATTAGGCTACAGTAGTGCTGTAATATTAACAAGCTTTGCATCTATTGGCAGCAGTTTGGATGTTTTTCAACATTGAAGCACTTGTGTAACAAGGCCAGCAGGTCATTGATCTAACAGGTAACATCAATTTGCATCAATATAGCAGCTGTTATAAAATGAGGGAAAAATCGATGGATAAAGGGAGTAATGGAAAACCAATGAACTATACAGTAAGAGGAGACTGAAAAAATGATGGAAAGATTACTTTAAGGTGGATTTCAAATGTGGAAAAGTATAGGGTTTGGACAGGGTTTTGAAGAGTACCGTCTAGAAATTTGAACACATTATTTGTGGGGCTTCGGTCAGTGTTTATTACTGTTGTCTGCTAGCTGACTTTCAGGTGATGCAAATGCTCATTAGGGTCTAGATGCCCTAACATTAATTTTAAAAGCAAACTATTTTACAACATTCAAAAACACCCATGAGTGGAATTTTGAAAGTTTTGTAAATTAATTATTTCTCTTTTACTATTTTAGAATTTATTTTCCATTCAGCTGATGGTGCAAAACTATTTTGTTTGGTGGGAAGGCCAGAAAAAAATTCTTGCACATTTTCTCATGAGTTTTTCTTGCAACTGTTGATCCATTTATCCCCGAAAAAATTATACATATTTTTTCTCAACCTCAGAGTTGTGGTGGCTAGATCGTTGAAAGTAATTTGAGAAGCAGTTGATAGATTTGTGAAATATCAAGGAGTTAAGGGCCATGATGAAATGGCACAAAAGGATTGAGGCCTGGAGAACATTAGTCATGATCGTGTTGGATGTCAGGGTACACTTGAGAGCTGAATGGCCTATTTCTGCTACTATTTATATTCATCTGCTTGTTGACTTTCATCAGTGGACACATAACTCCTTGAAAGTGGAGTCGCAGGGAGATAGGATAGTGAAGGAGGTGTTTGGAGTGCTTTCTTTTATTGGTCAGAGTATTGAGTACAGGAGTTGGAAGGTCATGTTGTGGCTGTACAGGACATTGGTTAGGCCACTGTTGGAATATTGCGTGCAATTCTGGTCTCCTTCCTATTGGAAGGATGTTGTGAAATTTGAAAGGGTTCAGAAAAGATTTACAAGGATGTTACCAGGGTTGGAGGATTTGAGTTACAGGGAGAGGCTGCACAGGCTGGGGCTGTTTTCCCTGGAGTGTCGGAGGTTGAGGGGTGACCTTATAGAGGTTTACAAAATCACGAGGGGCATGGATAGGATAAATAGACAAAAGTCTTTTCCCTGGGGTTGGGGAGTCCAGAACCAGAGGGCATAGGTTTAGGGTGAGAGGGGAAAGATATAAAAAAGACCTAAGGGGCAACTTTTTCATACAGAGGGTGGTACGTGTATGGAATTAGCTGCCTGGGGAAGTGGTGAAGAGTGGTACAATTGCAACACTTAAGAGGCATTTGGATGGGTATATGAATAGGAGGGGTTTGGAGGGATATGGGCCGGGTGCTGGCAGGTGGGACTAGATTGGATTGGGATATATGCTCGGCATGGACGAGTTGGACCGAAGGGTCTGTTTCCATGCTGTACAACTCTATGACTCTATACACAGGAAGGTTACATTTTGGAATACAATTTTCAATCCATTCTACTCCACATACTATTTTCTAACAATTACGGTTGCCAGCTTTGTGACAATGACACCATATGCGTGATGTGAGCTTTCAAACCCTAGGGTGTTTTGACTCTATTACCCATGTCACGGTTTCCAGAAAACAAAAACTCCTAAGCCAATGCACTCTTTGGGAAAGGGAAAGTGATATTATAACAAGCCATTTTGCAAATGGGATCTTTTTAAATTCTGTTTTACAATTATACTGCAAATTAAAGTTCAGATATTTGCAGAAAGACCAAGAGGGAAAACTTATGACATTAAAAAACCACTACAGAAAATTAAGATACACAAGGTATTCATTTTCACAAAGCATATATAATAAATAATTCGGTGGAGCAATTGCTGCAAAATTATTTTTCTTACACAATATCATATTTCTGATCATTTTTGAACAGCACCAATAATATAAAGGACTATAGTTACCTTGTTCATGACATCTACTGTGAATGCGTGCGTCCAGAAGCAGTCATGGACAGAAACAAATGTTATCCCAGCACTGCAAAGACACAAAGTTATGACAATTACATTTTCATTCAATGCAGAGAGATAGGATGATTCTAGTGCTGAAGTCCATCAGCTTTTTTCAGTGTACTTAATTTGTGACCAAGAATGCAGACTTTAAAATTGTACATCTTCCACAACTTCAGCTTAAATCAATACCTTATGAATTCTCTCAACAGTCTTATCTCCTCTACACATTAAAAACATTAGATAGTCTAAACCCCACACCCATCCTTTCTCTGTCATAGTACAGTTTTACCAACAACTCTGTTCTTTCTCCTTTTGTCCCCCAGTGAACTAACTTCAAGATCATTAACTTCAGGCCACTCTATTCACCTCACTGAAACAATTATCCATTCCCGAAATGATCATTTACTTGCTCTGGATTATTGATGAATGACCATTCCATTGTCAGTCACTACGCTACTGCCCTGTAATTCTTTGCAAAATGTGTCTGAGTCTTACTAACTTCAACATTGGCTTCAGAAACCTTTTAAAGTCTAATTTTTTTCACTATTCCTTTAGCATTGCCTTTTTATTTTACTGTTAGATGTTCGCATCTTTACTGTTTCCTTGCCCTTCTGTGTAAGGAGTGTTATATAAAGCCAACTTGTTTATCTTAGCCATATAATGAACATAAACAGCTTTGACAGTGGAGCCAGGAGAATGAAGCTGCAATTTACATAAAGCATTTAATCAAGTGACCTTTCCTTTTGAACAGCTGGTGGATATGACAGGTGACCAGGTGATACAATATAGCTACCATTTCCATTTATCTATTAGTTGAATAGCAATCAAAATACTGAAGTAGATTTTATGGAAACATTAAAAACTAGTCCATCAGAAATAACTGTCCTTTCATGGACTGAACCACTACCAACAGTACTCAACGAGATATACAAATCTCATCTCATTTCCCTTCTTCTGTAAATAGAACATTTTTCAAACCTTATACTATTTTGACATTACACAATGTGATATGGTAATCGCATGAAATGACATGACATTCAAAGACATGGATTGGACTTCGCCTAATATAGTTTAAACTATGTAAGGCTCTGTTGTGCCAGCACGTGAATTATTTTCTAGGTTGGTTTCTAGATCTGTGAATCATAGAATCCCTACAATATAGAAACAGGCCATTAGCCCTATCAAGTACACACCGAACCTCTGAAGAGCCTATACTATCCCTGTAATCCTGCATTTCCCATGGCCAATCCACCTAACCTGAACAACCTTGGACTGTGGGAGGAAATGCACATTGACACATGGAGAATGCGTAAACTCCACTGAGACAGTTGCTCGAGGGTGGAATTGAATATGGGACCCTGGCGCTGAGAGACTGCAGTGCTAACCACTGTAGCACCATGAAAGTGATTGAAATCCTAAAGTGTGCATAGAAGATTCCGGGATTATAGCAAGTTTTGCAACTCTCAGTTATGAACAATGCTACAAGAATTTGGCCCATTATTTTGTAGAAATGCAAGCTCAAAAGGAGATTATAAAGTTTTTCTTTCAAATAGAGATGGGTTGTAGAAGACCAAACCTGTCAAATACATGCACAAAGAGTTAGGTCTGACATTAGAATGCAATTTTGGCTTGAAGATGTTAAAAAACATTGTGAAGTATGTTTAATTATGGACTCTACACAATCCTTTAATACTATAGTACGATTCTGAAACTGATCATTTCTATCTTAGATAACCAGTGACTCCAAGAATTTTCTCAATTGCTTAATATATTGAAACATTTTTTGAGTTGCTCTAAGGCTTTTTTTCCTCTATTTTTATTTTCCCTTTCCCAGGAAACATTGTTAGTCGGAGTGGCTAGATCATCTGTGTGATTACACAATCAAATAGACAAAGCAGGCTTGATAAGTCTGATAATAGTCATATGAACCAACCTCCATTTCAATAAAGCAATGAAATATTGTAATTAAGTAAATTCCAATTGCCTGAAAACAGATTTAACTTGCATCACATTAGCAACTAATGCAATGGAACAAATAAGCAAACATAATTCAATGTTATCTACTCAGAAATGTAGCCCCAAACACAGTGACTTTACATTTGAAGGATAAAGCACGCGCCTTTCAAAATCTCAGAAATTGCTTTTTTCAACTAAAACGCTGAGCTATTATTTAGAAAGCTTAGAAACCACACTTACAGCCTAAATATTTCAACATGGTGACAGACAATTAACTGAACAAAGTACTTTCTAAAATATCAAACAAGGTTGCATATAAACAGTTGATGCTAATTGAGATGGCCTGATGGCAAAAAAAAACTCATTAGTACAGATTTGAATACATCTCAAAATTGTTTTTCAGCCATTAGCTTCCATTAAGAAATTATATCATAAGCTGGTGTCACAGGTTATTTTATGAAAGTGCTCTGGGAACAGGTTAGTTGGAAAAAATTGATGTCTGAAAGTTATTTTCAGTTCGCTGTTTGTGCTCATTTAATCTCAATAGTGTCTTCCAGAATACAAGTTTGAACATCCACAAGCAACAGCACACTCTGACCAATTGTGAAATACATCTAGTTTATTGCATATGCTTAAATCCACTAGCAGGAATGGAACAGAAAGGGCCATAAAGGGGAAAAATGTAGTCACTCTCTTTCACCTGATTTATGTCCCCTCGCTGTTGGCCCAGTAAATGGTCATTTCAGCCTCAATAAGATTTTATAGTAATTTGTTTTAGATATTTTTGTATTAATCTATGTAAGCTAACACTTCCTGCATGTACAAATTTCTTCTCAGGGTAAAGAACAATTACAAGTTCCAAACTACTTTGTACAATACCTCCAGGTCAAATTTTATACAAACTCTAAATGGACCATATTGATTAAAACTTGGAACAAGAAAATGGCCTCAAATATTTAATAAGGCTGTCCTGTAAATTATTTCCGTATGTAACCATTGCAGTCACCATTCCCAACTAAATACTTTAAACAGAAGTCTTTGTAGGCACCATAGAATGGGGGAAGCAATTATGTAACTGTATCAAATATATCGATTTTAATATTTTGCTTTACACTTTAAAGAATGCATGCGTAAATAAAATACGATATCCTAAGTAATGAAGTTACAGCCTTAAACCGAAAGACAATAGGTATAAACTTTTTAGTTGTGATGATGCTCTTGTTGCAGTCTGATTACTGAATCAATAGCTTACCTATAACAGTACAGTGCTGTTAGCATCATGTGCGTTGAATCAAGAGAATGAATGAAATTTGGAGGAAAAGCATTCTTCTGCTTGACTGTGTCAGGTCGTCTGCAGTAAACAAGGAAACAAATCAGCACATTAGTGGTTTGCATTACAAAGTAACGAACATTGGAATAATTTCAATGATAATCTTATATCTATCCAATGTTAACAAGGCATGCGTATGACCTTCCTGTCCATTATAAGTTTACCTTCCCAAATCCTTTTTTTTCAAGGTTTTTCAGGTGGTGCACATCAATGATGCCAATATTTTTAAACGGCATAATTGTACTTCAACATTTGACAATGGCAAGCTAATGTCAACATTTCAATGTCACAATTCACCAGTGAGTCAAACAACCTTATTTTACCCTTAAGCTTAGCAAACCCCAAGAAACCAGCCTAAGTGGCTTGGCACTCATGGATGAAACCAAAAAGTCATCTTGATGTGGTTACACTTAGCAATACAGCAAAATACAGCCAAACTCCAGGATTATCACCCAACTGCCAAAACCCAAGACTGATTCCACTCAAATCCATGTTTGTCCCAATACTGTCACTTACGTGCATCCACTGGTGTACTTTGGATACAACCTTGATGTTCACTTTCAGTTTTAAAAACCGTGAGGAATATAGATTAAATGAACACTTCAGTATATGCCAAACATAAAATGACATAATAGCTTTTAATCTCTGAAACTCTGCTTAATATTTTAAAATATTATTAACATTAACCACTTCTATTTATAGAACACCATTAATGTAGTAAAACGCCATGAGGCACTTCACAGGCCATTATAAAGAAAAATACCATATCAAGCTATCTATGGATATATTAGGTTAGAAGTAGGTATTAAAAAAAAACTTGAAGCAAGAAATTGAGTTAGGAGGAAAGTGCGGGGAGAGATTTCCAGAAGTTAGGGGCTTGGCAAGTAGTCCCTGTCACTAATAGTGACAAAATCACTGATACTCAAAAGGACACAAATGAATAAAAACTTGCTAAGTTGATGTAAATCCAGCTCAATAAAGTATTGTGCACGTGGCTTTAAAAGGCATGTTTTATCCTGCTTTCTTTGAGAGAGAGAGAGACTGTGGGACAGGCACTGAGCAATCTATCAGAAGATAAACAACTTGTGAGGTTTTGGGATTTTTAAGCTGAAAATGTGTTGCTGGAAAAGCGCAGCAGGTCAGGCAGCATCCAAGGAGCAGGAGAATCGACGTTTTGGGCATAAGCCCTTCTTCAGGAATGAGGAAAGTGTGTCCAGCAGGCTAAGATAAAAGGTAGGGAGGAGGGACTTGGAGGAGGGATGTTGGAAATGCGATAGGTGGAAGGAGGTCAAGGTGAGGGTGATAGGCCGGAGAGGTCAGGAAGAAGGTGCTGAGTTCGAGGGATTTGACTGAGACAAGGTGGGGGGAGGGGAAATGAGGAAACTGGAGAAATCTGAGTTCATCCTTTGTGGTTGGAGGGTTCCTAGGCGGAAGATGAGGCGCTCTTCCTCCAACCGTCATGTTGCTATGGTCTGGCGATGGAGGAGTCCAAGGACCTGCATGTCCTTGGTGGAGTGGGAGGGGGAGTTGAACTGTTGAGCCACGGGGTGGTTGGGTTGGTTGGTCCGGGTGTCCCAGAGGTGCTCTCTGAAACTTTCCGCAAGTAGGCAGCCTGTCGCCCCAATATAGAGGCGGCCACATCGGGTGCAGTGGAGGATGCAATAAATGATGTTTGTGGAGGTGCACAAATTCACATCATTTATTGCATCCGCTGCACCCGATACATTCCCTAGCTGAACCTCCCATTCACTGACTCTCACTGCTTCCCTCTCCTGACCTGCAACCCCACTTAAGGTTCAAACCCAATCCAATCTAATGTCAGAGGTTCTGGGAATGTCAAAGTGTAAGTTCCAAGTTGCATTTCTTTCTTACAGAGATTGTCAAAGATGTTCTTCCTGAAGCCCGGGAGAATTTATCAACATTTTCTAGACTCAGTTTGATACTACAATGAAGTTTCATGTCATACTGTCTTGAACTGGAGATAACAAGATGATGCTTCACTGATACCCTTGGACGGAGAGCAGAATATAAAATTGGCACTGTAACATCAATAAAGTACTAATATTAGTTTGAAGTGGTTTTGCATCAATTTAGCATTTATGAAACAAATGTAGCTTAAATCAGTTATTGCACCACAACTAACACTGGATGGACATGAAACTGCCTGGAGCCAAAATAATCTTACTTTGCTTCACATGAGGATCAGTTCAGATCACAACAGAAAATTGTTTCGCACCAATAATACACTGTACAATGTACTGTTGACAACAAACCTGGCAGTAAATGCAAAAATCATCATGATAGGAACTGATGAGGACTGGGAAGCTCTATGAGCTTCACTGGAAAGTTTGATTTAAAAAAACAAAATACATTGCATTTTCCAGTTCTCCAATAGCATACATTGTGACTGCTGAGTTGTAGTCAATTAAGGACTGTTTTCAGTCTTTTCTGCTGGAAGATGATTTTTTTCCCCCACCAGTGAGAGAATGTTGGTCAGATTTAAGGTAAAATCACTGCTTCATTTGTTTAACTGAACCTCGAGGGGGCAGCAAAGCAGAGACACTGACTACAGAAAGACATGTGGAAATAGAAAATGCCTTGAGTTTCTTTATCCTCACCTGTTTTAAGATTCCCGACAGTATGGAAACAGACCCTTCGGCGCAACATGTCCACACCAACCATCCGAAGAGTAACCCACCCAAACCCTATGTTTACTTCTAATTATGGATAACTTAGCATGGCCAATTCACCTAACCTGCACATTTTTGGATTGTGGGAGGAAACCTGACATGAGAAATAACGCTAGTAATAAGAAAGACTAAGTCTTCAATTATAACCTTGTGCTACCATATAATGTCATTTTTAAAGATGAGTTTAAAATTCAATCTGTATGAGAACATTAAACTACTGTCATTGAACAGAGATACAACACTGTGAAAATGATATAATTCTGCTGTTAAGGCTCCGGGACAGTATGGTTAGTGAAAGGAGATGCTTGCAGAATCTGAATGAAGAGATTCTGCAAGATCCCTTTCTTTCACTAACTATACTGCTCTATACTAACTATATGCTTGCAAAATCTGAAAGAAGACGTTGCTTTTGCTGAGTATAATCATTATTCTGGCAATAACTCTCTTTTAGCCAAATTATCTTGACACCTGACTTGAATTACACTTAACATGAAGCAAAGAACAACTCCAATCATTCATTCATTCCAATGTCATTTATGTACTGCAGTGTTCTATCATAGGAGAAAGTGAGGTCTGCAGATGCTGGAGATCAGAGCTGAAAATGTGTTGCTGGAAAAGCGCAGCAGGTCAGGCAGCATCCAGGGAACAGGAGAATCGACGTTTCGGGCATAAGCCCTTCTTCAGGCTTATGACTGACATTCCTGAAGAAGGGCTTATGCCCGAAACGTCGATTCTCCTGTTCCCTGGATGCTGCCTGACCTGCTGCACTTTTCCAGCAACACATTTTCAGCAGTGTTCTATCATACACAAACAAGCAGCGATCAAAGCTTTATTAACTTCTTTCAGCTGGTTCTGGAAGTATAGACTTTCTTGAAATTTGAGAGATAATGACAAAACAAATTTATGGAAGAGTAATCAAAGTTTTACTCAGATTAACATCAGAGGGAATTAGACAAAATATTAAAATTATCTAATGTATTCACTCCTTTAAAAAATACTAATTCATTGTACACTCTTTGGCCATATGACCTATATGATTCCATACCATACATAGTTTAATAATGATCCCAAGAAGTTCCCATAGAAAGTTTCATAAGAGACATTAAAGGCACTATAAGTTATTCCTTTTATTCAAGGGCTTCAACAACTATTTGTTGTTTTATCAAATCACAGAGTACATTTGTGGGTTACATTAAAAATATATGCCAACTAAAACACTGAACTGGTGGAACCATTCAGTATTTGCTTAAATTAAGTTAAGATAAGTCTATACAGCTAACAGCATTGTGTACATAAATCTATTAGAATTAACTAGGTAATGGTCCTTGGCATGAAAGCCAAATATTAGGCAAGTATTGTGATATCTATTACATAAGCAAAAGGGTAAACTGAAAATTTTATGTACATTGTTGGTCATTAGTTAATGATAATTTACCTTTCTTCTATATTAAACACTTTAAATCCTATTTCTAAAACTGAGATAAAAAACATAATTCTGCTTACCTTTGACTAAAAGTGCTAACTTGTGTAATGCTTGCAAAGGTTACAATATAATTTAGTATACTACGACATCAGCCTCAATTTCCCACTCAATCTGAGCCAAACACAAGACGTCTTAATTTTTAACAACAATGAAGTTACTCTCTTAGACAAAAGTTAGTGACAAAATTGGTGAAATACTTACTGAGTTGCATCATGACTTATTTGCAAATTCAAATTCTGAAGGTTGCTTCTGAGCTGTAAAAGAATAATTTAATAATTTCACCCATTTTAACAAAATAAAATAAAAATTCTTGATTGTGACAATTATATTCTATTAACTCAAATTTCAATGCTTTACATATGCCATTTGTTTGAATTTTAAATATTGCCAAAAGACTATTGCGTTTAAAAATGCATTAAATTGTGAATTGCTAAATTTCATTAAAGCAACATTACAAATTTCTATTTGTTATGTCAACTCAGAATTTAACCTGCATGTGAGAAATTGGTCTGCATTCTGCATGTATTCAATTCTATATTAGCCTGTTGTGTCACAAAACAATACAGAACATAAGAATTTAAATTTGATTTCTGGTGCGTGCTAATAGATTGACATCATCCATCACAACAGTCATACATTGTTGGTGATAAAGAAATTTATTGTACTCCCAGTTCCCAAATGTTAGATCCAGTGTTGAGTGTGGGGTTCTGGAAAAGCACAGCAGGTCAGGCAGCATCTGAGAAGCAGATTCACCTGCTCCTCGGATGCTGTACTTTTCCAGCACTACACTCTCGACTCTGATCTCCAGCATCTACAGTCTTCACTTTCCCCTGTTACATCCAGTGTCAAGGATGAGAGCAGCTAAAGATAAAAAGATCTGAGATTTATTTTGTGACAAGGTATTATGTAATTATAGAAAACCTCCCAATATCCAGTACCGAAGCATCCAGAATTCTTACTCAACTGGCAAAAAATTTCAAAGGAAATATACCATTTTTATACTGTTTCTTCAAAAACAATCTGAACTTGGTGCACGAACTGCTGATGCACACATGTTCATAATATTTCTTGTGCTATCAGTAACTTCACAGAACTGACACACCTACCATTCCCCATATTTGTCAGATAATGGGGAGTTGGCTGTATAATACTTTTCATAATCTGCTGTGAAAGCAAATGTTTCTTGGCCATTAGGTGAGTAGCTAGAATTGTTGGGCTTCAAGTTGTTTGAAACATTAGTTTCCCTTTGTTTACCTTCTATTACCATAAAGATTTAGACCAATGCCTTTGTATCAAATCACCAAAGTGATCTCAAGTACTTCAGCATTTGTGCAAGCTATACAGGATGAAGTCCCTGCTAATAAAAGAACATGACCTTGCTAGATTATGTACATATAAAGCATAGCAAAGGAAAACAACAGTGCTGTCCAACCACATTTTAATCCACTGTCACATTTTCAAGGCCAATTAGAGATAGGCAATAAATGCTGACATGTCCAGTCATGTCACATTCCACGAATTAATATTAAAAAACACTCTTGAAAATGAACATAACCCAGACACCAAAAAACAAAGAAAAATTACTACAGTAACATTTTCTAACATAAGTAAAATATAAATACACAAATCTTTGTTTTAAAATATTTCACGAAAACATTATTGCTTCATATAGAAGTTTCAGTCATGCTCTCCATTTTTCCTAATGGGAGAAGATTCAACTAAGCCCCTCTGCTCAATATTCCTTCGCCTCTTTCAGTTAGAACAGCAGCCACTCTTTCCAACCCACTCCTCTCACAACTGAGCAACCTTTCTTCCCAAAATCCCCCTTTCTTAGACAGCAGACCCTACACCTCTTTTCCTGCCTAACCTCTTGGATAATCAGGCTTCATTGCTCCACATTCTCTCTGTTCCCAACCTCCACATCACTGTATCAGGTCTGCAGAAAGTTGGGGCTCTGCATACCTCCCACATTGTCTGCATGCCTCCTTTATTCCACTGAATGGCTAAAAGGAGCGTGCACCCCTCTAGTGGGATGAGCGACTCTGGGCTGGCACAAGACTGACTTACGGTTCCGTCCTAGCCTTGTCACTGACAGGATGCCTCAGGCTGAGATGCTCTCTCATCCAGACTTCAGTCAAGTTGGAGGCAGAAAGGGATGAGGAGTGAGAGATCAGAAAATAAATTAAAAAGGTAGAATTACATTATTTATAAGTTGGAAACAATGAACATCTCTCAATCCTGCAATGATTTAGTGGTCGCAAAAATGGCAATACGAGTAAAGTACTGGAGAGAAACTATATCCAAATAAATCAATGGCTTGACAAGAAAGGAGGTGGGTTTGAGTGGAGGGGCTGAATAGCTGAAAAACAAACGATTTCTATATGGTAACACAAACGTTAACAATACTTTTTTTGTATCCAAATTGCAGCAGACAAGAAATGTTTGTTGCTCTGATTTCACAAAATATATTATCGTTTATTGATAACAATATAATTGTCAAAATACTTTATCACTTCACATTATTCATTCATGAACTATAGTAGCAACAAGGATATTGGTGCAATCACTAGAATTGGAATTGGTGTAATCATTTCAGTATTATTGCAAGTTTTAACTTTATTCTAATCTATTCCACTTAACAGAAGTCACCTTCAAGAGGTGTATTTATAATCAGTCATATTCTTAAAATAAGTGCTCTTAAATTACAAACATAAATAAAGATTTTCTTTTAAAATAGGTCATCAGTTGATTTTGTATCAAATACCGATGGCAATGTCAAAACAGCACAGTATTGAAGTGTTTTATTGCTCTCTTTCATGACTAAGGGTAACGGTTCAAGCAGTAATTAATCATTGCTTTACCCACTCCATTTGGCCATAGGTCTTCATGCTTGTAACACAGATTTCATACACTGTCAAGCATTTTTCTTCCCCTATGTGACTGATAGTCATAAAAAATGAAATGCTCAATTAAACAGAAAATATTACAATTCATAATGCTACTTCATTGCTATGTTTTAAAATTCTAAAAGAAGAAACACGTTTTAATTGTGTTATGACAACCAGAGACAGTGATATAACCATTTACTCTTTTTCATATAATTCTTAAATTAAAACCATGCTGTGCAATTCACACAGAGCTCAAAAGTTCAACGTCACAGATCTCTCCGAAACAAAACAGATATTGAAGAGAAGATATTTGAGACATCCCAATAACTTGTATGGTAAAATATACAACAGGCAATGTATGGGCTCCAACATTAACAAACTCAGGTGAGTGGGTTTTCAGGAAAGGCATGCAATCAGAATGGAGATTGTCATCAAATCATTCAAGAAACATGGCTTTCCAATATACGCGATGGTACAGAAGATGATGTTGTGAATGCTAATGAAGATAATATTGATGATCCATGTGATGATATCATTCAAGCAGTAGAATGGCATGAGTTATTTGGTTCTGAAGACAAGGAGAATGGTGATTTTATGGATATTAATACAGGTTCAGCGCTGCTGTGTTGCTAAGTATTATTTTCCGTAGTGAATCTCAATATACGACTTTTGCTTTTGATGGTCTAATTCAGAGTGCAGAGTTAATGTCTGTTGGCAGAGAAGTGATCAATTATTCATAAATAAAAACACTTTTGGCTCCATTAGTGCTATGGGATTGGCAGCAAGTCTCCGATGTGGCAGCTGCAATAGTGAGATTATGAGACAGAGTGGACTTCAACCTCTCCAAAAATATTTCTCATTAAAAGCCAAATCCCAAAAAGTCTAGTCTTAGAAAATCGACTTTTACGTAAACACATACAGTACTTAATAAAGGCCATAGTACTACTTCGTATCTTCTTAAAATGCCGTCGGTGTGATAGAAATTCTTGTTCATGCACCTTCTGCTGGCAAGAATTTTCTGTAATTAGTAGGCTTTTTGAAAAAGGGATTTTGACGCTTGTATCATTTCAATAAGCTAACTGCTCATGAATGTTCTTGAACACATTGCACAACAGCATCTTAAATGTTTGGTTTAAACTCCTTACAGGATTAGGACCTCCAGAAAATATCAGCGTAAATTACACAGGCCCAAGTGAATTGACTGCTAACTTTGTGCCAACAGAAGCTAATGTCAGCAACATAGAATCAGCCAATACAATATCCCAGCATCACTGCATGGGTCGGTTCATTTATTCAGCCAAAATGGAATTTCAAAAATATGAAACCTATGAAATCACACCTGTAAAAAACACTTGAGATATCCCAATAAGTTGCACGGTAAAACATGTACAGCATGGAGCTATGAGACACTCAAATTTCTATGGACAGCCTTCAGTACACCAAAACCTTTTAAGTTTTAAAACATAAGACACACTGTCGTAAAACAGATGCTTATGCATTTTTCATGGATTCAGGATAACCACAACTTCCTGTTACAGCTTAATTCATTTCTGCCCCTACATTTTCTTTCACTTTGGTACAGTGAATATATGTAGGTGCATATTGTTTAGTGCATTTTGTTTAAGCAATGGTTTTTGCATCCAGGGAAGCTCTTTAACTAGAATCCTTAGTGGCAAAGAAACTCTCTGTCTCTGAAATCGAATGCTGCTTTGGATACTGGTTAAAGAATTCCCTCCTTTGATAAGAACTGTTTCTTTTGCAGACCTGGCTGCCGCTGTGCACTAACCTGCAAGCATGAACTGAATAGCCTTTTGTGGCAAGCAAAATCCACACAATCCTTTCCTCCTTGATCCTACCAAGGATTCCTTTTCCTTGACTTCTGATAAGGGATCAGGTTCTTTGAGGAGCTTTGGATTTACAATGTGAAAGTAAGACTGCTGTCTTGGGTTCTCCACGTTTCTCCCAACTATTAGTCAATTTTCCAACAGTCCCACTGCATAACCAGAAAACTTCAATTTCACTGTTGCACATAACTTGCCCAACTTGTGCTCTTTTTCCTAAATGCTCTCAGCCTAGTTTGAGACTTGCCTTTGTAAACTTCAATATATCATCCGTCCCTTTTATTATTCTGCCATAAGCTGGCAAGCAGAACGGAAAGTGTGTTCTTTACTAAGATGCAGTCCCATCCAAGTCAGAAGAGTTTGAAATGACTACAAAACTGAAGTGAACACTGTTGTGTAATAGATGTACCCATACTTTTGCTGCAGTTGAATAGGTGATCATAATTACAGCTGGCTTTTAGATTGCTAGCAAAAATATTTAGAGTACACATAATGACCCTTCTGGAAATAAAGATACCAGCAAAAAAAGGATAGTTGTTGTCAGTCCCTAAGGAATCTGCAATTTACAGGTTTCCCTGGACAGATCGCACCTTCCAGTGCTCATAACATTACCTAACCGATCAAACAACAAAGATGTCAGTCTCAACTCATATTTATGAACTGTGCTCTGCTGAGCCTCCTGTCCAGATGTTCCTCTTAAGCAACTAAATGATGAGGACTGAAACCATTGTGTATGCATTCTTTTCATATTTAGCAATTATAAATGTCACTGCAGTGGCCCACAAATAAAACTGTGACAAGCATAAAGTTAAATGTTAGCAATCATTTATCTCACATATACAAAGATCACAGATTAGATTTACAAAATCAGCCACAAGATATTTGTGTGAAGTCAACATGAAATTCATGGAGTCTGTTTCGTTAGTTTGCTCATACCACTTTGGCTTGATAAAAATCTGGGCACTTACCCAGATTTGCATTTAGCACAGTGGAAAATCACAGCTGAACAATGCTGAAACATTGCTTCTTGATAGGGAGGAAATAATTTACAATATTGGCTCAAATTTTGCAAAAGGAATAATGCAAGACTAATAGCACTTAGCATTATAAGGGGGAACATCTGGATTGAGCACATATGTAGTTAAATGCTCGATAACCTGTTCCACTTTAAGAGCTGCACTGAAACTGCTTTTGCCAATGGACTCAGCAAATAAATTGCTGTAATGGTGTTAACATTGAGCACTCACCAACTAGTTCCCTATGAAGTTGGTCAGAAAAATGTTAAGCCTGGTCTATTCAGGAGTAAATGAATTTTTAATAGAATAGTAAGTAATAGTTAAAGATACATTCATGGGAGAAAAGGAGGCAATTTAGCCTATCCATTCTAAGCTAGCAGTCAGGCAGCATCCGTGGAGCAGGAAAACACAGTGGCTCAGTGGTTAGCAATGCTACCTCTCAGCGCCAGGGACCCAGGTTCAATTCCAGCCCAGGGTGACTGTCCGTGTGGAGTTTGCATATTAGGACATGTAGGTCCTGGGCCTCCTCCACTGCCGCTCCCTCACCACCTGACGCCTTGAGGAAGAATGCCTCATCTTCCGCCTCAACACTTCAACCTCAGGGCATCAATATGGACTTAACCAGTTTCCTCATTTCCCCTCCCCCCACCTTACCCCAGTTCCTAACTTACAGTTCAGCACCGTCCTCATGACCTGTCCCACCTGTCAATCTCCCTTCCCACCTATCCGCTCCATCCTCCCCTCTGACCTATCACCTCCATCCCCACCCTCATTCACCTACTGTACTCTTTGTTACCTTCTCCCCAGCCCCACCCACACCCATTTATCTCTCCACCCTGGAGGCTTCCTGCCTCTATTCCTGATGAAGGGCTTTTGCCTGAAATGTCGATCTTCCTGCTCCTCAGATGCTGCCTGACCTGCTGTGCTTTTCCAGCACCAGTCTAATCGAGACTCTGGTTTCCAGCATCTGCAGTCCTCACTTTTGCCTATTCTAAGCTAACGCTCTATTGTGCAATCCAGTCAGTTGCATTCTACCGCTCTACCCCAAGAGACAAACAAACAATCTCTGACATAACAGCTTAACTTTACAAGTTCTGGAAATATTTTAAAAATACTTTTGTTTGGCTCTTTATCTCTCCTTCTCAATCCCATCTTTTCAGATCTTTAATTTGCATTCTGCATGTGATTTAAATCCAATCAGGATTTATGAATTTAGCTGCCTTGAGTCTGCTGCTGAAGGAATTTCCCATCTGATTGTGATAACATTGATAATGCTGAGATGTCAAAGATTCGTTTATAGAAGACATGTACTGGTTCAGATGTTAAAATAGAAGCAATCTACACTGATACTTGCAAAAAAAATGTACAGGCAGCGATTAATGAGGTGAACAGCAACCAGGGCTCCTTCATTGCTGGGAGAAAAATCTGGGTCATGTGACAATACAGGAGACAAAAAAAGATAATACAATCAGGGAAGAATTTAAAAGGCACACACTGAGAACTTGCAATATAAAGCAGAGTTAAAACAGTTTAATAAATTAGACGATGTTTCAACCTTTTAATTTTTCTGCTTTATTTTGCTATTTAATATTGTGGCCTTCCTGAATATGGCTTTGTTATATAAGCATTAAATAACTACTTTGTTGATCTAGCAGGATGAAAACATGCACTTACACCTACTCTCAAATAGTATACATATATCGATTGGTCACGTCATTTTCAGCATTATGAAAAGCTAGACTGATGGCTGCTTTCCCATTCAAATTATTCTTACCCTTGTGAACTGACTACATCGCTATCCTTCACATTTACATGTCCTTGAAATCTAGTCAGTATTATTAAATTGCCTAGATATAAGGATACAGACGAGATAGAACTAGACCTCATGCAATCTAAGATGTTTATACTTAAAAAATCACACAATACCAGGTTATAGTCCAACAGGTTTAATTGGAAACATTAGCTTTCGGAGTGCCGTTTCTTCATCAGGTGGTTGTGGAGTACACAATTGTAAGACACAGAATACAGAGGTTGGTGGTGGCTTGTTTTTCAGACTGGAGGCCTGTGACCAGTGGAGTGCCACAAGGATTAGTGCTGGGTCCACAACTTTTTGTCATTTACATAAATGATTTGGATGTGAGCAGAGGTACAGTCAGTAAGTTTGCAGATGACACCAAAATTGGAGGTGCAGTGGACAGTGAAGAAGATTACCTCAGATTACAACAGGATCTTGACCAGATGGGCCAATGGGCTGAGAAGTGGCAGCTGGAGTTTAATTCAGATAAATGCGAGGTGCTGCATTTTGGGAAAGCAAATCTTAGCAGGACTTATACACTGAATAGTAAGGTCCTAGGGAGTGTTGCTGAACAAAGAGACCTTGGAGTGCAAGTTCATATTGTGTGTCTTACAACTGTGTCCTCCACAACCACCTGATGAAGGAGTGGCGTCCGAAAGCTAGTGCTTCCAATTAAACCTGTTGGACTATAACCTGGTGTTGTGTGACTTTTAACTTTGTACACCGTAGTCCAACACCGGCATCTCCAAATCATAAGATGTTTATAGCACTTAACCAAGACAAGCAAGAAAAAGCTAACCACATATCACTTTAACTTTTTATAAACATGAAAATAGGGTTATTAAAAATATTTAGCCATTACTATATAAAATGTTAGCCTTTAGAGCATCTTTTGTTCCAATCAAATTGAAAAGACATTGACTAATTAGCACTGAGCAAACTGCCAGCATGAATAGTGTAGACCAAAATCTTAGGCAGTTCAAGAGCCTGTAAGGATATGGGGTAGGTATGTGTCTGTCTGTGCACGCACGTCCATGTGTATGTATGTGTGTGCATTACTCAGTGAAGAACTGGTTTTCTGTTCTGAGTCAAGTGAAGATGGGATGAATCTCTAGTCTGTCTTAAATTTTTATAATTTCATAGATAGGCTTACTTCCTATTTGCGTAAGCCTACTTATTAATGGCAGGTAAGCTACTCCACTGTAGGGGGAATTACTGCCAAATCAGGAGCTGTCTTCAGTTTAGATAAACATCAAAAATATATATTCAGGAGTAGAAACATTTGCTAATTTTCTTCCTAAACCAAGCCAATTACATGTTCTGACCTTACACTGGATGAGATCATTTAATTCTTCATAGATCAAGAAATGAACCTGGGCTTGTCTAATCAGCATGGATGAACATCCTGACATTATAAAATGAAACACATTTGGAGTAGATAAGCTCAGGTTTTTTTAAACATTGGTTGTGGTTGTTGGAGACTAATCATCTCAGCTCCAGAAAAATCACAGAATGTCCATCAGGGTAGTCCACAACCTAACATCTTCAACTGTTTTATCAATGACTTTCCCTCCATCATAATGCCAAAAGTGAGTATGCATGCTGATTACTACAATGTTTAGTACCATTTGTAGATCAGACACAGAAACAATATGTTACCTGCATGCAATACCATTGCTTGGGTAGATAAGTGAGCACTAACATCCATACCACACAAGTGCAAGGCAATGTCATTTTCACCAAGAAATAATCTTTATTTGATATCCAATGCAATTTGCATTTCTGCCCTGAGGGTCACCATTGATCGAAACCTTAAATAGACCAGTCACATAAGTGCTGTAGCCATAAAAGCAGTTCAGAGGTTAGGTATTCTGAAGTGAGTAACTCACTTCCTGACTCCCTAAAGGTACAAGCATAATTGAAGAGTATGAGGGAAGTCCACAGCAGACTGAATGAGTCCAGCTTGAAATACTGCAGCTTGCTGTACTAGATAAAACAATACAGCATCTCGAAACATCAGGAATGACTGCAACATCACAGAGAAAGGCAATTTAACATTGGTTACAATTTTGAAGTTATTCAAGTAACATATGTTCATATTTACATTGTCAAATGCAACTTGCTACTTGGACAGATTTCTTTAAATTCAAAAAGAAGTCAGAGTAGCAAATCTCATTAAGTTTGGTAAAATCTCGACTAATACTTAATATTAATGTAAAGAGTCCCGGCTTTTGAACTCAGGGGAAGGCAATGGTCCAGTGGTATTATGGCTGGACTGTTCATCCAGAGATCCAGGTAACATTTTGGAAACTGGGTTTGAATTCTGCCATGGCAGGTGGTGGAATTTGAATTTCATAAAAATTCTGGAATTATGAGTCTATTGACCATGAATTCATTGTCAATTATCAAAACAATCCATCTGATTCACTAATGTCCATCCTACATGTGACTCCAGACACATAGCATTGTGATGACTTTTACCTGCCCTCTAGAACATTTGGGATGGGCAATAAACGTGGCCTAGCTAGTTACACTCTCATCCCTTGCATGAATAAAAAAAAATCAAACTTACATAAGATTCCTGGAGAATAAGGATTAAAGGTTGGTTTAAATTAATTGAAAAATCTGCCAAAGGCTCTGAACTACTATGTTTTGAGAGCCTACATTCACTAGTCCATATATGTGCTGGGATTCCGTCAGTTCGACGCACTATAAGGTGAATGTGACTGGCAACCTAAACCCTAGCCATCTACTCATCATGTGTTAGAGATCAGACTAGCCTTCCCCAAGATATATTATAGAGATAGCCTAAAACCTAACTTTTACTTCATTTTAAAGTTAAATGTAAGGCACTGTGTTCACCAATAATCTTTTAGTCAAGACACACTTTATTCTTACATTGCAACTAAAATGCAACAAAATGAAGAAGTTATAAGTTTACTCCATTGAAGTACTTAACAAGACAATGTATTATTTAAGCACTAATCATCAACTGTTGTAATATAGGCAGCATCTCATAAACATGTCCTTTGTCAAAATACAATGCAGCAAAACAGTTGTTATTCTCACGCTGTCTCTCTCCGGACTAGTAGAAATGAACAATCTGTCCCTTCTGATTTCTAAGAGGAAAATTCTCGTTTATGTCTTCAATGTAGCAGCACAGAGAACTCTAGCCGTCTGCTCTAGCAGCTAGCTAACAAAAAAAACTGAAAGCAAAAGCAAAGTCCTCTGGGTCTGTGAGAGCCTGACTCCACCCACATAATTTTTTGTTAATAAAAACACCCTGGGAGAAACCCAAAGCTATTTACAAACTGCCTGCCCTGGGGGAGACACCTCAACACTGCTGTGACAAAACCCCTCTGCAAGAGAAACAGGACAGAACACACAATAAAGGACAATATTGCCCTCCTCTTCGTCGGATATGTGGAACAGTCCAGCTACACTGGCACCACTCCCCACCTTTTCCTCCGCTACATCAATGACTGTATCGGCGCTACCTCGTGCTCCCTCGAGGAGATTGAACAGTTAATCCACTTTACTAACACCTTCCACCCTGATCTCAAATTTACCTGGGCCGTCTAAGACTCCACCCTCTCCTTCCTAGACCTCTCCATTTCTATCTCGGACAACCGACTCAACACGGACATTTACTTCCACAGCTACCTAGATTACACCTCCTCCCACCCTGCCCTCTGTAAAAACGCCATCCCATATTCTCAATTCCTTCGCCTCCACCGCATCTGCTCCCAGGAGGACCAATTCCAATACCGAACAACCCAGATGACCTCCTTCTTCAAAGACTGCAATTTCCCCTCAGACGTGGTTGACGATCTCCTCCACTTCCCGCTCCTACGCCCTTGAACCCCGCCCCTCCAATCGCCACCAGGACAGAACCCCACTAGTCCTCACCTACCACCCCACCAACCTCCAGATACATTGTATCATCCTTCGTCATTTCCACCACCTCCAAACAGACCCCACCACCAAGGATATATTTCCCTCCCCTCCCCTGTCAGCGTTCCGGAAAGACCACTACCTCGCCGACTCCCTCGTCAGGTCCACACACCCCACCAACCCAACCTCCACTTCCGGCACCTTCCCCTGCAACTGCAAGAAATGCAAAACTTGCACCCACACCTCCCCCCTCACTTCCCTCCAAGGTCCCAAGAGATCCTTCCATATCCGTCACAAATTCACCTGCACCTCCACACACATCATTTACTGCATCCGCTGCACCCGATGTGGCCTCCTCTACATTGGGGAGACAGGCCTCCTACTTGCGGAATGTTTCAGAGAACACATCTGGGACACCCGCACCAACCAATCCAACCGCCCCGTGGCTGAACACTTTAACTCCCCCTCCCACTCCGCCAAGGACATGCAGGTCCTTGGCCTCCTCCATCGCCAGACCATGGCAACACGATGCCTGGAGGAAGAGCGCCTCATCTCCTGCCTAGGAACCCTCCAACCACAAGGGATGAATGCAGATTTCTCCAGCTTCCTCATTTCTCCTCCCCCCACCTTTTCTCAGTCCCAACACTCGGACTCAGCACCGCCTTCTTGACCTGCAATCTTCTTCCCGACCTCTCTGCCCCCACCCCCTCTCCAGCCTATCACCCTCACCTTAACCTCCTTCCACCTATCGCATTCCCAACGCCCCTCCCCCAAGACCCTCCTCCCTACCTTTTATCTTAGCCTGCTTGGCACACCCTCCTCATTCCTGAAGAAGGGCTTATGCCTGAAACGTCAATTCTCCTGCTCCTTGGATGTTGCCTGACCTGCTGTGCTTTTCCAGCAACACATTTTCCAGCTCTGATCTCCAACATCTGCAGTCCTCACTTTCTCCTAGTATTGTCAAGTTAATGCTGAGATAGGGCATATCAAAACTATCAGCTGGATAATGAGTTATCAAATCACCACTCATCGTACATTGCAAAAACTCAGGAAAGGATCTATACTCACTATTTTCGGCCTCGAATAGTGCCCTGCCTGCTTCAGTTTATCCTAGAAGGGGAAGGCTATAGGGTCTGGCAGGGATGCCGGAGACCAAAATGGAATCAGAGTAGATGATGGTTAAATGTTAACTAAGGGATAACTGGGTGAAAACTGGTTGTAGATATTTTTAATCAACTTGTTTAGACGAACTATGACACATGTCTAGGCCAGGTGCAATTTGAACTCAAATTTTGGCGCAGTGGTAGGGTCCCTATTTCTAGACCAAAAGGTCAGAGTTCATGTCCCATCAGCTTGGAGCTATCATCACATGTCCGAAAAGGTTGATAAAAATATTGGTATAAAGTAATTGGTGTGTTAGCTTGGTGATGTGCCAATTAAAATTACACTGACAAGAAAAGCATATGCCTGGACTTTTGCCATTATTTACCCTCTGGTGTTCAAAACGTTGAACACAGACTGACCCAAGAAATGTACTTGAAGCCAAATTGAATATTCAGTGGATTTGCGTTTACTAGCAGCTACTTCCATGGACACGGAAGACCTTTCTTTTTATGCTAGTAAAAGGAATATGTACGAATATAGATTTCACTTTTGGCACTAGGGAGAAAAAGGCTCATGGAAACTGCTAATCTCTGCTGAACTCTGACCAATTATAGTCAATATGCCTGGTCAGAGGACCAATATTCACAGTTAAGATTTTTTCTAATCAACCTGTTCAGAGATGTTATTACACATCTCTACAGTTGGTGTGATTTGAACCCAGGCCTCCTGGCACACAGCTAAGGACACTATCACTGCACCACAAGATTGCTAGTTAACTACAAGTGCAGCATCTCCATACTAAGAGTGGTGCACCCAAATAGCATGTACTTTTCATGCTGCAGAAATTTGTGTCCCATTTTCCAAGTGTGCTTCTTGCGTCCTAGTGCAAATTCATCCAGGATAAAAAGCTATGGCTTATCTTGTAGCAAATCTTAATCTCTCATGATTCCATTAGATTCATTTTTAATGTGTGATTTTTCAGATGACATGGATAAAGTAACTAAAGTTTCCGCTCTTCCAGTGACAGTGCAAGTGTGTTACAAAGACTAAAAATTGCAGAGTGTCAACCCACACATTTTATGCTGAAAATTGTAAATATAATTGAATGCTCAGTAAAATACAGACTTATTTTTGTATATAGTGTTGCAATGGAATTGAAGCCTACTGGCTTAAACTGCTTTCTTTCTCTATTATGCACCATACACAGGGGAGAAAGATTACAGTTATTATATTCCAGTCCACAATTAATGTTTGCAAATTTATAACTGAATAAAATGATCAGGTTTTCAGAGCTGATGATTCCAGACAATTGTGAGTAACTCTTGAGAATTGCTGATAGTTCTGCTAAGATACACTAGAAAAACATCGGTATATAAATGGAGCATATTAAAGTCATGTCTGACGGAGACTATCTGCAGTTCTCAAGTTAAACTATGAATGATTATGTTGTAATCCTTAGATTATACAGAAGCCATTGGAGACAAACAGTATTCGCAAAAGAAATTTTCTTTTCATTAACTGCAGTTCTCACAATGACAACGTTGCTCAGGAAACATTCTACATAGTGGTGATCAGAAAGCAATAGGTTCAGAAACAAGCTCACTTAAAACAAAGTACATCAGAGATTACCAACTATTTGAGTCTAACACCAATCAAATTACAATTGTATTTAATATTTTCAATAAATAAATAGACATGATTTGATCAGTCTGAAAACAAGTTTATTTCTAGTCTTTTGTTAGATCTTGATTGATGTTAAGATCATGTAACATTGGAGCGTATGGGGAGTGTCCTTTGGAGGACAGACTAAGTGTACTCAGTGAAAACAGAGAATAGCACCTCCTCCACGATAATCCTCAAAACTGGCACCCTGCAACGATGCGTTCTCAGCCCTTTACTACACTCCCTGTACACCTATGACGGTGTAGCCAAATTCCGTACAAATACCATCTACAAGTGTGCCGACAACACTACCATGGAGGGCCAGATATCAAACAACGAGTGAGAATATAGGAAGAAGGTGGTATTCTGTTACAATGATAACAACCTCTCTCCTAATGTCAGCAAAACAAAAGTGCTGATCACTGACTTCAGAAGAAGGGAGAAAGGCATGCTCCTATCTACACCAACGGTGCTGAGGTGAAATGGGTCGACAGTATCAACCTCCTCGGAGTGACGATAATTGACCACCTGTTGTGGATCTCCTTGTGGATGGAATGGCCAAGAAGACACAACAATGCCCCTTCTTCCTCAGACAGCTTAGGAAATAGGGCACGTCTACGAGGGCCCTCACCAACTTTTACAGATGCAACTGTTTTGGTCTGGACCGTATAAAACTACAGAAAGTTGTGTGCACAGCACAGACCACCATAGAAGCCAACCACCCATCCATGGATTCCATCGACACTTTCCATTGCTGTGGAAAGACTGTCAACATCAAAGATCCCTCCCAGCCCCTGGTAACGCTCTTTCCCAACCTCTTCTGTCAAGCAGACGATACACGAGCTTGAACACATACATCAACTGGTTCAAGAACAGCTTCTTCTCTGCTGTTATTAGACTATTGAATGGATCTCTCTAACTTCAAATAATGTTGATCTTGCTTTGTGCATCTCCTGTGCAACCGTAACCTTATATGCCTGTATAATCTGTACATCCTTGTTTGTTATGATATGCCTGTACTCCTCACAAAACAAAACCTTTCACTGTACTTAGGTACATGCGACTACAATAAATCAAATCAAATCGACTAGGTCTATGTTTCCTGAAGATTAGAAGGATGAGATGATCGATATGAAGCATATAAGATTCTAAAGTAGCTTGACAGAATACCTGCTGAGAAAACACTTCCCTTGTCTGGGAAATCTAAAACATAGGATTACAATCTCAGAATAAGGGGTTGACCATTTAGAAATCAGATAAGGTGAAATTTCTTGATATAAAGGGTTCTCTATCTCAGTGAGCCATGGATCTTTAGTTGAGTGTACTAAAGAAAGTGGTCAGTCTTTTTTGGGCATTGGGAGAAATAAGGGATATAGAATTAGTGCAGGAAAGGGCATGTTGCGGCAGAAGACCAACATTGACATTACTGTTGCAGGCTGGTAAAGCAAAGCTGCCAATTCCTGTTCTTATTTCTTACAGCGTAGCAATTGTAGAATTGTCCATTATGGTTTGAAACTAGACAAAATGTTTTGGAAAATTCTACAGCATCAAAAAAAAAGTTGTTGAAACAGCAGCATAATTTGACTGTATAGTAAGAATAGAATATTTTGAGGATTGGACAAGAATAGACCAATTTGAAGAATGACAACTATTGACCTGTCAGTCAATTTCCCAGATTTACACAATTGTCATTCCTTATTTAAAAAAAACACCATGGCTACAATTGTGAAAAAACAGGACATTTACTAAACTGACTTGGAGACGTACCTTAATATTTTCAGGGCATATGGGTGTCAATGGGAAAGCCAGCATTTGTTGCCCATCCCTAACTTCCCTTGATACAAGTGACTGACTATATCATTTTCTGAAAGATGGTAGAAGCAGAAACTTGAATACTTTAAGGCAGAGGGAGATAGATTCTTAAGTCAGTCAAGGTGGTGAAAGGTTAGCAGGGGTAGATTGAAATGCAGATTTGAGATTACAATTAGATCTGCCATAATCTTATGAATAAACAGGGCAACCTCAAGGAGCTGAAAATGGCTTACTTCTGCTTCTTGATCCTGTTTTGGAGGATAGTTAAGGATCAATCACATTTCTAGGGCCTGGAATCAAAAAAGTAGGCCAGTACAGATAAAGACAGCAGGTTCCCTTCCCTAAAAGTGCAAAAGGACTGGAATTGAATCGTAATAAGCACGGCTGAAAGATGACAATTTCATTCAATAATATTGGATTGTTTTATATCAATAACTTTATCCAAGAGTTAAAACTGTCAGGAGAGGTTTGATATAATAATTGTTTATTCCACTGGATTTAAAAAAAAATCAAGGGTTGATCAAATTGAGGTGCTCAAGATTATTAAAGAATTTGATTGGCTAGGTAGAGAGAGGGGCTATTTTCATAGGCTTTGAGAGTTCAGAAAAATAAATCACAATCTTGAAGTTAGGGCAACATCTAAAATTCAGGTTGATATCAGGAAGTAGCTCTTCACATAAATAGGAAGGGAGATCTGTAATGCTCTCTTTTCCAAACAAAGCCATAATGGTGGGCCAATTGAAATATTCACAACTGAGAGAGATTTTTGTTAAATAAGGAATACAGAACCAACATAGGTAAATGGAGTTGGGACACACAGCAACTATGATTCATGTGAATGGTAGATCAGTTTATCAGACATACAAGTAACTTAATAAACAGTAGTCATATGCTTGCTTAGCACTTACTAATGTAGTCCTGGTCCTATGGTAAGGTTGTACAATTGGTAGCCCAAGTGGCGTCACCCATTCCACTGAACTTCCTGATTTGGAAATCAGTCGTGCACTTTGTGTCAGCCAGTCCTAAAGATAACAATGTGTCAAGTGACATGATTATTACAACAATTCATTTGTAGCCCACAATTATTAATAAAACCGTACAACAAAAACTTAGCTGACCAATTATGGATTATTTGTGATGGAAATCAATTGTAATGCTTCTGAGATAATATCAGATGTTTATCCTTATGAGGTTCAGTATGTATTTTTGCTCATTACTGAGATTGTGGAACCATGCATGAAGCTCAAGACTACATTCAAATTGAAATCTTTACCATCTGTATCTTAAAGCTGCAAAAACTATTTACAACAATTTATAAATCATAATTTTCTTACACACAAAATATATTGCGAAAATTATTTTGTGATGCAAAAGGTTATCTGTCTGGATTCCTGATACATAAATGACAGTTTTCAGAAAGACTGAAAAGTAGTATACTGGATTTAATGAACAGGACTTGTAAGCAATTATACTTTTTTCAGATACTGCATGTAGAGTCTGAAATTAAATTTTTAAAATAGTTATGATTTTAATTACAGCTTTAAATGTGTGAAACATTCACAATATTTTTATATGTAAAAATTATTTGGGACATTTAAAGTATACAAAGAAGAAGAAAAAAAACTGGATTTACACACTGAAGCTGACAAATTTAAGCGTAATGAAAAAGCTTACATTAAAACTGCAATTTTGGTCTTACACATCTGAAAATTCAGCATTGTTTCCAAGTTTCATATTCACTCTCATTTTAATAAAAGTAATTTTGGACCAGCTTGCTGAATTTTGTAACATTTCCATCACAAGTAAGTAATGTTTTGGTCCCATGCCAATCCACACCTCCAGCAGCCTTCAACTCTAAGCTTAACAATAATTTCCTTGAGATCAACTTTATGTTACACCATAAAATAGTTAAAATGCTTTTGTTCCAAATGGGTTAGGTGAAATGTGTCTTGTTTAGTGTGGAGATGAGCTAGTTCTGGTCCAGTGCTTTACACAGCTTGGAAGAGACTAAAGTTAGCAGAAAGTGAATGTCAGGTATTCAACCTGAATGGCAGTTGTGGCTTATCTGACAGAAATAGCAACATCGCAATATTGCAATATGTAGAAGAATTAGAGAATGGTATATCCAGTGTGTGTGAGATAGAGAGAGAGAGAGACAGACACACAGAGTATCTTTTTTATTTTAAGCTTGGTTGGTGGAATTGGTTTTAGGTGTAAATTAATGGAACAAAAAGGGACTCTGCAATACTTTAAAGAATTGTTAAATGGAATATAACTAATTCAAATAAATACTATTGATGTTGTAAATATTCAGTTGATAGGCAATATTTGTGGAAGGAAACAAGAGTCAACACTGACCTGAAATGATCCACTAAAAAACGGACCACGCAAACCAAAAGGATTTATCTAAAATTTTCATGGGAGCCTGTGTCTGTGAGACACAAAGTCACTGGCCTTCATATCCCTGCAATTTACATATATACTTTGCTATACCTCAATCATTTATAGACAGACAGACATATCTGGGTAAATCATGCTGCTAGCACCTTGAACGTTGAATTGTTTGTGAACTTTTTTAAAATATGATTTTAATGCAGGTTAGCTTACATTGCAATTATGGCAAATCAAAATTGATTTGCTTGGCAAACCTTATCTTTGATCACAAGGACACTTCAGGGGAAAAAAAAACTATAGATTAGGAAGAACAATCAAAGGAAGCAAAGGGTGTTGAAATGAAAATGTAAGATGATGCAGAACTGGACATGATTGTGCACCAACAATCTGCGTGCTGATCCACAAATCATAAAAACACCCAAAGCAAGAATCAGACACTGCAGCCTTATCTCAAAATAGTATTGGCAAACAGACTGCTACCCAATTTTAGCATTTCCAAGCAACAATTCCATGAACTGGTCTGGATCAATCACAGTTACAGAAAATTTGTGTGCGCACATTTCTAGATGCAGTTCAGCATATATGTTGCCCATTATATGCAGGAGGGGGGGCATTCCTGAAGAAGGGCTTATGCCCGAAACGTCGATTCTCCTGTTCCCTGGATGCTGCCTGACCTGCTGCGCTTTTCCAGCAACACATTTCCAGCTCATTATATGCAGGATAATGTTACTGCAAAACATTCACCTTCAATTATCAGACTCACCTTAACTAGCTTTCTTGAATCTGTTATTGAAAATAATTAAGATGATCTCCAACATTATTCACACTAAAGACTGCAGCTGGCAGAGGGGGACATTTATTAATGCATACATGCAGAAAACTACTTAATTCAGATTATTAGGTACAAGCTTTGGATATGTGGATATCTTAAATCTATAGAAATCTGTATTGCTTCAACTCTCCTCTCTTCTTGTATTGCAACAAAAAATACTGAACGGCTACTTAAGTTTGGATCATTCGACTATTCAGATATCTACTATCCAGTTACATTACTGCAGATAGTGTAATTACCTGAATTTCCCTGGTTCCGGTAAACATTTCTGTCAAACTGCTGAAGACCAGCTGCACCACATAATGAGAAGCATCCCACACATGGTCCTAGAAGTTAAATAAAATTAACCAGTTATATTTCATTTTTGATTTCCACTAATTTAGCGGACAACAGGTAACCTGTAATTTTCTATTACATATGTTCTTACACATCTATACCACCTCAGTCCACATGGAATGGATAGCTGCAAGACTTAATCATTTTTACTTCTGCCCTTGTATGAAGTTGCTGTAACAAATCACCAACATCTTGCCTTGCTTTAAGGGTTAATAAAAACTTAATTATGTTTTATTCATTTATTCATGGTAGTTGTTACAGGCAAATATAAAATGCTTTTTTTTTATCATCTATCTTGGTACAGCGAAAGTTAACTGCAGAATCAAAGGAACTATGTTCTGCAACATGCAAAATTGGTATCCAAGCAAACTAGGGCAGTTTTGCCATGTAATTTCTCAATGTTTACTGTTTTCTTCTGTTTAAACTTGTGTTATTAGATTGTTTCTTGCAGGTAAAAGAAAATGAGGGGCAGATGCATCAATTTCCTCCAGTTGACCTTGCCAATAAAAATGGTATATTGAGAAACATCCAAGAGGTGCTCAAAGCTGGTCAACCTTCAGTTGTATGGTATATTGAATCACAACTATTGCAATATACTGGAAAGGTAAAAATTAAATAGCACAAACATATGGTGACTCTGTAGGACATCAAAATAATGTGTGTAGACATTTTAAAGATTATGCATTCTTTTCTAGTTATTTAATTTCATCCTATTCTGCAGCCCTTAAATCCTTACCATTTACAGTTGGTTCTGATATAAAGCAATAGTTCTGTTCTTGTGCAATTTCACATTAAGGAAATTGTGCAATAGCAATGCCATTTAAACTAATGGGGATGGAATTGCGTTATAGCCAATACAGGTAAGGAAAGTTCATGTTCTACAAATAACGGTCTTAATTCCTCAATCGTGTTAAAGAAACATGTGTTATAGTAGAACTGAGTGTACTTAATTATTCTCTGTTCAAATTATGCCTAGTGATTTCAGTCAGGAGATTATGACTCCTATAGTTATGGCTTCAATACTACCAGATTGAAAGCAAAAACCAGTTATCAAGTAATTGTATGCTGAAAAATGCACCTTGAACAGCAGCTGAAAAGAACTGGATCCCATGAGAATGAAGAGATGACAATACTGTTGAAGAGGATATGGCTTGGAGGGGAAGTTGCAGGTAGTGGCATTCCCATACCGTTAATGCTCTTCTTCTAGTTGGTGCAGGCTGTAGTTTGGAAGCTATGCCGTAACAACCTTGCTGAGTTGTTGTGTCACATCAGGTTTTTTTTGGGCGGGTGGGGGTGAAAGTACGACATTATGGACAAGGTGCCAATCAAATGGGAGCCTTTGTCCTTAATGTTGGAAAACTTCTCGGGTGTTGTTGGAGCTGGACTTATCCAGTCAAGTGAAGAATATTCCATCGTACTCCTGACTTGTGTTTTTATAGAATTAGGTGGTGAGTTGTTGACCTCTGAATTCCTAACCTCTGATGTGTTCTTGTAGGCACAGTGCTTATACAGTTGGTCCAGTTCAATTTCTGGTCAGTGGTAACTCCCAGTGAGGCTGGCAAATTTGTTGCTAGTAATGCCATCAAACTTTGAGGAGATATGTTAGATATCTTCTTGCTAGAATGATCATTGCCTGACACTTTTGTGGCACAAATGTTGTGCCGCCATAGGGAAACCATAAACAACGAAAACAAAATTACTGAATGACTCCCATAAAAAGTCATTATCAATACAATCTCATCCTTTGTAACTTTGACACAAATCAGAACCCATGCAAAAAAAAAGAATTAACAGGCAAATTACACATCAAATAAAAGGGCAAAGTTAACTTTAAATATTGATACATAGAGGCACATAGGAACAGGAGCAGGCCACTGTGCCTGTTCCACTATTCAATAAGATCACAGCATCTCTGTGGCTTAACCCCATATGCCTTCCTTTGGTTCATATCCCTTAATACTTGCTAAATCCAAACTTTTCTATATCAGATTTGAAATTAACAACATATCTTAAATAAACTGCTGTTTGTGAGAGAGTTCCAAACCCCTACACTCTTCGTATGTAGAAGCCCTTCCTAACATCTCTCCTGAACAGCCTGGCCCTAATTTTGAGACTATGCACCCTAGCTCCAGAATTCCCAACCAATGGAAATAATTTATCTTTATCTACCTTGATTTCATCCCTTAACTTTCTAAATTCTAGAGAAAACAGGCCTCATTTGTATAAGCTTTCTCCATATCTGGACTTCAGGGGTTAAGTTATTATTCTTGTAACCTACATTGTACTCTCTCCAAGGCCAATATATCCTTTTAATGTGTGATACTCAGAACTGCTCAAGTTGGGTCTCACTAAGGGTTTGTAAAGCTGCAGCATAACTACTGCATCATTATATTCCAGTCCACTAAGTACAAGGGCTAGAATTCCATTAGCCGCCTTGATTATTTTCTGCATGCTTGTAGATTTTTAAAGATGTATGCACCTGAACCTCCAAATCTCTTTGGACATCCATTATATTTAACTTCATACCATCTAAAAATCAATCCTTTGTCAGTCCAAGATATATTTTTATATGACTCCTCTTCAGCATGAATAGCATTAAGTGTACAGTTCCACAACATGCTGTTCTTTATTCATACATGGTAGGTCAGGAGTCCTACTGTATAATAACTTTCTCCCTCACATTTCACAGTATGGTTATCTGCCGCAAAGCACAATTCTATTAGTCCTTTCCCACTCAAGTCAAGACAGTCCAGATGGAAAAGCTTTCCAGAGTTCCTTTATCAGCTGACCAACAGCTAACGTAGTTAGCCACTTTTAAGAAAATGCCTACGTCTTTGGTTGCTCCAAATGTTTCAGATTTTAGGCCTCTTTTGCTTGCACAGTTCCTCAAATAGCTCCTACTTTTTTTTCTGCTAAACATAAAAAAACTAACTTCTTCGTGAGAGAAATTTGCCTCCTTTTTCTCAAGAATTCCACGTGCCCTCTTTCTGTCTCCATCTATTCTATTGTTGTTGCTTCATCTGTGCCTCAGCTGCCAGATCCTCTCCTTGTAGTTCTCCAGTATGTCTGGTCACATGGGTGTCCTTACCTCAACTTCCTTTCTGCAGTACTACCTCAATTGTGAAATGTCAACTGTACCTGTATTTCTCATTAATCAATGGTTCTTTTACAAGCGATGCAAGTTTTTAGAAGTCCTTTTCAAAATGTTATTGAAAACAATGGGAATTCAGAGATTTCCACAAAGAAATACAAACGTTCCTTACTGCATTGTTTCTGGGTCAAAGGTGGATCAAGTTTTCTTGAAACACTTACAGAAACAATTACACTTGAACAGTACTCCTTTGGCTGCAAGGTGCTTTGTCTGCTCCGACGTCATCCAAGGCGATTTGGGAAACTCAAGACTTCTTTGCCATTATTACATTTTTTTTGTTGCTTCAAAACTATGTTAAACCTGAAACTTTGATGCAATAGAAAAGTGTTCTACAAAAAACAAAGCTGCACTTCAAGGGCTGCAATACTCCCACAGCCTTCACAACAGAGTATGAAAACATCATTGAGCAATGTAATTTAGTATGCTTTTACTGGTATTGATAAGTTCATAGTTGATTTAGATTAAAGCATCTGCAGAAATGTAAGCACTGCTTTTAAACCTATTATCTTGAGGTTTATGATTATATGTTGTGACAAGATGTTTGGTTTGTTGCAAACTGTCAAATTCAAGTAATTTTAGTTAGGCTGCTCAACTCTGCTGTTGACCAAACTCAGAGTAGAGAGTCTGGTGCTGGAAAAGCACAGCTGGTCAGGAGCATCAGAAGAGCAGAAGATCAACATTTTGGGCATAACCCTTTCATCAGGAATGAGGCTTGTGTGCCAAGGGGGCTGAGAGATAAATGGAAAGGGTGTGGAGGTGGGGATGGGGGATTATAGCTGAGATTGTGATAGGTAGCTGAAGGTGGGGGTGGGGTGGGGTGGATATGTGGGAACGAAGATGGACAGGTAGGACAGATCAATAGGGGGAGTGCCGAGTTGTAAGGTTGGATCTGGAATAAGGTGGGGGGAAGGGGAAGTGAGGAAACTGGTGAAATCCACATTGATCCCATGTGGTTGGAGGGTCCCAAAGTGGAAGATGAGGCATTCTTCCTCCAGATGGCGAGTGATAAGGGTTTGGCGACGGAGGTGGCCCAGGACCTGCAGTCCTTGGGGGAGTGGAGGTGGAGTTAAAGTGTTCGGCCACGGGATGGTGAGGTTGCTTCATGCGTGTGTCCTGGAGATGTTCTCTGAAACATTCCGCAAGGAAGTGTCCTGTCTCCCCAATATGGAGGAGACCGCATTAGGAGCAATGGATACACTAAATGACATGTATGGAAGTGCAAGCAAATCTCGGATGGATGTGAAAGGCTCCTCTGGGGTCTTGAAAAGAGGTGGGGGGGGGGGGGGGGGGGCAGATGTGGGCGCAGGTTTTGTACTTCTTGCGATAGCAGGGGAAGGTGTCGGGAGGGGAGGGTGGGTTGGTGGGGTGCGTGGCCCTGAAAAGAGAGTCGTGGAGACAATGGATTGCATGGAATGCAGATAGTGGTGGGGAGGGAAATATATCACTGGTAGTGGGGTCTGTTCGTAGGTGGCGGAAATTGATGAGGATGATGTGATGTATCTGGAGGTTGGTGAGGACCGAGGGGTTCTGTCCTTGTTGCGGTTGAAGGGGTGGGGGTTCAAGGGCGGAGACACAGAAAGTGGAGGAGATGTGCTGGACGGCATCATCAACCACGTGGGAGGGGAAATTGTGGTCTTTAAAGGAGGAGGCCATCTGGTGTGTTCTGTGGTGGAATTGGCCCTCCTGGGAGTAGATGCGGCAGAGGCAGAGGAATTGGCAATAAGGGATATCGTTTTTACAGGAGCAGGGTGGGAGAGGATGTAGCCCAGGTAGCTGTGGGAGTCTGTGGGTTTTTTAGAAGGTGTTCGTGCAGGAAGGGGAGGGAGGTGTCAGAGATAGTCCAGGTGAACTTAAGGTCAGGGTGGAACATTTTAGTGAAGTTGTTGAACTGTTCAACCTCCTCATGGGAGCACAAGGTGGCACTGATACAGCCATCAATATAGCGAAAGAAAAGGTGTTGACCAAACTTAGCCAAGTTATAGTGAATAAGGTAAATTAATTGTATTTCCACTAATTTTGTTTTGTTCTGTGCAGATCTCTAAGGTCCATACCAGCAGCAGCTTTTAAAAGTCAATGGCTGGGAATGGCATGTGCATGGACTGAGCTTAGAGGAAACCTTGCTACCTGATTAGAACAAATAATAAACAAAAATTCCTGCATTGGCCACTTGAAAAATATTGATTTCACTAAAAATAAAAGTACTGGTAAGGCTGCACAGGCTCAAATTATTTTCAGAACAGTATATTTTGTATAAGTTCAAAGCATTTGGTAAATTTTAGTATATTTCAAAACAATTGGAAATTGAAAAATCATAAGATCTATGCCTATTGCGTTCAATTAATTAAAAAATATTAGCCGTGAAATTTTGCTGAATGGTTATTTTTCTGTTTGGAATTTGCAGTTAATCCACTTATGTTTACTGTGTCTTGCTGCAGTTATCAATTCAAAGCGTCTGATTACTTTCTCAGTGATTTGAATCCTGGAATAGAATCCTTGCAGTGCAGAAAGGAGCCATTTGGTCAGAGTCTGCACTTACCCTCCAAAGAGCATCCCACCCAGACCCAGCCCGAGCATGCCATCTTAAATGTATGGTCACATTTGCCATGGCTAATTCACTTAGCCTGTATATCCCTGGTCACTATGGACAAATTAGTATGGCCAGTCCACCTTGTTGGACTGTGGGAAGAAATCGGAATACCTGGTGGAAACCCACACAGACACCAAGAACATGCAAACTCCACAAAGATGGACACCCAAAACTGGCATCGAACCCAGGTCCCTGGTGCTGTGAGAAAGCAATGTTAAGCATTGAGCCACAGTGCTGTCCAACAAGCAAACAACAACTTTATAAAAGATTGACCTTGAAATTGAAGTAAAATGCTTACTCAAAGGCAAAAACTGTTAGTATGCCCAAAATTGCTTAATAATTTTTGGTTCAACACATGCTTTTATGACAAGTTTTGAAATTTTAACTTCTATTTCACTTTTTGATGTTTATTAGTTTGGTTGGCATTATTAAAATTTTCAGTTACAGTATCAAAATTTACAGCATTTTTGCTTTTCCTACTTACTGCTGTGCCAAATATTAGCTTCTTGAAATCAGAGTGAAGAAATAAAGCAAGAGAAGTATCTTATTTATGAGTACTCTCATGTGTGAATTGGACTACTTCCAATTTGGTGCATATTCAAGTTTAAATTGGCATTAAAACAAAAATAATAATGACTGATGAGCAGATTATTCCAATATCAAAATGGCTGTCCGGAATGGCTGTCTGTTAGTTGGACTAAACTAGAACGGTCAAAAAAAGTATGGAATAATTGCTGAGCCTTTGCTTATGAGTGCAAATATTACTGCAATTTTTAATACCTTTGGAAAATCCTCAACTTCTTTCAATCTTTTTTCAATCTGGAGACGCCCACCAAATCGTGTCACACCATACACCACAGTCATCACTGTCTGTTTCACAACCTTGCGATTAATGAAGCCTTCCAAGATTTGAGCAATTTTTACACCTTTTTCAGCATCTCTTTTTCTGAACTCTTCAACCTGAAAGGAAAACACAAGGCAATTGCAATAATGAACCCAGGACTTGCATTCAGCCAAAAAGTAGATGCCAAAATAAACAATATTTGTTACCAACATCTCCTGCTGTAAGGCGCAAAGAATTAACTTGATTTACACTAGTAGTGTCTTTGATAGTGACATTACTTATTACAAATTTAATTATAGCGAAGTTACTGCAATCAAATAAGATAAATTTGGATTTTTTTCTTAATTTTCAAATGTATTTACTTTTGCCAATTACTATTTAGACACATCTTGTGATTCTAATGGTTTCAGTACAATGTTTCCTTAACTCTGTACAATTGTTTATTCTTCTTCATTGATAGAGAAAGCAATTCCAGCGTTTGGTTGTAGTGCAACTTTTCAAGGTCCTCTCAGACCATCATAAAACAAAGATTTAGTTAGTGCAAGAACCAAGCATTCTAGAAACTACATAACCCTGCTAATAACCACCATTACTTGTACATTGACAGAAAATGACTACAATCGTGACAGTTGACATTATCGTGTATTGCAGTTTATTACTGTCACTTGTTAGGTTGTATATTGCTGTCTCTAGGATACTTATACCACTTAGATTATTTTTAGTTCATTTTACTCAGTTCACTTGCCTGTTGTGCTACTGCACTGTAAACATCCTGTGGTACCTCATCCGGCATTAGGTTCACAGAGGCTGCACCAATCACATCACGTCCTAGAGCAGCATAGTGTTGCAAACCATTACAAGAGCCATCCTGTTTAAAAAAAAGGCAAAATACTTTAAGGGATTAATCAGTGCTGAATCTGCATAAAACAACTGAGTTTTTAAAAACCAGTTTGCTATTGCACTTGTAATGAACTCAGTGGCTCTACATATTGTTCTTTTAACATCAATTTATGTACTTTTATACAAGGGAGAGATAAAAAGTGAAACATTTCACAAATGCTAATTTGACTCCCCTACTTAGCCAACCAGAAATTTTAGGCCAATATTTAAAAATAGAGAATTTCTGAGTAAACATGCCTAATGGTTTGATTTATTTTCACTTTCTAGAAGGATGTGAAAAAATATGCAAATATTATACCTGACTTAATCCTTACTAACATCCAACTGACTGTCTAATCAAGATTTATCTGAATTATTCTGTTCATTGTTGAGTTCACTGCAATATTGCTACTTTATCAACTTTCCCTCACGAGAATTCTTTCTTCCTATAATTTTGTAAATTTGCCTGAAGAATGAGTGGAGACATATCTGTACTACTATGCATATTTGATAAATTTCAAAGTCCAAGTAAATAAAAAAGATCAATTAATGATGTATTTTTGTTTCATACTTATTCTAAAGAATGATATAGAAAATTTAATTGAGAAATTTAGTTTATTGGAGATGCATATTAGATATTGTTTTAATTAAATTAAATTAACCACATCACTCATAGTAAATCAGACAATTTGGTGTTTTATAACAATCGGGAAACAGGGTGTTTTATTGTCATGGATGGCATGCATCAAAGTGACCAACAAGCCAAATTGTTTTTTTTTTAATTAAACGTGATTTTACTGGTGGTTTGGGAATTAAATTCCATAGCCTCATAAACTATATGGTGAAAAGTACAAATGGGGTTGTTTATCTTTAATCTGCCTCCCTGCCATTTTAAAAATGACAAAGAAACAAAATTACATGCAAGATGCATTAACTGGAATAGAGACCAGATATTCTAAGGTATCAGGAAAAGAAAGAGTTTCATGTGAAGGTTATCCTGCACTTTGATATTTGTGGGAAAATGTTTAAATTTGTAAACATTCGGGGACAGTCCTTGGTTTTCAAATGTAATCTGAAGTGTCTTTTTCTTCTTATCTTACAAACACATACGCCCAGATTTCATAGCAGTGAACAATTGGCATTTGCCATTATTTACATTTACTTGCTTTGTCAATGGGCTTACAGTAAGTAGGCAGTCAAAACAATCTGGTATCTTGACCTAGCTTCTGATTTTGGATCTGTGTGCAAGCAATGGCATCTCTCCTCAGCCAGCCAGGTTGAATTAGTACAGAGGCATTCCTCTTAGAAATTGTACCAGGAAGTGCGAGAATTATTTGATTTAATGCTAAGTCATGCATAGGAAGTTAATAAGAATGAGAAAGAAAGGTGAGATTAAGATAGAGGTAAAACAGTCATTACAAAAAAGATTTTGAAACACTATTTCCAACGAGTTATAAAAGTACATTCTCAGAGGGATTGTGCAGCAGTAATTTAGACATATCACTTCACTAAAATTTACACTTGAACAAGCAACTGTTAACATTTTCTGTTGTATTTCGTGGATATCCAGTAAGGCGATCAAATTCAAAACCTATTGCATGTTAAGTTTCTGCGCATGATACTTTTAGAATAAAGACTTTGGGTATCTCACATAGTAGCTTCCTGATTTGTGTTTAGCTACATCTATGCAGACACCAAAACCTGCAGTCCCTTTTATTATTTAATAACAGAGAGCCCTGATACCTTACGGTCATTTCTGCTGTAAACTCCATGCTATTACTGTCGCTTTCACAATAAATACTAAATATATTTCAATTGATTATTCCTTGAAGTCTGTCTTTTCTCATTTCTTCAAGTAATTTTGACAAACACTTTGCAGACACTGCTAGAATCTAAAGCAAATATTCCAGCAATTCAGATACTTAATAGCAATGATGCAACTGGAATATTATACACAATGCATGCAGATTCTTCAGACTACAAAATCTGAGATCACCCATCAGTGTCATTATTCTGGAAATAATATTAAATTCTCTCTGGGGTTTCTTGGGAGTTTGAACCTGTCAAGATAACCTGTCAAAAAAAATAGAAGACAGCATGATGGACTAACCGTGTTGTCATGGAATGCATGTTTGTTTAATTTGTTAGGCTAAAGTTCTTACTTTGAAGATTAGCATCTTCAGTTAGAAAGTCACAAATGTAAATTGACTTTTTTCACAAAGCCCAGCAAACCATTTGTAGGATACTCCAATACCATCTAGTGGCCATAGCTTTTAATTAGATTGCAAATGCAACCATTTATCCAGACACAGATACAGTAGTTAAAAATCTGGCTGGTTGGATGAATCTCAATAAATCTTTCCTTAACCATGCAGGTGGACGAATAAAGTAGTCATAATCACTTAAATACATCACTGCATGCAATATGGATTACTAGTCCTTTCTTTTTTATTGGAAAGAAATATATCAAATGTTGGCTTAAATATTTGTTTTTGCATTTTAGCAATTGGGTTTGGTTATTCAAAAGTGCATGTCTTCAATCCTTTTTAGATTTCTGGGGGAGAGGCTCAGAGACCAAGAAAGTTGTAAAAAAATACTAAACAGTCCTGAGTAACAGAACAAGATAGAAAGTGATGTGCTTTAAATAGAGACAGCTTATCTACAAACCTGCACATTATTTGGTATTCATTATCATTGGAACTCACAATTAATAAACAATGACTGTTTTTGATGCTGAACCATGTATTTAACACTCATATTAAGGACAAAATATGGAAACAGTCAATTTAGCTAATTTCTCAGTTTATGTCAAGAGTCTCCTTCATGTAAGCAAGTAATCCAATGTAAATTTACTGCCCCTATTCTTATAGCTGTCCAGCTACTTTTCTTGTTTGGGACTCTAAAAATCAATATTTTGAGCATTAGTTGGACCTCCAGCACTGATTCCTACAATGCAAATCAGAATTGAGAACTGGTGCAATTCAATTTTCTAGCTTTTCCATGTAACATCATGCAAAGTAAAGAAATAGATGCCTCAAAAATTGCATATCAGAAAGTGTGCTGCAGATTAAGCATTATGCTTGATTGAGTTATGAGGATTTTCAAAATTACAAAAGATCAAACAGATAAAAGTCATCCTACATTTTCCCATGAAATCATCAAAATGATAATTATTAGATTAGATTAGCTACAGTGTGGATACAGGCCCTTCGTCCCAACCAGTCCACACCGACCCTCCGAAGAGTAACCTACTCAGACCCATTTCCTTCTGACTAATGCACCTAACACTATGGGCAATTTAGCATGGCCAATTCACCTGACCTGCACATCTTTGGAGTGTGGGAGGAAACCGGAACACCCCGAGGAAAGCCACGCAGACACGGGGAAAATGTGCAAACTGGTGCACAGACAGTCACCCAAGGCTGGAATCGAATCTAGGACCCTGGTGCTGTGAGGCAGCAGTGCTAACCACTGAGCCACCGTGCCACCCACTAGTCACATGTCTGCATACAATCACTCCTGGCATTCCTACTTATACAGAATAAAATGTTTTTGTTGAGGTTATTTAACATCTGATACAAATTTTGAAAGTTTAATCATGATCATCAATAGACCACACGCCCAATTATCTATAAAAAGATCAGAAATTTCTTCAGTGGATTTCCGTTGTATGTTTCACAAGGTCATTAGGCTGCTCTTGCTGTTATGTCATACATAATTAATAATACTTATATCTTATAAATAATGTCTTATTTGTGGAGATAGCAGACATGTCATTCCACGTGAAGACTCGCTCTAGATTTAAAACAGCCACAATTTCCAACTTAGTGGTGAATAATTCCTGAAGACTTATAATTGAATTTTAAATAAAAATCATCACCTTAATTTTTAAACAAATGGTATATTTCCAAGTGATCACTATTGTAAAGGAAACTTCATATTCCTAACAGACCATTTACAATCAGAGATAGCACACTCACCATTTAAATACTGCTATCAATCAATTAAATAAAATGATTGCCCTTTCAGTAACTCTGTACAAATCAAATTAGATTTAAAACAAAACATTTGAACTCATTATATGTCATCTGTCACTAACTGAATGGAAAAATGAAATTGGATAACTCGGACATAAACATAAACCCTCCAATGAAAGGAGATAGTTCTGTTCATAGTGCTTCTGTTCTAACATCAGGTGTTAAATTTATTCTGAATCATAAAATTAGACCACATACTTAATTGCATATAACTAGAAGAAAATTATCGAAGACAAAAAAGCATGTTGTATTATTTTCCTTTTTTTTTCAAAAACCTCAAATTGGTAGAGTTCTTTACCTCCCTAAGAGCATCTCACCCCCCTCCTATCTATAGTAGTATGGCAACTTATAAAATATTTCACTGTACCTTTTTTGAAAAAATACATGTGACAATAAATTGCTATTCTATAGCCTTTTAGAATTTAATCTTGAATTCACCAAATTGCGAGTTTCAATTTTTAACCACGTGATGTCCTGTACCTCGAATGATTCGTCAACTATGCTGCTCATTTGAAACACAACTTCCAACAATTAACATTACAAACAGAAAAAGTAAAAAACCTTGTAATTACTAGAAATCTGAAAATAAATTAGAAAAAGAGACAAAAATGCAGCGGAAAGTTAAAGAGAAATCTCATTCTCCAAAATGTTAAACAACATGCAATAGAATTTTACAGTCCACCAGTCAATTCCAACTATTCAGAAAACCCTGCTTTTCTTTACAAGAAAAGTACTTCAGTTTTCTACACGAAGTCTATTGATCAGAGTAATGTATTCTTACTTCAGTACTGAGAGACTCGCTATTAATATTTTTACATGGTTGATGATATTAAACAATGTATTAAGGTTGTGCAGTGAACAACACAACACACACCAACCAAAAAAAGAAAAAATAGCATGTTAAGCAAGCATGTGCCAAAAAGTGGCCAGCAGAGTGGCAGCTGCCCAAAATATTACAAATTGAAAATAAATTTCTACTTTCTATTGACTGAATCCTCTCTCAGCAGAATATCAAAATTAATTTATTTGTTTACAACAATGGCGCCCACTCTCAAGACCACAGGATAAATTTTAACATATAATCTGATGGTAAAATTGGTTTTCTGGATTGGCCAACCACAGATTATAGAAAGCATTCAATTTCCATGAATGGAAGCAAAGTTTTGCATTTTTGACAGTGTGGAGCTGATTTTCAATGTCAGTTTAGTATCTAGGCAGAATGATGGAAATCTGCCACATATGTGTTGAAGGTTATATTATTTCAAATTTTGGAGACCCCTAGTGACTGGGCAATTGCAGGAGCGAGCATGATCAAAAAGAGAGCTTTGCTTGTGCAGATAAAGGTGGCTTACTTAGGTAAGAGTGCCACCACTATGCTATGTTGATACTTTCCTGTGAACTCCTGAACATAATGACTCCATATAGTGAGTTACCATATGTAGTTCAGATCATAATGCTGGAATCTAAGGACCAGTGTTAGAAACAACTGAGCAACAGACACCTGTTGCAATCTGATATGTTTAATTAAACAATACATTTTACAGTTGCGTGCATGTTTGGCATGTAACTTCATCATGCACCAATATTGTGATGTCACCTGCATGTACACAAATACAAATGTCAATACAGGTTCTGATGTGACTGACTGTTATCACAGGAGCATCTTTAGCGTTGGAATCACACAATCCAAAACGAAAAAGAAAAATCAAAGGAGGAAATTTCAGGAAACATGAAGCAAGTAACTTGCAACTCTGAGGATTCCTCTAAGTTCAGCAAATGTATGTTTTCCAATGAAACTCTAATATACCATCAACCTGGAAAAAGAGAAAAAACTTCCTAATCGATATTGAAGTTCATGTGGATCTAAATTCATGACAGAATAATTCACCAATTATCACAGTTTCTACTGTCTTCCAATACTGCAGCCACTCAATAAATTTAGGTACAATTCATGTTTTAAATGTGAAATGTATGAAAGCGTTATCTCAATGAGTAACTATGCAAAAACAAGCTAAATAATATTTAATTCTTTATTATTAAGATGAATACAAAGCTATCAAAAGTAGTAACATATTTAAGGCATATTTTATTTCTTTTACTCTTCCTACAGTGTAACAAACATACAATCTTTCCAACAGTACTACAATCCTAGGAGCTCTCTTCATCATGATTATATCCACTGATACCGTTCTGAGATCAAATGGCACGAAGTATCACTTTACTGATTATTGATAGCAAAAACATTGTTCAGCACATGCTGCACCATTTAGCTTGACTTCAGAAACGCGATGTCATTCTTACACTTAACGACTCCATTGTTCTAAACACCAATATCGATATTCAAAGATTCTGACACTATACCTAGATATTTTGAGAAAACCTTATTTAAATATACCAACATTCATAATTTGGTAATAGACGGTGATCATTTTACTGTTTTGAAGCAATTATTTCATTGCATGGTGGTTTGTTGGCCATTTTTTCGCCTCAATAACCAGAATTCCATTTCTAAAGTTAGATTATAAGCAACATAAAAAAGCATATATTTTGAAACAACATGAATATTATTCACTGAATTCTGTGTATTCCAGTATTTCCATACAAGTTTTTGTTGGAAGAGCCAAAGATTTTTAAGAACTCTATAACAACTTCATAAGTTGACAGTGACTAGGTAAACTGAAGGCAGATCCTGTAGTTTGAACATACACACTAAATACTTTTCCATGAAGCATTATTCAGAATTAGCTTATGGCAATTTTTTTTCTCTTAGAAGATCATGAGCCCACAATGAAATGAAGGTAATACAATAGTAGTGTTGTCAATCAAGACTCAAGGATAGTACTGTAATATTGTACAAAATTTTAGTTTACAGTAAGACAGCATTGGTCTTTCTGCATAAGTTTAGAAATGTCACAAAATCTCTCAGTAATCAAACAGAAATGTCTTGGAAGCATTTACAGAACTTTTAATCTTTCAATGTTAGTGTAGATGCTAATGCATAAGTTGACCCATGAAACTTTGAATAATCACTCCAAAACAGGACTTAGCTTTTACATGGAAAATAAAAGTCAATTGCTGGGTGATCACCGTCATCTGCCACACTGAGTCGGCTCTGTGTTTACATCTTAATGCTAAACGTGGTGGCTCAGTGGTTAGCACTGCTGCTTCATAGCGCCAGGTATTCAGGTTCAATTCCAGCCTCAGGTGACAGTGTGTAAGGAGTTTGCACATTCTCCCAGTGTCTACGTGGGTTTCCTCCGGGTGCTCTGGTTTCCTCCCACAGTCCAAAGATGTGCAGGTTAAGTGGATTACCCATGGGAAATGCAGGGTTACAGAGATAGGGTAGGGAGTTGAGTCTGGGTGGGATGCTCTTTGAAGAGTCAGTGTGGCCCTGTTGGGTCAAATGGCCTGCTTCCACACTGTAGAAATTCTATTCTATTCTTAATCTCCCATGTGTTTTCACAACACAGCCCACAGCATTTGCCTGATCGTTACATAAAATTATAAAGGTAACAATAAATAAAACATCGGTGTGATGAAGAATTCGAGGCTGATTATTAATGTTTGAGTAGGTGAAAGGTGGGGACAGTCAACTTATATGCCAAGTTGATGAAAACAATACAACCTTTTGGGGCCAGAAAATGGTGTTGCCGGATATGCACAGTCAACTTGTACATGCCATTACCTACAGCATCAATTTAGGAAGCTGAAAGGAAATCAGCGTATGTACTGACAAATGCTGTTGTAGCCCTAACCTTCAATTAAATGCAAGTATTTCTTAAAAGTTTTCACTGTTGTAAATATTAAAGCAGTATGAGGCCAGTTTATTTCATGTCTTCAACACCATAATCTTCTTCAGCCCAACTACACTCCCACACCTGCGTTTCACTAATTCTGGTACCTTCAGCATTTCTGCTGTTGGTGTTTGCCAAAGATCATAGCTGTGAAGCTCCCTCCTTTTCACCTATCAAATTCTCGTCTATCCTTCTTTAAAACACCCATTAAAAGCTAACTAACTAATCCAGCTTTTGATCATCTTGCCTAATACCTTTTTATATGGTTTGGTGCCAAATTTTATTGCACAACACATCTATCATGTTCTGTGGGAAATTTCATGACAGTAAAAATACTATATAAATAAAATTTGTTGTTATATTCTTTTAAAGCAGGCCATTCTGTCGTTCAAATTAACTTTATACACATGTACAGATAGAAAAAAATAAGTCTATGTTTTCTAAATATTTCAGAACGTACCTGGTGGACTGGGAAATAAGAGATGTATTTGCTTGGATCAGGTGATCTAATAGCATGTGCTATCTCTTTGCAACAAGCCAATGTTTGCCAAGGCTCATCTGCATTCATCCACCACTTCCTCCCCTGGGAAAAGCAAAAGCATCTCAGACACACAGACACATTATTTTATGTAAACATCATTAATCAAGGGCAAATGATGTGCACTCACTCTCCTTCCTTCATCTTTTGGGCACTCAGATGCTTTCAAACGTTCAAGACAAAACCAGTTTCTACAACAAATTGTGTTCCACTGAAACATGGATTTTACTTTTCATTTACAGTCACAAGCATTTCAGTATAATATATATGAATAAAAGTTTTGAAATGCCAGAAATATAAATGAGTGGCTTACATACCAATGCAACCTGCATGAATGAGCTTTCCACATAATTGTAATTGAATGCTTTAGATCACTTGCAATTATTAACAAAGTAGAAGATCTTTTATACTTTCAGTAGCAGAGTTTTGTTAGAGAGTACATAAAGGACAGCAGTATTTTGAACAGGAACATTATTTTACAGAAATATGTGAACATGCATATTTGTACTTAATAAATTAGTTGCATTCAATTACTCTTTCTTCCTTATTTCATCTACATGTTTGCTTTTATCATCTTTCAAATTCCTTTTCTATCTCCAACTGGTGGAGGAGGTTTCGTGGCTGCTATTTGGATTATCTTACAGTGCCAAAGTTGAATAATGGTATCGCCCATTCATTCTACACACGTTTGGCTGATGATGGGATTATAAAATAATTCATTTTATCGAAAGTTTGATCATCATGAATACTTTTCACAAGCAGGAGTGAATAAAAGTAACAGCAAATCTAGGGTTTCTATAAAACTTCTATTGGAATACAGCCAATATAAAAATAGCAATCCCTTTTTAATTATTACATTGCTTCATATCCACAGAATATCAAGATGCATATTTCACTGTCAATTTTAGGAGCGATTTAAAAACAGAATGCAACAACACGAATAAAACATGAAACTGCAGACACTGGAAATCTGAAACAAAAACAAATTGCTGGAGAAACCCAGCAGGTCTGACAGAAATCAGAGTCAGTGTTTCAGGTCCAATGACTTTTCATCAGAACTCTGATGCTTCTGTTGAAGGGTCACTGGACCAGAAACTTGGACTCTGCTTTGTCTTCATAAAGACTGCCAGACTTGCTGAGTTTCGTCAGCAACTTCTGTTTTTGGTACAAATACTTGAAAATGTAGATACTAACATTTAATTGATAGACTGGTGCATTTGAAATAATATTCACTTACTGTTAAAGGGTTATCTGCTGAATCCAAAATGTCATCCATTACTTTATCAGCATAATCAATTCTGTCTTTAAGGGAACACTTTTTCTTAAAGCCAGTTAAGTTAACAAGATGAACTTTCAACCAATTTAACCCATGTTCTCCCAAGGGTTTTCCTTCTGCAAATAATAAAACTGCACGAGTGACATCACTGCCCAGGTGATTAAAATATGGTGGGCAGGGATACGTCCTTCCTCGAAAATCCATGTTGTGCGGAAACCAGAATATGTCATCTCTGACATGGTTGGCAATGGAAAGCTTGTAAAGGGCATCCATTCGAAGACTGTGCATTTCAGCTGCCCTTTTTCTGACCCAAGCTATCTTTTTTTTCAATACAGACTTTGCTGCTGGACTAATGTCAGCTTTTGGGTCATACTTGGGCATGTGTGGTGCTTCTGAAAGTGGAGGTGGAATCTCCAGCTTCTCGCTTCCTTTATCATTAAAAATAGAAATAATCAAATCAAGGATTGGTTTGTTAACCTTCCAAGCACAGTTACCAAGCTGAGTTAAAGAATCTAGCACTGGATGCAAGTCACTACTCTTGCATTTCTCCAGGAGTAAATGATGCTGTAGAGCCCCTTCCACGCACCGCATTAATTTGGTGGGTGCCAGAATATAGGCTCCAAACCGAGGCGAAGTCCATGGGATGGGAGCACAGACCATTGGCATGACACAGGAGTCAAAGATTAAAGTTGTCTCAGCAGCTTGTGAAAGGAGCTCAGTTAGAATAGGATGCGGTTTGATGAAACCAATCTGCAAAACAAGACATTACAACAAATAGTTCATAATGAAAACAGTAAACCAGCTTGCTTCCCATCCCCCAAACCAAATTTAATGAGTTTGAGTGCATTTCCCAACACTGATTTGATTTCAGATTTCTACCATGCAAAATCCTTTAAAAAAGACACTGTATTGGACATATATATTGAAAATCATTTATGTATTTGATTTCCATGCAAATTTCCCTCTCCTGAGCCAATTAATTTTAAACATCTTGACGATTCTTCTTTTACTTTCATTGCTGTGTGTTATACTGACATTTTATTGCACTATGATAACAAAGTGCCTTTTGTAAAGACATATGGACAGTGAGTTTTTTTTAACCTCTCACCCCAAACTGAGCAGCCAATTGAACACTGAAGGACATCACCACACCCACAGGTGACAAATATTGATGGCAGAAATGGAGGAGGTGGATAAGGATCCTGTATCATCAACATTAAGATTCAGATTTTAATATTATCTGCTTATCACTCTGGGTAGTTCAAATTCATGTCCTCTAATTTTATATTTACCACCATGAAAGCACCAGAACAGAGTTTTAGATTCAATTAAAATAAATCCTAAATATTCTGAATTATAAACAAATTATGGAGATAGTATGGAGTATAACTATTCATTAATCCACAACAGTCATCAATTCACATTATATGCTCAACTCATGAAAAGTAACCTTCAAATGAATATGAACTAAGACCCTGTTCTAGAAACTAACGTTGTTTAATAAATATAACAAAACTTGAAACATTCCTGCTCTGCATATAGATATTCATCTAATGCAACAGCAACTGCCACCTGTGTGAAACCACAACACTGCTTATCTCTAATATCCCAAATATCTATGGTCAGTAAGGGATGACCATAAGAGTTTCATCATCAGCACAAACGGTATGATGGGAAAGGGAGGAACTACATACAAAACAGAGTTGTACAATAATGTAAAATTTTGCACTGTCTTTGGGATTGAGGGTGGCTTGCTTTCACTCAAGTTTTATTGGGATTTGCAGACTCTGCCACTGTAGGATGGGTTGAGTTTGAAGGTTTGGATAAATGGGTTGTTTTGAGGTTCACACTTTCCCTCCAATACCTTAACTTCAACTCTATAAATGCCCAAAGCTTCTTGATATGTTTGGTGCCTTCCTGTATGAGCCTTCTCCATTTTGGTTAGCCACAAGGCAAACTATGAATCGATGAGTATATTTCACTTCTTCAGGGATTCTTTAAGGTCATTAATACATGTCCACTGGGCTCCTTGGAGTATACTACTATGAACAAATTTCAAGTAGAACAGATGTTTAGGGATTCTGGTTTCAGGCAACTCATGACCCCGTATAATTCAGAGACTTGGACAAGCTACAGCAGGCACTTCAAACCTCACAGAAGTATTATCAGTGATGCCTTTGCAAAATCCTCCAAATTTGATAGTAATAAAAACAGTCCATCAGCAGTGTCCTCTCATAAAGTGAGGACTGCAGATGCTGGAGATCAGAATCAAAAAGTGCAGCACTGGAAAAGCAAAACGGGTCAGGCAACATCTGAGAAGCAGGAGAGTCAATGCTTGAAACGTCGATTCTCCTGCTCCTTGGATGCTGCCTGACCAGCTGCGCTTTTCCAGTGCTAACTTTTTGACTCACAAATCAAGCCGCCCGGCATCCAAGCACCAATCATTCAAAATTAGCTTAGCTGGACAGGACATTATGATTGCTTTCCATTATGATAGATACAAGATAACAAAAGTTTTCACCCATGGATTTCCACTTCCAACCAATGAAAGGCCGAAAAGATATAAATATAGGCTGGGCATCTTGTCAACTGTAAATCACTATTCCTTCATCAATGATGATTTTGAGGTGCCAGTGTGGAACTGGGGTGTACAAAGTTAAAAGTCACATATCAGGCACGAGCTTTCAGAGTGCTGCTCCTTCAACAGTTGGTTGTAGAGTATAAGATCGTAAGACACAGAATTTATAGCAAAAGTTTACAGTGTGATGCAGCTGAAATTATATATCGGAAAAAGACCTGGACTGCTTGTTACGTCTCTCATCTTTTCGAATGAACATGTTGGTTTCAGTTCATTCATATGTAATCCCAGAACATGTTTAAAGTTACATTCTCAAGTGAACTTTAACAATAGGTGCCACGTTGGCCCAGATAATGCACTGAAGGTGTGAGGCTGTCTGTGCTCCAATGTTCAGACTGATTCTAATCTCAAAAAGGGATTTGCAGAATCTTACATGGATCTATGCAGTTTTTGAGCAAAATAAAATGTAATTCTGCAAGTACAAATTCACTCCACAAACTTATGTGTGTGTGTTTGTGTGCGTGCCCATGTGCACGGGGTGGAGAAATAGGAGTGTCTCTGTGTGTGTGCAGGTGTATGTGTGTGTTTATGTTTGAGCATATGAGAAAGAGCTTGTGTATGAGAGAGGGTCTGTGAGACAGCATGGAGTGTCTGTGTCTGTGCGTGTAAGTGTCTGTGTCGGTGTGTAGTGCAGTGGGGTCACCTGTAATGTGACATGAAGCCAGGTCCCAGTTGAGGCCATCCCCATGGGTACCCAACTTGGCTATCAGCCTCTGCTCGGCCACTCTGTGTTGTTGCCTGTCCTGAGGTCTGCCTTGGCGGATGGTCACCCGAAGGTCCGACGAGGTTGAAGGTCCCGGACGCTGAAGTGTTCTCCGAATGGGAGGGAACACTCCTGTCTGTTGATTTTTGTGTGGTGCCCATTCATCCATTGTCATAGCCTCTGCTCAGTCTCGCCAGTTTATCATGCCTCAGGGTATCCTTGCCTGGAGTGTATGAGACAGGCAACATTGGCCAAGTTGCATGAGTACCTGCCACACACATGGTGGGAGATTCCCCGACATGTAATAGTGGTATCTGTGTCAAGGTTGGATGGCGTCATCCTGAAAGCAAAGCGGTTTGCTGCGAACAATGATCGCTTTGAGGTTTGGTGGTTGTTTAAAGATGAGAAGTGGAGGCTAGGAAAAGGTCTTGGCGAGGTGCTCATCGTCATTGATAATGTGCTGCAGGCTGCGAAGAATATTGCGTAGTTTCTTGGCTACTGGAAAGTACTGGACAACAAAGGGTACCCTGTTGGTTGAAGCTCGTGTCTGTTTCCTGAGGAGGTTATTACAGTTTCGCACTGTGGCACGTCGGAACTGGCAGTCGATGGGTTAAGCATTGTACCCCGTTCTTATGAGAGCATCATTGAGTACTTCCAAGTGCCAGTCACATTCCTTCTCATCTGAACACATCCTGTGTATTCGTAGGGCTTGACAGGAGGGAGTGGTTGTTTTAATATGTTTTGGAAGCTGGAGAAGTGTAGTATTGCGAGGTTATCTGTGGGTTTGCGGTAGAGTGAGATGCTGAGGTGTCCATTCTTGATGGAGATGCATGGGTGGAAGAATGAGACAGATGCTAAAGAATAGTCCATGGTGAGTCTGATGGTGGGATGAAACTTGTTGACATCACTGTGTAGTTTTTTCAGTGACTCCTCTCCATGGGTCCAGAGGAAGAAAATGTTGTCAATATACCTGGTGTATAGTGTTGGTTGGAGGTCCTGCGAAGAGAAGTCTTGTTCGAACCTGTGCATGAAAATATTGGTATATTGGGGTGCAAACTTTGTCTCCATGGCTGTTCTGTGTGTCTGGATGAAGAACTAGTTGTTAAAGGTGAAAACATTGTGGTCAAGATAAAGTGGATGAGGTGTTCGGAGATTGGCTGTTGTTGGTTTTGAGTATTGAGGCTGTTGCTGCGATGCCGTCATTGTAGGGGATGCAGCATATGACTCGGCCAACGTTGCCAATCTCATATGCTGCAGGCCAAGAAGCCCTGAAGCATGGTGCACAGGCGAGACCAAGCAGAGGCTATGGCAATGGATGATCGTTGTGCGGTGTCCGTTCAACAGATAGGAGTGTTCCCTCCCAGTCAGAGAACACTTCAGCGATCTGGGACATTTGACCTCAGACCTGTGAGTGACCATCCTCCAAGCAGGACTTTGGGACAGGCAACAACACAAAGTGGCCGAGCAGAGACTGATAGCCACGTTCATTATCCATGCGGATGGCCTCAACCAGGACCTTGATTCATGTTACACTACAGGTGACCCCACACACACATACACACACACCCCAACACTTCATACACAAGCTCTCTCTCATACACATACACACACGCACCTCTTACAGACTTATATCTCTTTCCACTTTCACTCACACACATGTACACACACTCTCACAGACACTCATACCCCACCCCGCGCACACCCACCCACATATACAAGTTTGTGGGGTGAATTTGTACTTGCAGAATTACATTTTATTTTGCTCAAAAGCTGCATGAATCCATGTAAGATTCTGTAAATTTCTTTTTTAGAAATAGAATCCGTCTGAACATTGAGGCACTGACAGCCTCACACAGGGCACCTCACACCTTCAATATATTATCTGGGCCAAAATGGCACCTATTGTTAAAGTTCACTTGAGAATGTAACTTTAAAAATGTTCTGGGATTACATATGAAAAACTGAAATCAACTTGGTCATTCTAAAAGATGAGAGATTTAACAAAGAATCCAGGTCTTTTTCAATATATAATTTCAGTTACATCACACTGTAGACTTTTGCTATAAATTCTCTGTCTTACGATCTTATACTCCACAACCAACTGAAGAAGGAGGAGCGGTCCGAAAGCTAGTGCTTCCAAATAAACCTGTTGGACTATAACCTGGTGTTGTGTGATTTTTAACTTCATCAATGATGGCTCAAAATCCTAGAATTCTCAACATAATAGCACAGAGGTACATCTTCATCACACAGATTTCAGCACTTCACGAAAAAGATCACCACCCAAGATGGGACACAAATGTTGGTTCTGTGGCAAAAACACGCATCTAATGTACAACTGAGCAAATTTTTAACAAAGGAATTCTAAATCTGTTTAGGTAGTTGTATGATTGAGTGAAATAAAAAGTATAGTGGACTTACTCCACAAATTCAGTTGAAGAAAAATGAACTAAAGCCAGTCTTTATCCACTTATCTTTATGTACAGAGTTACGTTTCAAGTTTAGAAATCGTCACCCAACAACTAGTTTTTTTGTCTGCACTAAATTACATGGGCTCAACCGAATCTTTTGTTAAGGCCCACCACCTGCATAAAATTAAACCCACTGCCCGCATACAATTATAAATTAATACAGTCAGAAGTCACACGACACCAGGTTATAGTCCAGTAGGTTTATTTGAAATCAGAAGCTTTTGGAGCAATGCTTCTTTGTCAGATGAATCACTTCTAACAAAAGAGCAGCGCTCCAAAAGCTTGTGATTTCAAATAAACTGATTGGACTATAACCTAGTGTCGTGACTCCAGACTTTGTCCACCCCAATGCAACCTCACATCACAGTAAATAACAAGTAACATTTATGAACAAATTGTAACAACGGACTAACACAAATGGGATTCTAGTTTTGAAAGCATAGCAGATGCATGACTAACAGAAATCTAATGAATGACCAAATACCATATTGTTTGCTTTCAGATGCTGAATGGGGTGTACATTTCTAGAATATTCTCTTCTTGTGTTTTACATTTCCAGCATTCTTGTTTTATTTTTTCACTTTGCAGGAAAAATGCAACTCTCCATCAGCCATTACAATATGTAGTATACTTAAATTTTTAACCATCTTAGCAGACTGATATTGTACTAATTCTCTTCAGTAATAATTCAATCACAAATGAGGTTAAAAATGGGCCAACCTATTGATGATCAACTTGTGTTTCATTCTTTCAAATTTTCTTAAGTGACCTTTATAAGTGGCATGTAGTAAAGGGCTTATCTGGATGTTAAATATTCCTGGTCACAAGTCATTCAATAACGATAGAACAGAAGGAAAATGGAGGGATGGAAGTTTTGGTTAAGGAGAGCATTGCAATATTGAAAAAAGATAATATTTCCTTGGACAGGAGACATCTAAGAAGATACGTGAAAGAAGTTCTCAAACTCATGAGGGGTTTGCACCACTGTAGATAGAGAGAAACCATTCCCACTGGGAAACTGATCAAGAGCCAGGGGTTTGTAAATATTTTCCTAAGAAAGCAAATGCAGAGTGAGAAATAAAGTATTCCACTACAAGTCATTAGGATATGGAATGCACTGTCTGGAACACTTAATTGAGGGATTCAAGTGAGCATTATATTTAAATGAGAAACATGTAGGGTTATGGGGAAAAAGGCAAGGAGTTTGTCACCAAGTGAAAATGCACAGAGTGCCACTTTAGATACAATGGGCCAAATAGCCTCCTCCTGTCCTGTAACAATTCTATGGGATTGCAGTAGTTCATATTCGCTTACGAGACTGCACACAGGATGTTATTTGTTAAAGCTCAATTAAGTAGACATTTAAAAAACTGAAGGAATATGAAAGTACCAATGCACATTCCTTTAGGTTGCAAGACTTATTCCCCTCTCATAAAATTTAAATGTAACAAAACACAGGTCATAAATCTATAATTAGGAACTATAATATGCAGCAATAAATCACAAATTAGTAAATTGGAGCAATCTCTACCCAATGTCAATTCCTGTCATTCAAAAACCTTTTAAAGATACAATATTATAGTCTTAATACTCTTCCAAAACTCTGTGTATTTATTACCTTCTAACCATACTGGTATCATTAAACTTCTCTTACAAATCTTCATGAGCAAAACAGCACTTTTTACAAAAAGAATAACAGCTAATACCATTAGATGAAATACTTCTTTCCATTTACCTGGTAGATTACTAAAAGAAGATAAAATTTGACATAGAAAACAACTGCATAACTAGATTCTTCCATAACATTTTTTTGTTCTGTCCTGCTGTGGAGAGCAAGTGGTGTCTTACTGACATCCAAACAAACAGTACATCTGAACAAAAACAACTACATAGCTATAGCTGCTTAGTTCTGTTAATGTATGATTCAGTACCTCTATCACCTATAGTTCAGGTGATGGCACACTCACATCTTCAAGAAGTTGTGGATTTAATTGAGACTTCAGGGACTTAAACCAAAATTTAGGCTGACACTCCATTGCAATACTTGCACTGTCAAAGGTGCTATGTTTTAAACTGGATGTTAAATCTAAATCTGCCTATTCTTTCTGGTGTACCTAAGAGATCCCGCAATACTATTTCAAAGAGGAGGAACAAATTAATCCCTGGCATCCTAGTAAATATTCATCTCTCAGTCAAGATCACTGAGAAAAACAACTTATCTTACTGTTGAATTGCTTTCTGTAATGACTTGCAGTATGCACATTTTCTACTATATTTCTGATATTTCCTACTCCACAGTTCCAAAAATATTTAAATGACTGCAAATTACTTCAGGAAATCCTGTGATCATGTATTGAGTCATAGAATCATAGAGATGTACAGCATGGAAACAGACCCTTCGGTCCAATTCGTCCATGCCGACCAGATACCCCAACTCAATCTAGTCCCAACTGCCAACATAACTGCAAGCCTTTCTTTCTTCTCCATAAGCATTTACACAGCCACTTCATGAAAAAATACAAATTCAAGATAATTTGGTTGGAGCCAACACCTGCCTGGTTAAGTACAATTGAGTGCACATTGTTAAAAATAACAATACAAAATTTACCCAAATACTAAAAAAAATCATGACTTTGTGCCTCACCTGCTTGTTACTGCGAAAGCTGTACATGTGATACAAGACTGGGATAAATTTCCTCTCGTGACTTGGGCTTTGGGTGTTCATGGGGATTTTAATTTCATGAACCATTAGATCTACTAGATGAGTTCCCAAATCTATAATCAGAAAATGTGGCCAGGGAGAATCTTCACTTAATAGCGAAAGACCTAAATTCATCTCTTTTTCTACTTTCACCATGTGCTCACGAGGCAGGAAGTTGTTCAGCTAGAATCAAAACACAGTTTATAATTAAATGCTTTTACCAAATATAAATAATCAGAGGCTTGCAAAAAAAATTATAGCTTTGCTAAGTGTTCTATCCATGCTGTGAAATCATATTAAATCAAGATCAGGAGAATATTGATCAGGAGATGCCTTCACAATTAACTGTTTATACATCCTTGAAATTTCAAGAAATTATTAACTTATATGTTACTCTCTCCGTTCCTCCACTGTAGTTTAGCATCTTGATTTGAGATCATATTCTCACGTTTATCAACCAACTTACTAGTCATGCATTTTCTCTTAAGTTTCTAAACCTTTGTAATATGATAGGACTATTTACACTTTAGGTTTACTCACGAAAATAAAACCAGTATTGTTTTCATTACCCCAGAGTGGATTACTTTTCCATTGCTGTTATGGGCCAGTTTGTAAGTTCTGTTGTTCCCACTTGTTATCAGCTTAGCTTTTCAAAATCTTTTAAAATATTCTGATTGTCACCATATGCAACAGCAAGACTCAAAACTGTTAAATGCTTGAATGTTACTAAAAGATGATAAGAAATCTAAACCGTTATAGATCATACTGATGCAAATATTAAATCCATTCTTAATTAGGATTATTGAGAAATCTACGAGCAGAAGCGCTGGACAAAATCTCAATGTAATGAGTTATAAACTCGGGTGACATTTTTAAGCTGTGCTTTCAACTTCATAATTGTGGAAAATATCCAGACAGTATGCTAGAGATCAGGCCAGACTCCCTGAAAATATTTTAAGAACATAGCCTAGGCACTAACATTTTCTTATTTTAAAGGCAATGTGAACTGCGTGTTCCAAATATGATGCAACTGGTCAAACCACTCAGCTTTAAGCAAACCAGAATTTATTTGAACACTACAGTTGAAGCACGAACCAGAGAAAGCAGAATTTGGAATAACTTAACTATTGGAAAACTTCAACTTGATACAGCAATTTAACTAATTAACTGTTCCAATATAGTAACATCCCATAAACACCCCTTGGTAAAAAGGTAAATTCAAACACAGATTCAAACGCAGGAGGGAACAACTTCCAGAGGGAGATTTCAAAATAGTCAGAAGAGTTCTTTACTGAAGCTTGCAACTCCCCTGGACTCTCACATCTTGTGACTGCTATAGCTAAAACAAACTAAACAAAACTTGAACTGGGAGAACTGGCCATTCCCTTTCCATTGCTAACTAGACACTTAGGCACCTCTGCCTTTACAACCTTGCTTCAAAATAACCAAGGGCAAAAATAACCTTCTTGAAGTGACAGCATCGACACAAGTATTTCAAAATATCTTTTGCATTCGGATCTGTGAACCAAAGCCAATGTCATATGGATGAATGTTACTAATGTATAATCATAAATAAACCAGCTTGACGCCAACTTAAGAGTTGTTAACAAAATTAGAAAAGTAAGACTTTTATTTATTCTTATTTAAAATAATTAAACTAGAAACAAAACATTAATTTGGCATTACCTCCGTATCCTTTGCCAACAGTTCGATGTAGGCATAGTAAATTTGTTTAATCTTATCTACCATTTCATTTTTGATCTTCTTCCGTATGGAATACTTGTTGTAGACTCTGTTACCCAATTCCTTAGCAATTGTCAGTAATGCTTCACCATTTGGCGGGATATTTGCAATAGACTGAGAGGTGGAACGTAAAATATTAATTCAGGTTTAATATTACACATTGATCAAGAATCATCATTTCATAGAATAAAGTCCAAAATAGAAACAGCAATTGATGGGAATACTCTCCAGGTGTGGCAGCATCTGTACGTAAAGGAAGAGTTACTGTTTCAGGTCATCAGAACCCAGCACTTTGTTTTTATGTCAGATTTATACCAGCATCTGCTGCATTTTGCTTAAAGGGCAAAATGACTGCCTTAAACAATGCTATTTGTGTTGCATTCATTCATAATATTGCAAACATTTTATTCATAACATTTGTAAATAATAGAAAAATCTGTAACCCATTAGGTGATTCCTCATCACCTGTGCCTACACAGTTCCATCATATTTTAGACATGCCTGTACAGTTAACATGGTGAGAGGTTAGCTTAAGGGACCATCTGATACATTTCCAGAACATAACACAGAAATTACGTGGAGGAAAGCAATTGTAACAATACAGATTGTTCTGTTATAACGCGTATTTCGATAATGCAAATCCACTATAACACAATTGACGAGTTGGGGACACTGTTTCTAAAGCACGAACTGATTATAATGTGATTCAGGCCCCATCAGTTTAAATGGTGCTGCTATTATGCGATTTTCTTATACAATGGGATTGCATGAGAATGGAGCTAGCATGGTATAGCAGAGCCGACTGTTAAACAAACAGCTCTTTTGCGTCAATATGAAGCAGTTTGGATGTGCGTTGATGAGAAACTGGTGAACTCAGGAGTCAGATCAGTCTGTTGAATTCACAAGTTCATCAAAAAGGAAAGATCTTGTGGTGCAATGGCAGTATCCCTATGCCCGAGTCAGAAGGTCTAGACTCCAATTCCACCTCAGGATGCGATGGCCACAAGGTGGTGTCATAAAATGGCTCATGAACAAATAAAAACCACCTTCTGGAAGCATTGTAGCCCTGTTAAGCGACAAAACAGATGGTCTGCAATAGAGGAATCAAGAATGGAGAAGTTGGTAGGAAGGGTACGAATGTTAGAAGAAAGATGGAACTATGTGTCACCACTGGAAGGTAAGTTTACATTTATTGATTATGTCACCAAGAGGGAGCAAGAATTGGAGGAGACCTTGGGTAGATTGAGTTGCTCTGAAAGTGACCATGTGGAAGCAAAAGGTGTTAATTAAGACAGATAAGACATCTATCAAGAGAAGGTGGTACTGTGGAGATGGTGTATGTAGGAAGATATATTTGCCATCCATATTGGATTGCTGAGAGCTCAAGAAGCACTTGAGAAAATGTGATTCAGTTTCATGCAGAATGTCATTGGTTACTTGAAACCATATCAAGGGAAAAATTTAAAGCCAAATTTAAAATGATTGTCTACAAACCATTTTTGCTGCTAGACACAGAAACATTTGTACTGTGAACATTCAGATCACAATTTATTATCCTAAAAGTAGCACATTGGAACAAAAGAAATGGGTCGTGGGAACACAGGTCTTAGGAGCAGGAGTTTGCCATTTGTCCTTTTATGCTTGCTCTACCATTTGAAAAGACCATGACTAATCTGGCTGTGGTCTCAATTCCATATTCCTATCAACCTGATAACCTTTAGCTTCCTTGTCTATCAAAAATGTATGTAACTCAGTCTTGAATAAATTTGGTGACCCAGCTTCCACTGTTTTCTAGGAGCAAAATAACCACATACTAATGCCCCAACTTATCAGCTCTCTCTGAGAAGGGACAGCACTTACTCTTAAAATGTGTCCCTTAGTTCAAGTCTCCAACTCAAAAAGGAACATCCTTCCAAAATCCATTTTATAGAGCTCTCATTCTTCTGAATTCCAATGTGTATAGCTCCAACTTATTCAACTGTTTTAACTTTGGATTCCATCTAACCCTTTGTCAAGCTTGAACTTCTGTTACAAGATTTGTAAACATGTAGTTGGTCCCCCAACTTTGAAAATATGATTCTAGTTTCTGAACTGCTGATATGGGTTCAAGTAGCCAATGACATTCTGCATGAAGGTGAATCGCATTTTCTCGAGTGCATTGTATTTTCTCCACAGTACCACTTTCTCTTGATAGATTTCTTACCTGTCCTTAATTAATACCTTCTGCTTCCATTTGGTTACTTTCAGAGCAACTCATCTACCCAAGGCATCCGCTAATTCCTAGCTCCCACTTGGTGACAATCAATAAATGTAGACTTACCTTTCAGTGGTGATACATAGTTCCATCGTTCTACCAACACTTGTATCCTTCCTACCAACTTCTCCGTTCCTGACCGCCTGTTTTGTTGTCTAACAATACAGTTTGCTCAGTTACGTTAGATCTCAAATCAATTCAGGTTAGAGTGGTGCTGGAAAAGCACAGCAGGTCAGGCAGCATGCGAGGAGCAGGAAAATCGACATTTCGGAAAAAAGCCCTTCGTCAGGAATGTCGATTTTCCTGCTCCTCGGATGTTGCCTGACCTGCTTGCTTTTCCAGTACCACTCTAAACTAGACTCTGATTTCCAGCATCTGCAGTCCTCACTTTTGTCTCAAATCAATTCATGCAGGAGCTTTAAATGCCTGGAAATGTTCACTCAACTTAAATAGTCAATTTAAACATCAATGTGAATCTTTGGCTTCACAGCCAGATCTATACCAAAACTTACTTTCAATTCCAACTAACGTATTTCAAACTAACTTCTATCTTTTTAAAAACAAGGATAAAGAAAAAGCCAGGAAACACTTGACACTCAATATTTAAAATTAATTCCGATTTGGAACACAGATACGTCAAAGCTATTAATTAACCTTCAAGTGCTAAAATGAATTCAATGCATTAATGGTTTATGAAAGTGGTCACAGCTCTGTCATCCATACCTGTATCATTATATCTACATATTCCTTATCATCCAGCAGGCAGAGATAAGGATAGAGATTCATTTTCCAGGAACAACTTCGGTCACCAGCCAAGTGAAACCTGAACTCACGAAATGCCTGCAGTAGAGATTTATGCCACTTGGCACGTAAATCTGCCACACGGTTACGCTGAATCGAAACAAAATACATTCTGTTAGTGATAATCAAATATAATAAATAATGATTTGGAGTGTGTGGTGCTGGTAAAGCTCAGCCGGTCAGGCAACATCCGTGAAGCAGGAGCATTGACGTTTCGAGCACAAGCTCTTCATCAGGAATTCCTGAAGAGCTTATGTTTGAAATGTCAATTCTCCTGCTCCTTGGATGTTGCCTGACTGGCTATGCTTTTCCAGCACCACATTCTTCAACTCTGGCCTGCAGCATCTGCAGTGCTCACTTTCTTCCCGATAATAAATAATGGTTGAATGCATGTCACTTTATTTAAAAGCAGTATCCTTCTGACGCAATTGCACTAGATACCACACAGATTTAAAGCCTTTATGAAAATTTCACTATTCTTTCCCAAGTCACAAAGTAGACTGAATACTATTTAAAAGCCTATAAAATACAATTTAAAAGATTATCTAAGACTATAAACTACTAATTAGAATAATTAAAATAATTATCTAATAAAGTATGAATTACAAGTCACTATGATAGACTGTACAAGGTAATATAGAAGATTAGATCATACATAATACAAACATGGCTTTTTAAAATGTGGGAAACATTAACGGATATCTGAGATTTCTTCACTTAATATTTTGTGACCCCATGTCATCCTTAACACAAGTACCAAAAGAAATCAGGACTGGAAAACCAGGTACAGCATCTTTGTCAATGGCAGCTAACAGTACCAGACAGAATAAATATTTATGACCATCATTAATAACAACCAGCAAAGGCACTTCAGACATCTTCTCTTCGACCTTAGCAGAAGAGATCATGATCAGAGTTAAAAAGATACACAAAATAACTTCAATTTTATTGCTTTATACTATGTGCATACATAGAAGAAGATAAGTACCATCCTTTTCATTTTCTCTGTAATGGGTTTTGTTGCTTCAACAGAGCTAATAGAAATGGTATCCTCTTGCTCCCTGCTCAGTTGTCGATCAAATCTCTCCTTTAGTTGTTCCAAACACAGATGCAATTTGGGATATTTAATAGGCTCAATCTGAAATGAAACAAGATGCTTCATGTACATAACTACTAGTAATTTGTCAGATAGTGATAGCCTAGTGATTATTGCAGTACTTACTCAGAGGTAGTTAAGTTCAAATCCCTCAAGGTTAATTTGTTAAACTGAATTCAAAAAACCTGACAACCTGTAGGGTGGAACAGAAACTTACCATCAAAGTAGCAGAATTGTAAAAACCCAACTAGTGCTGTAATGCACTTGAGGAATGGAATCTGAGCTACATATGGTTCCATACTAGGTGAGTGACTCTCAGTATTCTCAAGCCATGTGCAGTTGGAGAATAAATACAGTCTCACCAGACTTTGAGCACGTCCAAAACTCCTGGGCTTAAATACACATACAAGTATTTGTTAGCTTAATGCTAATCAACATACTGAACCGCTCACTTGAGCACTGTGTCCTCTTTCAAGCCTTCCATAATTACCCAAGTTCTTCAAAAGAATAGTCTTGTCCCCTTCCTCTTCTAAAAACTAATAGACAGTCTCCAACTTTTTCACTGAGGCTGTGAGGCTACTGTCTCATCCACAGAAATGAGGGCACTCTAGACAAAAGTCAACAACATTCCTGTACAACTATGATAGAAGATTAGCATTCCTCTGGATTGCTGATTTGATTATTATTTAACTGGAATACCATCCTCAGAGTCTAACCATCACCATCACCACTGTTTAAGTATTGGGAGCTCTAAATTTGAAAAGTTAATCAGCTATCTTCTATTTTGGCTAAAGTTAAAAATCATTTAACACCAGGTTGTTCAATATATCATTTTAATTGCATGACACTGTGATCATTTGTTATAAATTCTGTGTCTTATGATCCTGCCACACTAGTTACCTGAAGCAGCAGTGGCGCTATGAAAGCTAGTACTTCCAAATAAACCTGTTGGGACTATAACCCGGTGTCGTGTGATTTTTAACTTTGTCCACCCCAGTCCAACACCGGCACCTCTACATCATTATATTTTGGCAATGATATTTTTTAATGCGACCAATACTATCTCTATAATTACAAATTGTAGATATAGTTCACACCTTGCAACAGCCTTGCAAATAACTTATACAACCATTGAACCAACTATTATACTATACAGTACAGTACTGTAAATTGACATCTTTGTATGTCAAAAGTCAGATCTCAAAATGAAATTCGACTTGATAGATCACGTGTTTAATTCTTAATTTAGGTTGTTAATGTGGTGATTAGCCACAAACATATTCATACAAGACTGCAGATGCTTCCTTTACAACAGAACATATGTTTACACACAAAATATATTAAATAAACCAAGTGATGTGGATAAAGAAGAGTTCAGGAAGATCTCAAATGGCAAAATTACATCTTGTTTCTTAATATTTTCCACGATAGAAACCCAAGTCCAAAGAAATTACACTCCCGTCTCGACTACAAATTTCTGTTTAAATGACATGGTCTAGTTTCTTTTCCATGGAAACAGAGACAATTTTTTGATTCCTTTTTGAATCTCTGGATATTTCACAATTCTAAGGGCTTTAAACTTTCTCATTTTTAATAATTTGAAGACTTGTACCCAAATTCTCCTAGCTTGGAAGCTTCACTGTCTATAAAACATTGTTGCTGAGGTGACTGATGCCCCTGACTTGAACTGAAAAAAGTTAACAAAAGACTGACTTCATAGAACAAATTTCAGATCTGAGAATACAGAGGAGCCACCAATTGCTCGCTTCAATTTGTTTTGTTCATCAGTAAATGTGAATAAAACATTCAAGTACTCATTAAATAATAAATCTATTCAAGGGACAGGTTTGTCTTTTGATTCTTGTAAATTATCTTCCATGAAGTACTATACATAAATGCAATGCTGTCCCTCATACCTTTGAATAAAAGTGCTTCACTAATGGAGATTGGCAAATCTCCATTTCAGGTTCAGGTTGGAGCTGGAATTCAGGATCTACAGCCCAAATGGCTTTCATTATCATCTCTCTTTCATCTTTATGGAACACACAATTCTTAAACAAGTCTTGTATTGTGAAGCCATCTTCTTTTAACTGTTGAAAGCATCTAGGAAAATACATTGGAAATGTTAAAATATGTTGCACAAATGTTTAATCTTCTCAAACAATAGGAGATTTTCCTTGCATGTACAATGCTGTCCAACGCATTATACCCTGGAGATAATACAGTAATTACTCACTCTTTATTATTTACAAAAAATCTCCTTCCCTGCAGGGTGAAAAATAATTAAGAAAACATAAACACTTCATAATTTCTATTCAAACAAGGGCGGCATGGTGGCACAGTGGTTTGCACTGGTGCATCACAGCACTAAGAGATCCAGGTTCGATTCAAACCTTGGGTGACTACCTGCATGGAGTTTGCACATTCTCCTTGTGTCTGTGTGGGTTTCCACTAGGTGCCTCTGTTTCCCCCCACAATTCAAAGATATACAGATTAGGTGAATTGGACATACTAAATTGTCCATACTTTCCAAGGATGTGCAGGTTAGGTGGGTTAGCCATGGGAAATGCAGGTGGGGCTGGGGAGGATGCTCTTTGGAGTGTCGGTGTGGGCTTGATGGGCTGAATGCTTCCACACTGTAGGGATTCTATAAAAGACTCCTATTTTTTTGGGAATGGTCAAAATCATTGACTCTATTATGCTCTAAGGTCACTGAATTGAACACATTCAATTGAAATAATTCAGGGCTATGACTTTGCACTGACCAAAGCAACAATCTGTGGTGCCATACAAATCTAGGAAAGTCATCCACATGTAAATGCAACTTTAAATTATATACTTTATGGGTGGCACGGTGGCACAGTGGTTAGTACTGCTGCCTCACAGTGCCAGAGACCCAGGTTCAATTCCCGCTTCAGGCAACTGTCTGTGTGGAGTTTGCACTTTTCCCCAATGTCTGCGGGGGTTTCCTCCGGTTTCCTCCCAAGTCCAAAAATGTGCAGGTTAAACGAATTTGCCATGCTAAATTGCCCATAGTGTTAGGTGAAAGGGTAAATGTAGGGGAATGGGTCTAGGTGGGTTACTCTTCAGAGGGTCGGTGTAGACTTGCAAGTAATCTAATCTTGCTATCTTGTTTCGCTTCTTAACACTGTTGCATCTAGATTGATAGCATGTGAATTGAAATGCAGAGCAAAGGGTTTTATTCATAATGTGGACTGCCAATACATTGCAATACTGATGGAATGCTGCATCGTTACAGTTCCCCTCCTTTGGGAATGACAAAGTTTAAGGTTTATATTTTGCATAAATCACCAGCATTCACCACTGCTACAACTGTGAACCTGCTAAGTATTCACAAATATGCAGTTAAACATAAAATCTAAGCTATTGTCAGTGATTCAAAAGGTTGTGGTCTGTTGAGAAAACGGTTTTTTTACATGATGCATTAAGCCCTAATTACTTTTGACAGCCTTTCTGGCTATAAATAGTCAATTTAGTAATTAGGGAATGGAAACTTTTGGCATTTAAAAAAAAATCTTTCCTTTTAATGCAATAGAATCACTTTTAAAAATACTTAACTGCTGCAGATCCTAGAAACCTGAAATTTAAACAGGATTGAGAAACAGAGTGCAAGTTGATGACAGTTCCTCTTATCCACAGATGTCATCATTTAAAAAATAGTTTGATTATTTTGACATCTGCCTTAAGCCTGTGTGTAGGTCCAAAGCTTTATTTCACTCTCTATGAAATTAAAATGTGAAGGATAATCAGTGTTTGCTTGTTTGCGAGCTTTTAGAACATTTTAATGTGATTGGCTGCTTAATCTGCTTGATGATTGTACAAATACCAATTGTTGGCCGGAAAATAATCAAATCATCATTGAAATAATGATGAAGCCCATGCCAGAACTTTCTTTCTGTGATGAGTGGCAATCACTTTGCTGGTGACCACAAAATGTTGTCCAATATAAACAGGAAGACATTTGCTTGTTGCCCTGGCAAGATTCCTCCCATTGCTAGTATAATCAAATAAATAATCATTTTATAGCTATTTGTAGTGTTGAAGCAAAGACCAAATAAAAACTGAGAGGAATAAATTTAAATAAGGAGACTTCTGTCAAGCTGAAAGTTTATAATAGCCAAGTTACATTCCTCCCCAGACGTAAACATTTCCTTCATACTGACACTCTTATTCTTCTCTTCCCTAAGTGTTCGAGCTGCCTATGGTTCTTAGCTAACACTAAATGGTTGGCTGTGGCTTTCAGTTGACAAAAATGGCCATAATTGCCAGCTGAAGCAGTAATTTTAACAGTCAGAATTGTAGTCTTCATACTCATAACAACCAGATAAAGTGTCTCATAGAAATCACAGAATAGTATCTTATGAAGAAGCAGCAAAAATGTAACCACTGTTTACAGAGACAGCTTTGATAAGGGAAGCACTGATAGAAGCCCTTCTTGCAAGCTAATTTAAAGTTTGGTATTGAATATGGAATAGAAGGAGAAAAGCTTGATTCACAGTAGTTCAGACTCTTACAGGGATTGTAATCACTTATATGTATTCACACACATATGATAAAAAAGGGTAGTTTTGATATATCTGACTTTAAGGAATTAACTATATTCCTGTGGAGTCTGCTTTGAGACAGAGACTGTTTAATAAGGAACACTCTTGAAAAGACTTCACAGTGACCCCTTTAACCAGCTAATTCAAAGATTGCTATTTAGTAAAGATTACAAGAAAAAGCCTAATCCCACAATAATTAAGACTCTTTAGGAAATTGCCACTACGTATTATATACACCTATATAGGCACACAGAAGTTCTAAATGCAACTAACAAACTAACATGAAAGAATTTAGTGGAATTCCTATGGGAAGACAGCCTGAGACAGTAGGGAGAAAACCTCCATCTGCTAGCAGGGGGAACTGAATAACAGAGGCGGAAATCAGCAGTACTGGAGCATGGTTGAATTGTGAAAGCCCAAGGATACATCATAAGGATTTTTGGGAAACATCGTGGGATCACTGGAAGACCTGGAGTTGTCTATTATTGACCATGCAATCACGTAATTACCCTGATTGGATGTGTATGTAATCAATTAATAATACAATTGGTTTGTAGTAATCAGAAGTGTGCTGAAAACAAATGTATAAAAGTTTGCATCTTTCCTTTGTTCAGTGAAGAAGCTTCTGGACCCCCAGAGGTTTTCTTCCCACTGGCGTAACATGTTTTGGACCAGACCAGACCCCCTTAAAATATATTAAGGAGGTAGCCTGGACCCCAACTTTTTCTTATATTAAAGGTAAATGTGAGGTACTGTGTTGCAGATTCAATTTGATTGGTCAAACTACTCAATGTTAAGCAAAACAATTTATTCAAACATTATAGCTAAAATACAACAAAAAGGAAGGAATTGGAATAACAACTCTAATGGAAAGCTTAACAGAATAAATAGATACAGTAATTATTGCTAATTAACGGTTCCAATATTGCAACATCCCATAAACACAGCCTTGGAAAAAGGCAAATTCAGAAAACAGGTGGTCTCTCATGCAGTTCTCCAGTAGCAGGCAGAGAATCTCCAGCTTATGGCTGTAACCGAGAGGGGAAAGAATAGCTTTCACTTCTTCGAGACCCTAACAGCAGTTGCAGAAAGCTAAACTAAAATCCCTGGTTCTGTGGTTGGGAGCTTGACCACAGCCATTCAGGCTGCTTCTATTGTTCCAATATTTTTAAAAATCTTAGGCTTTATAAATTGTTTATCTTCTCAGATTGTCAGAACACCTGTCCCCCCCCAAAATTTCTTTTCAAAAGCAGGGCAAAACATACCTTTTATTTAAAAAAAGTATTTTTATTGATAAACTTTTCTTTACAAAATTATAACGTTACAAAAATATAATATAAAATTATAATAAACTAACTACTACCCTACTCTACAGAACAAATGAAAACTGTACTCCCTACAGATCAATAAATAAATAGTGCCACTCAGTGCAACAAAACCGAAGCTCCCAACTATCGACAGTATTAATTATTACACCCACATTTATTTGAAAGTCCTCCTCTCAGGACATCAAGTTTACTAAACCTAATCATCATGGCTAACCAAAGGCCCTAATTAAAACGGCAGACATATCTGCTTCCAGGTAATTCAACAAGGGCTACCAGGTCTTATATAAAATATTCCATCTTTTGGTACACCATATTTGCAAGACAATCAAAAGGGTTATGTTCAATAATTAACTCCGACCAGCCCGGGCGGGGAGTTCAGACGCCCAGCACATCAGAATGCTCTTCCTTGTACAAAAGTTAGGATGTTAATAAGCTTTTTCCCATGTACACCTAAGGTAGCGAAGTTCAGCAACCGGAGGAAAAGGGAGATCGGGTCTACCTTAACCTCAATCCCCAAGACCCCCTCTATTACTCATGTCACAGGATTCCAACACCTACAAAGATTGTGGCATGACCACTAACAGAGAGTGAGGGCATCTATGCTTAATTTACACTTAGGGTACATTGGAGATACTCCCTTTTTAAATTTTGCAAGATGATCTTTAGCCAAATGAACCCTGTGAAGAACATTCAACTACATGGCATGCGTCCTGTTACAGATTGAGACCTTTCTCATGTTCTCACAAGTGTCCTCCCATGTCTCGGAGGAATTCTCAACTCCCAACTCTTTCGCCCAGACCTCACATAGTCACTCAATATTATCCGAGGAACTCCCACAGGAGGCAGTAGGCAGAACTAACCAAGAGAGTGCTCTAGGCAAGAAGCACCCTCTTCTCTGTATTCGATCTGCAGGGGTTGGTCAACAGCATAGTTCTTTTTTGAAGAAAGTCCCTAACCTGGAAAAATGAAAAATGCCTCTGCTAGACAATCCATACTTGCGGCTCATTCGGTCGAAGTACATCATAATCTCACCCTCAAATAAGTCACCCAGACAAGAGACTCCCCTAGTTGCCCAAAGTTTAAATCCCGGCATTCAACTATTGGGGTGAGAAAAGAGGTTTTAGATAAATTGCCCTCACTCTGCCACATTGCCCTCCATGCTTTGATGGTATTAATAATTGGATGCCGACAGTATTCTGTAACTGTCCTCATCTTATCCATTAACAGCAGACTACTAAGAGGGCACTTTGCCTGGGAGGCCTCGATATCAAACCATATTGGCGTCGGATGCTCACAAGCCCAGTCACTTACAAAAGACAGAAGGGAGCTTTGTTGGTATCTCTTAATATCCAGGAAGTATACTCCTCCCAGCCCTTGGGGTAATTGCAATTTGGCAAGTTTAATGAAGGGCCCCTGTGATGCCAAATAAAAGAACTAAACCAGCCAGTAGGTCTCCACAATGTTTGCCTGTGAAACATCAGAGGGAGCATTCGCATGGAATATAGCAAATGAGGAAGGATATTAAATTTAATAAGGGCTACTCAACCTAGCCAGGATATTGGGTGACCTCCCATCTTTGAAGATCTTGTTTATTCTTGTCAAGCAAGTGAACAAAATTAGCCTAAATAACTGATCAAAGTTGGGAGTAACAAAAATAATGAAGTAAAGAAAACCCCTGCAACTATTTAAAAGGAATTTGTGATTTACCTTCAATGTCAGGTATTCCCCTAAGACCCTCCCATGGGCATAGTCTCCGACTTTGCAAAATTTATCTTATATTCCGAAAAAGAATCAAATAAATTTATACATTTTATTAAATGGGGTACAGAAATTGCCGGGTTTGATAAGAAGAGAACGTCATCTGCATATAATGTGATCTTATATGTCCTTGATCCCACATTTGGGGCAGCTATGTTAGGGTCCTTACGGACTGAGTCGCTGGCAGAAGCACAATCACCAATGTAAAGAGTAGAGGTGAGAGGCAACAACCTTGCAGATTGCCCCTACTGATACTGAAATTACTGGATCTTACATCTTTGCTGAGAGCCACAGCCATTAGGATCACTAAACAGGACCTCCACCCATCCAACAAAGACCGCACCTAGACCAAACGTTTCAAAGATATGGCCACTCCATCCGATCAAATGTCTTCTCTGCATCTAAAGAGATCATTAATCCCTGAACTGATCAATGTTGACACACTTGGACCATATTCAGCCATCTTCTAATATTGTTGGAGGATCTGCGGCCTTTTATAAAACCCGTCTGGTCCTCCTTAACAACAGAGGGCAACACTCTCTCTAATCTTAACACAAAAGTCTTGTTCAAATTTTGAAGTCCAAATTTAGTAGCGAGATAAGCCTATACAAAGTGCAGTCCTCCAGGATTTTCCTTTCTTGAGGATGAGACAGACATTAGCATCTCTCAGGGATGGCAGGAGGCAGTCATAACTGTACGAATAGCTGTACATGGCCAGCGTAGGCCTGGACAATATATTTATAAATTCTTTGTAGAATTCACTAGGGAGATCATCAGGGCTGGGTGCCATTCCACTCTGGAGCTGTTTTACTGCCTCCTGTATCTCTTGCCCTGTTAAGGGGACATTAAGAAGAGACGCCTGTTCCGAAGTCACACCTGGAAGGTCCAGGTTCTTAAAAAAAAGATGATTTCATCTTAGCCAACCTATCCTCACAGCGTTCCAACTGGTATAGTTCGGTGTAAAATCTCCAAAATGCAGCATTGATCTTTTTAGAGTCACAAGTAGGAATTCCAGAGCCTTCTCTGATTACTGTAGAAGATTGGGGACTGTTCTTTTTCCTGGCCAGATATTTGCCCGGCCTATCACTATGCTCAAACAGCCTTTGTTTCACAAAAGAGAGTTCTCTCTTCGCTATCTGTGTGAGCATAGAATTCAAAGCAACCCGGAGAGCTTTGACTCGCTGTAGTTTAGTCACCGATGGCCTACCAAAATATGTCATCTCAGCTGCCTTCAACCGTGCCTTGAGCACACACCGCTGCTCTCTCAAGTAAGAGATAATTATCCCCCTAGCCTTGGCCTTAGCAGTCTCCCAAAGTACAGACGGGTTGCTAACTGTACCCAATTAATGGCCAAGTACTGAATAAACTTACTGTCCTTGAGAATAAAAGGATCCATTTGCCAATGCCGTGAATCTGTCCCTCTGCCCGTAATCTTGACCTCCAAATATACTGCTGCATGATCGGAAATCACAATATCTCCAACTGTACAGGACATCACTGAATCCAGAAAAACCGAGGGGGCTAAAAACAAAGGTCAATCCCAGTATACATTAGTGCAGATTAGAAAAAAAAAGTCAAGTCTGTACCCGTGCGATGGAGACAGCTCCAAACATCCATCAGTCCCAATTCCACGCATAGGTCAACCAGTTGTTTAGATTGCGGAGAGATGTTTAGGAGGCCTTTGAGCATTCTATCCACTTTGGGGTCCATGAGGTAGTTAAAATCTCCCCCATGACAGAATGCCGCGTTTCAAGGGCAATAAAATTGGAGAATGCATCGGTCAGGAATTTAAGGGCATGTGCCTGGGTGACAGTAGACATTTAGAATGCCATACTCTTCACCATGTATTAAGGCTTTAAGAATTATGAACTGCCCATACTCATCTTTAATGTGAATTAATAACTTAAATGAGAGATTATTCCAAACAAGCACAGCCACTCCCCTGCTCTTAGTGTTAAAGGACGAAAAGAACACCTGATCAAACTCACCCTGCTGTAACTTTAGATGTCCCTTATCGTCAAGGTGTGTTTCCTGCTATAGGACAACATCAACCCTCTCCCTCCTGAGACTTGAGAATACTTTTTTTCTCTTGAACGGCGAGTGACTCCCTTTAATTCCATGGTGCATTCCATTCAAAAAGACAATTAGTCATATCCCCCGAAACAACCTTGAATCCCAGAGAGGAAGACCCTACATACAATGCACCAAATAAATAGACTCATAGAGCCTAGAAAGTACACATACTAAAACTACATTAACTAAAATCAAAAACTACATCTACTAAAAACCAACAAACTAAACAGAATACAAAATAGAAAAAAACACCTGATGGAGGACTCTACCCCCATCCACAGGGGATGCTTACACTACCCACAAAGAACATAACAGTGTAGTACAGGTCCTTCGGCCCTCAATGTTATGCTGATCTGTGGAACCAATCTGAAGCCTATCTATCCTACGCTATTCCATTTTCATCCATATGTTTATCCAAGGACAAGTTAAATGCCCTTAAAGTTGGTGAGTCTACTACTGTCGCAGGCAGTGCATTCCATGCCCCGACTACTCGGAGTAAAGAAACTACCTCTGACATCTGTCCTATATCTATTACCCCTCAAATTAAAGCTATGTCCCCTCCTGCTAGCCATTACCAAGGCTCTCACTATCCATCCTATTTAACCCTCTGATTATCTTATATGTCTCAATTAAGTCACCTCTCAACCTTCTTCTAATGAATACTGCCTCAGGTCCCTCAACCTTTCCTCATAAGACCTTTCCTCCATACCAGGTAACATCTTAGTAAATATCCTCTGAACCTTTCCAATGCTTCCACATCCTTCCTATAATACGGTGAGCAGAACTGCATGCAATATTCCAAGTGCGGCCACACCAGAGTTTTGTACAGCTGGAGCATGACCTCCTGGCCGAAAAACTCATTCCCTCTACCAATAAAAGCTAACACACCATATGCCTTCTTAACAACCCTATCATCTGGGATGGCATCTTTCAGGGGTCTACGTACATGGACACAGAGATATCTCTGCTCATTCACACTACCAAGCATCTTACCTGATTTGGAGATGCCGGTGTTGGACTGGGGTGTTGTGTTATTTTTAAGCATCTTACCATTTGCCTCGTACTCTTTATTCCTGTTGCACCTTCCAAAGGGAATCACCTCACACTTTTCTGCCACTTCTCAGCCCAGTTCTACAGCCTATGTTCCTCTGTAACCTGCAACATCCTTCCGCACTATCCACAACTCCACCGACATTAGTGTCATCCACAAATTTACTAATCCATCCTTCTACGCCCTCATCCAGGTCATTTATAAAAATGACCTACAGCAGTGGCCCCAAAACACATCCTTGCGGTACACCACTAGTAACTGAACTTCACGATGAACATCAACCACCACCCTCTGTCTTCTTTCAGCTAGCCAATTTCTGATCCAAGCTCGGAGCAGCTATGGAGGTGTACTTGGCTGAAGTAAGAAACAGGAAAGGAGAAGTCACCCTGTTGGGAGTTTTCTCTAGGCCTCCGAATAGTTCCAGAGATGTAGAGGAAAGGATAGCAAAAATGATTCTGGATAGAAGCTGGATAAAATCACCCTCAATCCCATGCCTCCATATTTTGTGCAATAGCCTATCATGCAGAACCTTATCAAACGCCTTACTGAAATCCATATACACATCAACTGCTTTACCCTCATCCATCTGTTTGGTCACCATCTCAACGAACTCAGTAAGATTTGTGAGGCACGACTTCAAGTCCCCCATAACAACTACCCTGTTACTTTTGCTGTTATCCAGAATCATCTTTACTATCCTTTCTCCTACATCTCTGGAACTATTCGGAGGCCTGAAGAAAACTCCCGTCAGGGTGACCTCTCCTTTCCTGTTTCTTATTTCAGCCAAATACACCTCCATAGCTTCTTCTAGCTTGAGTCACACCCCAAACTCTGGCAAAGGATAAAAAAATGTATTATGAACAATTAAATTGAAAGTGGGCATTCCACCCATCCCCAACCATGCACTGACCTCAATTCACACTGGAAAAAATTCAACAACACTTTCTATAATAAAAGAGAAGTACACAAGTAAATAAAGGGAAAGAAAATAAAAAAAAAACATTATTGTTTATGACATATAGGCCATCTGGTCTATTTTCAAGCATCCAGAACACTTGTTGCTTTTTCCGATAAATCAAACAAATGCAGAGACCCTCATTGTTTAAACGGAGCACCGCCGGGTACTTTACAGTGTACTGAATATCAAGATCCCTCAATCTCTTCAAAGAACTTCCTATTGTGAATCACGACCACAGAAAAGTCCTGGAAAAAAAAATCTTGGATCCTTTGTAGATCAGGGCCAGTGGATCCTTCCCTAGCGATGTGGAAGCTTCTATTACCTTCTGTTTGTCTCCAAAATACTGGAATCACACGAGGACTGGGTAGGGGTGCTGGTCCGAACCAGGCCTGTGCACTGCAGCCCAGTGAGATCTATCAATCTGCACCTGGCCTGCCTCGGCCTACCAACCAAGAAACTGTGGCAGCAAGTCTTCACAAGAAACTAGCTGGTTGCTCGCCTTCCTCTCCCTCCGGCAGCCTGATAACCTGGATGTTCTTTCTTCATCCTCTATTTCCGAGGTTGTCAATTTGCTCCACTAAGGCCCATACCTCCTCAAGGGCCTGGACCCGCCCCACTGAGGACTCCACTACGGTCTCCAACATCGCTGTCTGTTTCTTGACCTCCTCCACTTGCTTCCCAAGTCCTTCCAGGTCCTGCTTGTGCTTCTGTAGCATGGCCGAGTTCGGTTCTAGCCTGGTGCGATTTTCTTCGATCAACACTTCAATTTTCTCCCAGAGCTTCAGGAACTTGTTGACTAGGTGAGTCGATCAGGGTTTCAGAGGAGGTCGCAGCTGAGGTTGCAGGTATGTCTGATGCTGCAGGAGAATATCTAACAGCGGGGTGGGAAATCACCACTTTGCCTGAGTTGTGGTGCAGAGCTCAGCAAGGCAGACTTGTTAGATCGCCGCCATTTTGGATCCCCAAAACACACCCCTTAAAGTCATGGCATCATTACAAACATCAATAAACTCTTTGACACTGGACATGAAACTCAGGTATTGCATGATTTATTTAGTTGAAAAGTGTGGCACTGGAAAAGCACAGCAGTTCAGGCAGCATCCGAGGAGTGGGAGAGTTGACGTTTCAGGCATAAGCCCTTCATCAGGAATGGGGTGGGGTGAGGTGGGGTGGAGGGGAGGTGACAGGAGAAGGTGGGAAGGATAGGTGGCACCACCCTCCTGAATGGTCCTACCTCTCCATCTTCCTTCCCACCTATCTGCTCCACCCTCCCCTCTGACCTATCACTATCATTTCCCACTTGCATCTACCTATCACCTTCCAAGCTACCTTCCCCTACCCTCCTATTTGTCTCTTAGCCCCATTCCCAGCCTCCACATTCCTGATGAAGGGCTTATGCCCAAAACTTTGACTCTCCTACTCCTTGGATGTTGCCTGACCTGCTGCGCTTTTCCAGCACCACACTTTTTGACTCTGATCTCCAGCATCTGTAGTCCTCACTTTCCCTCTGATTTATTTAGTTGTTGTACACCAGTTACCACAGTTCTGCTACATTAGCGTCATTGTTCATAGAATCACAGAATCCCCAGTGTGGAAGCAAGCCATTCGGCCCGAGTCCACACTGACCCACCCAACAGCATCCCACCCAAACCTACCCCCTACCCTATTCTTGTAATCCTGCATTTCTCATGGCTAATCAACCTAGCCAGAAGATCCCTAGACACTATGGGCAATTTAGCATGGCCAAGCCGCCTAATCTGGGAGGAAACCAGTGCACCTGGAAGAAATCCACACAGACATGGGGAGAATGCCTAAACTCCACACGGGACAGTTGCCCAAGTCTGGAATTAAACCCAGGACCCTGGTGCTGTGAGGCAGCAGTGATAACCACTGAGCTACTATGCTATCTCTTCAAAAGCCATCAATTTTACACAAAGTAAATATAAAAGGCACTACCTACGTTAAGAAATATATTTTACGTTGCTCTCATCAGTTAAGATATCCTCAACCAATAGCATTCCTATGCTCATTTTTAGAGTAATATAATATTGAATTGAGTATAGAAGCAAAGAGGTTCTTCTGCAGCTGTACAGAGCCCTGGTGAGACTGCACCTGGAATATTGTGTGCAGTTTTGGTCTCCAAATTTGAGGAAAGACATTCTGGCTATTGAAGGAGTGCAGCGTAGGTTCACGAGGTCAATTCCAGGAATGGTGGGACTATCTTACATTGAAAGATTGGAGCGTCTGGGCTTGTATACACTTGAGTTTAGAAGGCTGAGAGGGGATCTGATTGAGACGTATAACATTATTAAAGGATTGGACACTCTGGAGGCAGAAAGCATGTTTCCGCTGATGGATGAGTCCCGAACCAGAGGACACAGTTTAAAAATAAGGGGTAGGCCATTTAGAACAGAGTTGAGGAGAAACTTCCTCACCCAGAGAGTGGTGAGTGTGTGGAATGCTCTGCCCCAGAAGGCAGTGGAGTCCAAGTCTCTGGATACTTTCAAGAAAGAGTTGGATAGAGCTCTTAAGGATAGTGGAATCAAGGGTTATGGGGATAAGGCAGGAACAGGATACTGATTGAGGATGATCAGCCATGATCATAATGAATGGTGGTGCTGGCTCAAAGGACAGAATGGCCTACTCCTGCACTTATTGTCTATTGTCCATAATGGAACAAAACATTTCAGTGGACACAGTAGCTGCTCCCTCACTTCAGTACTGACTAAACCCATTAAAATAGACGCAGTAGTTATGGTCTGTTGCCTTTTCTTGAAAGTAGAAACATAACAAATTTGTTGGGAAACAGATAGAATTCTGTTTTAATTGACTGACTTAAAAAATATTTCCCTTCTGCCAGATTATTTGTTCACTCAATAGGAAACATATTGCAACTGTTCCCAAGTAACTTCCTAAATACAAGTTACAGTGCAATCATGATACTAGACACAAATACTTTAATTCCACATATTCTACTCTGCCCTGTTTATTAGGAAATTACTTATTTCGATTTATTTTCTTGACACTATCTTGCAACTTTCTGGTGAAGATGCTAGGACTTGCTAGTGGAGAGTTCTGTGATTAACTTTTGGTTCTCTCACCACCTGCCACAAGCCCAGTTGTATCAACATTGACTGGCTCAGTCAACACTGGTGTAAGACATGCTTGAAAGTAGACACTGCAGACTCTAACCCAGAGTACATTTCAAACCTTCACAAACAGAAATGTTTTGTCAAATGGTATAACAGTAGAGAAAATATGATACTTGCTAACCAGCAGGTTTTCTTTCCATTCTTTATCTGAAGCCATGAAGTTTCTCAACTAATCCTAACGGAACGCTATCTTGTCCGACACATCCTTTTTAGCAGGTACCATGAATTCCAGTCAGTAAAGGAACTTCTGAACTACACTTCCACTGCCTTAGTCAAAATATGCCAAGCACCACTTTACTGTGCTTGTTATCACGCTGGTAAAAATCATCTAAGGAAACACTGAAACATTGCCCCCACACTTTAGCACTAATGCACAAAGTAAGTTTAATGAAATTAATTCTGCAGCAAGATGTATGGATTTAAACTTTTAAGTATCAACACATAATCTTTGAATTGCACAACATACTCAATTTTGCACTCATGAGTAATTATTAGGAAATTAAAACAATTTCTGTTTCACAATTTACATAATACCCATTATCAAAGAAATTTAAACAATCAGTTAATTTTCTGAGTCAGTGACCAGCATGTTCCTCACAAACATCCAATTGTTGTTGCTATGTATGCATTCTATTTGTTGTGCAGGAGCAGCCACAGATGGTTAAATCTAAAATTTGGCTGAACATTTCACAATTATATAAAAGGCCATGGATGTGTTCAAAATTAGTAACAGATCTAAATTCTAATCTGTTACCTTATCAGAACAAAAACCACAGCATCCATTCTATTAAGCTTGATTCACCTTCATGTGCAATCAATTCCATTGTCAAGTTTTGATGAATAACACTCCTTAAAATATTTTACTCCATTAAAGGGGCAACATAAATGCAGGTTGTCAAAGTTGAAATTAGCCTTTTGAGAGAGTTGAACAATGTTTGCCATCCAGCTGGTATACCAATATGCTGTGCCAATGAGTCAGAGCACAAAGGTGTCAAGGCTCTAGGGGGTACAGTAAACTGATGACAGTTGTGATGAAGCCTTTGGATCAAGTTCAAGATGAATTTAGCTTTAAAGCTATCATTTGATTTTAAAATTGTGGCTCAGGGGCTAATAATGATGACATTTTATGCAATTAAAGCCTGCCATAAAATCAATCTACTTTAAATAATAACATTTCAAAAATATAAATTTCTATCCATCTGATCGGCAAGTTATAATCGTGAGTTATCTTTGAACTAGAAATAAGGAAATAGAATGATAAAGGAATTAACTCTTCAGGATATACTGTGCATGAGTTTTAATTGTTGGTGGCGTGTTGAAATTCAACAGCAACAGTCCATCATAATGTGTTGGAAAAAATGTTGTGCTCAGCTACAGATTAGATATCTGCATTATTTAAAAAGATCCAAGCATCAAGAGTGCAACCCTTCATCTGTTCTGCACTCTTCAACTCAGCTAATGCATTCACAATTGCTTATGTTGCAAATCAACCCACAAAGAAATCATGGTACCCAATATTTCTAACTGTCAGATTTGAAACACCTCTAGAAAACTAAGTAGGATCAATATCTCATGGGCTACCCATAGCATCATGGGACATTGTCACATTAATGACATAGTATGAATCTAAAATAACAGAAGCGGGCCATTTGCCTTTGGATCTATATAGTTATTCAGAGATCATAGCTGATCTGAGACATAATTCAATACACCTTGCTTGAAGGTTCCACGTGTACCCACCTCAAATCTAAAATTTCCAATCCTGCTAGTATCATTTGCTGATTGCGAAACAGAATTTCAAACTTCTACCACTCTTCAAACATAGAATTGTTTCTTTATTTCACACCTGAAGAGTCTGACTCTAATACTTAGTCTGTATACCTAGTCTCGAGTCCTCAACTAGGAGTAAAAACATTCTACTTATCCTGAGTTTTCAAATTATTAAGGAAAATGATGAGCAAATTATCCCTTCATCTTCTAAATTCTATGGAATACATCCCTGGTTTGAGAAAGTTCTTCTTGCAATTTAACCCTTTGATTTCAGGTAACTTTCTAGTAAAGCCATCCTGCACTGCCTTCAAGTCTAATAAATGCTTTTAATTGATGAATTACTCAATGCTGTACTGAAGAATGGATCCACTGATGGCATCATTCAGACAGGATCCAATCTGTAATGGAGAAGGATTTCGACAGTTGAAGCTCTTGAGCTACGACGGTCTACTAAAAGGAGGAAATAAAGGTAACAATTGATGTTGACATTTTATAATCACATAATACTGTTTTTTTTATCATGTATTGAAGGTGTGAAATGTACTCTGGGTGTGAGTCTTCAATGGGTATAATGTCACAAATTCCAAATTCAATTCCTAGTGTTCACTGGACTTGCAAGTCAGTACAGAAACTTCAGCTGAGTTTCAAACTCCTAGGCTGGAGTGCAACAGATCATAAGATCATAAGACACAGGGGCAGAAATTAGGCCATTCGGCCCATTAAGTCCGTTCTGCCATACATTTCTCAACCCTATTCTCCCGCTTTTTCTCCGTAACCCTTGATCCCTGTGACAATCAAGAACCTATCTATATCCATCTTAGATATACTCAATGACCTGGCCTTCACAGTCTTCTGTGGTAGTGAATTTCATAGACCCATCACTCTCTCCTTATCTCTGTTCCATAAGGTCTTCCCTTTACTTGAAGGTTGTGCCCTTGAGTCCTAGTCTCTCCTACCAATGGGAACATCTGCCTAACATCCATTCTGTCCAGGCCATACAGTATTCTGTAAGTTTCAGTTAGATCCCCCCTCATCTTTCTGAACTCTATCAAGTATAGACCAAGAATCCTCAAATGTTTCTAATATGTTAAGCTTTTCATTCCTGGGACCATTCTTGTGTACCTCTTCTGAACCCGCTCCAGGGCCAGTACACCCTGTCTAAGATATGGGGCCCAAAACTTTGCACAATACTCGAAGAGCCCTCAATTATTCTGCAGCTATTCATACTGGGAAGGTATATGTGGGTGGTTAGGATGTGGCTAAATTTAATGCCATTTATAATCAAATTGGCTGCTAATCATGTAATGGTTGTTTTGGTTAATAATTAGACGTCAACCAGGGTTTGCGGTCTTGCACCCCAATGTGATTAAGAGAAACATAACAAAATTCGCACAACAAAGTTCACCTGGTAGGACATTTGCTTAACTTCATGAACGATAATCAAATACCCAACATCAAGAAGCCATTCTACTTCACAGCTACATCAGCACATCTAGCAAAGTGTCTTGAAAAATATAAAATGTAGCAGTGGTTTACATCATATTGAAAATGAACCTCTTCCTTCAAGTTCTAAGTAATGCATTTATCAAACTAAATTTTAGGTGGATCACTCATTTTTAAAAAAATTCTCCACTTTTCATTTCCTTGAAGGCAATCTTGTGCGTTGGGTCAGCATTCCTAAGCACCAGTTTTATTTCATTCACTCATGGAACATGAGTGTCACTGGCTGGGCCAGCATTTATTGCCCAACTGTTGCTGTCCTTGAAAAGGTGATGGTGAGCTACTCTCTTGATCACTGTAATCTATGTGCTGTCGGCAGACTCACAACGCCACTGGGAGGGAGTTCCAGGATTTTGCAGGAATGGTTATATATTCCCAGGTCAAGATGGTGAGTGACTTGGTGGGAAACCCATACGTGCAGATGTTTCCATGTATCTGCAGCCCTTGTCTCTTGAGATGGTTGTGGTCATTTGAAAAGGTGCTGTCTCAGGATCTTGTGAATTGCTGCAGTGCATCTTGTAGATTGTACAGAATGGTTTGTACTGGATGATGTCAAACTTAACTGTTGATAGAGCTTTACCCATCCAGGCAAATGGGAAGTATTTTATCACATTCTTGACTTATGCTTTGTAGATGGTGAACATACTTTGAGGAGTCAGGACATGGGTTACTTACTGCAGTTTTCCTAGCTTTTAACCCGCTCTTGTAAAGACTGTATTTAGAAAGCTGATTCAGTTCAGTTTCTGGTCAAAAGTAACACCCAGGATTACTACTGATCATGGGGCATTCAGTGATGCTGATGCCATCATTGTCAGGCATTTGGCTGGTGTAAATATTACTTGTCATTGTCAGCCCAAGACTGGATATTGTCTAAGTCTTGCTGCATTAGGACATGGACAGCTTCAGTATCTGAAAGGTCACAAATGTTGCGGAACATCCCCACCTCTGACTTAATGATGAAGGTAATGTCATTAATGAAGCAGTTGAAGATGGTTAGGTCTAGGTCATTACCCTGAAGAACTCCTGCAGTGATGTCCTGAGCTGAGATGATTGATCTCCAACACGACGACCATGTTGCCATGTGCCAGCAGAGCGCTTTTCCTTTGATTTCTATTGACTCCAGTTTTGTTAGAACACATTGATGCCACACTTGATCAAATGTGGCCTTCACATTAATGAACAATCACTCTCACCTCACCTCTGGAATTCAGTTCTTTTGTCCATGTTTGAGTCAAGGCTGTAATAAGGTCAGGAGCTGGGTAGCCCTGGCAAAACCGCAGCTGCCCTTTATTAATTCTAGTTCCAAATTTGGTACTCCAGTTATTTCATTATGTTAACCATTTTAGTGCTTCTAAATTATATAGTTCCAGACCTTATAACATTATCTAATCACCACCATAAGCTTTCATTAATTATTTGTATTGCTTTCTTCAAACTTCACTCCTTGATAGACGTGAAATGAGAATACATTCAAAGTTGTATCTTCAGTTAAATGTTAAACAATGCCCTTCTCCCATTTCTCTTTCACTTACAAATCTCTCTCAATTTCTGCATTCCATTTCATCCCCTCTTTCCCCAATCAGCTCACTTTGCACATTAACCCAGCAATTCCTTTCTCTATTCAAATGTACAACAATGCTCCGCCCTCCTGTTCCAACTCAGAATCTTTCTCTACCTCCTGTAAATTCCATGCTGTTGCTCCGTCAGTATGTTCCTCTCCTAAGTTCCCACAGCACAATCCCGACATAACCCTTTCTTTTTAATATCTATACCTGCTCGATCAAAAGATTTTACTTAAGCCTGACTACATGACAATGCCAAGTGTCAAGTTGTAAGAACACATGAAATAAGAACAGGTATAGATCATACAGCCCCTCCAGCCTGCCCTGTCATTCAAGATGATAAGGCTGATCGTCTACCCGCAACTTGTGCCTGCAAGCCTGATCATTATATCCTTCAATTCCCTTATTATCCAAAAGACCAGCCATGATTACAGATCAACTAAGCATCCACAATCTTCTGAGGTGGAAGATCATAAAGATTTTCAACCCTTTGAGTGAAAAACCTACTCAGCTTAGGCAACATCCTAAAGGCTATTACCCTCGAGTTCTAGACCACCCAGCTACAGGAAGCAGCTTCTCATTATCAACTCTGTCAAACCCTTTCAGAATCTTCTATGCATCAATAAAACACCTCGGATTCAGCTACATTCCTAAATCCAATCTATTTAAATAATCTGTTGAAACTATGACATACAATGTCACTCAAACATCCTGCAAGTAAAACATAATAATCAACCCATACGGAAACAGGTTGCTTTGTTGACACACACTGGAATCATTCAGAATACTTTCAGCTCTTAAAATGGCTCTTTTAGAAAGACAATACTTTAATCATGGGCATTCCAATCAGCAATCAATGTTTATTTAACTATCAAAACGATGACACAATGATCTTTAGTGTTAACTATGCATGCAAGTTTACTAACATTGATCACTAACTCCCCACTGTATCACTATGTACTTAATCTTGAATGTGAAGAATAACCTTCTAGTATCTGAAAATAAAATATTACAATGTTTGAAGAGGCTACTGCTCAATACATACATTCATGATCAATAAGGCACATAATCTGCTGTATGACCTTGAACAAAAAACTCAAAAAGATACTGATTTACTCACCATTCCAAGAAATTAAACCAGATAAAGAATGATTTCTTCTTTGATTGGCTTTAAATTTCATTTTAATCTAACCTATCATTATCGATTTATAAGAATTCTAATAATGCAGCAAACAATAGGTATCTATATTGACATCTCCTTCATGATGTATGAAGTGAAAATTAATATGCAATGGATCAATTATGAAGCTCAGTTTTATATAAAAGCTATCATTGGCTTTCAGCATTGAAGGAGGTGAAAGGTACCAAGATGAAAATAGACTGGTAAGGAAGTCTGGACAAGTCTGGCAGTTATGTCCTTTCGGATCCAGCCAGCTTGATCAGTAGTGCTGCAGTCGAGCCATTCTTGGTGCCCTAGTCTCTTGGTGTTTCCTCCAAATGCTGTTCAACACGGACGAGTACGGATTCATCAGCAGAGAGGGGGTCGTATGTGGTAACCAGCAAGATATTTTCTTTCCCATGTTTAACCTGAAGCCATAAGATTCCATGGAGTCCAGAGCCAATGTTGAGGACTCCCAGGGCAACTCCCTCTCAACTGCATACTACTGCACTGCCACCTCTGCTTAGCCTGTATTGCTGATGGGACAGGACACGTCCAGGAATGTGATGGCGATGTCATTGTCTGCAAGGCGTAATTCCATGAGAATGACTATGTCAGGCTGTTGCTTGACTAGCCGGTGAGTCAGCTCTCCCAATTTTGCCACTAGTCCCCAGATGTTAGTGAGGAAGAAACAGGGCTGTTTCTGCCATCGTCTTTTCCAGTGTGTAGATTAGTGCCAGGTGTTTTGTCCAGTTTCATTTCTTTGAGACTTCACAGCAAATGATACAACTGATGGCATTCTTGATCATTTCTGAGGGTAAATGAGAGTCAACCATATTGCTGTGGGTCTGCATCTACATGTAGGCAAGCCCAGGTGAGGTTGACAGATTTCCTTCCCTGAAGGGCGTAAGTGAAACAGATGGGGTTTTTTTCTGACAGTTGACTATGTTTTCATGATTATCAGTAGATTCTTAATTCCAGATATTTTTAATTGAATTCAAATTCCAACATCTGTCATGGTGGGATTCAAATCCTAGACCCCAGAACATTTGCTGAACTTCAGGATTAATAGACTAGCAATACCATAGGCTATCACCTCACTGAATCAGTCTGATATTCGTTACCTACACTCCCTATGCAGCAAGAAAGCAAAACTGCATAAAATATTCTGGGTGTGGGCTCACCAAGACCTTGTACATTGGAACAAGACATCCTTGTTCCTGTACTCAAATCTTCTCATTATAAAAGTAAACATCATTTGCCTTCTTTACCTTTTGCTGCACATGCATGCTTACTGTCAGTTACTGGTGTACAGGTATGCAAGTCTCCTTGCATATTCTTTCTCAATTTATGGGCAATCAGATAATAATCCATCTTCCTGTTTTTACTCCTAAAATGAATAAACTCAAATGTATCCACATTACACTGCAACTGCCATGCTTTTACCCACCACTCAGCTTGCCCGATCACACTGAAGCATCTTTGCATCCTCCTCACAGCTCACAATTCTAAGCAGCTTTATGTCATTTGCAAATTTGGAAATATTGCAATTAAATAGCTTATCCAAGTATTATGGACTAGGCCAGACAACCCAAAACATTCTTAAACAGGCAGCCTAGACCATAACTTTGTAATCTGCTTCAGTAAGTGTAGAGTGAAAATTACCCAGAGTAAGTTAGATTTTTAAAACAGATGAAAATTTATTCACAAAAGTACAGAATGAAACACAAAGAACCCCTATGGAACTCAGATTAAATTATGCTGTTCCAAATATATACAACAGTCCCAATAAGCAAACTCCCTTTAAAAACTAGTATAAATGGTACACGTGATTTCAGGTTGAAGTTGAAGGACAGAAAGAGAGGTTTCCATACAGCTCACTGTTGAACTGCTCACCAGTTCAAGACTGAACTAAACTACTCAGCTAGAGAGCTGACCACTCCCCTTTCATTATACAGGTCACTTCTAAAACATGATCACTTTGGCCTGAAGTCTCATCTGTTTACATATAAACAAAAAGCCTCTCAAAATCCTTTTCACCTCTGTACCAGACCAGACTGATCGGAACCTGGCCTATTAGCCCTCTAAGAAAAATCAAGGACAGAGTATCCTTTTAGAAAAGAAAGGGACTAGCGTTGTGACACAAATCATAAACACATATTGTGAATTGCTGGTGTCCTAACATCATTTGTTATCACCTGCCTTACCTAAAAAGACAGTTTTATTCCTATTCTTTGTAACCTGTTTGCCAACCAGTTTTCTGTCCATTTCAATACATTATTTCCAATCCTACGTGCTTTAATGTTACACGTGTATTTCTTATCTTAATCAAAAACCTTCTCAAAGACCAAATAAGTCACATGCACTGGATCCCCCTCATCAACTTGTGAAGAATTTCAGTTGATATGTCAAGCATAATTGCCCTTTCATAAATCCATGCTGACTCTGTCCAGTTTACCCATCTTTTCCAAGTACTTAACTATTAAATCTTTTATAATGGACTCTAGCATTTCTCCATGACTGATGTCAGGCTGACTGATCTATAATTCCCGGTTTTCTCTCTGCTTCCCTATTTAAATCAAAGGGTTACATTAGCTACCCTCCAGTCTGTAGGGAGTTGCTCCAGAGTCTATAGAATCTTGGAAGATGACCATTAATGCATCCACTATTTCCAGGGTCGGTTCCTGATGTACTCTGGAATGCATATTATTAGGGTCCAGGGATTTATCAGCCTTAAATCTAATGAATTTGCCTACCACTATTTCCCTGTTCATACAATACATTTCAGCCATCAATAAATTGAATGCCACAGTTCAAGATCTTGTAGTCCTGCTCCTCGATTCCTTTTCGAAAAGTGAACTTTGACCAAAAGTATCTGAAACCTGGTGAAGTGAAGGTAAAATAACTCTGCCTCAAACATATAAAGACAAAAATGAAATCTCAGAAGATGCCTGTCTTGCAGCCGCATCCAGCACCAGTGGTACTTGAGTTTTGAGTTTTCCAACTGAAATGTTATATGGAGTGTAACATGGCGAAAGAAGATTTCAGCTTTTGGAAAGATAAAACAAATTATTATGACAGCTGCATCAATCAAAAGACAACTTTAAAGGTGTGCAGGGACACTGTCCAGGAGAAAGAAGATAGTACAGGTAGTTCTGGGGTAACGTATGTATCGGCAGTGCGATTCGGCTATAATGCTGAAGGGAACAGTATGTTGGAGAGCACTTATCTCCATTGGCAATAGCGTGATTCCAGGGAGGATTGGTTCGTGCACTTCATTCTGTGCATGTGCCAATGTGTACGCTGAAATCTCCACACACCCCGGTATCTGCATAAGGACAATGCAAGTGTCGGTCTTCGTGCCAATCTGTGCATGTGAAGTCTACGTGCACGTGATATCAGCACTGATTCCTCTGTATCATCCTGTGCATGTGCCAATGTCGGCTGCTGATACAGCAGCTTTCAGAAAGAGGTACTGTACAGGGAGCAGCTATCTTAATATTTTTTAATATACTGTTTTAAACTTACTATTGTTAATAAATATGATTTCAACTTTCATTGCATTAGACTTTTGGGTGATTTTTCAGTGATTCAGTGTGATTTTTTTGTTAACTAGTCGGCCCCTAACCCTATTTTTCCCATAAACCCCGTTATTTCTATTAAGCGATTTTCTACTAAGCGAGGTTACACTGGAACACAACTATGGCGTTAGGAGAACTACGTGCACATTTACAAGTATATAGTTTTTTTAAAAATGTTAAGACATAACTCAATCTGCAAAATGCCTCCATTGTAGAGAACAATAAATGTCCAGTGATACAGAACTTGAACTTGCTAAAAGGAGACTAGAAATAGAAGCTTATTATCTTGCACTTATCAGAACCGGGACACTAGAAACAGACTTGAAAAAGAGATACCCTATTGAACAGAATGAGGAAGGTGCTGACTGGTTGAGCCATAATTGACATGAAGATGTAGCAACTAGTCCAACTAATCAGCATCTTTGTCTCATTCTGTTTCGTGGCATCTCTCCTTCTCAAGTTTATTGCTTGTGTTCTACTTCTCTCATTCTCTCTTCTTTATAAGAATTTCTTAAAGCCTGGTCCTTGACCAAGCATTTGATTACCTGTCCTAATATCTCAATACATGGTGCAGTCAGATTTTGTTTGACAATGTTAACCCCACCATTTCAGCACTGGGCTGAAAAATTATACTTCACTGGTCTAAAATAGGAAGTCTGTTGAGTCATCTGCAAATTATCAATCTGTACGGTTCTTGCAAGATGTTCAAAAGGACAACACCCAGTTGGCTTTCAACATTACAACTAACTACAAACTAACTAGAGTAAGTCATCTGGTATAATACAAAGTGTGAAACACATTATGCAATAAACTCTTATTTTTATTGTTCAAACCAATCTGCAACATTGTATGCTTGTGTTTCAGTAAAAGACCACCTTGTTAATTTTTTTAAAATCCGAACTATCAAGTCAAATTTCAGACTGGGATCTGTTATGGACTAGGCCAGACCACTCAAAACATTCTTAAGTAGGCAGTCCTAGACCTAACTTTGTAATTTGTTTTGGTAATTGTACAGTAAAAATTACCCAGAGTAAGATAACTAGGTTAACCTCTAGATTTTAAAACAGAGAAAAACTTTATTCACAAAAATTACACAATGAAAAACAAAGAACAGTATAAAGAACCCCTACATAACAGCCTATACAACTAGACTTAATTATGCTTCTCTGAATAATCACACCCCAATAAACAAACTCTCCTTAAAAACAAGTATAAATGCTTACAGGCTGAAGTTGAAGGGCAGAAAAGAGAGTTTCCACACAGCTCCCTGTTGAACTTCCCAGTTCAAGACTGAAATAAAACTGCTCAGCTCAGCTAGCTAGAGGGCTGACCACTCCCCTTGCTTTATACAGATCACTTCTAAAACATGACCACTTTGGCCTGAAGTCTCATCTGTTTACATTTAAACAAAAGGCCTCTCAAAATCCTTTTCATATCTGTACCAAACCAGACTGATCGGAGTTCAGCCCAGTTTATTACCCCTCAAAAATATCAAGGACAGAGTCTGCTTGAGCCAAGGAACAACTTTTAGAAAAAAAGGACTCGCTTTGTGACAGATCTGACTTGTCCAGTATTAACATTAGCTGAGATCATAAGTCAAAATTAAGTACAGCAGAAGGAATACTTTCCATAGCCAATTATATCTGGACTTTGGACAATTATGATAAGCAGAAAGCCCAAATTAATGACAAAATTTCTAATGGAGAAATCTGACTCCAACATAATTTTAAACTATTGACAGTTAAACACATTTCAAAGATTTGACATCAGTGCGGTATGATGCTGCCTGCTGTGCTAGTTTACTAGAGGGATAATACTGCATGGCAACCTATGTCCTCTTGAAACTGGGCTCATCAGTTATTATACAAGTATTAATGCACCTACTGAAATAATCATTTAGTGTGAAAATGATTAGCTAATTCAACAAAACAATTGAAATCCAGCATTTACAATGTATCAGATGTGAACAGATCTTATGCTTTGCATTAAAAAATTCAACGTTAATTCACATAGTTTCCCACTTAGTACAGTCCTAGTTTGCACAATGTTATCATTCAGTGTATGTTCAGCACTATTTTGCGTGGTTTTTACATTATCAGTGCTGAACCATTTGAAATTGCAGGAAATAGAGCACTGAGAGAATACGCAAACACATGATAACTGATAAACTAGTCAAGGCAGACTTTAGGAAAGTGATTCTCAATTTTATTTCAAATGATTCAGTTTCAAGGATATTAATTGATTGTTATGTATTTGGACTATTATTTACATAACAGCATCATCATTAATCTTACAGAATCAATTATTGGCACAATAGGCAAGTGACATTAACAGAATTCCAATTATTGATGCAACATTTTCCTGACTGTTAAAGCAATGAGCAGCTATTTTAAAATGCCAAGGAACAACTCAATTATTGTTATCAGGTCCCGATTATTAATGTCAAATATACTGAACATTTATGCACTAAGAAACTTAACATCATTTTTAAAATTTCATTAATGTGATATTAGCTGGGTCAGCATTTATTACCAGTCCCTCGTCACCCTTGAGAAAGTGGTGCTGTGCTACTTTCCTGATGGCTAGTCCAGTTCAATTTGTGGGCAACAGCAATGTCCAGGATAGTGATAGTGAGTGATTCAGGAATGGTAACGCCATTGAATGCCATGGGGCGATGGTTACCACTTGGCATTTGTGTGGCATGAATGTTACTTGCTACTTGTCAGCCAAAGCGTGGGTATTAACTAGTTCTGGCTCCATTTGGACATGGAATGTTTCAAACCTGAAGGGTTATGAATAATGCAGAACATTGACCTCCAACAACCACGATCAGCTTCTTTTGTGCCAGGTTTGATTCCAACCAGCAATATTCCCTCTTACTCTATTTTTGCTAATACAGGGTACTCCTTGATGATACACTTGGTCAAATGCAGCTTTCATATCAAGAGCAGTCACTTTCATCTCACTTCTCTTTCTTCAGAGGCAATCCCTGGGATGGAGGGTTCCTTTCTCCCAATCTAATGTGGTGGAACCTGAGGAAATTAAATAGTCTAATGCAGTATCAACAAAACCTGCCATAAGTAGAGCAGATGGTCTTTGCTGAGATAGGTGGATGGTACTGCACCCCCCATTCACTGCTGTACTTGTTCTCCATTTGAGTCTGTCAAGTTGGATCCTTTACAAGTACTTTCTTGTCAAATTGGGCAATCTTAAGCTTGAGGTTCCCATGAGTTGATAAGAGTACAATATAGAAATATTGCATTTATCAGGGAGAAATTATAGACATCCTTGAAGCATTTCCTTTGCCCCAGTACCAGTTGTCTTGATACCGAGGGTGTTGGCCTAAGCAAGGATGCTGATATCGGAGCATCTGCACTGCTACTGGATTTGTAGGATTTTGCAGAATCATCACAAATGATATTTCTCAAGGCTGCACATTGTCCATGTCAGACACATACAGGAGGACTGACAACACTATTGCCCCTGCAAACACTGTTCCTCAGATGGCTAAAGACTGCACCAGCACACTCGAAGCAACACCGATTTTCTTCATTTATGTTCTCACTGTGGAGGGTCCCAAGAGGTGGGAAGTGATCCACATTGTCTAGTGGCTTACCATAGACCTCAAAACTACAGCCTAATGATAGAGGTTGGGGTGGACTTGCTTCCGGACTGAGGACAATGCAAGTTCCCTGCTTATCCTGGAGTCGGTAGCTCCACATTAGATATGGAAGTGGAGTGTTGCATCAGAGAAGATTAAAACGAATCTTGGTATGATGAGGCAGTCTTGCTCGACCCTAACTTGCACTCACAATGGTTCTTCGGTGAATCTATTGGTGAGGTTCACAGCTTGCAAGACCGCATTATGCAGGTGGAGTATGGTAATGAATTTCTTCTGGCAACTAAATTTGAGAAGCATGCGCCAGAGTCTGTCCTGAGAGAATCAAATGTCTCTGAGACATGTTGTTGCTGCTCTCTGCGCTTTTCCTGTATTTATTATCTTTGAAGATTATGTCTGTCGATGGATGGAATCTGCTCTACGACTCAGGGAGAAACTCTTCAGCCAGTTAAGGGAAGCAACTGAGGAAAATGTTTGCAATGATCTTACCTCTGGCAGACAGCGTAGACACCCCTCTGCAGTTAACATTATTAGTCTCATCCTCTTTTTTGAAGATATTCATGATTATCTAATCTCAAAGATCAGTAGCATGCTGTCCTCCCTCCAGATAGGGGAGATGAGCTTGTGCATATGAGCCAAAAGTGACCCTCCATCATAATTTAGTATCTTGGCAGACAACTTCCTGTGCCAGCAGCCTTGTTGATTGTCAGCTGTTCAATGGCCCTTTCAACCCAAAGTCAGACTGGGATGTTATTGTACTATTGTAACAGTTAAAGTTAATGGGGTTCTGATATGAATGTAATGGGAACGAGACATTAGCGTAATATGACTCAGCATTGATGTAAAAGGATCTTTATCATTGATGCAACAGAATTAAAATTATTAATGCATTTTGATCCTGATTATTGACACAAGACAATCCTCTTTATTGAAGAAATACACCTTATACATTAAACCTCAATTCTTTTGCAGCAATTATGAGGTCTGAGAGAGCAGATCATTAGGCTCTGCTCACCAACAAAAAAGTGAGAATTTAAAGTGTCGCCCAGTGTCAGAAATCAGCTGGAGCTCCACGTAACCATTGTTGGCTGAGAGCTTGTGACCACAAAATTTCATCTTGCATCTCTACTGCGAGTTGCGACCCATGGTTGATGAAACTTTGCTTTAGAGGGATCGCCTATAAGCATTAGTTAAAAACAGGACAATTATTACACCTGGTACTACAACACTTACTCATTGTTCATCTGTGTAAAGATCACAGGAGCCATCTAGTGGATGAAATAAGTATTTTGTACCTTACAAGACGCTTAAACAATCCAGGTCTTTTTCAAGATATAATCTTAGTTACAGCACACCATAAACTTTTGATATAAATTCTGCGTCTTACGATCATATACTCCATAACCACCTGAAGGAGAAGCGCTCTGAAAGCTATTGCTTCCAAATAAACCTGTTGGACTATAACCTGATGTTGTATGATTTTTAAACTTTGTATCTATTTCCACATCAGCTGCAATCAGCAGCCACAGTTACCTTCCAATTGTACTATGGTATCGATGAAGCCAATGGCATTACAGTGTAAGTATGGAAACAGAGCCTCACTCAAGTTGCAGCAAGGAGAGATTCTTACAACACTTTCAAGAAATACCATTCTGGAGCAGATCATTTTCTGAACCCAGATTACTATTACAATTTTAGCATCACTTTGCATTGCTATTGCAACTCTTACATAAATTCAAACTGTTCCACATTTAAATGTACAATGTTTCACAACTTGGTGGATTAGGGATAATTTTATTAAAAGTGTTGTAAATCAGTTTAACAATTTACATCACTTTTAGTAAAATTATCCTTGAAAGTACAAGCCTCTCTTTGTTATAACTTGAGAGAGATAGCCAGACGTGAGCCTTTCCAGCAATTTGTTTTTCTGCCGGAGATTCAGCAGCTTGTTGTATTTACATTGTAAAAAATCAAAGGAAAACGACATTTTTTCCTCATCATTTTCTGAAACCATATAAAGAGTGTGACAAGCAGCATTATCCAGTGAGAGCCAGTGGCAGGAAGTAAAGTGGCTCAATGAGCAGATGAAGCAGCTAAGGAACTGGGACTGTGTAGACATAGAAGACTGAACCAGTTCCTCAACAAAGGTTAGTGGAGGCTGTGTAGGAATTTGAAATTAAGGCAAGAACTCTGAAGTTAACTCACTGCAGTGTGAAGTCAGTGAGATTTGGGAGAGTGGAAGGGTGATCAGCATACCAGACTTTGTTGCAGATAAGAACATGAATATGAAGAGAAATAAGCCGTAATTGGTGAGCTGCTGAGCTGATGGTAGCACTGAGAAGAGTAATAGAGAAGCAATAGATTCAAGCTTCTATAATCGTCGACAGAAAAACAGGATAAATTATATTATTGCAAAGGTAAAAGGAAATAATCTTGTTAATGGGGTGGATGCAAGACCCCAGCTCAGCATGCAAGGAGTACAATGAAATTCCATATCTTCCATTTCATCTCAGATGCCAGTTGGGGAGGTTGCTAAAGTCAAGATGCTGCAGGAGCCCAGAAGGACTGTTATCATAAAATTTAGCTTCTCCACCCGCATGTCAATAAAGCAATCACAGAGTGCACCAGCCTTTGAATTAATGGAGAATAAAGAAACACAAGGTGTTATTGGCATGATTTCTACTCTGTTCTGTACAATTTGCAACTTCACAGCTACTGAAATAGTCCATATCTTTATGAAGAAAGACACAGTCAACATTCAAACTTGTGACTGATAGGTGGCTTGTAATTCAAGCTGCACAAGTGACTGGCATTGACTATCTGCAATAAACAGTAACCTAAGCATGTCCCTTAGACATTGTACAGCATTACCATCACTAAATTCCCTGCTATCACCATCCTGCTGTTACCACTGAGAAGAAACATAACTGCAGCAGTCACATAAATACTGTGGCTACAAGAGTAGGTCAGACAGTGGGAATTCTGCAGTGAATAACTCTCCTCCCTACTCCCCAAAGCCTGTCCACCATCTTTCAGTCAGCAGTGTAAAGGAATAGGCTCCAATGACCAAGAGGGATGCAACTCCAACAACACTTGAAAGCTCAACAGTATCGAGGACACCACAGTCCATCTTGATCAGCACACTTTAAATATTCACACTATTCCCCATCACTAGTACAGAATGGCAGCTTTGTACACCTGCACTGCAGCAACTCATCAAGACTCCTTTTATAGTACCTACCAAACCTAAGACTTCCACCAGCTAGAATAAGGGCACTAGATACAAAGGAACACCACCAGTTGCATATTCCCCTTCAAGCAATACACCATCTTGACTTGGAACCAAATTCTCATTTTTTTTTCTGCTGCTGAGTCAAAACCCTGTAATGGCATTCCTTGTAGCACTATGAATGTATCAAAACAACAAAGTGTGAGTGATTCAAGAACGCTGGTCATCACCTCAAAGAGAATTAGGGGTAGCATCAAATGTTGGTTTTGCCAAAGATGCACACTTTCTGTGAAGGAATTTTAAAAATCCGGAAACCTTATATTTTCTATCAAGATAGATGTCAAGCGAGACAATGTAATTATGCACATGAAGGCGCCAACTTTAGAGTATGGCGTACGCCAGGAAGTCAATCTGTGAACAAAAAAGTGAACATGCATCACTCACACAGAAAATCCTGGCCGGTTACACAATTGACGGAAAAATACACAGCTCCAAGAAATGCATTAAACTTTCCTGCCAGTACTCAGTGATACATAGTATGCACAGAATTTACATAAACAGATTTCAAGGCTGGTTTCAGGTTGTCATATGCAGATGCCAACATAAACTAACTACCTTGACATATTTACACTCAACTTGCTCTCAAAGTTGATAAATAAACACGCCTAATTATTTTAATATAAAACTTTTTTTTTCTTTTTAATGCTATCAAACAAATTATTCATATGCTTATATTAATGTTTCCTATATTAAGCAGCAGCTAAAATCTCTGTTCAACAAGGAAAGAATTTGATAGGAGTACATTAAGTATTTGCATTGTACTTAAATGTGAGATATTCAATATAATATTACCAAACCAAAAATGTTTTAGCTGGGAAAAAGATGAAACATCAAGGTCGCAACAGCTATGCTTAAATTCCATTCTAATTGCATTCTTCAAGATACACCACACTGCATTTTCAACACAATTTCTAGAAGGAAATTGTCTATCCATGCACTCCGCTCTTGCACAGGTGTTTAAGATTCTTGTGACAAAGTGAAAAAGTAACAAAAATATACCCAAATGAGCTTGTAAATCCAATAATCTATTGTTGTTTTGCTATGTTCAAGTACTGAGAGAAAATCAACCAGGTTATTAAAGGCCTCAATATTTTCAGAGGAACAGATGAATGACACTGGTGTCATCAATTCTGCTGCAGTCAATGTGCATTTTTCATATAGTTATAATTTACTCCAAATGTGCTAATAGATAGAGTTTGACCAATTGATTGCGTCTTTGTGACATTTTTCTCCAATTTTTACCATCACTGCTTACCTCTCAATCACATGGGGGGAGCAGTTTTCCATGCGCCCCATACATTCCAATGCTGCCATATAACATCCCAAATTTGGCTTCAACCCAGCCTCTTCCACCAGACTGAAAAGGTTGCCAATTTGACTTAATGAACCCTGCAAATAAAGCATGAGGTTATTTTTCTAACTGCTAATCTTCAGGGGGAGAAAAAAAGCAGGAATATCGCCAATGTAGGTTAACTAATTGGAAAATAGAGGAAGAGAAGCAAAATGCTAAAAGACAAAATTAGAAAGAAAATAATGAAGTATAACAAAAAGGGCAAAAAATAAGCAGATGCAATTTCCAAGAAAAAAATAGCAGTTTCCTTCAAAATAACAGAAAAAAGTATTAATTCGGAGGAGCTTCCAACTGCTAAAAATAGACTTGGAATGTGGGTTGTTGAGCTGTCGATGGAGCAAATTTCAATTTTCCCTCAGTGATGCTAGAGCTCTTAACCGCCAACCCTAAACTGTGCACTTGCCAAATACTTGATGCATTATAGAAAGCACAATTGATCACAAAAAGATCCTGATTATCCTCTCCTCATCATGAAATGTTGCACAAATGAAATCAAGGAATGTTGGTGTTGCAAAATGGGACAATTTTTCCTTACAACGTCCGGTGTCAGTACAATGAACCCAAAGGTCAGTTATGGCAAAATTCAGTACAATTGTACTGTACTCTGCTCTGACAAGATATCCCAAAAACTTTCTGCAGGGCAGTTCCATTTTAAATATCAGTCATACTGTGGCCTGTTAGTAAAATAATTGATTAATGGCAAACTAAGGGCACTATGTGAAATCTTGAGTACAAGGACCTAGATTTTAGTTAACAAACTGAAATGCCCATTAAAAACTGGAGCAGTCTGGAAAACACTTTATATGACCATAAGATGTAGGAGCAGAAGTGGGCCGTTCAGCTCATTGCTGATCTGATAACCATTAACTCCACTGTCTTTCCTTTTCCCCATAACCCTTGATTCCATACTGATTAGACATCTCTATCTCAGCTCTGACCATACTTAATGACAGAGCCTCAGCTGGTGTCTGCAATATATACAGCTGCAGATTCATTACCATTCCAACGGTCTTAAATGTGCGACTCCTTATTCAGGGATTAATCCCACTGCTCGAGATTCTGCTACAAGAGAAAATAACCATTCCATGTCTACACTGTTAAACACCCAAAGAATCGTGTATGTTTCAATCAGATTACCTCATATTTTTCTAATAACCAACAAATACAGGCCCAACCTACTCAACCTCACTTTGTACGACAGTCCCTCCATATCTGCTAGCAGTCAAGTGAACATTTCCTGGACTGCCTTCAATGTCAGAATATTTTTCCTTAGATAAGCATTCCAGCTGTGGCCTAAATAGTGCCTTATCTAGTTTTAGCAATATCGCCCTACTTTCATACTCCATTCCCTTCGAAATAAGGGACAACATTCAATTAGCCTTCCCTATTAGCTGCTGAACTTGGAAGCTAACTTTATCTGATTCAGGGATGGGGACTCCCAAATCTCTCTCTTCCATAGTTTTCGACAATCTATCTCCATTTAAATAATATTTGGCTTATTCTTCCTGCAAAGTGCATAACTCCACCAGTCACAGGTTGCCATCCTGAAAGTGCCCCCTTTATCCCAACTCTGTCTTCCACTAGTTAGCCAACCCTCTAGACATGCTAATATACTAATTCTAATACATGGGCTTTTATGTTATTAAGTAACCTATTGTGTGCCTACTCAAACACCTTCTGAAAATCCAAATATATTACATCCACTGCTTCCCCCTTATCTATTCTGCTTGTCACCTCCTCAAAGAACAATAACATTTGTCATGCATTATTTCCCTTCATGAAAGCATACTGATTATGATTGATCATATTAGGTGATTTTTAATGCTCTGCTATTACATCATTGATAACATTTTCCAAATAACAGATTTTAAGCTAACTGGCCTGTATTAGTATGTTTATTGACTCCATCCCTTTTAAAATCAAGAGGTTGGCAGTTTTCCAACCCTCTGGGGCTTTTCCAGAATCTAGAATTTCCTGAAGATTACTACCAATGCACCCACTATCTCTTGGCTACTTCCTTTCAGAGGAATCAAACATGCTTTTGCGCAAGAAGCAATGCTGTTAATAAAATTTAATTTCATTTAAAAAGCACAGGAAGAGCACTTCAGAACAAATGCTGTAAATAGCACAATTTTTTTTTAAAGCTGTACTTATAAATTTACTAACCTTTTTAGCCCACATCTGCATTAAAACATTATAAATCTTTATATTCAACTGCTTCCGGCGAGTAAGAATCCGATGATGGAACATGACACATTGATGAGCTCTGTCCAGATCATTAATGAATGCACAAGCCTCAACATAGGATAAAATATTCCGCTGGGCATCACCATATTTGTTGCCTTCTTCATCTTCAAGCAGTTTAGCAGAAGGCTCCCAATTAATGAGCCGTTGGTCAAGGTTTTCCACTTCAGCAAGTATAGCTTCCACAGAAAAATCATGTAATGCACTGGACTTTGCTTCCCGATTACTCATTACTGAAGGTCTGGCTCTGTGTGTTACTGGTGCCTTTGCAACATTGCCTTTTGATGTACTTTTACTGCCCGTCTCAGTGGTCTTTGCACCAGTAACACTTTTTGTGCTTGATAATTGTAGAGATTCTTTTGATTCTTTGATTTTTTTCACAATATTAAGTTGTCTCCTGGTTTTGTTACGTTTCTCTTTGTCTAATTTTTCTATCCATTTCCTTGGAGCTGAGGCAGTTTTTGGAATTGCTGGTTCTGTGTAACATTTCTTTCCCATCTGTTCTTTAGCTATCTTTTCTTCTACAAATGCTTCTGTGCTCAGGTTAAGAGATTTTTTAAATTCTTGATCTGGCAGAAAAGTAAGATTATTTGTACTGCTTTGATTTTCATCATGAGTTACATTTATTCGGTTGACAAACTGCACCTCTGTACATTTCACTTCAGTGATGTTATCTGCTTGAAGTTGTTGCATTCGGGCTTCGAGAACTGTCATGCGAAGCAAAGAAGTTCAAAGTTTAAACATCTAACTACAAACTTTAATCAAAACAATATAGAAATAGTAACAAGAGAAAGCAAGCAAATAAACAGTTTGCACGATTGAACAGATAACTACATAACACATTTAAAATGGTGACAATTCCTACACTTGCCAACCAAACATCACCTTGATCCATGAGCAGAATGTCCTAATCAATAGCACAGCTTGCAAGGAGGAATTGTATTTCCAACACAAACTATTCTGGCACAGTCACAACTGTGTACAAGGACAAAGAAACTTGTAATATGAGAAGGGGGGACAAGAGACTGGAACTTAAATGGGAGGAGGAGACCTGCTTCAGGAGAAAAGGGAGAAGATGAAATGTAGCAGGAGTAGAAGAAAGCAGAGGATCAGGAGAAAGAGCAAGGGACTGGTAGTCAGAGGATCAACTTATGCAGGGGAGCCCAAAAGAATTAGGTAAGAAAGACTATCCAAGGAGGTGTGTGTCTTTTCAGAGTTACAGTTAAATACAGCGCAACTGAAAACTTACAAAAAACCTTCACACAATCATAGAACATAGAACATTACAGCACAGTACAGGCCCTTCGGCCCTCGATGTTACGCCACCCTGTCATACTAATCTGAAGCCCATCCCACCTACACTATTCCATGTACGTCCATATGCCTATTCAATGATGACTTAAATGCACTGAAACTTGGCAAATCTACTATCATTGCAGGCAAAACATTCCATACTCTTACTACTCTGAGTAAAGAAACTATCTCTGACATCAGTCTTATACCTATCTCCCCTCACTTTAAAGTTGTGTCCCCTCGTGTTTGCCATCCCCATACTTGGAAAAAGGCTCTCCCTGTCCATCCTATCTAACCCTCTGATTATCTTGTATGTCTCCATTAAGTCACCTCTCAACCTTCTTCTCTCTAACGAGAACAGCCTCAAGGCCCTCAGCCTTTCCCCATAAGACATTCCTTCCATACCAAGCAACATCCCAGTAAATTTCCTCTGCACCCTTTCCAAAGCTTCCACATCCTTCTTATAATGCGGTGACCAGAACTGTACACAATACTCCATGTGTGGCCGTACCAGAGCTTTGTACAGCTGCAGCATAACTTCCTGGTTCCGGAACTCAATCCCTCTATTAATAAAGGCCAAAACACTGTATGCCTTCTTAACAACCCTGTCAATCTGGGTGGCAACTTTCAGAGATCTGTGTACATGGACACCGAGATCTCTCTGCTCATCTGCACTTCCAAGAATCTTACCATTAGCATTCCGATTACTCTTCCGATCTTACTTTGCATTCCGATTACTCAGTCCAAAGTGTATCACTTCACACTTGTCCACATTAAACTCCATTTGCCACCTCTCAGCCCAGCTCTGCATCCTATCTACGTCTCTTTGCAACCTACTACATCCTTCGTCACTATCCACAACTCCACCGACCTTAGTGTCGTCCACAAATTTACTAACCCACCCTTCTAAGCCCTCATCCAGGTCATTTATAAAAATGACGAACAGCAGTGGACCCAACATCGACCCTTGCGGTACGCCGCTAGTAACTGGACACCAAGATGAACATGTTCCATCAACTACAACCCTCTGTTTTCTTTCAGCAAGACAATTACTCATCCAAACTGCTATGTCTCCCACAATCCCATTCCTCCGCATTTTGTATAATAGCCTACTGTGGGGAACCTTATCGAACGCCTTGCTGAAATCCATATACACCACATCAACCGGTTTACTCTCATCTATCTGTTTAGTCACTTTGTCAAAAAACTCAATAAGATTCGTTAGGCACGACCTACCCTTCACAAAACCGTGGTGACTGTCCCTGATCAGATTATTCTTTTCTAGATGGTTATAAATCCTATTTCTTATAACCTTTTCCAACACTTTACCAACAACAGAAGTGAGACTCACTGGTCTGTAATTACCAGGGTTGTCTGTACTACCCTTTTTGAACAAGGGAACCACATTTGCTATCCTCCAGTCCTCAGGCACTATTCCTGCAGACAATGATGATTTGAAGATCAATGCCAAAGGCTCGGCAATCTCTTCCCTTGCTTCCCAGAGGATCCTAGGATAGATCCCATCCGGCCCAAGGGACTTGTCTATTTTCACACTCAGCAGTATTTCTAATACCTCTTCCTTGTGAACCTCAATCTCTTCTAGTCTAGATGCAAGTATCTCTGTACCTTCCTCGCCAACATTTGCATCTTCTATAGTGAACACTGTCAAAAAATATTTATTTAGTGCTTCCCCTATCTCCTCTGACTCCACACACAACTTCCCACTATTATCCTTGATTGGCCTTAATTTAACACTCGTCATTCTTTTATTCCTGACATACCTATGGAAAGCCTTAGTGTTAACCCTGGTCCTATTCGCCAACAACTTCTCATGTCTCCTCCTGGCTCTTCTGAGCTCTCTTTTTAGGTCTTTCCTGACTTCCTTATAACCCTCAAGCGCCCTGAGTTTTCACATTTTGTCCTAACATAAGCCTTCTTCTTCTTCTTCTTGACCAGGGATTCCATTTCCTTAGTAAACCGCAGCTCACGCGTTCTATATCTTCCTCCCTGCCTGACAAGTACATACTTATCCAGGACACACAGGAGCGTTTCCTTGAATAAGCTCCACATTTTTAATGTGCTCATCCCTTGCAGTTTCCTTCCCTATTCTAGGCTTCCTAAATCTTTCCTAATTGCATCGTAATTTCCCTTCCCCCAGCTGTAACTCTTGCTCAGTGGAGTACACCTATCCCTTTCCATTACTAAAGTAAACCTGACAGAATTGTGATCGCTGTCTCCAAAGTGCTCATCTACTTCCAAATCTAACACCTGGCCAGGCTCGTTACCCAGTACTAAATCTAAAGTGGCTTTGCCCTTGTAGGCCTGTCTACATACTGTGTCAGGAAGCCCTCCTGCACACACTGGACAAAAACTGACCCATCTATAGTACTCGTACTGTAGTGATCCCAGTCAATATTTGGATAGTTGAAGTCCCCCATGACAACTACCCTGCCCCTCTCACTCCTATCGTTTTTTCTATCCTTTCCTCTACATCTCTGGGACTATTCGGAGGCCTATAGAAAACTCCCAGCATGGTGACTTCTCCTTTCCTGTTTCTAAACTCAGCCCACGAATCCCCAAACATCCTTTCTACAACTGTAATATTGTCCCTGATCAACAATGCCACACCTCCCCCTCTTTTACCATCTTCACTGTTCTTACTGAAACATCTGAATGCCGGAACCTGCAACAGCCATTCCTGCCCCTGCTCTATCATGTCTCCGTAATGGCCACAACATCGAAGTCCCAAGTACCAACCCACACTGCCAGTTCACTCACTTTATTTCGGATGCTCCTCGCATTGAAGTACACACACTTCAAACCAGGTTCTTACTTGCCAGTCAGATACTTGATTTTGGAACTTCCTACTCTCATCCTCTTCTGTACCTATCCTACAATTCTGGTTCCCATCCCCCTGCTGTATTATTTTAAATCCACCTTAATAGCTTTAGCGAATTTCCCACCCAGGATATTGGTACCCCTCTGGCTTAGATGAAGACCATCCTGCTTGTAGAGGTCCCACCTGCCCCAGAAAGAGCTCCAATTATCCAAAAACCCAAAACCCTCCCTCCTGCACCATCCCTGTAGCCACGTGTTCAACTCCTTTCTCTCCCTATTCCTCACCTCACTAGCATGTGGCACGGGCAGCAAACCAGAGAAAACAGCTCTGTTTGTCCTAGTTCTAAGCTTCCATCCTAGCTCCCTGAATTTCTGCCTCAAGTCCCCATCGCTCTTCCGACCTATGTCGTCGGTGCCAATGTGGACCACGATTTGGGGCTGCTCTCCCTCCCCCCAAAAGATCCCAAATACACGTCCAGAGACATCGCGGACCCTGGCACCTGGGTGGCAACACACCAACCGTGAGTCTCTCTCATCCACACAGAACATCCTATCTGTCCCCCTAACTACTGAGTCCCCAATGACTACTGCTCTGCTCTTCTTCCCCCTTCCCTTCTGAGCTGTAGGTGCCCAGTTACTTCTTAAATACCTACTCTTATACAAACTATTGACAGAGATAAGTTTTACCTCACATCTGCATTTAAAGTAAAATATCAGTGTTAGCACAATTTCATGACGTGCAAGTTTTGATTGACAAACTTGCTGGAATTCTTTGAGAATGTAACCAGCAAGGTGGACAATTGGGATCCAATAGATGTGGCATATATAGACTTCCAGGTGGCATTTGATAAACTGCTGCATAAAAGATTGATCCAGAAGGTTAAATTACAGGGGGCTAAGGGTAGAGGATTGGCTGACTGATAGAAAGCTGAGAATTGGGATAAATGGCTCATTCTCTGGATGCGAACTGTAACTAGTGGGGTGTTGCAGTTCTTGGACCTCAACTATTTAAAATCTATATAAATGATCTGTAAACAGGGACAGAGTGTAACATAGCAAGGTTTGCAGATGATGCTAAAATAGGTGGGAAAGCAGGCTGTATGAGGTGATAAAGAGCTTACAGATAGATATTGATAGGTGAGGACAATGAGCTAGAATCTGGAAGATGTAGTTTCACGTAGATAAGTGCAAGGTTGTTCAGCTGGACTGGAAAAATAAAAGGGCAAATTATTGTTTCAATGAATCCAGAAGGATCTGGGCATCTTTGTACATGAATTGCAGGAAGGGGTGTGTAGGTGCCGCACATAATAATAAAATTGAATGGAATCCTCATATTGATTGCAAAAGGACTGGATTATGAAAAGTAAAGAAGTGTTGATGCAATTATATAAAGGTATTGGTGAGATGGCAACTGGAATAGTGTTCAGTTTTGGTCTCCTTATTTGAGGAAGGATGTGGTGGCACTGGAGATAGTTCAGAGGATGTTCACAAGATTGATTCCAGGGATGAAAAGGGCTTCCATACAAGGAGTGGTTGAAAAGCTTGGGTTTGTACTCGCTGGAGTTCAGAAGAACGAGGGGGATGTGACTGAGGTATATAAAATGCTAAAGAGAATTGATAAGGTGGACTTTGAATAGATGTTCCCCCTTGTAGGACAGTCTCAAAAAAGAGGTCATAGGTATAGAATGAGAGGAGGGAGATTCAAAACTGAGATAAGCAGAAACCACTTCTTTCAGAGGGTTGTGAATCTGTGGAACTCACTGCCCCAAAGTTCAGTGTAGGCAGAATCAAACAACAGATTCAAGAAAAAAAAACAGATGTGGTTGTGATGGGGTGGCATGGTGGCTCAGTGGTTAGCACTGCTGCCTCATAGCGCCAGGGATCCGGGTTCAATTCCCGCCTCGGGCGACTGCCTATGTGGAGCTTGCACATTCTCCCTGTGTCTGCATGGGTTTCCTTCCACACACCAAACATGTGCAGGTCAGGTGAATTGGCCATGCTAAATTGCCCATAGTGACAGGTGTGCTAGTTGGGGTAAATATAGGCTAGGGGAATGGTTCTGGGTGGGTTACTCTTCAGAGTGTCAGTGTGAACTAGTTGGGCCAAAGAGCCTGTTTCCATACCGTAGGGAATCTCATCTAATCTAAAAAAGCAACATAAAGGGCTATGGGGAGCAGGCAGGAAAGTGAAGTTGAAATCAGGATATGATCAGCCATGATCATGTTCCAGAGGAACCTTGATTATCCGAATGAGATGGGCAGGCACTATTTCGTTCAGATAATTGATTATTTGGTTTCCACTGGGGCTCGGAGTCTTCTGTGAAGTCTGCTCCCTGTTCAGGAGACTCAGCAGCAGCACACTGTGTGCAAGACCCTGTCCGCTCCCACCCCAACCTGGCCGCCCCTGCCCCATCCGCACCCACCCTGTCCCCCCCCCGCCTGCCCTCATCCACTCCCACCCTGCTCATCCCCAACCCTGTCTGCTCCCACCCTAACCCCCATCTGCCCCCAACACCACAGCTCCAGCTCTGCACCCCCATCCATTCTCCATCTGCTGCTTCCCCCCGCCCCAGGCAGCCAGACTGTACACCAACAGTAAGACTGCTCTTGCCTTTGGGGGCTAAGTCTCCAAAGCGTGCGCACACAACTTTTTGACAGGTTCCACCTCTGTCCTGTACAGGACAATGCTGGAGAGATTATCTGGGGAAGCCGGGGTTAGGGTTCAGCCCTGTGTAGAACTCCAGAGAAAGTGTGGGGGCAGAGAGGGAGGGCGGGAAGTCAGTCATTTGGCAACGTGCCTGGACTGTCCAGGACTGTTTTGTTTGAGTTTAATCGCTGTACTTGTAAACAAAAGACACAATCAGGGTTGAAACAGCTCTTTGACGTAATGTTTCTATCGGGACCTGGAGATCCCCTTTGGATAATTGATATTCAGATAATCGAAGTTCCTCTGTAAATGGTGAAGCAGGCTTAAAGGGCTGAATTGCCTACTCCTGCTTCTAATTCCTACGTTCTTATATATGGTCCTACCATAAGCAGCTCTTTCTGTTTATTTCACAAACAGAAGCACAAAAGCCTGAGAATTTACAAATCTTTATTCTGTTTGTAATAAAATGTCTCGTTACAAAATATTGCTAACTACAGCTGACTATGGATATTTAAAAAAAAATACAATAGATCCAGTCAAACAGTTGAAGTGTTTTGGAAGTAAAAGTTTTGACTTTGGCATTGATGCATGCAAACTAGTTCCTCAAAATCAAAATAAACTCCTGAAAAATATTAATTTCTTTGTCCCTTAAATTTTCTTTATTAATACATACCCTGTAACAAACGAGTTTTCTCACAGGGTTGATCCTTTCCAACATCCTTCTTAGGAATAATAGAAGAGTAATTTCTTCTGAAGAAACCCCAAGGCAGCTCTGATAGAAAAAATTGCCAGTATTTTTAGTTATGTTGTCCATCCAACAAGAATATTTAACCAATAATCATATTTTTCTGTTGGTTAGAACTTTCTGAAACATGTACAAACCTAATATGAAGCTCTCATTTGTGACATTATTTCAGTTTTCTTACGTAACTGATATTGTCACTGGGCTGGTAAATAAGCGCCTGGGTATTCACAAACCCAATTAGCCACCCATTTGATATAAATAATAGTTCTGAAAAGCCTTACCAGACTAAATTTTTCTCTCACCACAGATGGTGAGCTTCTCAACATTGTGCTTATTTCAGATTTTCAACATCCACAGCATTTTGCTTTTCAGATAAATACTGTCTGTGCTTCCTCAATAAATAAAGGAGTTCATATCTACAAGTCTAGAAACAACATATATTCATGTGCCTTTCATGATATCAGAGCACCACAAAGTAGCACACAGTCAGTGAGGTTCTTTTCAAGTGTAGTTACTGTTGCAATACAGGAAATGCGGCAGCTGATTTAAGTGCAAACTCCCATAAACAACAATGTATTAATGACTAGTTTTTTTTTATCTTGGTAAGGGATAAATATTGATCAAAACACCAGAAATAACTCCCTTTTCTTCAAAATCATCCTACAAAATCTTGTACATTTAATTTGAAGAGCAACAGAGAGGAGCTCAAATTAACATCTTATCCAAAAGATGGCAGTTGAAGCGTGTAGCTATCCTTCAACATTGCAATTTAATGTCAGCCTTAGGTATTTGTGCTTAAGGTCCTTGAGTGAGAGTTGAAGCTACAACTTCTGATCCAGAGACAAGTGCTCTAACCTCATGAGCACAAATGATTGAAAACAAACTGAATCATGTGTGCAAACATGGCTTTTCTGATTTTGGGAACTGGCTATGATTGATCCTTCAACACCACCTTCCGAACTCATGATCCCTACTACCAGGAGGACAAGGTTAGCAGATGTCACCTGTTACATGCTCCCCTCCAGGCCATACTAAATCCTGACTCTAAACTATATTGTCAATCTTTTCCTGTCACTGGGTCCTTAAATTCCCTTCCTAACAATGGATGCACTGACATCCCTCGGACTGCAGCAGTTCAAGAAGCAGCTTATCATCTTCTCATAGTCAATTAGAGGTGAGCAATAAATGCTCGCCTAATCAGCAATGTCCACATTCAATGAATGAATTAAAAAGGCCAGCATAACTGGATAATACACAAACGCCAAAACCTCAGAATGATATTAAAATAAATAATGAATTCTAAGAAAAATTCATCTGCCATTTTTGGTTACATGACATTCTGTGGAAGATGCACTGATGAGACCAGTTTAAAAATTGAGACACAAACTGTGGACGTATTTGGAAATAATACCTGGCTGTCATTATTTCAATGGGTTGAACATGCAGTTATGAACAATTTATCAGATTAGCAGATACATTTACCAGCAAACAATTAAATAAAAATTATTTCTACTCTACCATGAAATTGGATCTCCTGGTACCACAACATCAATATTTTTAATTTAATTTATGAATAGAAAGTGCCATTTTATACTAAATAATCTCATCAATAAAGCTGAATGATCACATCCCAGGACTGGTGGTGATTAATGGTAATACCATGGGACCAATAATTCAAAAGTCCAGGTTCATGGCTACAAATACCATCAAGGTAGATGGTGAAATTTAAATTCAACTAAATAAATAAATGCAGAATTAAAAAAATAGCCTGCAAAACCACTGTTGATTGTCGTAAACCCCATCTGGTTCACTGGTATCCTTAGGGAGGGAAATCCATTGTCCTTACTTAGTTTGGTCCACAGATGACTCATGACCCACAGCAATGTGGTTATTTCCTAAACATCCATGAAATAGTTTGGTGAGCCACAGCTGTATTAAACTGCTATGAGATCCAAAGAAGGATTGAAATCAGATGGCCCACTGTCAACCTTGGGCCGAGGGCCCAGGAAGTGACTACTGCAAACCTAGCACCAAACCCTGCAAAGTCCTCCTTACTAACATCTGGGAAAGAAAACTGAAAGCATAATATGACATCTAATGGATTAGTTGCAGATGAACACCATCACCTGCAGGATGTGTTGACTGGGAACCACATTGTGTTTCCTTACTGTTTTTGAGCCAAATTTCTGGAACTTGGTATTAATAGTACTGTGGGTGCACCTGCACCACAAGAATTTTATTAGTTGCAAGGTAGGATGGATCATCACCACCTTCACAAGGGTAATTACTTTTGCGCAATTAAAGCTGGCCTAACCAGCAAAGTCCTGGGAATCAAAAATGGGAAGTCTGGTGTCAAAGACCCACACATGCACTGAAACCTCTGCTCTGAGATCAATGCACATTATTTTTTTAATTTCTCCCAGTGTGGACAATATTAATGGAGAGCGATTTTGCTTTTACATCTTAGGAAAGTGGAAACATTAGTACTTTAAAGGAGTTACAAATAAAAGCATGAAATATATCCACTAGAAAGTGATTGAATAAGTCAGAACGAAGTGTACAGTGGAGATCAGAATTACCAAAGAATAACTGCAAATTTGATAGCTCCCAAAAACACAGTCACATGACCTCCAACAAGGAAATCAAACATTTTCCCCAAAACAGCCAATACTTTGCTGACAACACTGTTGCGATTTTTTTTTAAAATTGAAGCCTTAAGACTTCTTCAAATGACTGATAAAAGTTTGGAAAATAAACAGGGAAAGTAGAGAATGTGAATAACTGAGTGAGCGCAGATGACAAGACAAATGGTCTTCTGTGTTTTTAATTTCTAGCATTCTATGAATTTCAATACTAACCCAATAAATTGAGCCACAAAAACCTTGCAATAAAATCTACAGAATCAGTCAAGCCAGTCCACAGAAAATGATGAATTTAAAGAAACCTATTGAATAGAGTAAAACAGACTATTAAATAAATACAAAAACATTTCCGTCAACACCACTTCGGTTAGAATAAAAACTGATCCTCTTACACCAAATTGTATTCCAATTGAGACAAGAACCAAAAATGCACTCCAAGGCACTTTGCTGGAAGATTAGTGGTTAGCACTGCTGCCTCACAGCGTCAGAGACCTGGGTTCAATTTCCCCTTCGGACAACTGTCTACATGGAGTTTGCACATTCTCCTTGTGTCGGCATGGGTTTCCTTCGCGTGCTCCGGTTTCCTCCCACAGTCCAAAGATGTGCAGATCAGGTGAATGGGCCATGCTAAATTACCCGTATCGTTAGATGCATTAGTCAGGGGTGAACGTAGGGGAATGGGTCTGGTTGGTTGCTCTTCGGAGGGTCGGTGTGGACTTGTTGCGCCGAAGGGCCTGTTTCCACACTGTAGGGAATCCAATCTAATCTAATCTAATCAAAATTTAACACTGAACTACTTGATAGAATATTAACAGATGATTAACACAGCTGGGTTTCAAGAGTATAATAAAGAGGACAGGAGGGTAGAAATGCTTAAAGACGATTTCCTACAGCTGCCTAAGTTTAAAACTATAAACACAGTCATCAGTCTAGGAGCAATTGAAGCCAGAGATGTTTGAGGTGTCAAAATTGAAGAAGCACAAAGGTCGCAGTTTATTGGGCTGGAATATCAAAAATAGAGGAAGTGAGGCCACAGAATGTGAACGAGAATTTCAAAATTGAGGCATTGTGAAATCAGGAAATGTCTGTCTGTGAACAGAGCTGATGAGTGGGACTGGTTGCATAGTATACTAGAAGAACACACTCAGCAGAGCTTTTGTTGAACTCAAATTGTGGATCATGGAAGAATGCAAAAGTGACCATCAGGGTTTTGGAATAATCAAGAGTTCTGTAGAAGTAAACTAACAAAGGTAAGGACAAGGCTTTAACCAGCAAACAAGCTTAGCTGTGAGCAGTGCAGGCTGTCTTTCCAGTGGTGAAATAGGCTGTCTTAGCAGTATCATAAGTAAATAATCAAAGATTATCTTGGCATGAAGTATGAGACTTGATACAGCCAAAGATAATGGCTTGGGAGAGTGATTGTGCAAGGTAAAGTTTGAAGTCGGGGACTAAAGACAATGGCCCAGGTTTCTGGTGGCCAAAGAGTTGCTGGAGCAGCAGAGATCAGAATGTCAAACTCTTGTTCCGTTGTCTTTGCCGCCATACCCATTTCGTTCGACAAGAGTCTTCTACCTGTCTCTCAGACCCCATTCACCCACCTCCAATACTCTCCCTCCACTTGGACCCCTCCCTCAGGCCTTCTAACTGCACTTGATCTGTTCATTAAGAACTGCCAACATGACACCACTGGTCGCCTCAATTTCTCTGCTCCCCCTCCCCTTACCCAATCAACCTATCTCACCCCAAATTCCAATTTCCACTGCACTCCATGCACTCAGATCCAACCCTGACTTTGTTATTAAGCCTGCCAATAAGGATTGTACTGTTGTAGTCTGGCATACTTACCTCTATACATTGCAGATGCACAGAAATCTTCTCTTATCTCCCCCATACCATGACCCCCACCATGGAATATCAGGCGACTGTATCAACTCCAGTCATGAACCTAATTTCGACCGGTGATCGCCCTCCTCCCCCAATCGCTTCCAAGCTGATCGTATCCCAACCGTGTATAGCTTGCTTCTACCTCCTTCTGAAAATCCACAAACAGAACTGTCCAGCATTATTTCTGCCTGCTTCTGCCCCATAGAACTCATCTCATCCTAACTTGACCTGGTCTTTTCTCCACTGGTCCAGTCCGTGGCCACTTGCATCTTCAATTCCTCTGACGCTTTATGCCAGTTATGGAATTTCCAGTTTGCAGGCTTCAGCTGGTTCCTCTTCACACCCCACTTCCACACACACACAAATATCTTCCCCTGCAATCCTCAAAGATGCAACACTTGCCCATTTACATCCTACCTTCCCCCAACATACCTGGAGGACTTATGCCCGAAACAGCAACTTGCCTACTCCTCAGATGCTGCTTCACCTGCTTTCCAGCACCACACTTTTCAACTCTGATCTCCAGCATCTACAGACTTCACTTTCTCTCAAACATACCAACACCTCCCTACCTCCCACTTCCACCAGAATCAGTCTCCATCACCCCTGATGTGACCCTGTTAGACCAGAGACCCCATTCCCAGACTGAAATGAAACAGATCACCTGAAACCCTGAACTTACCCTCCAGCTAGAACCCAAACACCCCCCCCACCCCCACACCCCACCTGCAACAATTCCTTCCATCTTCTGGACAGACTGCATACTGAACACTGCTGGCCTGATTCTTCCCCACACACACATCCCTGCTCATCTGACAGCATCTGCCCCAATAACTCCTCTCATCTGTTGGATCAAATGCACCACTGAATCTGAACCAACACTTGCAAGCCTGACACCCATTCCAGCGAGCCTGAAGCATATTGGATCCAATATCTCCCAGAATCGCACCCCACCCCCTACCTGTCAGTCCTGACAATCACTTATGTACCTGGTCATTTACCCGGCACCCGAACCATACCTAACTCTTATCCTATCACAGCAGCTGTCAAGTGCCGGCTGTGCATTTAAATTACACAACAATGCAGTGACTGTTGCAAAAAAGGAGTGTTGTTTCATTAAAAATCCTTGCTGCTGAAGTCATGGATCAAGTTCACAACAGGGGGCTCTTGTCCAGGAAATTCCAGCACAGAAAACAGAGAATGGTAAATATACATTTTTAAAATATAATTTCTCTGCAACATCTGGGCCAGTCTTCACAGGAGAAAGTTAAAAATCACACAACACCAAGTTATAGTCCTACAGGTTTATTTGTTGGTATAACCTGTTGGACTATAACTTGGTGTTATGTGATTTTTAACTTTGTCCACCTCCAAGTCATTCCCACTAGCGGTCATTTTTGGTCATCCAGTACCATAGCTGTCTGACAATTTACCCTGTTTACAAAGGGTTGTGACATTTCCATGTTGTCAGCAGCAGAGTATAAAAGAAAATGCTTTTGCCTTCAAGTGCAGACGAGGTTTGACAAACAAGGTGGACTCATAACGTGTAAAAGTATAATAACGTGGATGCTGCAAATCTGAACCAAACAGAAAATGCTGGAGAAACTGACAGCATCCTTGGAGATGGAAATGTGTTGCTGGAAAAGCGCAGGTCAGGCAGCATCTAGGGAACAGGAGAATCGACGTTTCGGGCATTAGCCCTTCTTCAGGAATGAGGAAAGTTGGTCCAGCAGGCTAAGATAAAAGATAGGGAGGAGGGACTTGGGGGAGGGGCGTCGGAAATGTGATAGGTGGAAAGAGGTCAAGGTGAGGGTGATAGGTCAGACTGGGGTGGGGGCGGAGAGGTCGGGAAGAAGATTGCAGGTTAGGAAGGCGGTGCTGAATTTGATGGATTTGACTGAGACAGGCTGGGGGGAGGGGAAATGAGGAAACTGGTGAAATCCGAGTTCATCCCTTGTGGTTGGAGGGTTCCTAGCCGGAAGATGAGGCGTTCTTCCTCCAACCGTCGTTTTGTTGTGGTCTGGCGATGGAGGAGTCCAAAGACCTGCATATCCTTGGTGGAGTGGGAGGGGGAATTGAAATGTTGAGCTACAGGGTGGTTGGGTTGGTTGGTCCGGGTGTCCCAGAGGTGTTCTCTGAAACGCTCCGCAAGTAGGCGGCCCGTCTCCCCAATATAGAGGAGGCCACATCGGGTGCAAAGGATGCAATAGATGATATGTGTGGAGGTACAGGTGAATCTGTGGCGGATATGGAAGTTTCTGATATGTGTGGAGCTAAACACAGTTAATATTTCGAGTCCAGATCGATTCTTCTCCATAAGATTATTTTATGAGAGTTTTTGGGGGTAGCTTATAACGACTGTAATGTTTCAGACTCAGTGAAGGGAAGCGCCTGGGGCACATGGAGCCTCAGCCTCCAGGAAGGGCTCAGTCCAGCTGCTACACTTTTACTGACCTGAGCTCCTAACGGAATGTCTCCTGAGCTGCAGACAACGGTGACAACCGGAGGGGAGGAGCAGCATTTCCCGTAAAGTCGCGGGACGGGAACTCCGAGAAGAACAGAGCCTCAGAAACGACATCGCCCTGTCGCCTACCGCGCCATCTTGGTTGTTCGGGTCAGGCGGCCCGCCGGAGCCAGAGCGCAGACGCGCGACTCTCGCATAGCCCCACGGGAACTGAGGCCGGTTTGCGGAGCGAACTACAACTCCCAGAAGGCCTGGCTCCGGACAAACCACGTGATATCAGGAATCGCGTGTGTGAGCAGTTGCACTGAAGATCCCAAATCCATTTGCAGATAAAGACCTGTATTTGTTTACTCTGTTTGTAATAAAGATAAATGGTGTATTGAACAGTGAACCCTGCATGTATTTTAGTGCCCGGAGTCAACTAAACCATAAGCAAATTACTGTAGATGCCGGACATTTGAAACAAAAACAGGAAGTGATGGGTCTGGCAGCATCTGTGGAAAGAAGGACAAAAATAATGCATTATATTCAATATGATATAAATCAGACAAATAGTGCATTTAATCTAATTTTCATTTAATATTCTTTCCTGAAACATTCTGCCTATTAATATTAACAATCCTGTTATCTGCACAATATCTAATTTTGTCAGTACATGATTATAATGTTTCCATATTTTTAATTTGGTTCATTCATTCATGAACTTTACATATAAATTACACTAAACTTTGGCCTTTGGGCTATGAATATATTTCTTGAATAAAATACTACAATTGAAATACCACTATCAGATTACTTTTTGTTTTCAGTCTCTTCCCTCCTGAAAAGGAAGAAATACTTGCATTTTATACACATCTTCCAGGATGATTTTAAAGCGTGCAACAGTCTGTTGTAATGTAGGGAACCAAGACAGCTAATTAACTTACACTAACAATCTCACCAATAAGATCATGAGCTGATCATTTATTTTCAGATCAAGCAGAAAATGTTGGTAATACTCAGCAGGTTTGGCAGCGTCAGCGCAGAAAGAAACAGAATTAATGTTTCAGGACAAGGAACAATAATAAGGATTCTGAGTTAGGAAGTTGTGCTGAAAAGCCATCGATCTAAAAAGTTATAACTCTGCTTCTGTCTCTAGAAATGCTGGCTTACCTGCTAAGTGTTTTCAAAATTTTTCTGTTTTCATTCCAGCATCATAATTTCATGGTTTTGAATCTAATTTACGTGATGCTTAAGGATGAATATCAGCTAAGGATACTGTGCTGGGATAAATTTCAATCACAGAACAGAAAGAACCTTGGATAGTGACTGTTACAATGCAGGAAATACAACAACCAATTTGCACAATACAATAAGCAATGAGATAATGAACAGCTCATTTTCAGTTTTACTTGTCAAGCTATAATGGCTGAGAAAATGTTTTACGAGATCTTTTGTATGCACAGGTCAGATAGGTCTTCAGTTTAACATCTCAAATCAAAAGCAACACCTCTAACAGTACAGCACTGCAATGGGTATGTCAGCCCAAGTTTTGTGTTTAAATTTCTGGAATGGAATTTGATTTTATAACCTTCTGATTCAAGTAAGAGAGCTACAAACTGAATGACAGCTGACACTGAAGGCTGTGATTTTTAGAAATGACAACCTCAAACTTAATTTTCTCATCAGCCGGCAATGATTGTTGGATAGCCATATAATTCATGAAGGTCAAATCTACATTTCTGGCCACCTCCCATAACCTTTTCACCCCTTGCTGAGCAATGATCTACCTAACTCTGTCTTAAAAATATTCATGATGTGGAGGTGCCGGTGTTGGACTGGGGTGAACAAGGTGTAAAATCACACAACACCAGGTTACAGTCCAACAGGTTTATTTGAAAGTACAAGTTTTGGAGCAGCAGTCTGAAAGCTTATACTTTCAAATAATCTGTTGGACTATAGCCTGGTGTCGTTTGAGTTTTAACTTTAAAAATATTAAAGGACTCTTCTTGCAGTGGTTTCTCAGGAAGAGAGTTCCAAAGATTCATGACCCTCTGAGAGAAAAATAACTCACCTAATTTTTGGACAACCACTTATTCTTAAATAGCAAACCCCAGTTCTAGATTGTCCATAAGAGGAAAAAACCTCTCCACATTTACCCTGTCAAAACCCATTAGGATGTTACATGTTTTAGTCAAGTCACCATTACTCTTCTAAAGTCCAGCGGGTACAGGCCTATGATATCTGACTTTTCCCACTAGACCACCCACCCATTCCAGGTATCAGTCTAGTAAACTTCTGAACTTCCTCCAACATATTTACATCTTTTCTTAAATGAGGAGACCAGTATTGTTCACAATTTCCTGATATAGTCTCACTAGTCCCCTGTATAACTGAAGTATAACCTTCCTATTTTTATAACTAAAAGGTTCTGAAGAAGAGTCATACTGTTTCTTTCCACAGATTACTGCCAAACCTGCTGAGTTTTTCCTGCATTTTTGTGTTTGCTTCCTACTTTCGTGTTCAATTTCCTTTGCAATAATTGAGAGCATTTTGTTAGCTTTCCTAATTGCTTGCTATACCTGCATATTAACCCTTTGCAATTCATGCATAAGGATACCCAGATCCCTTTGCATCTAATGTTCTGTAAAGTCTCACCATTTAGATAGACAAATCAGAGTACAGGAGAGAGATAGAGAGCTAAGTAGCATGGTGTAACGACAACAATCTTTCCTTCAATGTCAGCAAAACAAAGGAGTTGGTCATCAACTTCAGAAAATGGAGTGGCCCTGAATGTATCAATGGTGCTGAGGTGGAGATGGTCAAGGAGCTTCATTTTCCAAGGAGTATATATTATCAACAATTTGTCCTGTTCCATCCATGTCAATGTTACAGTCAGGAAAACCACCAACAACTCTACATCGACCATGACTTCACCTCACCTCCCATCACCAAACTATCATCTCCTAGACTATCCACAACCTTATCACCTCAGGGGATCTCCCATCCACAGCATCCAACTTCATAGACCCGGACCCCTGCACTGCCTGATTCTAACTCTTATCCAAAATTCGCAAGTGTTTAGATTAGAGTGGTGCTAGAAAAGCACAACAGTTCAGGCAGCATCCGAGGAGCAGGAAAATCAACATTTCGGGCAAAAGCCCTTCATCAGGGCTGATGAAGGGTTTTTGCCCGAAATGTCGATTTTCCTGCTCCTCGGATGCTGCCTGACCTGTTGTGCTTTTCCAGCACCACTCTAATCTAAACTCTAGTTTCCAAAATCTGCAGTCCTCACTTTCACCCAAAATTCACAAACCTGACTGCTGTGGTCGACCCATCGTCTCCACTTGCTCCTGTCCCACAGACTTTATCTCCTCATATCTTGACACAATCCTGTCTCCCTTAGTCCAGGAACTTCCCAGGTACATTCGGGACACCACCCACAACTTCCAGCTCTTCCATGACTTTTGTTTCCCTGGCCCCCAATGCCTCATCTTCATCATGGACATCCAGTCCCTATACATATCCATCTGCCATGGTGAAGGCCTCCAAGCCTTCTGTTTCTTCTTCTCCTGCCAACCCAAATAGTCCCCTTCCACCGACACACTCATTTGATTGGCGGAACTGGTCCTCTTCTCCTTCGAATCCTCCCTCTCCCTTCAGACCAAAGGCGTAGCCATGGGCACCTGAATGGGCCCCAGCTGTGCCTAAGTTTTTATCAGATATATGGAACAGTCTATCTTACGCAGTTACACCGGCACCAACACCACCTTTTCCTCCATTACATTGATAACTGTTTTGGTGGCATCTTGTGCTTCCACGAGGAGGTTGAACAGCTCATCAACTTCACAAGCACCTCCCACCCTGACCTTAAGTTCACCTGGACCACCTTGGACACTTCCCTTCACTTCCTGGACCTCTCTGTCTCCATCTCCCTTACTCCCAATTCCTCTGCCTCTGCTGTATCTGCTCCAAGGAGGAACGATTCCACTCAAGGACATCCCAGATGGCCTTCTATTTCAAGGGCCACAATTTCCCCTCCCACATGATCAACAATGCCCTCCAGCACATATCCTCCACTTCCCGCACCTCTGCCCTTGAATTCCCAACCCTCCAATGGCAATAGGGATAGAAGCCCTCGGTCCTCACCTTCCACCCCACTAATCTCCGAATACAGCGCATTATCCACCGCCATCTCCACCACCTATAATCAGACCCCAACACCAGAGATATACTTCCCTCCCTATCCCTATCAGCATTCTGCAGAAACCATTCCCTCCACAACTTCCTCATTAGGTTCTCACCCCCCCCCCCCCACCAACCAACCCTCCACCCTGGCGCCTTCCCTTGCTACCGCAAGAGGTGTAAACCTGTGCCCACACCAGCCCCCTCACCTTCATCCAAGTCCACAAAAGATCCTTCCACATCCAGCAGAGATTTTCCTGCACATTCAAACACCTCATCTGCTGTGTCCGTTGCTATCGAATGCGGTCTCCTCGACACTGGGGAGACAGGATGCCAACTTGCAGAATGTTTCAGGGAACATCTCTGGGACACACGCACCCACCATCCTATGGCCGACCACTTCAACTCTGCCTTCCATCCACCATGGACATGCAAATTCTGGGCCTCATCCACCACCAAATCCAAGCTACCTGACGACTGGAGGAAGAATGCATTATCTTCCAGCTTGGGACCCTCCAACCACATGGCATCAACATTGATTTCACCAACATTCTTATCTCCCTGCCACCCACTCATCCCAGACCCAGACCTCCAATTGGGCACTGTCCTATTGAACTGTCCTACCTGTCCCTCTTCCTTCCCACCGATCTGCTCCACCCCCCCCTGCCCTATCACCATTACCCTCCACCTGCATCTGCCTATCACCTTCCCAGCTACTTTCCCCACACCCCCACCCTCCTATTTATCTCTCAGCCCCTTCACCCCACTCATCTCCCCCCCCCAACACACATACACCTGATGAAGGGTTTATGCCTGAAATATTGACTCTCCTGCTCCTCAGATGCTGCCTTACCTGCTGTGCCTTTCCAGTGTCACACTTTTTGACTCTGATCTTCAGCATCTGCAGTCTTCACTTTCTCCCCCTTCTACATCCTCAGAAGGCTAAGGAAATTTGGCAAGTTCACAATGACTTTTACCAATTATTATAGATGCACCATGGAAAGTATCCTATCCAGATGGATCACAGTGTGGTACAGCAAATGCTCTTCCTAGGACTGTAAGAAACTACAGAGAGTTGTGAAGCCCAAAACCTTATGCAAGCCATCCTTCTACCCATTGACTCCATCTACACTTCTCGCTGCCTCAGAAAGGCAGCCAACATAATCAAAGACTCCTCCCATCCCAGTTATAATCTCTTCCAACCTCTTCCGTCAGGCAGAAGGTACAAAAGCTTAAACACATGTATTAACAGATTCAAGAACAACTTCTTCCTCATTGTTATCTGAATGGACTTTACTAATTTTAAATGTAATGTTGATCTTGTTCTTTGTGCACCTTTCTGCAGCCATAACAAACATTCTTCACTCTGTTCTATTATACTGTTCTAATGCACTCTGTATGGTATGACCTGCCAGTGCTGCGTACAAAACAAATTGTCTCACCTTACCTAGGAACATATGATAATAATAAATCAAATCAAATCAAATCCAAATCAAATCAACAGATTCAAGAACAGTGTTTTCCCTGCTGTTATCAGACTTATATATGTACCTATCATATATTAGAGTTGATCTTTCTCTGCACCATCCCTTGGCTGTAACATTATCTCTGCGTTCTGTCCTATTACCCCACTGTACTTATATACGGTATGATTTGCCTGGATAGTACACAAAACTATACTCTTCACTGTATCTTGATGCTTTGTGACAATAATAAATCAAATCAAAGATAATTTGCCTTTTTTTATTCTTTCTGCCGAAATGGGCAACTTCACATTTTCCACATGATGTTCCATTTACCACATCTTTACCCTCTCACTTAAACTGTCAGTATCCTTTTGTAATGTCCTAGTATCTTTTCACAGCTTTTCTACCTATGTTTGTATCATCAACAAATTTGGCAACCGTACTTTTCATACCTTCATTTAAGTCACTTGTAAACAATTGAGTAGCTAACACCGATCCCTGTGGCACACTACTCATCAGATCTTGATGCATTTATACCAACTCTCTGATTCTTGTTAGACAGCCAGTGTTCTATCCTTGCCAATATACTAGCCCGTACATCGTAAGTTTTTAATTTCTGTAAAAACCTTTGATGTGACACCTCATCAATTAGCTTGTGGAAATGTAAGTACAGTACATCCACTATTTCTCTTTTATCCATAGCATGTGTTAGCTCCTCAAATTTCTCTAATATATTGCTTAAGCATCATTTATTTTTCATAAAACCTTGTTGAAACCACCTGATTTCCTTGAATTTATCTATATAAATTATAAATCTGTTAATAATACTTTCTAACATTTTCTCTAATGATAGATACTTAGCTAACTGACCTGTATTGTCCTGCTTTCTGTATCTTCTTTTTCCAAAAGTATTGCCACAATCTGTTTTAATTTGCAATCAAAGAATTATGCAGACTTAGAAGTTTCTAGCCTCCTTGTTCACCTGTTCAAAACTTACCGAATCATTAAATTCTTGGTTCTGAAGACTATGCCTCTTTAGAGCTGCCAGAAATAAGTTTTAGCTTTATTATACAAACATTCATCCTGTTAAATAGAAAGTGCTGGAGAAACTCAGCAGGTCTTGCAGGCTCTGTGGAGAGAAAGCAGAGTTAACATTTCGAGTCCAGTGGTTCTTTTACTATCAGTTCAAGAAGAGTCACTGGATTCAAAATATTAACTGTGTTTTCTCACCCCAGATACTGCCAGACCTGCTGAGTTTCTTCAGCAATTTCTGTTTTTGATTCAGCTTCTTTAGACAGATGTATAATTCTCAAGAAAATGTTATGCACTGTCTTTAGCCTGTTTGACCTTAGATGGAGGTGGAAAGATCTCTGCTGACTGGAGTCCTTTGTAGCCCAAAGAAAGATGGTTATTGAAGATCAATATTCGCAGTCTCAGGAAATTTTTGCAGGGGTTCCTCAGGCTAGTGTTCTAGGCCCAACCATCTTCAGTTACTTCATCAATGACCTTCCTCAGTTGTAAAGTCACAAGTGGGAAAGTTCACTAATGATTACACAGTGCTCAACACATTCATGATTCCTCGGGTATTGAAACAGCCATGTTCCTATGTTTGGGGCGATACGGTGGCTCAGTGGTTAGCAATATTGCCTAACAGCACTAGTGACCTGGGTTCAATTCCACCCCTGGGCAACAGCCTGTGTGGAGTTTGCACATTCTCCCCATGTCTGTGTGAGTCCCCGCAGGGTTCTTCAATTTCCTCCCATAGTCCAAAGATGTGCAAGTTAGGTGGATTGGCCATACTAAATTGCCCATCGTGTCTAGGGATTTGCAGAGAATTTGCACTATACATATGAGTGGCAACGACATCTCAAATAAGCGGTAATCTAACCATTCAATGGTATTGTTATTGCTGAATCCCCGACTATCAAAATCCTTGGTGTTACTATTGGCCAGAAACTGAATGGGCGAGCCAAATAAATATTGTGGCTACAAGAGCATGTCAAATGCTGGGAATTCTGCAGCAATAACTTGCCTCCTGTTTCCCAAATGCCTATCTACCTTCTACAATGCACGAAGCAGCAAAGCAATGGAAACTCTCTACTTGTCTGGTTAAATGCAACTCTAGCAACACTCAGGAAGCTTGACATCATCCAAGGCAAAGCAACCAATTTGATTAGCGCCACATCCACAAACTTCAACACTTACTCCCTTCACCACCTCCACTCAGCCAAGTGACGGTAATGTGTACCATCTACAATTCACCTTAGCACCAAGGTTCCTTCAACAGGATATTCCAAAACCATGAGTTCTACTGCCTGGAAAAGTAAGGGTAGAAGCTGTGTAATGCACCACTTTCTGCAAGTTTCCCTCCAAGTCCCACACCATCTTAACTTGAAATTTTGTCTCTATTTTCCTTTAATACTGCTGAGTCAACACCCTGGAACTCATGAGGTAAAAACAATGACTGCAGATGCTGGAAACCAGATTCTGGATCAGTGTGCTGGATGCTGCCTGAATTGCTGTGCTCTTCCAGCACCACTGATCCAGACCCTGGAACTCATGTCATTATGACACTGCGTAAAGGGTGTCCCTTTATCTCCATAGCACAAATCGAATTAGCTGCAACCTGCTGTCTATTACTCTAGGGAGATCAGGGGGAGACAAAAATTGATTGTCAATACAACAATGTTGGCTGATGTTGGTTGAAAACACCTCCAATATTACAACAGTGATTTCACTTCCAATACACATTGGGGCATCTTGATCTTATGACTGGTTCCATATTAATGCAAGACTTTACATCCTTATTTATAACTCTTCAAACAATACCTGTGTTTGTCATCACTCTAATCTTTGCGACATCCATGCTGTCTTTCAAACACAGAATCAGATGGAAGCAGTCTGCATTTGGCTCAATCTTTCTGTGCTGGTGTCACCTCTCAATCCATCACTTTCAGTTGAGCCTTTTAATATATCTTCCTATTTCCCTTTTTCTCTAGTATTCATCTAGTCTCCTTCTGAAAGTGTTTAGCTATAAGTAATGGATAATAGATGCGCTAGAACCTATCCTGAATACATCAGTCCAACCAAAGATTTAGATTTAGATTAACTACAACGTGGATACAGGCCCTTTGGCCCAACAAGTCCACACAGACCCTCCAAAGAGCAACCCACCCAGACCCATTCCCCTACTCATGCACCTATCACTATGGGCAATTCAGCAATTCATCTGACCTGCACATCTTTGGATTGTGGGAGGAAACCAGAGCACCCAGAGGAAACCCACGCAAACACGGGGAGAATGTGCAAACTCCACGCAGACAGTTGGCCGAGGGGGAAATTGAACCCGGGTCCCTGGCGCTGCAAGGCAGCAGTGCTAACCACTGAGCCACCGTGCCGCCCACCACTGAGCCACCATGCCACTGAGCCATTGAAATACATAACCAGAGCACAGTAAGAAACCCTTTGGCCCAGGGACTTTTTTATTCCTTCCAAGGGATGAGGGCATCACTGTCTAGGACAGTTGAACTTCAACCATATTCCTGTGGGTCAGGAGTCACATGTAGGCAGACCGGGTTAGGATGGCAGTTTCCTTTCCTAAAGGACATGAGTGAACCAGACAAGATTTTCCTGACCATTGACAATGGTCATCATCAGATTCTTAATTCCAGATCTTTATCAAAGATGGCAGGATTCGAACCCCAGTCCCCGGAACATTATCTGGGATCTTGGATTAACACACCAGCTATCACCTCCCCTGAAGCTTTGCTAGAGCAAATCCCACCTTACTGTGCTTTCTTTCTCCGTGGCACTGCTCCCCACCTCCCCACCCCACATCATTTTTCACTGCTTCAAATATTTATGTACTTTTCCTTTAAACATTGTTATGGACTGTTCCTCTCAATACTCCCTGTGGCAAAAACATTTCAAGCATCAATAACTTCAGAAGAAATACTTCCTCATGTTTCTTCCCACTCTTTTGATAAGATAGCTGTTCAGGAAAATTGTGAATAAAACAATCGACATGAGAAACTCCATCCTTGTATGAAGACAGTCAGGATTATAGAAGTTTAGAGTGGTGCTGGAAAGGCACAGGATGACAAAGTTAAAAATCACAAAACACCAGGCTATAGTCCAACAGGTTTAATTGGAAGCGCTAGCTTTCGGAAGACCGCTCCTTCATCAGGTAGTTGTGGAGGACAAAATTGTAAGACAGAATTTATAGCAAAAGTTTACAGTGTGTGTAACTGTAATTATACATTGAAAAATACCTTGATTGTTTGTTGAGTCTTTCATCTGTTAGAATGACCATGATAGTTTCACTTCTTTCATATGTAAATCACAAAACTTTTTTTAAAAAAGTTACATTCTCAGGTTAACTGTAACGATTGGTGTCAGCCAGATAACATGTTGAAGGTGTTAGCCTACTGTGTTCCCTATCTGTGCCACAATGTTCAGACTGATTCTAATCTAAAAAGTGAGTTAACATTCTTACATGAATTCATGCAGTTTTTGAGTATAGTACAATGTAACTCTGCAAGTACAAATTCACCCCACACAAACGTATATGTATATGTGTGCATGTGTGTGTGTGTGTCTGTCTGTCTGTCTGGGATGGGGGGTTGTGAGTGAGAGAGAGAGTGTATATGTGTGTGTGTATGTGAGTGTAGAGTGTTTAAGTCTGTGAGAGGTGCATGTGTGAGTGTGGGAGTGTGTGTGTGTCTGGGGTAGGGAGTTGTGAGTGTCTGTGAGAGAGAATATATATATGTGTGTGTGAGTGTAAAGTGGTCTAAGTCTATGAGAGGATGCATGTGTGAGTGTGGGAGTGTGTGTGTCTGTGTATACGTATATCTGTGTGTATGTGTGTGTGGGGATGAAGAGCGGCTGAGGACTCTGGTCTGTACTTGACAGAGTTTTGAAGATTGAAGGGGCATCTGATTGAAATTTACAGAATACTCAGCGACCTGGATAGAGTGGATGTGGAGAAGATGTTTTTGCTGGTAGGAGAGGCTAGGACATGAGGGCACAGTCTCAGAGTGAAGGGGCAACCCTTTAGAAATGAGATGAGGACGAATTTCTTCAGCCAGAGGGTGATTAACCTGCAGAACTCATTGCGACAGAGGGCTGTGCAGGTCAAGTCATTAAAAGTATTTAAGACAGAGATAGATACGTTCCTGAATGGTAAGGGGATCAAGGGTTATGGAGAGAAGGCAGGAGAATGGGAGTTGAGGAACATATTAGTCATGATCAAATGGTGAAGCAGGCTTGAAGGGCCAAATACTTCTATGTCTTATGGTCTTATTAATAAGTTGATTGTCTGGGACATTACACGCCCATTACTATAGTAAGGTTGGCGTAAGCAGATGCATGAGAGTGGGCGGGCCAATTTTTAAACACTACTTTCAGGAAGGTTGGAAGGAATGAGGGGTGGAGTTGGATGGTGGTGTTGCAACATTATTCAGGAAAGGTCTGTGTGGACTGGTGCAAAGTCACCACTCCAAGACGTTTCCCCATCTTTGTTTGTCCCTACCTGACCTCCAAATATGTATCCACTCACTTCCTCACTCCTTTTCTAGGTTGCTGATCACTCCTCTCCCTACAGACAAAGGATTTAGACCAGGATCTACCAGAATTCTGTGTGTGGACCAACCTGTAATCCCAACAGCTCACCTCAACAGCTCTACTGCTGTTGGGAGTGTGGTGCTGGAAAAGCACAGCAGGTCAGGCAGCATCTGAGGAGCAAAGAAATCGACGTTTCTGGCAAATGCCCTTCTACAGGAATGAAGCCTCATTCCTCATGAAGGGCTTTTGCCCGAAACATCGATTTTCCTGCTCCTCAGATACTGCTTTGCCTGCTGTGCTTTTCCAGCACCACACTCTCGACTCTAATCTCCAGCATCTGCAGTACTCACTTTTGCCTACTGCTGCTGGGTCTGCAGGTGGTCACTGACAGGCGGATGTCCAACCCACAACTGCCATAAAATCCAACTTTAACCTGAAATTGTTAAATATTTGGTCTTGTCATTAACGTAGTGAGCACCAGGTGGCAGTATTGTTTGCAGATGGGACATCTCACTGGCGAATGCACACGAGATGAGGAACACATTGGTCCCCAGCACCCTTTGAGTGTAAAATGTTTCCTAATTTCATTGCTGAAAGATTTGACTCTAATTTTTAGACAATGCCTTTGTGTCACCTAATTTAAATCACTCTTGGATTATGATGACATTCTCGAACATACATTTTTGCCTGTTTTCTCCTTTCCAGCTCCATTGAGCTTTTCCAATGTTGTTTATTCCACAGTTGCCCTGATAATCTGCTGCCTTTTTCATGACATTGAAGAACTGGTTTTATGATGCTGCCAGTAGGAGGTGCAGTTGTTGTACAGTGAAAAATCTATTTATTGTGATCTAAAGTGTTCTGAATCTAACCATAACATCCCAATGTTTCCTGACAGCGTGTCGTTAATATATATCTTGGCTTGTCTTCTTTCTATATACAAATAGTCTACTGCCGAGGGCTGATAACACTTAATGTTAGGCTTCAATTATTATCTAGAGCTGCATATACAACAACCTTATGCCTGTGACATCAGTGATTAAAGTTAATAAATACCCAAAATCAGAAAATTGGCTCTTATTGATGGTTTGATCTAAAATACTCCGATTTTTACTAAAGTAGTCTTCCTATTCTAATAAATCCACCAACCCTTTGCTGCAAATGGAAAAATGTTTAAGTGAAGTTGGTTATGAGCACAGGTAATAGTTGGTCCAGGCTGCACATCTATAATTCATTCCCAAAGTTATGCCTATTCCTCACTAACATTTTTGTTTGAAATTATTATTAAATGAATAGAAAATCTGATGACAACTTGTGAACTAGAAAGACAGAGTGGGAGTCTCAGGGTTTGAGTACAGTACTAGCAGATGGACTACAGCACTATTACGGCACCACTGGTGGGACAGGTTATTTCAGACTGAAAAGTTTACATAGAAAATTTACATTCTAAAATTAGAATGTGAAAGACAGCAGTTTATGAATCCAAAAATGTTAACATATATTACAGACTCATTATGATACGTAGTTAGTGAACAAATGATTCAACTTCAAACATACCTGTATAAAATTTAGGAAAACATTTTCATTTCTCAGCATATGAATCATTAAAAATTGAAACAGCAACATAATAGCAGCTGTCTGAGGTTCTTGTTCACTCAGTAAGACTAAAAACCTTTTGTACTCTTTTGTTTAATTCTGGCCTTTCTGTGGGCAAGTTCAAAGTGTTCCAACACACCAAGGGGCTTGAGAGAAAAGTTCTGATTGTTCAAAATGTAAATGGACACCATTGTAAGATACTTTAAATAGCTCAGTAATACACAAATCCACCTGTCTCAGTAACTGGAGAAAGCAACATGGATCAGAATCTCCCCTTCTGTTCACTGTGCTAGTCAGACAGGAGACATGGGATCATACAGAACAGAAGCCGACCATTTGGTCCACTGTGCCCACTGTCCTGGCTCTTTAAAATTCATTAAATCCACTCCATTGCCTGTTCAATTTTCTTGCCTTCAAGTTTTAATCAAATCCCTTCCACCACCCTTTCAGACAATGTGTTCCAGATCGTCATAACTCTCTGGGTATAACATAATTCTCCACACCTCACTCTAACCTCCAACTAGACTAATACCTGAAACAGGCAGGCTGTCTTACGAGGATGGGCTAGGTTTGGATTTGCTGGAGCTTAGAAGAATTTTAAGAGGTCGCTTGTTTGAAACAAATGATCCTGAGGGGTCTTGTTAGAGTGAATATAGGGAAAATGTTTCCTCTTGTGAAAGAATCCAAGAACTAGGGATGATTGTTTAAAAATAAAGGGTCAGTTATTTGAGACAGAGATGAGGAGAATATTGGGTTTGTGCCTTTGGAACTTTAGAGTCATAGAGTCATAGAGATGTACGGCATGGAAACAGACCCTTCAGTCCAACCTGTCCATGCCGACCAGATATCCCAACCCAATCAAGTCCCACTTGCCAGCACCCGGCCCACATTCCTCGAAACCTTTCCTATTCATAAACCCATCCAAATGGCTCTTAAATGTTGCAATTGTACCAGCCTCCACCACTTCCTCTGGCAGCTCATTCCATACACGTACTACCCTCTGCGAGAAAAAGCTACCCCTTAGGTCTCTTTTATATCTTTCCCCTCTCACCCTAAACCTATGTCCTCTAGTTCTGGACTCCCCGACCCCAGGGAAAAGACTTTGCCTATTTACCCTATCCATGCCCCTCACAATTTTGTAAACCTCTATAAGGTCACCCCTCAGTCTCAGACTCTGCAGGGAAAAAAGCCCCAGCCTGTTCAGCCTCTCCCTATAGCTCAAATCCTCCAACCCTGGCAACATCCTTGTAAATCTTTTCTGAACCCTTTCAAGTTTCACAACATCTTTCTGATAGGAAGGAGACCAGAATTGCATGCAATATTCCAACAGTGGCCTAAGCAATGCCCTGAACAGCCGCAACATGACCTCCCAACTCCTGTACTCAATACTCTGACCGATAATCATAATCATAATCATTCATAATAGTGAATGATTATGATGTAGTAGGCATCACAGAGACTTGGTTACAGGGGGGTCAGGACTGGCAGTTAAACCTCCATGGTTTTTCAACTTATCGAAAAGACAGAGAGGTGGGCAGAGGGGGTGGGGTTGCCTTGTTAGTTAAGAACAAAATTAAATCTATGGTATTGAATGACATAGCGTCGGATGATGTGGAGTCTGTGTGGGTGGAATTGAGGAACCACAAAGGCAAAAAAAACATAATTGGAGTTGTGTATAGACCTCCTAACAGTGGTCAGGACCAGGGACGCAACATGTACCGGGAAATAGAGAAGGCATGTCAGAAAGGCAAGGTTACATTGATCATGGGAGACTTCAATATGCAAGTGGACTGGGTAAATAATGTTGTTAGTGGATCTAAAGAAAGGGAATTCATGGAATGCTTACAGGATGGCTTTTTGGAACAGCTTGTCATGGAGCCCACAAGAGAGCAGGCTATTCTGGACCTAGTGCTTTGCAATGAACCAGACTCTATAAAAGATCTTAAAGTAAGGGAACCCTTAGGAAGTAGCGACCATAATATGATAGAGTTCAGTCTGGAGTTTGAAAGGGAGAAGGCAAAATCGGATGTAATGGTGTTACAGTTGAATAAAGGTAATTATGAGGGCATGAGAGAGGAACTGACTAAAATAGACTGGAAGCAGAGGCTAACCGGGAAGACAGTAGAGCAAAAATGGCAGGAGTTTGTAGGTTTAATTGAGGACACTGTACAGAGGTTCATTCCCAAGAAAAGAAAGATTAACCGGGGAGGGATTAGACAACCTTGGCTGACAAAGGAAGTCAGGAAATGTATTAAAGAGAAAGAGAGATCCTATAAAGTGGCTAAGAACAGTGGGAAATCAGAAGATTGGGAAGGATACAAAAGCAAACAGAGGATAACAAAGAGTGTAATAAGAAAGGAGAGGATCAAATATGAAGGTAGGCTAGCCAGTAATATTAGAAATAACAGTAAAAGTTTCTTTCAGTACATAAGAAACAAACGACAGGCAAAAGTAGACATTGGGCCACTTCAAACTGATGCAGGAAGCCTAGTGATGGGAGATAAGGAAATAGCAGGAGAACTTAACAAGTACTTTGCGTCAGTCTTCACAGTGGAAGACATGAGTAATATCCCAAAAATTAAAGGGTGTCACGGGGCTGAGTTGAGTATGGTTGCCATTACGAAAGAGATAGTGCTAGAAAAGTTAAAAAGTCTTAAAATTGATAAATCTCCTGGCCCCGATGGGATACACCCTAGAGTTCTGAGAGAGGTGGCTGAGGAAATAGCAGAGGCATTGGTTGAGATCTTTCAAGAGTCACTGGAGTCAGGAAAGGTCCCGGATGATTGGAAGATGGCTGTTGTAACCCCCTTGTTCAAGAAAGGATCAAGGCAAAAGATGGAAAATTATAGGCCAATCAGCTTAACCTCGGTTGTTGGTAAAATTCTAGAATCCATTATTAAGGATGAGGTTTCTAAATTCTTGGAAGAGCAGAGTCTGATTAGAACAAGTCAACATGGATTTAGTAAAGGGAGGTCATGCCTGACAAACCTGTTGGAATTTTTTGAAGAGGTAACAAGTAGGTTAGACCAGGGAAACCCAGTGGATGTGGTCTATCTAGACTTTCAAAAGGCCTTTGATAAGGTGCCACACGGGAGGCTGCTGAGCAAGGTGAGGGCCCATGGTGTTCGAGGTGAGCTGCTGGGATGGATTGAGGATTGGCTGTCTAACAGAAGGCAGAGAGTTGGGATAAAAGGTTCTTTTTCAGAATGGCAGCCGGTGACGAGCGGTGTCCCGCAGGGTTCGGTGCTGGGGCCACAGCTGTTCGCATTATATATTAATGATTTGGACGAGGGAACCGGGAGCATTCTAGCGAAGTTTGCCGATGATACGAAGTTAGGTGGACAGGTAGGTAGTACTGAGGAAGTGGGGAGGCTACAGAAGGATCTAGACAGGTTGGGAGAGTGGTCCAGGAAATGGCTGATGGAATTTAACGGGAGCAAGTGCGAGGTCTTGCACTTTGGCAAAAAGAATAAAAGCATAGACTACTTTCTAAATGGTGAGAAAATTAATAAAGCCAAAGCACAAAGGGATCTGGGAGTGCTCGTCGAGGATTCTCTAAAGGTAAACATGCAGGTTGAGTCCGTGATTAAGAAAGCGAATGCAATGTTGTCTCTTATCTCAAGAGGGTTGGAATATAAAAGCAGAGATGTACTACTAAGACTTTATAAAGCTCTGGTTAGGCCCCATTTGGAGTACTGTGTCCAGTTTTGGTACCCACACCTCAGGAAGGACATACTGGCACTGGAATGTGTCCAGCGGAGATTCACACGGATGATCCCTGGAATGACAGGTCTAACATATGAGGAACGGCTGAGGATACTGGGATTGTATTCGTTGGAGTTGAGAAGATTAAGGGGAGACTTAATAGAGACGTACAAAATAATACATGGCTTGGAAAAGGTGGATGCTAGGAAATTGTTTCAGTTAAACGAGGAGACTAGGACCCGTGGACACAGCCTTAGAATTAGAGGGGGTCATTTCAGAACAGAAATGCGGAGACATTTCTTCAGCCAGAGAGTGGTGGGCCTGTGGAATTCATTGCCACGGAGTGCAGTGGAAGCCGGGACGCTAAATGTCTTCAAGGCCGAGATTGATAGATTCTTGTTGTCTAGAGGAATTAAGGGCTACGGGGAGAACGCTGGTAAGTGGAGCTGAAATGCGCATCAGCCATGATTGAATGGCGGAGTGGACTCGATGGGCCGAATGGCCTTACTTCCACTCCTATGTCTTATGGTCTTATGGTCTTATAAAGGAAAGCATACCAAATGCATTCTTCACTATCCTATCTACCTGCGACTCCACTTTCAAGGAGCTATGAACCTGCACTCCAAGGTCTCTTTGTTCAGCAACACTCCCTAGGACCTTACCATTAAGTGTATAAGTCCTGCGAAGATTTGCTTTCCCAAAATGCAGCACCTCGCATTTATCTGAATTAAACTCCATCTGCCACTTCTCAGGCCATTGGCCCATCTGGTCCAGATCCTGTTGAAACCTGAGGTAACCTTCTTCGCTGTCCACTATACCTCCAATTTTGATGTCATCTGCAAACTTACTAACTGTACCTCTTATGCTCGCATCCAAATCATTTATGTAAATGACAAAATGTAGAGGACCCAGCACCTTTCTTCCTCAAAAGGCAGTAAATGCTGAGTTCTTGGATATTGTTAAGGTGGAGGTGGATAGGTTTTTGATAGATTTTCGCCAGGTCAGGTCCCTCGATGTTCCTTCCTATTCTCCACTGAAGCATGGAATCATTTACATTGACACAGCAAGGCAGAGGGTGACTGTTTGAAAGAAAAAAACAAAAAGTGAAGGTGAAACCAACACAGAGAATGCTGGAGAAACTCAGCAAATCTAGCCCCATCTGTGGAGAGAGAAAAAGTAAATGTTTCAAGTCCAATAGGACTCTTTTTCAGAATCATGCTAGACTTGAAATGGAACTCTTTTTCTCCTCCATAAATTCTACCTGGCCTGCTGATATTCTCCAGCAGTCTCTGTGCTTTTTTCAGATTTCTAGCATCTGCATATTTCGCTTTTATTCAGATGGCAGTGAAACTCAGAAGGACTGGCAGCACCTGTGGAGAGAGAGACACAGAGGAAATGTTTCGAATCCCATGCGACACTTCTTCAGACACTGGCTGACCTGCTGGGTTCCTCCAGTACTTTTTAGTTTTATTTCAGATATCCAGCATCCACAGTATTTTGCTTTTATGTGAGGAGGGGCTGTTTGTTTCATGCTGCAGCTCAGAAGCTGGCATTTTTCACTGGCTCTATGACTTGTCCTACTAACAAATCACCCTACATTTCTTTGGCTGCTTAGTGGGAAAATTCATATATAGGTGCAGAACGCCATGCAAGTACCTATCAATAAGATAGAAGTGTAATATGAAAAAGTCTTTTGATGAGGAATTATGAGATTAGATTCCCTACAGTGTGGATACAGGCCATTCGGCCCAACAAGTCCACACCAACCCTTTGAAGAGTATCCCACCCAGACCCATTTCTCTCTGACTAATGCACCTAACACTATGGGCAGTTTAACTTGGACAATTCACCTGACCTGCACATCTTTGGACTGTGGAAGGAAACCCACACAGACACTGGGAGAATGTGCAAACTCCACACAGACAGTCGCCCAAGGCTGGAATCAAACCCAGGTCTCTGGTGCTGTGAGGCAGCAGTGCTAACCACTGAGCCACCGTACCACCGTGCCACCCCTATTATGTAGTGCTGTAGCTGGTTTATTGTATATAAACTTCAGAAATGATTAATTCAAACTGAGAAACTCTGCCAATTGTGTACCTAAAGTACAGGCAGATCACTCATATCATGGAATCTGATTTCTATTTATTTTAAATTGAATTATTGAACTGAAGCAATTGTAGGATGGCTATGACGTACGCGCTGTTCCAAGCAAACAACATAGACAGAAAATTAACAAAATATTCTCAAAAAGTCCAGGCTGCACAAAGCTCAGAAGCAGAACCCTTGCAATCTGCAGCCTGTCAGCCAGGCTGTAATTAAGCAGAATATACCGAAGTTGTGACAAGACCCTGGAGATTCAGGGCTATGCTGGTAATTTTATAACTCGTAGCACAGACCACCTGCATATTCACTGAGTGAAAACATTTCCAGTTACAGTAAATGCCTTCTCACTCAGAGTCCTTTACTGAGCTACATGTGCAAAGGCTATAGGTCCCAGGAGAAACTTCATCAGAAGAAGATTGTTCAAGCATTTCATTCATTTACTTCAATTGATTTATGCAAAGCATGTAAAAAATGCAGCATTTCTAAAGGGCACAGTCCTTAAGCAGGGCAGCACGAGAATATGGAGGGATTGAAATGATTCAATTAATGGTTTTAAGTAATTTTCAAATTCAAAAACAAGGTCAACAACCTTGATCAACACAGCATTTTTAACACAGTTAAGATTTTTTAGAAAGCTGTGGATGCTGGGAATTTGAAAAGAAACAGAAAATGCTGGAAACACTCAGCAGGTCTGGCAGTAACTGAGGGGAAGAAATAGAGTTAACATTTCAAGTCCCAGATGACTCTTTTTCAGAACTAAAATGGGCTGGAAAAGGATGGTTTCCATGCTGTTGACAGTGTGTGGAGGAGTGTGGAGGATGGGCATAAACCGCAGGACATAGAACATAGAACATGGTACATTACAGCACAGTACAGACCCTTCGGCCCTTGATGTTGCACCAACTTGTGAAACCAATCTGAAGCCCATCTAACCTACTCTATTCCATGATCATCCATATGTTTTTCCAATGATCATTTAAATACCCTTAAAGTTGGCGATTCTAATGTTGTTGCAGGCAGGATATTCCACGCCCCTACTACTCTCTAAGTAAAGAGCCTACCTTGACATCTGTCTTATGTCTATCACCCCTCAATTTAAAATTATGTCCCCTTGTGCTAGCCATCACCATCTGAGGAAAAAGACTCTTCCACCCTATCTAATCCTCTGATCATCTTGTATCTTTATATTAAGTCACCTCTTAACCTTCTTCTCTCTAACGAAAACGGCCTAGAGTTTCTCAGCCTTTTCTCATAAGACTTTCTCTCCATACCAGGCAACATCCTAGTAAATGTCCTCTGAACCCTTTCCAAAGCTTCCACATCCTTCCTATAATGCGGTGACCAAAACTGTACGCAGTGCTCCAAATACGGCCACACCAGAGTTTTGTACAGCTGCAACATTACATAATGACTCCAAAACTCAATCCCTCTACCAAATAAAGCCCACACCCTGTACGCCTTCTTAATAACCTACCAAACTGGGTGGCAACTTTCAGGGATTTATGCACGTGGACACCGAGACCTCTCTGCTCATCCACATTACCAAGAATCTTACCATTAGCCCAGTACTCTGTATTCCTGTTACTCCTTCCAAAGTGAATCACCTCACACTTTTCCACATTAAACTCCATTTGCCACCTCTCAGCCCAGCTCTGCAGCTTATCTGTAACCTACAACATCCTTTCGCACTATCCACAACTCCACCGACCTTAGTGTCATCCGCAAATTTACTAACCCAGCCTTCTATGCTCTCATTCAGGTCATTTATAAAAATGACAAACAGCAGTGGACCCAACAGATCCTTATGGTACACCACAAGTAACTGAACTCCAGGATGAACATTTCCCATCAACCATCATCTTCTATCTTCTTACAACTAGCCAATTTCTGATTCCAAACTGCTAAATCACCCTCAATCCCACGCTTCTGTATTATCTGAAATAGCCTTCCATGGGGAACCTTATCAAATGCTTCATTGAAATCCATATACACCACATCAACCACTTTACCCTCATCCACCTGTTTGGTCACATTCTCAAAGAATTCAGTAAGGCTTGTGAGGCCAGACCTACCTTTCACAAAACTGTGTTGACTATCCCTAAACAACTTATTCCTTTCTAGATTATTATAAATCCTCTCTCTTATAACCGTTTCCAACACTTTACCCACAATCGAAGTAAGGCTCACAGGTCTATAATTACCAGAGTTGTCTCTATTCCCCTTCTTGAACAAGGGAACAACATTTGCTATCTTCCATACTTCTAGCACTATTCCTGTAGACAATGATGACATAAAAATCAAAGCCAAAGTCTCTGCAGTCACCTCCCTGCCTTCCCAGAGAATCCTAGGATAAATCCTATCCAGCCCAGGGAACTCATCTATTTTCATACTTTCCAGAATTGCAAACACTTCCTCCTTATGAACCTCAACCCGATCTAATCTAATAGCCTTTATCTCAGTATTTTCCTTAACAACATTTTCTTTTTCCCGTGTGAATGCTGATGGAAAATATTCATTTAGCACATCTCCTATGTCCTTGGACTCCACGCACATTTCCCACTCCTGTCCATGACTGGCCCTAATGTTACTCTAGTCATTCTTTTATTCCTGACATACCATTAGAAATCTTTAGGGTTTTCCTTGATCCTACCTGCCAATGACTTCTCATATCCCTTCCTGGCTCTTCTTAGCTCTCTCTTTAAGTCCTTCCTGGCTAACTTGTATCTCTCAAGCATCCTAGCTGAGCCTTCATGCCTCATCTTTACATAAGCGTCCTTCTTCCTCTTGACGAGAGATTCAACTTCTTTAGTAAACCACGGTTCCCTCCCTGCCTGATATACATGCTTAACAAGGACACATAGTAGCTGTTCCTTGAACAAGCTGCACATTTCAGTTGTGCCCATCCCCTGCAGTTTCCTTCCCATCCTAAATCTTGCCTAATCACCTCGTAATTGCCTTTCCCCCAGCTGTAACTCTTGTCCTGTGATATATACCTATCCTTTTCCATCCCTAAGGTAAATGTAACCAAACTGTGGTCAGTATCACCAAAGTGCTCACTGACCTCCAAATCTAACACCTGGCCTGGTTCATTACCCAGTACCAAATCCAATGTGGCTTTGCCCCTTGTTAGCCGATCTACATACTGTGTCAGGACACTCTCCTGCACACATTGGACAAAAACTGACCCACCAAAAGTACTTGAACTATAGTCAACATTTGGAAAGTTAAAAGTCTCCATAACAACTACCCTGTTACTTTTGCTCCGATCCAGAATCATCTTTGCAATCCTTTCCTCTACATCTTTAGAACTTTTCAGAAGCCTGTAGAAAACTCCAAAAAGGGTGACCTCTCCTTTCCTGTTTCTAACCTCAGCCCAAGCTACCTCAGTAGATGAGTCCTCATCAAAAGTCCTTTCTACCTCCGTAATACTGTCCTTGACTAACAATGCCACACCTCCCCCTCTTTTATCATTTTCCCTGATCTTACTGAAACATCTAAACCCCAGAACATGCAACAACCATTCCTGTCCCTGCTCAATCCATGGCTCTGAAATAGCCACAACATCAAAGTCCCAGGTTCCAACCCATGCTGCAAGTTCACCCACCTTATTCCGGATGCTCCTGGCACTGACGTCGACAGACTTCAAACCATCTTCCTGCCTCCTGGTATACTCCTACGACCTTGAAACCTTATTCATGACCTCAATACTCTCAACCTCCTGTACACTGGAGCTAAAATTCATGTTCCCATCCCCCTGCTGAATTAGTTTAAACTCCCCCGAAGAGCATTAGCTCTCCCCGAGGATATTGGTACCCGTCTGGTTCAGGTGAAGACCATCCTGTTTTTAGAGGTTCCACTTATCCCAGAATGAGCCCCAATTATCCAGGTATCTGAATTCCTCCTTCTTGTACCATCCCTGTCGCCACTTGTTCAACTACTCTCTCTCCCTATTTCTCGTCTTGCTAGCACGTGGCATGGGTAACAAACCAGAGATAACATCGCTGTTTGTTCTAGCTCTAAGCTTCCACCCTAGCTCCCTGAATTTTAGCCTTACATTTCCATCCCTTTTCCTACCTGTGTCATTGGTGCCTACATGGACCACAACTTGGGGCTGTTCCCCCTCTCCCTTAAGGATCCCGAAAATACAATCCATGACTTCACAAACCCTGGCACCTGGGAGGTAACATGACAACTGTGAGTCTCCCTCGTTCCCACAAAATTTCCTATCTGTCCCCCTAACTATGGAGTCCCCAATGACTAATATTCTCCTCCTCTATCTCCTTCCCTTCTGAGCAACAGGAACAGACTCTGTGCCAGAGACCTGTACCCCATGGCTTACCCCTGGTAAGTCATCCCCCTAACAGTATCCAAAATGCTATACTTGCTATTGAGGGGAATGGCCACAAGGGATCCCTGCACTGTCTACCTGTCTGTAACCCATCTACCTTTTTCCTGTACCTGAGGTGTGACAACTACCTGTAACTCCTCTCGAAGGGCAGAATGGCTCGAAGGGCAGAATGGCCTACTCCTGCACCTATTGTCTATTGTCTATTGTCTCTCAATTACCCCTTCAGCCTCCCGAATGATCTGAGGTTCGTTCAGCTCCAGCTCCAGTTCCCTAACGTGGTTTCCGAGGAACTGGAGTTAGGTGCACTTACCACAGATGAAGTCACTTACCTCTCACATTCTACAGGAGGAGCATTCAATTGCCCTATCATTCATTCCCACTTTTCTGAATTCCCAAACGGACTATATATAAGAAAACTAGTAATCTTACTAAATCTGCGCTCAGAGCCTTTTTTTTGGTTGGAGGAGGAGGAAGATGGGTGTGAGACACGACCTAAGTAGTGTTTCGGGTAAAGCAACCATCCAAATATATTACCTCACTTTACTCAACCATTCCATGTCCGCTTCTGCTCAGCGTGCGCTCCATCTATACATGACATCAGCTTCTAAACAATTAATTTACTTTCCTGGCAGCCTCCTGGTCCTCGCTCTCACTGCTCCCGCTGCTGCCGCAAAAATGGATGCTGCTGCCCCTCAGGATTTTTAAGGTTATCAATGGACTGGTCAGCTGGGCAAAACAGTGGAAAATGGAATTCAACTTGGAATAAAATGTGGAGGGCTAATGAACTGAGCCTAAGATTTACACTCTGAATGAAGGGACCATGGGAAATACTGAATATCAAAGGGACCTTGGTGTGCATATGCACAGATCCCTGAAGATTGCAAGGAAGATAGGTAAGGTGTTTAAAAAAGGCTAATGGGATATTTGACTTTATTAGCCAAGGCATAGAATACAAGAGCAGGAAGGTTATTCTGGAACTGTATAAAGCTCTGGTCAGGCATCAGGTGGAGTATTGCTTGCAGTTCTACCCACACATTATAGGAAGGATGTGATTACGCTGGACAGGGTGCAGAGCAGACTTACGAAAGGTGTTGCTTAGACTGGAGGGCCTGAGCAATGAGGAGTGATCAAATAGACTGAAATTTTGGTCCTTGGAACAGTGAAGGTTGAGAGGAGACCTGAGCGAGGTGTACAAACCTATGAGGGGTGTGAATAAGGTGGATGGGAAGGCACATTTTTCAATTAGTAGAGAGGTCAATAACCAGGGGGCATAGATTTAAGGGAAAAATTAGAAGGTTAAGGAGGAGGAGAGGGGAATGTTTTTCACCCAGAGGGTTGTGGCAGTCTGGAACTCACTGCCTGAAATAGTGGTTGAGTCAGAAACTCCTAAAACAGAAAAACAGAATTTAGATATTCACTTCCATTACCATAGCATCCAAGGCAATGATCCAACAGCTTTAAAATTGGACTGGCGTAGTCAGATCTTTGTTGGCCAGCATGGCCACAATGGGCTGAATGGCCTCCTTCTATGATGTAAACACCGATGAGCCTGTGAGCCAAAGTCTAGAAAGTAAAACCATTTTTTGTGAGTCATTAGAAAGCAGTGGAGGGTACTGAGTGCCTATTCTAGGATGAGGTTAAATGACATCCTTCAATTGCCATGTTGCTCTTCTTTGCAACAGCAAATTTTTTGAAAGCCTAGGAGGTTTGTGGATGAAATGCCAAACTTGAAGGTTCATTGAAAGACTTCATCAAATGAGTAACTATCACTTAGCGCTAGGTCGCCTGCTCTTCTTGCAGGCTTCTGGAATGGAGTTCTGCTTAAGAGTTGGTGGGTTCAAGCCAGTTGCCTGGCAACCTCCCATTTTTGTCAGATTTAATTGTGAACCTACACCCAGGTTAAAGTTCCTCGATAAATGTCACCTGGGGTAATTTGTTTCATTTTATTCTCATACAGCCTCTTGAGATATTGTTAATTAGAAACAAAATGAGTGAATACATATTTCACGTGTCTGAAGATTTTACAAGCCAGTTATTTAATTTCTTTGCTGTGTGTCCATAACCTTTCACAGATGGAAGGATGCTGGAATGAAATGTTTGCAACACTTATATATAAATTGTTAATATTGTATATGCAGGTCAGCAGCAGATGAACTAGAAAGTGAAAATCATGGGAGGAAAAGGAAGTATTTTATAGAGAAAAATCCCCTGGATTTTAACTGTTAAGCTTCCAGGTGAAGAGGGATGAACTGACTTCCCTTGATTATTCATCTGCTCCCTTTATTAGTTGCACCAAGGATAATTTTACAAGAATCCCTTTGCTGCTGCATATCTTTCAGCCAGACCCAAATGAATTTATGTTTTCAAAGGAGTCAACTGAACCAAGCTTGATCAAATGTGTGAAGAATGAGCATTGCAACACATATACAAGAACAGAAATAAGATGCAAGTCCAAAAAGATACAAAGCAAAAAGGAAAGATATAGATTTGTTTCTGAGGTGTTTGTGAAGAACAGATATGAAGATGTTGGGGCCATTATTGTATGGTACCAGTACTGTTGATGTTGGGCTTGAGCAGTCAATTTCGAGATTCTTCGTTTTGTAGGATGATTTAAATTCCTGATTCCTTTTGAACTGACTGATAGCACACAGAATGATAGAAACACTTTCCCTTTTGTTTGACCTGCAGTGGAGGTATGGTTAAATGGTTGTTCACAAAGAAGTGCTCCAGTCCACACACTAGAGCATTCAATCAAATTGCATAGTGACTGGTGTTGCAGTCAGTTTTTAAACCTTTTTTTTATATCCCCTGGATAATAAAACAGACATGTCTTCAAGAGATGGTTTTCAGTTGAGAGAGTGGATGGTCACCCTCAACCATTATCTCTCCTTGTTAATTTTCTTCTTGGTTGAAGTTACCTTATTCTTTAAAGGAGCAATTGGCTTCAGTCAGGAAGCTTCCAGATAGTCCCTGAAGTTACATCGGCAGTTCTCTTTTGTATTTAGCAGGTCTTTTTTTTAAGAAAGGCAAATTTTGGAATTTAAAGTAAAAATATAGAAGTGGCAATAAAGTCTAAGATCTATCACTAGCTAGGCCATTTCAGAGCTCATTTTAAGGGGATGGGATGGCCTACTGGTTTTGTCATTAGCCTAGTAATCCAGAGGCTTATTCTGGTGACCAATGTTTGAATCCATGACAGATGGTTGAATTTGAAGTTATCTTTTTTAAAAGTCTGAAATTAAAAGTCTAATAATGACCATAAAACCATGGTCAATTGTCATAAACACCCATCTGGTTCACTAATGTTCTATGGGAAAGGAATCTACTGCCCATATCTAGTCTGGCCTACATGTGACTCTTGACACACAGCAAAATGGTTGATTCTTAAGTCCCTTTGAAATGATCTAGCAAATCACTCTGTTGTATCAACTTCTACAAAGTCTATTAAAGAAATGAAACTGGATGGATCACATGGCATTGACCTAGACACTGGAAATGACAATTCCAAATACATCCCTCATAGGCATGTGCTATGCCCAACCATCTTCAGCTGCTTCATAATTGACTTGCCCTCCAAAAAAAGGTCAGAAATGGAGATGCTTGTTAATGATGCAAATTGTTCAGTACCATTCATGACTCCTGAGGTACAGGAGCAGTTCATGTGGCAAGTGACATTCATGCCACACACTTCCATCTCCAACAAGAGAAAATTTAACTATTGCCCCTTGATGTTCAGTGACATTACCATTACAGAATTCCCCCACTATCAACATTCTGATGGTAACCATTGGCCAGAAAATGAACAGGACTAGTCATATAAATGTGATGGCTACAAGAGCAGGTGAGAGACTAGGAATCCTTCAGTGAGTAATTCATCACCTGACTCCCCAAAGCATGTTTATCATTTAGAAAGCAAAACTCAGGAGTGTGATGGGATAGTGCCCAAAAATTTAAAATAGCTTAACAGGGTAGGCAATCAAAAACATTCAAAATAAATATGAAAAATGTTTTCCAAAAATGCAGATGGCCTTGCACCCAGTGAACCCACTTCAACATTTGTTGCATGGGACTGCAGCTTGCAACACTCTCCATCCTTATTTCCTCACGGAAAAAAAGAGGATTCCCTTACAGAGAGGGATATCTGCTACCATAAGGTAGAATATAATGCCAAGGTATACCTGGTCAGTGGATAAAGGTGAAGAAGTAGAGAATGTGCAACAGCAGTCCATTTTAAAAGGCACAAAGAGAGTTCCTTCAAGACGGCTGGAAGTATGGAATGCAGAATGCCAAGGGAAATTTTGGTTTCCAAGGCCAAAGTCAAATTCCGGATAGAGAGGGGTAACTTCACCTGGAAGCTGCCTCAATCCCTAATGCATTCTCAGGGATGAGAACCAGAGTCACAAAGTTCTGGATGCATACCGGATGTTCGTATTTACTGAGACTATCAGGAATCAGGGAGACATATCTGATCTCAGCAGGGCTTCAAACTAGACTTTTCTTTGACTATCAAGACTGAATGACATCATCAGATTGGATGGAGCTTAAATTCAGGGCATTAACCATTTCAGGGCAATGACCTTTTTCCACACATCCATTAAGGACATTGGTGAACTAAGTTTCAACATTCAGTTGTGGTTCCATGGTCCCCATCAGCAAAACTAGATTTGTAATTCCAGAATTTATTAATCGCAGTTAAATTCGACAAACTATCATCCTGGGATCTAAATTCTTGTGTCCAAGTATGAACCTGGCTTCTGAATTATTAGTCCAATGATATTACCATTACATCTCTATCTCTGTCAGAACCAAGTTTCTTGTAATAGTTCATCAGTAACCAAAGGATTCATTGAGATATGGCAATGAATTAAAGTGAACAATAGAGGAGGACATTTTCTGCTGACCTGATCAATAATAATATATGAATCTGTACATGAATTGAGCATTTATGATTTGCTGCTGGGAAAGTTGCTTGAATATATGGTTGACATTATTTAACACTCTTTTTGTAAAAGACTAGATTCCCTCCTGTGTGGAAACAGGCCCTTCGGCCCAACAAGTCCACACTGAGCCTTCTAACAGTAACCCATCCAGACCCATTTCCCTCAGACTAATGTACCTATCACAATGGGCAATTTAGCATGGCCAATTCACCTGGTCTGCACATCTTTGGATTGTGGGAGGAAACCCACAGAGACACGGGGATAATGTGCAAACTCCACACAGACAGTCGCCCAGGGCTGAAATTGAACCTGGGTCCCTGGTGCTGTGAGACAGCAGTGCTAACCACTGAACCACCACACCATCTGTAAAATATTGAAGCATTGTAAGTGAAATATGTTTTATTGAATTGGAACTTAAAATAGTTGCTATGGTAAAAATGCACAACAAAATATAGAACTTTGGTAATACACTGCCTTAACTCTTTCATTTGTGTGTTAATATGTTGTACCTTTTATTCCTTTTGAAAATCTGTTCACAGTTCTCGGTAGAATAACAGTATTCTTAGTGAAAACACTGCTATTTTCAGTTTAGAAAAAAAGCAAAATGAGATCAAAGAGATGAAATGAAAAGACCTCCTTTCAAAATGACAAACAGAATTAGAAGTCTTCATTCATTCTGAGTCGATTGGAGTACATACTAGATCCAGTACCATAACACTTGCCACCCAATAATTTTGTAACTAACTGCATTATCAACATATTAAGAGACTATATCCTCTACACCACTGCAGAACACGTAGATAATATACTGAAGGATGAAAGAACAAAGGTGCATTACGTAACCTCAGCTCAACTGAAGTCATCAGTTTCCCACAAGTGGAATTACTGTGGAGCCAGGCAACAGTTTTTAAGGAGGAGGCCAGCGGTGAATGTAGAGAAGCAGTTGTTATCTCCAGCCTCTAAGCAACCTCTTGCTCCCTTTCCCTTGGGGTTATCAGTGGCTATAGTATCACTGAGAAACATATTGCTTGACAGATCCTGAGGAGCAGGCAGTGAGAAGCAGACTAAACCCAGGAGACTAAGCAGATACTGCATTCCCAATATGGCTACCCTGTAACTTTCAGCTAAGGTTCAAATGTTCAGCCTCCCAGGTCTTTCATTATCTCCACACTGAGAGCCACAGTTTGCTGAATGATGAAATCAAAACTTCAATAGACTGGTCATCCATCCTTCAGAACAAGTTGCAACCTACAATTCTCTGAGATGATATCCCATGCAGCGATGGTTCAAGAAAGTAGCTCATCACCATTTGCACAGGTAATTAGGAATGGATAATTGATGCTGGCCTTAACACAGTGCCAAATTGCTACAAATGAACAATGCAAAAAATGTTTTTAGTAATATTAAGAACTTAATAACATGCTAAAACAATCATATTAAATAAATCAGAGCATTTCTACGTAAACATGCCAATACATTCATTCATTCTAAAAGAAACATTGTTGAAAACCATTTTAACCTTCAAATAAATAAGACTTGCAAAAGATTTTATTTTATGAAGCTACAATTATAAATTATCTACCTGAGGAATTAATGATCATTAGGAACTAACTAAAAAGTCACTAAGATTTAGCACGATGAGAATTATAAGAGACTCCTTCACTGTGTTGAGAAGCTTTAGCTTAAATACCAAAACACCAGATGACACATAATGATCTGTTTTTAACATAGCACCTATATCATAAAAAAAGTCCCAAAAATTGCACCATTTTTGGTTTTATGATACATATGATGCATTTGAGCTCTTTACATTTGTTGGGACAGCAATCTTAGTTCAGACACTGTCTAAAAATCTTAAAGCCTGCACTCATCCAATTTGTGCTTTCCTATATTTTTTCAAGGACAGGTTCATTTTTTGGCATGGCTTCCTGCATCTGCTGTGGCAAAGTGCATTTCTCTTGTAAGCAGTGCAACCTCACTTTATGCGGAGTTAACGTGGGGAGTTACTAACCTAGAACCTGCTGATAAGAACAGCACGGTTCTGCCATGCACAGAAATTATTCTAATGAGGAACCACCCAAACGATTTGCATACCACTTGGATTTCAAGCAATGGGAACAGGCATTGCAATCCCTAATTTCAGGAGCTATCCAACTCAGTTTCCTTAGTGGTCTCATAATATCACTCAGGCAAATGTGCAAGATATTGTGCACTGATTACAAACTGAGTGATTTTTGCATAAATCCCAAGTGTTGGAATTTCCCATCAAGCAACTGACATACTGTTGCGTCCAATTTAAATTAGATTAGATTCCCTATAATATGGAAACAGGCCATTTGGCCCAACAAGTCCAACCTATATTTACCCCTGACTAATGCACATAACACTATGGGGAATTTAGCATGGCCAATTCATCTGACCTGCACATCTTTGGATTGTGGGAGGAAATCAGAGCACCCAGAGGAAACCCATACAGACACAGGGAGAACATGCAAACTTCACACAGACTGTCACCTGAGGAAGGAATCAAATCCAGGTCCCTGGCACTGTGAGGCAATAGTGCTAATCACTGAGCCACTGTACTGTTGAGAAAGGATGAATCAGTTCCCTTCTTTTCAATGTACTCAGTTGGCTACAAAAATAAATTTATATTTTTTTTGGCATGATGCTATAACTCTCTCCAATTAAAATATACTTAACTAGTTCATCAAAAAAAGAGCTTTGCAAGGTTTTCTTCAGAGAAAGAAAAAGCAATTTTATTATTTGTTAACCTCAAGAAAAATAATAAAGGCACAATTTCAACATGTATACATGCAGGTACAAAGTTAAAAAGTACTAGCCTCCAGTTCATAAGGAAGATGAAAGGAATATACAACATACCATCTTAAAGTGTCCTTGAGGCATACAGTTTTAAACCTATGACCAGAGTGGTTTAATTGATGTCTTGTATCATCAGCAGTGGCAGATATTGCAGTTATCCTTCGAATTTTTGTACCCTGATCTTTCTTTATAATTATTTCTGTTACTGGACCCTTCTACTTGTGAAGCTGACATAGAACATTTTATCTAGCTAGATTCCAGCTACAAATTCACCTCCTCTACTCTGCCAAAACCTAAAGTACAGCCGATTTGTTTCCAAACTTGATAACTGTAGGTGAGGCTTTTCATCTTCAATATGTGAGACTTATCATACAGGTGTAAATCAAAAGTTGAGAATAAGATTTTTTTCATGGGTTAGACTAGTTTTCAACATCCGTTAAGAAGAATGTTAATTTCAGTTCAGATGGTTGTTTCCACCAATTTGGTTTCATGAAGCTCGGATAATCTGTGTGGTCAGCTGATTGCTGTGACCATATTAAGTCAGTGTTTTCATTTCTCAAACCATTTCAATTCATGACAGTCACAGTTATTAAAATCAAATGATGGAATTTGAAAATCAGCAGGTATTTTTTATCTCGATTGTGACAGTACTCTCTAGCCAATAATGAACATCTTTAATCACTATGGTACACACAAACAATGTTATCACTCAGATCACTTTAAGATGAAACTCTGGAACTACCTTCTACACAGCAGATATAATCACAGTGGGTAGGATCTTTAAACATTTGCTGACATTGGATTTCAGAAGTGACATGTTCAATATTGGCTATTGATATCTAAATTAAGAATGTCAAGCATTTCAAGTAATAAATTTCCCTTGTAAAGTAGACTTCCAATATAAATATCTGGCATGTAACAAGTTACAAATGTTTTCGTACAGTTTGTAAGACAGGAGTAGACTGGGTGTCTGGACAGGTGCCTAAAAGCAGCATTGGAAGCCAGATAACCTTTGTCATGTCCCATAAATAGGCTTGTGATCTGGCTTTTGAGACTTGAAATTATTTTCTTTCTCTCATCTGCAATTCAAAGAGTAAATCCCATTGCATAGCAATATATAAATCAGATTATTATCTTCAAAGACTTGGCACATTAGTCAAACCTCATGTTGATGCTAAGGGTAGGCCACAGAACAGGTTTGACAGAATTTTACCTGTTGTAACTGGGATTGCAGATGAAACACATCCATCTAATCTCTCTTTTCAGTCTGGACCTTTTTTTTGGCAATTGCATCTGTCTAGGCTTTTACCAACACAAGCACAGACACACAATATATTTGTCCCAGTTCTGTATATTTCTCCTATAATTGCTTCATATATCTAATAATTGTGTCAGTTTGTTTTAGTCCTCAAAAGGCAATTAATCACCCAGACTGAAAATGCTGACTTTACTGAATTTTCAAACTCAGATCAAAGGTCTATTAACTGTTACCTTCAGATTTTGGATTCCATTTGCGCACACAGCTGGCAATCTGAATTTTGCCTGGATCACACAAATGAGAGATGAGGACCCAGTAGTACAGGCTACTTCTTCAGATGAAATGGCAATAGTTGAATGAAAATGCATCAATTCAGCTCTCCCACTCACATAGTGAACACATGGTAGCTGTGCTAATCGATTTTACAGACCAGGTAGGTTCCAAGATTAAAACCCAGCACCGTCAGCTGTTAACAGCTAGGGTAGCGAAGGAGAGCTACAACTCTCGCTGAATAAATGAATGAAGCTTCCTCTTACCAATTGTGGCTCATGTTGGAATGTGTCAGACTTCATCTGATGAAGATGCTCCAAATGCTTGTGGTTCCAAAAACCTTGTTAGACTATAATCTGGTGTCATGTGACTTCTGACTTTATAGACAATCAAAGATTGCAGCGGATTGGAAGTCATCTCCAGAGCCAGAACAAAGTTTTGATTGATAACCATAAGATAAGATTCTATACACCTATAGAAGCAATGCCCATTGACTCTTACCAATGGCGATCACTTCTTTAGTCACAGTAATCAATGACATGAATAATATGATAAGAGACACCAATGTATCTAACTTACAAAGAAAAGGAGATGTGGGGGAAGTAATGCAACTCATCCAGTTCATCCTTCCATGGAAGCCAGCCCTTCTTTGTCTGTCACCAACTCTCCCATCACTGTGCCATAACCTCAGTCTCCTGAATAACATGAGTTTTTACTTCCAATATTCTAACAGATGATCGTTTTCAATCGCAATCATAAAGAAACATATCCTGGCTGAATTACTATTTATCAGCCTGTGCAGAATAGTTTAACTGGAAATAGTGCTCCACATTAACTTTTTTCTATTCTATTTGATGACTTACAGACTTTTACTTTCTCCGTGAAATGTCCTTTCATTCACCATTGAAGAATGAAGAATCTGAGCTTTGCCAATCAAAACGGACAATTTTGTTCCCCTTATGGTGTTGGAAAGGATGACTGAGGAATTCTGCTATGCTGATGGAAAGGTGACAGGGTGGGAAATCTGATTGCCCATAGTTGGAAATGTCCAATTGCTCGATGGGACATTAATTACTCCAAGGTTTAGAGAGAACAATAATATCTAGAACATAGAACATAGAACAGTACAGCACAGAACAGGCCCTTCAGCCCATCATGTTGTGCCAACCATTGGTCCCCATGTATGAACCCTCAAATTTCTGTGACCATATGCATGTTCAGGAGTCTCTTAAATGTCCCCAATGACCTTGCTTCCACAACTGCTGCTGGCAACACATTCCATGCTCTCACAACTCTCTGTGTAAAGAATCCGCCTCTGACATCCCCTCTATACTTTCCTCCAACCAGCATAAAACTATGACCCCTCATGTTAGCCATTTCTGCCCTGGGAAATAGTCTCTGGCTATCAACTCTATCTATGCCTCTCATTATCTTGTATACCTCAATTAGGTCCCCTCGCCTCCTCCTTTTCTCCAATGAAAAAAGACCGAGCTCAGTCAACCTCTCTTCATAAGATAAGCCCTCCAGTCCAGGCAGCATCCTGGTAAACCTCCTCTGAACCCTCTCCAAAGCATCCACATCTTTCCTATAATAGGGCGACCAGAACTGGACGCAGTATTCCAAGTGCGGTCTAACCAAAGTTTTATAGAGCTGCAACAAGATCTCACGACTCTTAAACTCAATTCCCCTGTTAATGAAAGCCAAAACACCATATGCTTTCTTAACAACTCTGTCCACTTGGGTGGCCATTTTAAGGGATCTATGAACCTGCACACCAAGATCCCTCTGTTCCTTCACACTGCCAAGAATCCTATCCTTAATCCTGTACTCAGCTTTCAAATTCGACCTTCCAAAACGCATCACCTCGCATTTATCCAGGTTGAACTCCATCTGCCACCTCTCAGCCCATCTCTGCATCCTGTCAATGTCCCGCTGCAGCCTACAACAGCCATCTATACTGTCAATGACACCTCCAACCTTTATGTCGTCTGCAAACTTGCTGACCCATCCTTCAATCCCCTCATCCAAATCATTAATAAAAATTACAAACAGTAGAGACCCAAGGACAGAGCCCTGTGGAACACCACTCACCACTGACTTCCAGGCAGAATATTTTCCTTCTACTACCACTCGCTGTCTTCTGTTGGCCAGCCAATTCTGTATCCAGACAGCTAAGTTCCCCTGTATCCCATTCCTCCTGACCTTTTGAATGAGCCTACCATGGGGAACCTTATCAAATGCCTTGCTGAAGTACTGCCTTGCTGAAGCCTCATTGAAGCAGTTGAAGTGTAATGATTGAACTACATCTATGTCATGAAGGTGTCAGATCATATGGAATTGACACTTGATGGAAGAAGACACTAGTGAAACCTTGTTCTACCAGGTTTCTGTATAAGTTTATAGGCAAGAAATGCTAACAGTTTGTCTTGTGTTCAGTCTTTGTATCTTTCAAGTGTCTGGAAGCTCCTAATGATATTTCTACAGCATTCATTTTCCAAATATTCCTTTTCTTTTGAATTTAGCCATGATCTGCATTCAATTCTCCCATTCTACTTACTATCAGAAAGGAAATTCAGAAATGAAGTAGCACATTCTACTGCTCTGCCCCAACATCACTCTGCCCCGCCACCCCCCACCCTGAGTACCAACAATGGCATGCTGTTACTAGTACTGAAACTAAGTGGAAAAATAGCTTGCTTGGTGGTGAGAATTTCTTTGTACTGGTTTAAAATAGCATTTATAAAAGTGCACCAAAGGGAGTAGAGGCCAATATTTGGGAACAGGAGCATTACAGAGCCAGACAAAAGCAGAGACCCAACCATAACAATAATTGCCCTTTCACCTCAGCTACAATTCAAACCCAAACACTTTTTGAATGTGATCCATTCATAAAGGCAATAAAACACCACAATGAACACACAATCTGTCTGGGTCTTAGGACTGCCATTTTTTCAAATAAATCTAAAGTTGTATCCCTTAGAGAATCCAAGCTCTATTTGTTCTGCTTTTTGGTTTTGAAGAACTTTCCTAATTTCAGTTCAGTTCTACTTTTCTCAGCTTGATCCACTCCCTCTATCCCACTCTTTGTTCTCAATTGCCTTCCCAGCCTCTCTATTAATAGAGAGAACTGTGTTCTATATGGCACCCACTGTGGTTGTAGTTTTGTAAATTGTAGTTCTGCTGTAAGAGGAGGTATCTCTTGCCAACTTGAAGATTTTCAAGCCTTCAGTGGAATATTTTTCTCTACAAGAGAAATGATGATCAAACTAACAAACAGCCAAGAGTTTTCAGGCCTAATTGAAAAAGGCTGTGTAAGACAAAGTGTGTGGGCCAGCACTATACATCAAAGAACTGAAGCAGTAATATAGAGTGTTGAGTAAGTAGTTTGCCCTGTCCATCCCATAAATTGGCTGCAGTCCTTGCTGTACCAGTGCTTGCAGTGGGAAATAGATCATCATTTCATAATATGAATTTCTGTGACTCAAACCATTCAGTAAGCAGAAGTAACCTTCAATCCTCCTTCAGAGCATTGATTTCTTAAACGACATGGGCTTTACCTTTATTTGGATGTTCATTCCATGTGGTTCCTACTGTTTGTGTGTAGGACTTACTGACAATCCCAAATTTATCTTTCGCAGATTTCAACCCTGAGTCCTGTTATCTAACCATCTCAGTTTAACTGGTAAAGTTGTTCCACTGTTTCTAAACCATTACTACCTCTCTCTGACATTCACATTCCACTGTTTACTTCAGTCTGAAAGACCAAGTTTTCTTCTAAGGTTTTTGTCATAAATGAGTTCTACAGCAGTATAGATTCTCTTTTCAAGCATTTTTGATTCTCAGTGAGAATACTGAACACAACACCCAGGTAAGACTGACCAAAGCATTTTTCATAACATATGATATCTTGTTCTATTAAACTAACTGAGTAAAAAATATAAAGCACAGAAGGATTCCAATTTGGCGTACTGTGGCTTCATTCAGTTATCAGTGTTACCTTTTATTTTAATTTTTTTCATGTTTTAATTTGTTTTATTGGGATAGTGGCATAGTGGTAATGTAACTTAGCTATTAATTCAGCGGTCAGGGTACAACGGTTCACAGAAAGTGTGATCTTGAATTAAATTAAGAAATTAGGAATATAAATCTAGCTCCAATTATGGTAACCACAATAACTTTATTGATTATTATACAAAAGAATCTGGTTCACTGATGTCCTTAAGGGAAATAAACTGGCATCCTTACCTGGTCTGGCCTATATGTGACTCCAGACTCACAGAAGTAGTGTGATTAACTCTCAACAGTTCTCTGAAATGGCTGAGCAACCTTCAATAGAACCTGGGGATGGACATTAAACGCTGGCCTTCCAATTCATGCTCATTACCTGATAAAGCAAAAGTAAGAACAAATATCTAGCATCCTATTTGCTAGGGACTAAACTACCATTTCAAAGTATATAATGATCTTGAATTAGAATTGTTACACTGTGGAAATAGGCTCTTTGGCCCAACAAGTCCACACCGACCCTCCAAAGAGTAACCCACCAAGACACATTCTGATGCCCTATACTTACCCCTACTAACAACCTACCCTATGGGCAATTTAGTAGTTTTTTTCACAACTCATAACAGGTTCAAGTGAAGCACAGTAATATCAGGTCATGAAACTGGAAAGCAGATTTCCGTGAATGAATTGCATGTGAGTATGAATAAGTAACAATCTTGTATACCTTTAATCATAGAGCAGCTGCTAGCCATTGTAATGCACAATACACTCACCAGACATGCAATGCAGTCTAGATACATTTTCACCTGCAATAACAAGAAGTTTTTTTCTTAGTCAGAACCATTATTGTTAAATCCCTGCACAAAGTGCAAACCCAATGTCAACCCAATGGAATGCCAGTAAAATTTCTAATTAAAAAAATGCTGTTTCGTGACAAGACCTGCTTGCAATCAGAGAGCACTTGATTGTTGTTTTATATTGATACCCTCTCCCTTCAGTACATCTCATCAGTTGTGAAAAACATAAAGAGACTGCCAGTTATTTATTTACAAATTGTGATGTTGGCTATGGCTTGTTGGTTGCGTGACAAATCCAGGCAGTTCTAGTTTTCCTTCAATGACTCAATCAGACAGCAGTCACTTTTCTCTTGGAGTGGTCCGTACATGAAATAGACGCCCATTAAAATCAGTTAATGCTAGTGATTAACCTTGACTGTCACACCAAGAAGGGCTGAGGGAATGCAATATTGTTGGAAATGCTTTTGGATGAGACATTAAACTGATGCTCTTGGGTGATGGCACTATTGCAAAGAAGAGCATTGGAGTTATCTTCAGTATTCAAGTCAACATTCATCCCCAGACATTGCAACAACAGATTATTTGGTCAGACAATCTGGGAGACAATCACACAGTTGTTAACTCAAATTGCTGTGTGTAGGAGCCTGCTGTGTTGCTGTGTTTCCTACATTAAGCAGTGACTACAATTCAATACAACTTCACTGGCCACATTGCTCTTTTGGGACATCTTGATGTCATGAATTACACTACCTTATTGCAAGTTTTCGGAGTTGGAACTAGCTACTAACAGAAAAGGAACTGTCCTTAATTAAGTAAGTAGTGGAACTTTCAAGTACACAGCAACCTCCACCCATTTCACTACAGCTTTATTCTCTTGTGGAATTAGGATAACCTACAAACACATCTATCCTCCTCATGCCCTTATTTATACATTCTTATGAGTGGTGTGAAGTGCTTGTCCAGGTACAGACCACGCAGATGTGTGACAACAGTACCGAAGCAGTTACATCAGCCAGGATATTGATGAGAAAAAATCTCCAAGACCACTTCCCTGATGAATTACCATGCCTCTGCTGATTGAGAATGGGAAAACATCCTGGTTATCTAATTGCCATCATAACCATGTTAAAAATGTATAATTACTTAATCCAAGTGGTCCTGAATAAAGATGTAACAAATACTTTAGCCACACTATTCCTTTTCAACAATCTACACACTGCACAACCACATCATCCTCTTTATCAAGTTGTCAGATAAGTACCAATGGTTTGATTGCTTGATTCCCTTTTAACCAAAATAGAACTGAACATCTTTGGACGACATTATAATGACTGAATCCGATTTTTAAGGTTGTTGCACCTCACTGTGATGTGCATTAAGAATCAAGTTTTGCTATTTCTGGAGCCTTCACAAAAGCTAATGATTTTACAAAAGTACACAAATTTCACCAATTGATGTCTTTTGGCCCAAGTTACCAGAATGCACAGACCAAGTTTCTGTACTTAACAATAACTACTCTTCATTGCAAATAAATAGATTCCAGCTACAGGTAACAATGTATAAACAATCAATACATAACTCTACAAATTAGAATTCCAACCCCATGATAAAACTCCCCTTCTGTATACACACATACAGACAAAAAAGGAATTGTGTTATGAGTGAGATCAGAAGATAGTTCAATGATCCCTGTCCCGATGGCTTGCTGAGACAATCCTTGCAAGGACTTGCTAAACCTCAGTTACTCTTCTCCAGGTGCTTTCACTTGCTTGTAGGACCAGAGAGTGATGAGCTCACAAATTATAAAGCCTCTGAAAGCAACAGCTTACAGTAATTGGTGAGGGAATATCAACTGGCTATCATCAGGGCTTTGCTTTTTTTACTATAGAGAAAAGGTCACCACACATTCTTTCAAATGTCTCAAGACTTCCAGCTATCTTGCTCAGATCCCCAAGCTGCTTAGCAACCTGGGAGACAATCACCAATTGTTAAAAGGCAGAAGATACATAGCCATTATTTCTCATACAATTAGCTCCTTGTTGCCTGCTGAATCGCCATTCATATATAGCCACTTGTTCCAACATATCCACAAGGAAACTTGCCCCAGTGCTTGAACAAACAGCAGTGTAAAAAATGCGCTTATATTAAATGCTGGGTATAGTGTTTGTAACAAGGTCAGCCAGCTGAACCGCATAGAATATGAGTTCCCTGATTGGGGCTGTTAATCTGGTCCATTCAGGGAGCCCTGGCTGACAGATGAAAAGAGGAATGTCAGCGATTCTGGCACTCTGAGAGCTGGCTCTAAAGAAGAAATACTAGAGTCAAAGACTCTTCATGTGTAAATAGAGGTTTGCGTGATGACGGGATATCAGCTGCTATGGAGTTATTTCACCAGCATCTTGCCTTGAAAATGAAGTAATCCCATAAATAATCATTGATTTTTAAAACAGCCCTTTTCTCATCTCAGTTCACAATCAAAAATAAAGAAAACTAAAAAGATACACTTTGTACAAGGGAAAAAAGAATTCTTTGTTATGATCCCAGCTGATAGTACTACTGAACAAGTCAGATCCCAGAATGGAAGTCTCAACCAGGGTGACTAGTAGGGAACCAGTAGGTGTGTTGTATTTGGACTTCCAGAAGACATTCAACAAGGTACCTCACAAAAGACTTTTAAACATTTGTTCATGGAATATGGGTGTCATTGGCTAGACCAGCATTTATTGCCCATCCCTAATTGCCCAGAGGGCAGTTAAGAATCAATTACATTGCTCGGGTCTGAAGTCACATCAGGCAAGATCAGGTAAGGATGGCGGTTTTCTTACCTAAAGGATGTTAGTGAACCAGATGTTTTTTTTTCCTGACAACTGACAACAGTTTTATGATCATCATCATTCTCTTAATTCCAGATTTAATTAAGTCATAACATAAGAGCCCATGTTTTGGAGGTAGTATATTGGCATGGACAGATATTTGGCTCAGGCACAGAAAAGTGCAAGTGGTAATAAAGGGTTATTTTTCAGATTGGTGACCCATGACCAGTGGCATTCAACAGGGACCAGTGCTGGTACCGCAACTGTTTACAAGATGTATTAATGACTTGGAGGAAGAAAGTGAATGTTCTGTGGCCAAATTTGCAGATGACACTAATATAGGTGGAAAGAAAGGTTGTGAGAGGGAAACAAACAATTTAAAGGGAGAGCTTAATAGGTTAAGTAAGTGAACAAAAAGTTGGTAAATGGAGTATAATTTTAGAAAATGTGAAGTTGTTCATTTTGGAAGGAAGAACAAAAGAACAGAATATTATTTGGAGAAAAACTGCAACACAAAGGGATTACTTGTGCACTAAACACAGAAAGCTAGCACACAGGTGCAATAGATAATGTGGAAGGCTAATGGAATGTTAACCATTATTTCAAGAGAATTGGAGTATAAAAGAAGGGAAGTCTTATTGCAACTGAACAAGGTGCTGGTGAGACCACATCTGGAGTACTGTGAGCGGTTTTAGCACCCTTCCTTTAGGAAATATATACTTTCATTCGAGGCTGTTCAGAGAAGTTTCACCAGGATGATCCTTTGTATGGAGGGTTTGTCTTATGAGGAAAAGCGATTAGGACCCTACCCATTGCAGTTTAGAAGAATGAGAAGTGATCTCATTGAAACATATTGGATTCTTAAGAGGCTTGACAGAATTGATGCTGAGAGGATGTTTCCTCTCATGGAAAAGTCTAGGATCAGAGGGCAGAGTCTCAGAGTAAAAGGACCAATTTAAGATTGAACTGAAGAGGAATTTCTTATCTCAGAAGGTTGTGAGTCTTTGGAACTCCTTGCCACAGAGAGCTGTGGGGGCAGAGTCCTTGTGTATATTTAAAGTTGAGATGGGTAGATTCTTGATCAGTAGGAAAACTGAGGGTTACGGGGAAAGTGAACGTGAGGAATGTTGATCAGCCATGACCCTATTGAATGGTAGCATAGGCTCAAGGGGCTGAATGGCCAAAGCTGATCCAATTTCTTATGGTCTAATAGTCTAACTTAACTATGGATTGATAGTATGTTTATTTTTCTTAATTGCTTAGTTTAGATTAGATTAGATTCCCTACAGTGTGGAAATAGGCCCCTTTGGCCCAACAAGTCCACACCGACCCTCCAAACAGTAATCCACCCAGACCCATTTCCCTCTAACTAATGCACCTTTCACAATGGGCAATTTAGCATGGCCAGTTCAACTGACCTGCTCATCTTTAGATTGTGGGTGGAAACTGGAGCACCCGGAGGAAACCCACGCAGACACAGGGAGAATGTGCAAACTCCACACAGACAGTTGCCTGAGGTGGGAGTTGAACCCGAGTACCTGGTGCTGTGAGGCAACAGTTAACATAAGGTTGCAAATTTTCTTTAATAATGGAAAAGAAGGGACATGAGATTGCATGGGTTGGCATGCATAGAATGCGGAGAGTGTGTCGGGGGGGGGGGTGTTGAGGGGTGTAAGGGGTGGTAGCTAGACTGTTGCTTTGCTTTATTGTTTCTTCACAGCTTCAAAAAAATACCAGTCCACATCCAGAGCAGCCCCTGAAACAGGATCACCTTGTACAATTCCCACTCCCAGTCAATGAAACAAATCTCACTGTCAAACAATGCAGATAGTTCTTTTCTCTCTACCTAAGCTGCTTTTCCATCCCTCCTACCCCTGCCAGTATGCAGCTTCACTGTTCAGTACCGTTCATTTATTATATCAAAATTCAGTTGCAACTCAATCCACATACACTCCAAAAATGTAAAATGTCAGACCTGAATGCCCAACAGAGCTGTGAGTTGTCATTGTGGCACTCAATTCCCTATTAACATGTGCGTGATGCATTGGTATCAATGACATTCAATTAATTGAGTAATCACAGGGCCACAGTGTGAATTAAAGTTCTGTTCAATATTTGGGCTCACCTGCTTTTATAAAACAGCACGGCCTGTTTCAATACTGTAAATACACACCAAAAAGGTTTTCATCTCTTGAACATGCATTACATTATTACTTATTGTATGCATGCTTAGTCAGCGAATACCAGTCCAGAAAATGATAGCGAGATTCGAAAACATGTTTCTTAATGCACACAAAGATAATGTGTACAGAAAGATGTTAAGCTGAATGGGAGCTTTTCTTGTCCTTTCTCATGTATTTGACTTAAATAATGGCTAAACAATAAACTAACATGATAGCATACAAACCATAAGTAAATGAATTGAATAATGGCATTAAAAGACTGATGCTGCAGAAACAAAATGATTCAGCATTTCCTATATCCTGTAAAAATCCAGTGACATCTGACCCAACTTTTTAGTCAATTACCAAGCAACCAGCCTTCAATTTCAGTAACAATTGAGAAGATTCAGGATATGATCTCTCAGGAGAAGTAGAAGATCGATACAATGATCTTTGATTAGGTTTCATTTGGAAAATTTGATATTGTACATTAATGTTTTAAAAATAGATGGAAGTCTACATTCAGTCTTTAAGCACTTATAAGGAGACTTGAAGGACATACTAGAATGGCACAGCAGTTACCTTTGTGAGCACAGACAGATCACTCTACACAAAGTCAGCAAGCACTCTGAAACCCAAGGCATCCCAAGAGGAGGTGGGAATCCCTGATGCATTCAGGAAACATCCAGGAGTCATAGGAATAAAACAGCACACTTTTTATATGCTGCGTGCCAGACTTGCTGACTAGATTTACCATTACCATTGTCACACTGTGGAGAAAGTCACGTTGTTCTTGCAATAGTTACATTTCACCATGTTGCCAAAGAAGTCACAGTAGATTAATATGTCTATGTATGCAATGTAAATTAACCAATCTCTCAACTCCAACAGCTCCTGTACCTATGCTCCTGTCATGTGCAGCATATCATATACTTTCAGTCAATACTTTTAACAGGTTGGACACAAACATGTTATTAAAATGACTGCTGTGATTCATGCGACCTTTGGAATTTGAGCAACAGTCAAACAGTTACCTCAGACTACAACAGGATCTTGACCAGATGGGCCAATGGGCTGAGAAGTGGCTGTGTTTAATTCAGATAAATGTGAGGTGCTGCATTTTGGGAAAGCAAATCTTCACAGGACTTATACACTTAGTGGTAAAGTCCTAGGGAGAGTTGCTGAACAAAGACACCTTGGAGTGCAGGTTCCTAGCTCCTTGAAAGTGGAGTCGCAGGTAGATAGGATAGTGAAGAAGGCGTTTGGTATGCTTTCCTTTATTGGTCAGAGTATTGAGTACAGGAGTTGGGAGGTCATGTTGTGGCTGTACAGGACATTGGTTAGGCCACTGTTGGAATATTGCATGCAATTCTGGTCTCCTTCCTATCAGAAAGATGTTGTGAAACTTGAAAGGGTTCAGAAAAGATTTACAAGAATGTTGCCAGGGTTGGAGGATTTGAGCTATAGGGAGAGGCTGAACAGGTTGGGGCTGTTTTCCCTGGAGCGCCGGAGGCTGAGGAGTGACCTTATAGAGGTTTACAAAATTATGAGGAGCATGGATAGGGTAATTAGGTAAAGTCTTTTCCCTGGGGTCGGGGAGTCCAGAACTAGAGGGCATAGGTTTAGGGTGAGAGGGGAAAGATATAAAAGAGACCTACCGGGCAACTTTTTCACACAGAGGGTGGTATGTGTATGGAATGAGCTGCCAGAGGAAGTGGTGGAGGCTAGTACAATTGCAACATTTAAGAGGCATTTGGATGGGTATATGAATAGGAAGGGTTTGGAGGGATATGGGCTGGGTGCTGGCAGGTGGGACTAGATTGGGTTGGGATATCTGGTCGGCATAGATAGGTTGGACCGAAGGGTCTGTTTCCATGCCGTACATCTCTATGACTCTATCATGTCTTGGGTAACCACCAAATTAAATATGGATATTCACATACATGCAGGGAATTCATACATCTCTTTGTTCAAGGGTGAGCTGACATAGGACCATGACATTTCCAGATTGTTGCCAAGGGCTGGGTTTTACAGCACCAGCCACCTCCATTTCCAGCACACTTTCATTAAGAGCTGTAGCACATAAAAAATGAGTGGGTCCCACCCCAACATACTCTTGTCCACCCCAAGCTATCTTCCAGAGTATGGTAGCTAGACAGGTGCTGAAATCAACGCTCAGCCTGTATTTTAAAATGAATAGATAGTGGTCAATTGAGCATGTTACCAGGCTAATTGATCAGCATATTATGCTCCCCACTTCATAATATAATAGGGAATGGGCAGTCCATATTTTCTGTCCAAGTTGAATGAAGTGGGAGGATTTCATTTTATGGGAAATTGGGGGGAATGTTAACCCCATTTGTTCCACACCACCTGCCAGCCAAAACCTGCTGGATTGCTTTCTATTTAAAAAAGCCCTGTTTACCTATTCTGGCATCCATTATCTCTTCCATGTGAGGCTGCTCATAGTCCTGGCAGCACGGACTACTGAGTTCGGGTACTATTGGATTCATCTGAGGTGTTGACTAATCAGCTTGATTGGCAACTCTTAATGGTATTTACCTCACTATCTCCTCAATTATCCCCTGAATGTCACATCATGGCTTCTTTCAAGTATTTTAGCTAATGGTTGATATTTGTTCCAGGGTTAACCAATTCCCTCCACCCGCAGTAAATTCCAACCTCATGTACTGAATTGCAAGTAACCTCAAAATCTGCTATAAACTCTCCACTTCTTAAGAGCCTCACTTCAACTCAAATCATGAAATCTATTGAAGAAACCATTGATCTGCCGTGTGGGAGATCAGATTTCATTAACCAAAACCTAAAATCACTGTAAACTATAAAAACACATTATCTTTATCTGTAACCAATCTTTGTATCTGTGGCTGCTCGACGGTCACTATGTGTATGAGTGACATTGTTTTTAATTTGAAATAGATGTTTTGGGATAAATAACCTTCTATAATCTTAAAGTCACAACAACTTACTGCTAAATTATTTAATTGGGATACATAATTAAAGGGTAAGAATATGAAAACATATTAATTTTAGCTCAAAACGGAACATATATTTCTTTTCTAATACTACCTTTAATGTAAATTCATCACTGAGAATGGTGGATTTTATATAGTTGCACAATTCAATCTGTTGTTCTTTCTTATGTAAAGATGTATCCTTGTATTTTACTTTATTTTTGATTGTGGAGTGAATTGGGAAAAGGATCATTTTACAACATAAGACTGAGGAAAGAATTGCTGCACTTTAAATAAGCGTTACTGAAATGCGTTGCTTGTGGTGTTTACACTGCTGCTTTATTCAAGCAGTGGAAGATTTTTGTAGAAGACCCATCTCTTGGGGTCTGTATACAAAGTGAGATTTGGACAGCACCAGTTTGCAGATTGGTTTGCAATAAAGGCCAAAAGCTATCAGCCTTACAACAACTATCTGATTGACTCCCAGGATAGATTAACAGCTTGTGGGTGGAAATAATACTGGCAGAAGCATTTGGACTGCTAAAAGGGCAAATGATATGTGTGTGTGTATCTCTCCCTCTCTCTCTCTCGGTCTCCAGTAAAACACGTGAAGCCTGAAGAAAGCCAGTTTCATTTTCCAATAAATTATTGTAAATTCTTGCTTTTAACAAATAATTCAAAGACCTTAATTCATGAATCAATTGCTCTGCACTTCCTATGATAAAGTGAAACAAAAACTGAAAGAAATGATCAGAGAACTGAAGGATTTGGGAAGCAAAAGAAATAATCTATAAAATCCTGAGGACTTATGTCATTGAATCACTCTCCTGTTTCATTTTCCTTCCATGCACAACACTTTCTTTAGTAAAACAAAGAACTGTGAATTTTGAAGATCTGAAACAATAACAGAAATTGTTAGTGAAACTCAGCAAATCTGGCAGCATTTGTGGAAAGGAAGCAGAATTAATATTTCAAGTCTAATTCTTAAAACCCAATTTTTTTTATCTCTCTGCATGTGTATGTAGGGGGAACTTTGAAGGAAGTTAGAGTTTTAACTAACAGCGTTATGAGTTGACAGCTCATAGTTGTTCACTTGAGGGTTAGAATCTATTTGTTCATAATAAATAGTAGTTCTTAGCAATTTTTGAGAAGATGTGTAGCTCGGATTGATGATAAGTATGTGAGTTAGCTCGCTGAGCTTGAAGGTTTATCTTCAGACATTTTGTCACCATACTAGGTAACATCATCAGTGACAGTCTCCAGTGAAGCACTGTGGTATATCCTGCCTCTCTATTTATAGGTCTTGGCTTATTAAAGTGGGTGATGGTCATTTCTGGTTCTTTTCTTTTCAAGGGAAGATTGATAGGGTCTAAATCAATGTGTTTATTGATGGAGCTCTGGTTAGAATGCCATGCCTCTAAGAATTCTCATGAGTGTCTTTGTTTCTCCTGTCCTAGGATGTGTGTGTTGTTCCAGTCAAGGTGGTGTCCTTCGTTGTCTGTATGTGTAGAAACTAGTGATAGTGGGTCATGTCTTCTGGTGGCCAGTTGGTGTTCATGTATCCTGGTGGCAAGTTTCTTGCTACTTTGTTCAATATTGTGTTTTTTATAGTTCTTGCATGAAATCTTGTAAATGACAGGATAGCTTGCTGGTGATATCTAATGGATCCTTTAGGTTCATTAGTCACTGTTTGAGTGCGTTGGTAGGTTTGTGGGTTACCATGATGCCAAGGGGTCTGAATAGTCTGGAAGTCATTTCTGATATGTCTTTGATGTAAGATAATGTGGGTATGGTTTTTGGTTGCGTTGTGTCTGCTTGTTTGGGTTTGTTTCTGAGGAATCGGTGAATTGCGCTTATTGGGTATGCATTTTTCTTGAAAACATTGTATAGATATTTTTGTTCTGGCTTTTGTAGTTCTTGGGTGCTGCAGTGTGATGCAGCTCATTGAAATAACGTCTTGATGCAGCTCCATTTGTGGGTGCTGGGATAATTGCTTCTGAAGTTAAGTATTTGGTCCGTGTGTGTTGTTTTTCTGTAGACATTGGTTTGAAGCTCTCCATTAACTGTACGTTCAATTGTCACATCTCGGAATGGAGGTATGTTGTTGTTCTCCTGTTGTTTGTGAATTTTATGCCTGTCAAGATTTTGTTGATGGTGTCATATGTTTCCTCTAATCTGTCCGTTTTGTAATGACAATGGTGTCATCTACGTAGTGGATCCAAAGTATGGGCTGGATAGATGGGAGGGCAGCTTGTTCAAGACTTTGCATTACTGCTTCCACTATGAGCCCTGATATTGGCGCTTCCATCGGGGTTCCGATGACTTTTTTGTAGGTTTTGTTATTGAATGTGAAATGGTGGTGAGGAACAGGTCTACTAGTTTGAGGATGTTGTGTTTGCTGATGAAGTTGGTGCTCTCTGGTATTTGTGATCCTGGTTTTCCTAGTAGTGATGCCAGTGTTTCTTTGGCCAGATCAATGTTAATTGGTGTGAAAAGGGCTGTAACATCAAAGGAAACTATTATTTCGTCCTCTTCTATCTTGGTGTCTTTGATGGTGTTCAGGAATTCTTGGGTAGAGTGAACAGAGTGGCGTGAATCCTCAGTTAGGTGTTTTAGTCTTTGGTGGAGATCTTTAGCTCGTCTGTATGGTGGTGTACCATGTGGGGAGACTATGGGTCTGAGGGAGGGCACCATGTTTGTGTATTTTTGGTAATCCTTAGAAGCGTGGTGTGTTGAATCCATCTGGTTTCATGTTTTGGAAGTCTGACCTGTTAATTCTCCTGATTCTTTAAGCACTGTGAAAAAGGATGAGATTATATTTAGCAGATGTGGAGTCAGGTCTATCGCCACCTGCTGGTAAGTGGCTGTAGCTACAAGCAGAGCAATTGCCTTTTCAAGATATTCGGAATTTTTTAAAATAACAGTCATCCCTTGTCTGCAGTTAGGATAATGAACAACACTGTAAAATAGAGTGTAAAAGCTTCAACTGTTGCCATAATCCAACATCATTTTTAATAGTTTAAAGATAAATAGATATAGCTCAAAGAGACTCCATTTTTGTTCTACTGCCAAAGCCATGAGTCCTGCTCTGGCTGACCAACAACTCCTGCTCCACCATCCTTCGTCACAACACTGGACCCCCCAACATCTGAGCCACCACTCTTCAGGTGCTATCTCATCATCACTGAGCCCATCTTGCCGATGGCCTGCCGATACCAGGTCCTGTGTTGGACCCACACCCACCTTGCAACCAGGATACCCCAATTGCTCTGTCACTGCTGCCTTGCTGATATCCAGGAATCCCCGCTCTGTGCCTACACATCGCTGTCACTTCAACTGGCACTTCGCTGATGCCTGGAGTTTCTGTTCTGGGCCTACCACAATCACGAGTCTCTGGCTCTGTCGCCAGGCCCAACCGCCACCTCGCCAAGAGTCCCGCTCTGGCTTCCCTCCTCTGTGATGTCATCTTCTCCACCACTGTGGACAGGAAGAAAGTGAAGAAAAAGAAAAGGAGAAATAACAGCAAGGATAAGGAAAGAAGAGATGAAGTGAATGGTCTGGAGCAGATGGGCCCAGGACCCCAAACACTCCTTATCTTGTCAACGCTGCCATCTTGTTTTCTTTAATATGTATGAATGCAATTCGTCTGAACCAGGAGTCTTTTTCTAAGTTTGAATAATTTATAAATTATTTGCAACCTTTGTATCTTAAAACTACATGGGAGTCTGATTACCCCACAACTTCAACGACTGTGAACTGTTATTGAATCTCAATATGAGCAAGTTACATCTGGGACAGTAATGACTGACTCTTCCTATGAAACAGTCTCCAATGTGTGACTGCAAAACTGAACTTCCAGAATGAAATGCCTAATTCTACAGTAATGTTGCTGGATTCTTAATTCCCCAATGCTACTTTCAGAGCCTAACCCTCACCTAATTGCAGTTTGCAGTTGAAGAAATGGATATGGGCCAAACTCTTCCATTGGCTAGCCTAGGGATGGGAGATTTGACACAGAGACTCAGATCAAAACCAACAAAATTGTGTGCCACTCAGTTTTATTATTTGCTAAAATTTGTCCTTCCCCTGATATAATCTGTAAACGAGCTCTATCCCTTTATTGTTCTTCATCCTCTTGAACTAAATCCAGTAAGAGAGAAGCATTCAATACTCCCCCAGCCATAAATGGAATAGTATTGAAAACAAAAAGGAATGGTACAGTTTTAAATGCTCAGTTACATGTCATCCTTGGCTCAGTGGCAGCATTCTCATCTTGGAGCCAGTAGGCTGTAAGTAATGATCGAGAAACTTGTACTTGAACAGAAAACTGCCACTATGTTGCAAAACTAAAAGTGTGTACTCTGCTTTTGCGGAAGTGTTGTCCTTTAGAAACCACATGTTAATCAAGGCTCTATCACAGGTAAATATAAGATATTCTGTAGAAGAACAGCGGAGCTCTCCCCAGGGTCCTGACTGATATTTATCCTTCAACTTACAACTCAGGAAACAAATCATCTGATTGTTAATGTTTTTGGGACCTTGCTGAATGCAATGTGGCTGCCACATTTCTGATGGTACAAGATGATCAACATTGCAAAGTACACTGTAAAATACTTTGTGAGGTCCCAAGCTTGCAAGATTCAGTTTTTAAAGGTTTACTTTATTTCTCACTTCCTAATAGACAAGGATAGCATCATATCGTTTTCAGGTACTATGGCTCAGTGGATGGCATTGTTGCCTCACAGCGCCAGGGACCCAGGTTCAATTCCACCCTCAGGCAACTGTGTATGGAGTTTTCATGTTCTCCCTGTGTCTGCATAGGTTTTCTCTCGGTGCTCTGGCTTCCTCCCACAGTTCAAAGGTGTGCAAGTTAGGTAATTTGGCCATTCTAAATTCCCCATTGTGTCCAGGGATGTGTAGGTCAGGCCAATTAGCCACAGGGATTACAGGAAGAGGGTAGGGGTTGTGTATGGGTGAGATGTTGTTCAAAGGGTTGGTGTGGACTTGATGGGCTGAATGGCCTGCTTCTACACTGTAGGGATTCTGTGGAATATCCTACTATGAACATGAGCACACTGACCATTAATGTGTATTTTAAGTAAGGAGAGTGCCAAATGGAAACAGGGTGGAAAAATTGCGAGTGAAAAGCTTCTGTCATTCAAATCACTGCTGCCTGCCGGGCATTCAATCTTATTATCCCCAATAAAATTGTTAAGATAATTAATCAAATGTTGATATTTGATATGTGCTTAATAAATTGAGATTAGCACAAAAGTCAATAATTCTAAACAATGGGACAAAAAATAACATTGGCATGTTTGCTTTACTGAAAGAGTGAACTGTCATTGCTACATAATGTGGAAAATTCATATGCTTTTAGTGCCAAACATTTTCCCATTGAAGAATACATGCAATCCAACTCCTCACAAACATTTATTCCTACCTTTAGGTGTACCACTTCGAGCCAGATACTGGTAAGTGAACAAGAGTATGAGTACTTTGACTCGCTAATTAATTTCGAGGAAAATGTTTCACAAGGTACCTGCCTCAAAAATACAGGGTAAAATCAAGAACTTGTATGTAGAAAATCATAGCAAAAGATATATTTGGGACACTGCAACACTTTGAGCTGGATTTTGCAGTAGTTGTGGGAGTGGAATGAGGGTTGATGACAACTTCAGCATACTGGTTGTGCAATAATTAATGTGGAAATTTAAAAGTTGCGGTCTGCTACTCAGTTCTCCATGGTATACAAGTAGGAGGCTGGAAAAATACAGCAAGCAAGGCAGCATCAAGAGGTGCAGAAATTGACGTTTCGGGTTTAACCCTTCTTCTTTTTTTGTCTCTAACTCAGTTCTCCAATGCAGTCTGCATCGTGTACATCCATCATATCGCCCACTACCCTCCAGAGTCCGCATGAGAGGCCAGTATCATGAAATCTTCATGAATTTCAACTTTCCCATCCTATATCATTGTTAGCAACTCCATAAAAAGTTACACCTTCCTTGTTCAATCAGTCATCATTAGTTTTGTTTTGGTGGCAATTCAATTCATACAATTTGATGAACAACAGAACTGATTCTGAAAATATTGGCATTGTATCCATGATGTGTTGTTAAATGGTTAATTAAAACATTTTTTAAAAAAATTGTTGTTTTGATATGTTTTTTTCCAGACTGGCTTGGCTTCTATCTTTACACCATTTGTATGTTCCAAGGTTAAATCTATTCCCATATCACAACACTTTATAAATGCATCATTGAATGTAAAATACTTTGGGACATCAAATGTTGGTGAAGGGTGCTATACAATACAAGTCTTTCTTTTCTATCTAAACATATTTAGAAGTAATTTTGTTTCTCTTTTGTTTTCAGTTCTGGTTGGATCTTATGGAAATTCTTTAATCAGGCTGTTGGGGCAGCCTGATCGCATGACTCCAGCTCGGTTCAGAATAAAAATAAAATACTGCTGATCCTGGAGATTTGACATAAAAATAGAAGAAGAATAATAGACTTGAAATGTTAACATTGTTTCTCTCACCATAGATGCTGCTAAACCTATTGAGTCTGTCCAGTCAAGATGTAAACCACTGAAAATTTTTAATTATTAAAGGAACATATTTCTCCTGCCTATTAATAAGACTTTTAAAGCCAGATTAAGACCTATTTCAGAATCTTACATCAGCATTTTACAAACAGAGAACAATCATTATTAGGTGTTATCTTCATGTTTGATTATTTGAAGTGAATCCTACCTTGCTTTATTTAAATTGGCCTGTGTACTGATTCAGTGCCAGGCAGAAGATGGCATTAATTGTCCACCTTAACAAATGAAATAACTTGCCCCAGACAAGATGTATTTACTTTCTGTGATGTATAAGTACATATGATGTTGATGGTTTCATTGTAGATTTACCTGTTGGAATATTAGTGTCTCATTATTTCAGATAGCATCAAAAATTACTGGATGATTCATGCGTGTCGGCTTATGTCAATTTAATAGAAATCTCCTGGCTGATCATTGAATTAAATTCCATCAGAGAGAACTGTAGATTTTGATTTCCAAAATCTGAACCTGTTCTGGAAACTCTCATGTGTTACAAAGGCATTTTGTATTAAATGTTGCTTGAAGAACTTACATTTTGAAGAATAGTAGAAAATTGATTCATTTCAAATTTTGTAAAAATACTTGGGATACCTTCTTTAAAATACACATTTGGAAGTTTAGTGTGATATCATTTATTTTTAAACAAGGCTTCCTCTAAAGCACTGGCCTGGAGATATTCTTGGTTTATCTGGTTCTGTTGGAGGAAAGCCTGCTGAGAACAAGCTGTATTGAAGGAAAGCTTGCTAAGCACAAGCTGCCTGGATTAAATCTCCCACATCATAAAAGAAAATCTTCGTGTTGATTTCAGGCTGAATCCTATTTATTGTTTCGAAAGAGCAATTGAAGAAATGTCTGAAGATGTAGTTCCTGAGCAAGTTAGGTCCATAAGACTTCAGAGACAATTGTGCAGGATTTGTGACATTACCGCATTTGCCAGAATATTGGAGCAGCAGACTCTAAAACATTTCATGCTTTATTCTTTTGACTGCAAGTATAACTCACTGGTCAAAGGTCATTTTTTAGAAGGCTAAACTCTGCAAAGAGATCTGTGGCATTTATCCCTTTCCTGAAGAACATACAGGAACACACATGTATTTGTGTGTCTATGTTTTGAGAATATTTATAGGAATCAGATTTATGCTTCTATATTACTGACTTGATATGTTAACTAATTACTGCATCTTTATTAAATATGTTTAGTTTTGATAATAAGCCAATAATTATGCTTGCTAAGAAAGCTGGTTATAAATCTTGTTTAAAAGCTGATATAGATAAGCTATTTAATTGGTAACTTAAAAGAACATTCTTGTTTTATGTTTTGACCCATGAAGTAAATGGAACTGGAATGAAATTATCCTTCTCCAGCCTTGGTCATAACACTGGGCACTTTCAGGAAAGAATAGGTTATTCATTATTCTTATTAAAATATATATCTCTGCAATTTATCAATACGAGATGAGTCATATTTTGAATACCAATTAAGCTGTGTGTATTTGCCAGGGCAAGGATATTTCTTCAGTGTTTCAGGAAAAGAGAGCTATGCTTTCAAAGCTTTTTGTCTTATCGTGATCTGAACAGAATTGTGAGAATGCCAATTCCCAATTGGAGCAATAAATTTATAATACATGAGAAAAGGCTCAGATTGGTTAACAAGTGAACTCTGATTGGTTGACGTGTTACACTAACAACCAATTTAAGATTCTCAGTCGGGTAACAATGTAGCTCATTTATGCTTGCCAGAAGCTACATGTAGTCATACACATCGTGATACTGAACCCTATTCAGCTAATCAAGAGCTTCAGGGACACTGTATTGCTCATTACATCATCTTGGCCAGTCTGAGTCCATTTGCCTGATTTGAAATTAAAGAAAAGCTTGGGTGGTCTGTTCCCATGTGCATTCTTCATGGCAATGCCTTAATCAAGTAAAGTTCATTTGCCAACCAATCAGACTTTTTTTTTCATTTAGTATAAATTGTTGTCTAGTATAAATCATCATCTAGTACAACTAATAGTATAAACAGCATTTTGTTTTCACCCGCACTTGAGGTTTTATACCACTGAACAACTATAATATTGTCTTGTTTTTTTCACAAGAAAGTGTGAAACAAAGCAACTTTCCATCCAAATAATGTATAAACATCCCTTACCTTCATAACTCATCCATCCATCATTTACTACTTCCTGTTTAATTTCCTCATTTATGACCTTTTGCAACTGTTTATATTTCCACCAACAGGTTCCTTGGCTGTTTACTGAATTCGTTTGAGCGATTAGTCACTTTGGTTTGAAGTTCAAATAACAATTCTTTGGGATAGAAAACAAACTAGGAGTTCAATTGTGGTAGCAAGATTAGATCACATGGCTGTAGGGGGAGCCAGCCAATTGGGTATAAAATTGACTTGAAGGTAGAAGACAGAGAGTTGTTTTTCAGACTGGAGCCCTGTGGCCAGTGGTGTGCCGCAAGGATGGATGCTGTGTCCACTGAATTCTATCATTTATAGAAATGATTTGGATATGAATATAGGAGGTATGGTTAGTAAGTTTGCAGATGAAACCAAAATTGGTGATGTAGCAGCCAGTGAAGAAGGTTATCTTAGAATACAACGGGATTTTGATCAGATGGCCATAACCAAGTTGTAAATTTACGAGTCCAGATTTGAAAGCAGCCTTTGACCACAGTGAATCACGATATGTTATTAGAACTGTACTAATCTAATCTGACCATTGTATTTTCAAGTACAAACAAATGCTTTGCACCATTACATACACAAAAACAAAACACAAATTGGACACCAATAAAAATATCCTTACTGAAGTGTACGTGTCATGGAACACACACACCATGTGCCAAGGAACAACAAAGAGTTCAGCTAACAAAGCCTGATCAAGAGAAAAAGAGTGCAAATTGCTGTTGTAGCTCGGGGACTCAAATAATGTGACCTTTTGATCTACTGTTTGAAATTATACACTTGAGTTCCTACTGTAAAAAGTTCAATGCAAGCTTGATCCTTGCACATAATATTTGAAGAAATTCTTTCCATCGTGTTGCACAGATTGGTTTATACCAATCCCTTTTATTTTTTCTTTCTTGGAAAATATTTTCAACAGTCGTTCACTCCAGTAAATCTTTACTTTATTTTGTACATAATAGAAGTTACAAATCTCCTTTACATGAACAAAATGATGTTTGCATATATTCCAAGCATGTCCACTTTGGTCACAATGGAACTTGGTGCAAATTGTACTCAAATGTTCTTTTTAAGTTCAAGTTCATATGCCACAACCTATAAAGGGACGCATTTTCATGAAATAGGGGAGACTCTGTGGGGAGAGGTGGTGGAAGTGGAGACCAGGTCCTGCTTCTAGGATTATCAACTCTTTTCCTGGGGGTTCTGGTTTTCACCAATGCTTTTTAAGAGTGTGTGGGGGCTTGTTGGAATTGCAAGCCAGCACCCTGCGTGCATGGACTGCTACCTGCATTGCAGAGACTGATATGTCCTAGTCCTTCACAATCTTCTTGAATGTGGGACAGCTTTTCAATTATTTATGATCCCCACCAGCCGTGGGATGAGAGAAATGTTGAAAGGTTAGTTCAAAAAATCTTACCCAGTCAAGTTATGTTCCACATCTATCTCCTCCCTCCCAGTCCACTCCCCTCATCCCTGCCTCACAATCTATCCATGTCAAACCCCACTACTATCAGACCTTGATAGCATCCATGCCAGAATATGGCAATTACTTGTCCATTCACCACCAAATGCTGTTTGGACCAGTGAACTCTACACCGACAACAGAATGTACAAAAGGTGCTTTAAAAGGAAGAAAAACTTATATTTTTATTGATAAATTTCCATTTACTTTTCAAAAAAAGAGCTTGTATAATATAGCTCCTTAAACAATTAAAAAAAATAATAATTTACATTCATGTAGTACTTTTAACAGAGTAAAATGCCCAAGACACTTAATTATAGCATTATTAAACCATAAAGCACTTCATGGAGCCTAGTCAAAAATAAACTAGGGGCAATCTGTTTACCTTGTGTAGTTAAATCCTGGATGAAAACAAAAACTGTAGTTGTTAATCTGATTTTTGTGTAAATAGTAGGGTTATGGTTCATTTATATAATATAGTCTCACTGTGAAACTGTTTTGAGCCATAGTTTATGCTACTTAGAATTTACGTTACGAAAATCTTCTTGAATGATAAAGATTGTTTCCAAAAAGATGTTGTTTCATGTTTGTGAACCTATATTCATATGGAAATAACCCATCTAAAGGAAAGATGGAAATCTGCAAATGATATCCCCAAGGCAAATGTATGATGCCGCTATTAGCGGCATGGTGATATGAGTAATTCTTTCACTTAATGCATTGATATAAACTCTTCTACATTACAAACCATCCCAAGGTGCTTCACAGCAGCATTATCAAACACAATTTAACATCAAATAGGAGATATTTGGACAGGTGTTAAAACAAAGGTGTGGACTAAGAAACACCTTAAAAATGGACAGAGAGAGTGAGAAAAAGGGGGGGTGAGAGGTGAAGAAATCAAGAGGTTTTGGGAGGAAGTTCCAGAGCTTAGCACCTCAAAAGAAAAAGATATTTGACAAAACTTTAAATCTATGATGTTAAGTAATGAACCTCTAATACTATTTAACATTTTAGTAATTTATATCATTTGCAAAGATTTTAAACATAGGCATTTTTAAGAACACAAAGTCAGAAATGGAAATAAGTCTCAGGCCAAACCTTGCCTTGCACTCTTGGAATATGCTGGCAACCCATATTAATTTAAATGGACTGGAAAATCACAGCTAGGAATGCATTTTTCCACAGCATGCAATATTGGCATGCACCAAATACTATTGTAGACCTTTTACCCTTTCATGTATTCAAGGAGAGAGCAAGAGATGCAAGAGCAGAATCATCAAACATACACTATGAGCAGGCTGTGATAGTTGGGATGATTTGGCCTTTTTTCACTCTAGGTGCTTGTATGCACTTGGTCATTAAGTCTTGATTTAAAAAATGTGCCTTTTATGTGCTTTCAATAAGTTAACAAATGTTAATGTTTGAACAGTTTGCATTTTGGATGTTAAGTGCTAGGACCACATGCTTCCAGACCAAATGAAACCCAAAGTAAGGCTTCTTCGATTCTATTAAAATATGTATCTTGTCTCTTATAAACACTTTAATATGGCTTACTTTTCTTATTTCCCAAACAGTAATCTAACTGAATGAAATTATTAGTAACTGCAAAAATAATGAGTCCTAAGGCTGAATCTTAGTTTTTTTGGCAAAGTTTGAGTTTCATTGATTTTCTTTTAAGGGTTTGTTGCTGGTCTTCACTCTGCCAGGATAAGCTCCTTCATCATTTCTCTGATACCATCTACTCACTCTCTTCTGTGACTGTACCTACCTCCCAGATCCATGCTCTACCATTCTTACTATTGCCCTCAATATCTTCCCCTCTCTCTCTTATCTACCCTAATCCCTGACATTGTGAACTCCGTGTGCCCTCTGTGCTGCCCACTTACTCATTTGGGACATTTTCTTCTTTGGACCAATCCACTTCCATTTCCTCTATTGTGCATCTTTCTCTCATTCCAGGAAAAAAAATCTCAAAATGGTGCAGAATACAGGAAAGGGAAAGAATGCTTGGTGGTGTAGTGTAAAGATAACAATCTCTTCCTTAACATCAGCAAAACCAAGGAGCTGATTTTTGCCTTCAGGAAGCAAGGAGGTAGAAACCCCTGCCTGCATCACTGGAGCTGAGGTGGAGATGGTTGAAAGCATCAAGTTACTAGGAGTAACCAGCAATCTATCCTGGGTCACCCACATTGATGTGATGGTCAAGAAGGCACAACATCATGTCATCTTCTTCCTCAGGAGGTTAAGAATATTCAGCATGTCCATAAGGACTCTTACCAATTTTTATAGATGCACCATAGAAAGCATATTATCTGGATGCATCATGGTTTGATACAGCAACTGCTCTGCCCAGGACTATGAAACTACAGAGAGTTGTGAACATAGCCCAGTCCATCATGCAAGCCAACCTTCCATCCATGGACTCCATCTACACTTCTCATTGCCTAGGAAAGGCAGCCAACATCCTCAAAGTCCCCTCCCACCTTGGTTAAAATCTCTTCCAACCTCTTCCATCAGGCAGAAGATACAAAAGTTGAAACATATGTACAAACAGATTCAAGAACAGCTTCTTCCTTGCTGTTATTAGACTTGTGAATGGACCTCTCAAATTTCAAATCAAATGTTGACCTTGCTTTTGGTGCACCTTATTTGCAACCATAACTTTGTATTCCTTGCCTTGTTCAATCACCCTATGATCTTTATAGTGTACGATCTGCCTGTACTGCATGCAAAACAAAACTATTTACTGTACCAGGGTACATGTGATAATAATAAATCAAATGAAATCAGAAAGATTCAGAATGATTGGTTTGCTGCTTGCCTTTTGGCTCCTTATCTTCTATGAGACGATGCAGCCTGGACCAGGCCATGAACTTGCTGCGTGTCCCTGAGCACACAGTGTCCTTGCTGCAGCATTACAGTGATAGTTCCTGTAGAAGCCCGCAGTACAGCTTTGAAGTGTAGCAGTGTCCTTTAAGCAAAGTTGAGAACCAAGGTTCTTACAGTCTGGCACATTTTGGATGCCAATGTCCAAGGATATTGTGTGTTTGTGGCGAGTACCGACACCATCTTTAAAAGGCTACTGGGTACCCTGGCAAGCACTAGCATTCTGAAACTGTCCCACTCGTTTGAGGGTAGAGACTGATCATGCCAGAGAAAGGGAATTTGGCACTGTGATCCCCAAACAGGGACTTGGAGGTCCAGGTCAAAAGGTGTGCAAGAAAAGAGAGGAGAACTCTACTTAAAGGAGGCCATGGTACTAGATCATGCCAACCTGTTTCAAGACTGCAGCTTGGTTCAGCATCATCTCCAAGGTCTGGAGGAACTGCAGCAGTGTTATAAGAAGGTCAATGACTTTCTCTGCTGGACCAGCATAAGTGCCACATTCCACCTTCTGCCATCTCACATTCATTCTATCTCTGCTCCAGCATCCACCTACCCACCAAGAATCATGGTCAGCTATTCACACTATTTCCTACAACATCTTCCCTCACTTGCTCTCAATTTCGACCACACCCAATTTCATGCACGACTAAAGCCTTCATGGCTTCTGCACTGTCTCTTCACTACCTCAGAATATCTCACCACCTTTCACCCACCAGCATTTACAGCTCTGCAACTCACCTTCATCTTACTCAAACCTTAACCTCTTTTCATCACAATGAAATACAGTGAAATAACAGGGCAGAAAGAGACTGTAAAAGTGGAGAGGTTCCAGACAATAGACTCCTATGAGGAGAGAATTGTGACCCTTGCAGGAGAAATACCAAGGCATCCATGTCCCATTAATCAAATAAGTGCCACACTTCATTCCACAGCAACCCCACTGTCAGCACCATTCAATGCACACCACTTCTAACCATTGGCTGTGACACCTTCTCTCCCTTATGTCTTGCAAGTATCACCAACATCTCCACCACTCCTGAAGTAAAATGGCCAGATCTCCAGAAGCTCAGTCTCTGAGGACTGGTACTGGGACCCCAGCAGAAACATTAACAAGTGTCTTTACATGAGGGGTGCATATGGCTGGTGCCTTGAATTATGTGCCTGCAATACACTATGGTTGTACTCAACATGGAGATCTTTTGACAAGCTGAATTTTCCAGGTACTCACCCTGACTGCCTCCAAGTTGTTTCATTTAGCGCATTTGGGAAGATGGAAGATGGAAAGCTGAAGGCAAATTGGGATGTTAATGAGGCATTTAACAAGCAATAATCCCCCTACACTGGCAACTTGCTGCTGCCTAAGAAAGTCAGCACACTTTTGAAAAGTATAAAAGATGGAGCAAGATGTTCCAATATCAAGATGGACTCACCAGACCTCTCATCTGAATCTGCCACAAATCTAACCATAGCCCATGCTGCTCAGGCCTCTATAAGATTCCAGCCCAAGTTCATTCTTTTTTTTAATGATATGAGGAATAACTTTCAAAATTCCTCATCAGGTAAAGATATTCTGCTGGAGGCAAAAAGGACATTGGCTTTAAGGAAATCACTGGGCCCATGGAAATCGCCCAGGCCTCTCCATCCCATCATGGTCCCTGCCTTTCATTTAAATGAAAGATCACCCTTGCTGTTGATGGACAGCTGCCTCCATTTAGATGGTGTGTTCCCTTGTAGCAAAATACTGATGCTCTCTCATTAAGCAACAGGAAAGGGAGCAGATTATCAAGTATGCCATTCAAGGTATTTTTACACAGTATTCATAATTTTTAATAATCAACATGCGGTATAACAATCTGCATTGCAATTATTAACAATATCTTTATTTATTCATAAATCAGTGCCAAAATGACTCCATGGTAAAGGTCAGAATCCATCCTCCGCCTCCGCCGTATCTGCTCCCAGGAGGACCAGTTCCACCACAGAACACACCAGATGGCCTCCTTCTTTAGAGTCTGCAATTTCCCTTCCCATGTGGTTAAAGATGCCCTCCAACGCATCTCGTTCACATCCCATACCTCTGCCCTCAGACCCCACCCCTCCAACTGTAACAAGGACAGAATGCCCCTGGTGCTCACCTTCCACCCTACCAACCTTCGCATAAACCAAATCATCCGCCGACATTTCCGCCACCTCCAAATGGACCCCACCACCAGAGATATATTTCCCTCCCCACCCCTTTCCGCCTTTCACAAAGACCATTCCTCCATGACTACCTGGTCAGGTCCACGCCCCCCCTACAACCCACCCTCCTGTCCTGGCACCTTCCCCTGCCACCGCAGGAATTGCAAAAGCTGCACCCACACCTCCTCCCTCACCTCCATCCAAGGCCCTAAACGAGCCTTCCATATCCATCAAAGTTTTACCTGCACATCCACCAATATCATTTATTGTATCTGTTGCTCCCAATGCGGTCTCCTCTACATTGGGGAGACTGGGCACCTCCTAGCAGAGCGCTTTAGGGAACATCTCTGGGTCACCCGCACCAATCAACCACACCGCAATGTGGCCCAATATTTCAACTCCCCCTCCCACTCTGCCGAGGACATGGAGGTCCTGGGCCTCCTTCACCGCCGCTCCCTCACCACCAGACGCCTGGAGGAAGAACGCCTCATCTTCCGCCTCAGAACACTTCAACCAGGGCATCAATGTGGACTTCAACAGTTTCCTCATTTCCCCTTCCCCCACCTCACCCCAGTTCCAAACTTCCAGCTCAGCACTGTCCCCATGACTTGTCCTACCTGCCTATCTTCTTTTCCACCTATCCACTCCACCCTACTCCCTGACCTATCACCTTCATCCCCTCCCCCACTCAACTATTGTAACTCCCACCCCACCATCCTCTTATTTATCTCTCCACCCTTCAGGCACTCTGCCTGTATTCCTGATGAAGGGCTTTTGCCCGAAACGTCGATTTTACTGCTCCTCGGATGCTGCCTGAACTGCTGTGCTTTTCCAGCACCACTAATCCACACTGAAATTGTGTCAGTGAAGGACAACATTGTGGCATTGCAACTTTCTAACCCTGATATAAGAGTTGGTGAACAGTTTTAAGATTGATAAGGAGAACATTTGTTTCTGCAATTTAGTCTCTGCCAGCACATTTGTGAAGCATGGTCTTGCGTCTTTGAAGGTCATGCAGTTTTATTTGGAAGTACAAGCTCTCAGAGTGCTCTCCTTCTCAGGTAGTTAGTGGAGCAGGATCATAGGACACAGAATTTATAGCAAAAGATCATAGCGTCATACAACTGATGTGATATTTTGAACAAACCTAGATTGCTGTTAAGTCTTTCATCTTTTAGAATAGGTTGCAGGTTTCAATCTATTAACATGTCAATACCAGAACTTCTTTCAAGTCACATTCCCAAGATAACTTAAGGTTTTAAAAAAAGGTGACATCTCAGCTCAGTCAATGCATTAAAGGTGTGAAGTTAGAGTCTGTATCTATCCCAATCTTGAGTAAGACTGGTTTTATTTCCAAAGTAGAAATTTATAAAATATCACATGGATTAACTGCCTACAGATTGTACGCTTTTTGAACAAAATAAAATGTATCTGCATCTGCGGAGTTATTACTGTGGTAAACCTATTATTCCCAGGCAAACTGCAAGCTTATTCGGCAATTGTTAGAGGAAAATGGTCAGGCTGAAAATAAAAGTCAAGCGACTAGGGAATCAAGCTCTTGTAATAAAGGTAATAGTGATTTGTCGATATTGAAGGATTTTGTTCCTGACTCAACCAATATTCAATGAAGCACTTCAATATAAATTGAATAAACTTAAGCAAGTTAAAAAAAACACTCTTTTGAAATTATCTTAAAAACAAAACATATTTTGAATCTTCAGTAAGATTTGTCTAGTTGCAATTTTATTTTGTTACTTAGCTTTATAAGTCATCCATTTGTAAAATATTTTTAGTTTGCATCTGGCATTAAGTCTCTAGAATGATGTTTTTCTGACAAGCAAGCCCATTGTTCGTTACCATTAGAAACATCTTGTCAAACAAGCCTAAAGGATTACAGAAGGGATACTGTCTACACATTTACAATTTTAGATGGCAAATATAGGATTAGTGGGTGACCTGGGCCTGGCATTGACATGATTAGGAATGTGTAGGATTATGGAATTAAAAATATGCCTGCAATTTGGCTTGTTGTCAGTGCTTGCTTGGCTGGATTTGAAAGATCTGGGATACTCTCTAATTCTGCAGAGTGAATCAGCAGCCAACATGAGCAATTTGTATCAGTTCAGATAAAAGCGCAAACCTGTGTAAATATTTCTGATGCAAATGAACACCTAATACATGGACACGTTCATATTTCAGTCAATAAGGAGCCTTTATGCTCTAAATATGGACATTATGCTATGCCGATAAAATTTGTTCCTGTATCACACCTTAATTGGAGGTGGCATCCTCTGGAGTACTGCAACATCACTGGCTATGTGGTGCCTGTGGTTATTAAAGCCCCCTTTGTGCTGACTGCTCAGCCCCATAAAATGTACTCATCCATTTAATGACTTCACTCCAGCCTGTTTGATCCTCTCAGAATGAAATCACCGTAATTGAAGCGATTAAGTCAATTCTCAATGTTCTGAGAAAGTGTAACTGCAGAGGGGTTTCCACTTCCTCTTCTTTGAGAAATAAAAGTCATAAACTTGTATTGATTGGCCAGAGTTCAAAAGTTTAATTAGCAGTCCTATTTATGAGTCAGAGTGTTTTGCAGGCCCTAGTCAATTAGCACCAGGCTTGTTAATAGTCAACCTTTGCTACTTGTCAGAGTGCTCAGATAGTGGTTTCTTGCTTTTTCAAAGAAAGTGGGTAAAACCCATATTTTGTGTTTAGTGATTAAAGCTGCAGTAGCATTCTTTGCTGACGTATGTAGACTGTATTTCAATGATATCAAAAGGAAAAGTCTACACTATATCCTCATTAACTTATAAGAGCTTTGTCATAAAGTCATTGACAATCTCATTGGCACTCTGCAATCAAGTGCAAACTTTTAAACAGCTGATACCAAATCTCGAAGAATCCCATTGTCATGTTTTCCGTGCATATATCAGGAACAGAGAGAAATTTAACATGAATGTTTTATGTATTAAAAATTTGGATGCATTTTACCAGTCTAATATGATTTATTCTTACAACTATTTACAATTTTTCATATTGATTTCATGGCCACCATCATTTCACAACAGAGAAAACAATGATGATAAAACATTTGTTCACAATGCTTGTGGCTCATTGCACTCGCCACTTGCTGCAAACATTTAATGCCAAAACACAACAGTCTTCCTTTGTAAGCTGACATCACAAAATTATAAGTTGACCAATGGCAGAACAAATGTTGAAATACTGAAAGTATCAATAACTGTGTCACCACTCAAATAAAGAAGAGTTAAAAAACAATTAATTTAAAACCTGCAGAAAACTGGGAAATGCATGGAAATTGCATTAGAATTGACCTCAAAATGAGAGCAGCATTCAAGAAAAGGGTAATATTAACTAAACCATGAAGTAAATCATTCCTTAAGGGTGATACAGAACAAGTCATTAGAATCATAGAGTCAGAGAGTGATCATTACAAGGATATAACAATGCCTTGACTTATGTGAATTCAAGTATGATCAATTGTGAGCAACAGTCAGAGAAAATAGTTATCAAATAAACAGCTTGCCAGGTCCAGGTATGAGTACTTATTGCTCAATAGAATAAAACAACAGAAGTTCCAAAAAGAGGGGTATCCAATAGAATACGTGGATGGTTATCACTCTGATGTCTCATAGGCTGTCACCACCCTCTCAGTGGAAGACAAGACAACAGGCTCATCCCTCTAACTCATTTTTACAGCTTGTGTAAGTTTTGGCAGCCTGTCAATGTGGTCAAGTGGTTACGGCAATGAGTTTGAAATGTTATGGTATTTTCCCACACTGGTTTAGATTCCCCCAGCTATGAATGAGAACTCCTGAGGCACAGTAGTTGCAAATCTACTTCTGGGTCAGAAAGCCCACGTCCTGGAGGTGGATGCTAACATGGTCAAAGAGGTTGTTTTAACCCATCTTAACATGATAATTTAATGACAACCAGTTGGAAAACATTGCATAGATTCTGGAAATGTTGCTAAATACAAGCATTGGTTAAATTGGTAGCTATCCAAAGAAACTAATACTAAACTGCACTTATTAATTTAGATCAGGCACAGATGTTAACCTCAACTGTAAATATGCAATAAGCAAACAGTTAATGTGCATTACTTTAGTATAATGGAACTGTCTTTGTAGATTCTCATATTTATATTGTCAATTAATCCTGCTTACTTAATATTCACATATAAATCCTATCATCTATAATTCTATAGTTTCCTCAGGAATGGAGTGTTGTAGTTGTCTTACTGGGCTTGTTATCCAAAGGTTTATAATCTGGAAATGAGTTCAAGTTGTACCACAGCATTTGGAAATTTAAGTTAGTAAATATAGAAAGATTTCAAAAATGCTGCAACCAATAATAGAGGTTTTCTACTGTGAGGGGACTCTTTACAATCGACGATGACTTGTTCACAACATGCTTTGACAGATTCAGATAGCTGATAAGTCCAATACAAGATTGCTTGTCTCTGCCACTGGTGCAGGTGGTACTTTGAAGGTCACGTAGATGGTGCACTGTCTCTCCTGTGCCTTAACCTCACCTCGGCATATCTATCAAAAAGTCTCTCAATGTATATAATGCCTTCCTGAATAAGCCTTTTCCATTTTGGTAGATCACAAGCCAGAGAATCCCATACGCTATTAGGGATATTTGAACTCTTCAGGGATTCTTTGAGGACATCCCAAAAGCATTTCCAATATTCTCCTGGAAGTCTCCTGCAACAATTGAGCTCTGGATAGAGCAGCTGTTTGCTGTCAGGCATGCAAACTACTTGGTCTGCTCAGCAGTGCTGAGTTTTTGGTGACCGTACAATTACCAGATTGCCATAAAAAGCCATTGAATTCATGTATGTCCTCAGAGAAGAAAACCTGCAGTCTTTACTGTGTCTGGCTGATGTGACTTCAGATCTTCAGCACTGTGGTTGACTTTTAAATGCTTCCTGAAGTGGCCTAGCCAGCCACTCAGTTATCATAGAATTAGCTTCACAAGGACAAATAGAGTTGGGGAATAAGTGTTGTCTTGCCAAGAACCCCCTCATACTTAGAAAAGGTAAACAAAAACTCTATGGTCAACACAATGGCTAAATTATGTCATTATTAATGGACTTATTGACAATCACTAATAGATGCTAAATCCACTTACTCAATAGCTTATATTGATCCTATTGGGGTTGTAAATGTTAATAAAACTCAGACTAGCTGATTTAAGGAAGGAAAACAAGTCAAATTTATGATGTGGAGGTGCTGGTGTTGGACTGGGGTGGACAAAGATAAAAATCACACAACACCAGTTATAGTCCAACAGGTTTATTTGGAAGTACAAGCTTTCAGTGTTGTTATCGCCTAGAAATTGACCAGGGAGTAAAATCCATATGGATGTTTACTGATGAAAGAGTTAAGAATGTGTCTAGTACCTGAGAAGAATATTCCTGTTGAAGTATTCTTCCCAGTGTTTTAAATCAATTCTAATAAGATGTTAACAAATTTATTTATCTATTGAGGTCTTAACAGAATGCTAAGTGACATTTTGTCATCTTGTGGTGTTCTCTTCTGCTTTACTCTGGGTTTTGATTGTTTTTGACAGCTGGCAATTTGATTAACATTGCTGACCCCTTGTGCTGATTATTTCACTTATCTTCAGTTCAAGCTTTATCTGTGCAGCCCCTTCCATCCCTCCTCACCCAACCCAAACCTATTATATTTTGGAGAATGGAAATTAGCATATTTAGAATATTTATTTTCAGTCAGCACCCATCTTCATTTTGATCATTTTAATGATTGCAACAGTTAGCTACATGCAGTCCCATGAGTTTGCACATTTGGAACCCATACATCCATGCAATGAACGGTGAGGCCATACTGCAGTTTAATCACTTCAAAGTCATAAAACTTTGTCACGTTTTGATTTGTACTTCAGGTTTGTCATGGACTAAGTATATAGGAGTGTGGAGAAAAAGAATGGCACCAATGGAAACATTTCTATATCAGCTTGTCGTGCAAAATTCTAAGATTCTATGATTTTCACCAGCAGCTTTACTATTGCTGGGCAGGAATACATGATTTAAAAAAGACAAAATCAATGAGATGATGACTGTATCAACCATGATTCAGTCACTAATGCGTGCCCTAGAATCATAAGGTTCCAGGTTTGGGTCTTCCTTTGACACTTCGCACAGAAATCAAGGCTGGCACTCCAATGCAGGATGAGGGCATGCTGCGCTGTTGGATGGGGGCAGCTGGCATTTAGATGAGATGGTAAACTGTAATCCTGTGTGCCTACATGGGAGTGGATGTAAATGATCCTGTGGCACCAATCTGAAGAAGAGCTGGCCAGTATTTGTCATGAACAAACATCACAAAAATGCACATTGTCACATTGTTGCTGAGGGAAGTTCGCTAAGCACATACTAACAGCTGTGTCTCCATCAACAATAAAAGCAACTGCACTTCCAAGATATCTTATTGATTGTGTAGCACTTTGAGACTTGTAGTGATTATGAAAAGCTTTGTATAAATGAAGTCTCTATTTAGACAACCAAACTTGATTGGTGCAATGCTGTGGAAAGGTTCTACAATTAAAAGGACACTATCAATTGGATAAAGTGCTAGTAAATATTTTTTCTGGTTTAAATAATGGTTGAGTGACAGGATGAGGTCCTTAAATGGACATTAATCACCTGCTTAAGGACCTCAGTTGGCATGAGAAAGGGATGTTTACTTACTTGGGATGGAGTCAGGAAGCAGTTGTGCATGCCAACCACATTATTGGCATGGGCACTGTAATGTTTGGGTCAATTAGTTGGGCATCATCCTCAATTATCCATTTTTAAAATGGCAGTTTTGGTATCCATCTGTTTATCTTGTGGGGACAAGGTCAGAGTTTAGTTGAGAAGGAAGGGTGCAAAGCAATTTACATATTTTACTTGCTGGCACTCCATTTCCCAGTCTAAGCAGGGACTGCAAAATCTAAACCATTGTAACTAAAATCTCAGCTAACAGAGCTGCAGCAATGGGAGGAACTATTTTATACTCTGCATTAGCCAAAGCCCTGGATGCATACTACTGGGCTTTCCTGTCCATTGGGCCACCTATCAGCTAATATTACCCTGATGCTATATGGGGAGGCATTGCATGTCACTTGGGATCATTGTATGCCAACACCTTAGAGAATGATAGCTGCTTCTTTACTTCCTTGAAAGCTACAGCTTGGCCACATGACCATTTTCAATGCTGACCCTTTTTAAAGAGTTGATGCAAAGGTGCCAGGATGGAGGTCATATTATGCATGAAGTTTCCTAATAATTCACCAGTCCAAGAAAAGACCTAAGCACCTGTACAAAAGTGGGAGCCGGGGCACCTTTGATCACCCTCACTTTATCTTCCAGTAGGTGTAACTCAGTCTTGTTGACCTGTAACTCAGGTAAGTCACTTGGGGTGCCAAGAACTCACATTTTTCTCTTCTAAGGTGCATGCCCACCCAGGAGAAATGTCTAAGGGATATGTCCAAGTTTCTAAGTGTTCTTTATTGTTCTTCACTGTTATTAGCATGCCATGTAGAAAAATGGCAACCTGGGTAGACCTTGTAAGATGTTCTCCATCATCTGCTGAAAAATTACACAGGCTGACAATACCCTATGTATTGGTACAAGCCATTATGAGTATTAATTGTAGCATACTTCTGGGAATCCTCATCTAACCATTATTGCAAGTACACGTGGCTCATGTCCAGCTTCATAAAGGACAGCCTCACCTGCCAGCTTTGTGTATAAATCCTCTATGTGAGGGATTGGGTATTTATCCAGCTGTGAAAAGAAGTTTACCATTTGTGTAAATTCCCCAAAAAGGTGAACCGACCCATAGGGCTTCACAATCGGTATGACCAATGCTGCCCATTCCGCAAACTGTTTGATGATGCCTTCATTTAGGGGTTAAATCAAAATCACATGCCTCTGCCAATTGTCTTAACCTCGTCAAAAATCCTGATATGGATTCCCATGGTTCTTGAACTGTTGAGTAAAACTGGTAGCATCCAAAATTAGAGGAGGCTTGGGGTCATAATATTCCTTTGCTAAATCTGTCAACTCTTGAAAGGTTTTAGTATCTGGTGCCTTAGGGATAGTCAGGCTCCTTATAACCAAAAATGCTTTGGGTCCACAAGCTGTCAGGAGGATTACGTGTTGCTTTGGTCTGTCTGGAAAAAATAATGAATTCTTTCCACATACTGGGCCCAGTCTTCGACAGCAGGTTCGAGCAAGACAAGCTTCACCCTTTATTTACACGTCCATAGTACATGACACTGACCCAGCTAGCTCAGAACCGGCTACTAGAGTGAACAGAACCACTGACACTATTGTTCATATCTGTCAGCCAGGACTCCCCAATTGGACCAGGTGAACAACCCCAATCAGGGAGCTCATATTCTATAAGGACTACTTGGCTGACCTCATTCCAATCACTACAAGGTCGACTCTTTATTAAAAAGAAATACAAGTTGTTTAAGGATGGTGATTAAATTAATTGCCAATAATTGATGCTAATAAATTGATAAAGTAATAGAATCCTGTTCTTCGCCAGCATTTTATGAGTGAGTTGGAAATATTAGTCTTAACCTTGATAGAACAGAGTAGATTAGAGTTGAATTGAAAATAACACTTTTTTCACATGGAACATAAGTAATAATTTTACAGCTTTATCTGGTAAAATTACATCTGCTCAGTTTTATTTTTAAGGCATTAAGTATACACTACTGTGACTCTCTGTTAGACTCTTAACTTGCTGTCTGGATTTGAAAATGTGCATTAGTGTGTTGGCTACATATTGATTTCCACTGAGTTCAAGTAAGGTTCTTTACTTACTATGGAAGTTGTTAAAAACATGTCAAAAGTAAAATTGCTGATCAGACATAAAGGCTGAAAAATTTGACTTATGCCCTAACTAGAGACAGAAACAAAGGAGCAATGGCAACTTGTGTTGGCCTGAGTGAAATTTGGCTCAAAACTTTGTGAAAGTACCACTACCTGTAATCAACACAGATGTCACCTTGGCTTTTACCAGGCAAGGCAGGTCAGAAATTGACCAAATGGCAGGTTATCTTCAGGGTGACGAAGGATGCATTGGTAGCAGATTAGAGTTAATGATGCCTGGTTGTGCGACTTTGAGGTCATGAACCCATTCGTTATGGCACATGCTTGGCTGGGCAAAACAAAATATCAGAGGAGCAGCATCTTTACATAATTCACTTGTGCACACCAAAAGTAAACCAGCGTTTAGCTTGGTCAGTGTATAGGTGCAGAAGGATAGTCCTTCTACATTTCCTAGGCCACCAGATGGAGCATGCATAGTACATGTTCATTCCATTTGTACCTGTATTTTAAATCAGGATCATACAACTGACATGACAGTAGTTTTGTCCTTGTTTAAGGCAAGTGGAGTCTTCATCCATTAAAAAGCCTTTCTTAATACGACACCAGTCAAGCCTTGGCCATCAAAGGGAATGGTTGAGGTGCCTTGCTCCCAACCATCACATTCAAAGTACTACAACCAGCACCCTGCTCTTCCCCGTCAATGTTCAATTGTTGAACATCTGCTTATCAGTTGCAAAATGGTTGAGTGATGAAAATCCTTTGATGCCCGTGATTTGCTAACTCAGGCAATCTCAGTGCCTTGCTTTAACACCAGTATTCGCCAGTCAAAGTTCAAGAACGAGCATCCTAAATTCAACACATGTAACTTACAGCAGTAACAAGCTGTGCCATAAGTAGGTTGGTTTTCCTATAACAGACTCAATATAAACTAACAATGACTAAAAATAACTTGATTCATTATGAGCAAATAAAAATGAATGTTCCGTTCAGCTGTAGCAGTCTGCAATAGAACAGTGAGATCACATTGAAACATCAGAGGTCTCATTAAATTTAACAAGCTGACCACAGCACAGCATGTAACTAAAATAAGTCAGTTATGTTTGAAGATTAATAATTGCTAATCATGTGCAATAGAAAATGAAACATTTCCTCAAACATGTACTTCACAGTTTTAACATGAGTTTTTCCATCTCTGGAACAACATAAAAGTCTTGTTATTGAAAAACCAAAATTCAAACTTACATGAAGCCAAAACTATAATTTAATTATGTTTCCTTCACTCACAAGCAAAGAGCAGATGAACAAAGATTGTTTGCTCTTACATCTAACAGTAAGTTAACACAATTATCTGCCAATGTTTCGCTAAGTCAAAAACAGTTCTCAGAAACCATGAAAGTGCCACCGCAGACGTGATTTGAGACATATGCTTCTCAGCCAAACGTAGTGCTAAACAGATTCGGTTATGTCAATTTATATGATTTGGGTCTAAAATGTGATGAATGCATTCCTATAGATGTTGGATCTTGGTTACCCTTTTTACCTCTCAAGTCCATGTGGAAATGAATTAGCATTACAGGGAAGCAAATATAACCAGATTTTTAAAGTCATACTTCTGCTTCTTGGTGCAGTTCAACAAATGACAAAACTACAGATTAGATAAGGAACGGCCAAACATGATTATAATGTCAAGCACATCTACGAGCATTTTTTGTCTCAAATTGTTTTTCTTATACAGTTTAAAATGGAAAACTTGACATAACAGAAAGATATAAAAAAGACCTAAGGGACAACTTTTTCACACAGAGGGTGGTACATGTATGGAATGAGCTGCCAGAGGAAGTGGTGGAGGCTGGTACAATTGCAACATTTAAAAGGCATTTGGACGGTATATGAATAGGAAGGGTTTGGAGGGATATGGGCCGGGTGCTGGCAGGTGGGACTAGATTGGGTTGGGATATCTGGTCGGCATGGACAGGTTGGACCGAAGGGTCTGTTTCCATGCTGTACATCTCTATGACTCTATGACTCAAAGTCAATTTGATCAGCTTCTTTATGAGGTCATTTAGTATTTGGTTTTGGTCAGATATTTTCAGAAGTATTGCCTTCCTGAACTATCTGCTACTAGATTGGTGTTCTCTTAGAATTTTCTGAATGATGATCTTACTGTCACCTTTGGTAGATTAAATGTTTGAGAATAAGGACATTGTGTTCAGACAAGGTGAGGGACATGAAACAGCTTCCCTCTTTTAAACACTTAGTTGACCACAACAAATGCTTTAAATTCTTATTAGCAGCCAGCTAGTTAACATTTCAATTAAAACATAGTTCACTAGATCAAAATGAAGAGCCAAATACAAAGTTTTCTTGTGATAAGGAGGAATTTTATTACTTACTAGCTCTAAAGCAATATAATAAAATAAAACATAAAATACATACACAAATAGGAATAAATTTTAAAAAGCGGAAAATTTCTGCTATCCAAAGAGAGATGCTGTTTAAAAAATCCTTAGAGTCCTCCAAGTATTCAATTTTAACCTGAAATCATGCTGTGTAATTGATGAGTTATATTCTGAGGAGGAGTGAAATTCGCAGATATCTTTTCTCTTTTACAGCACAGAAAGGGGGCCTTCAGCTTATCAAGTCAGCATCAGCCATCAGGCACCTACCTACTCCAGTCCTGTTTTCCAGAACTTGGCCTGTTGTCTTGTATGCTGTAGTGCTTCAAGTGGCCATCTGAATACTTCTTAAACATTATAATGGTTCCCACCTCCACTGCCCTTTCAGGCAGTGAGTTCCACATACCACCACTTTCTGGGTGAAAAAAATCTTCTTTAAATTCTTTCTAAAACTCCTGTCCTCAGCCTTATATTGATGCCAGTGGTTATTGATCCCTTTATTAAGGGGAAAAGTTTCTTCTTTTCTACCCTATGACTCTCATAATTTTGTACATCTCTTGATGAATGAATGTTTCTCTGAATTGCTTTTCACTGGGCAACCTCTTCAAGAGGCTGAGAGAAAACAGGTGGATGAGACAGAGAGATAGCAAGCTTTCTAAACCTTTTGTTAGCAATCCATTTTCATTTCAGTCACTCTACACAAAAATGGTTGTCTAAAAGACATGTGTGTTCCCATGTCTGGCTTCAGTGTTCTTTCCACCTTGATAATCTACAGGCACATTTCATTCCAATATTGTATGTGAAATTTACAGAGGGGTTAGGAATCAGACATGAGTTGCAGAGCTGATTTTAAATGCCTTTTTATGACAATCCTAATTTCAGTACAGATTGATTCTTATTTATTGATGGTTTCATGTGTTTGGCTCAACTTGGCTAGGTGACCACTGTGGCCATCATAAATCAGATAAATTATCCTTTCTTCAATCAGTTTGGTCCATGAAAACTCCCAGGTGTTAAAATTGGATGATGGAAATTGAAAACTTTTACCACTAAATTAACAATAACAATATAGGAAAAATATTTAACTTCATATGCTTGGTCTATTATTTAATAAGTCATGGTTAATATGCAACCTTACTCCACTGATCTGACTTTGTCTGATATCATTTAATCTTTGTTTACCAAAAGTCTATCAATCTCAAGATTTAAGTTGCACAATTGAACCAGCATAAATTGCTGTTTATTTAAGAGAATTCCAAAATTCTGCTCTTTTGTGTGTACAAATGTTTCCTAACTTCATTCCTAAAAGGTACAGCTTTGATTTTTAAATTATTCCTGCTAGTCTTCAACTCCCCAACTGAAACAGTTTCTCACGACCTGTCCTGTTTGTTTTGCCTTATTACCTTAAAGTGTTGAGCAGATCGTAACTATCTAAATTCCAGCGATTGTAGCCCTAGACTGTGTAATCTCTCCACTTAATTTAACCCTTGTAGTTCAGGTAACATCATGGTAAACCCATGTTGCAGTTCTTCCAAAGCCAAAATTACTTTCCTTATATGTTTGTCCCATGCAGAGGATTGTATTAGAGGGAGAAATATCCTGGAGTTTGAGAATATTGAATCTACAGGAAGAGTTCTTCCCTAGTTTTGCAGCCAAAGATTAGATAAGACATTTTCATTATAAGTAGGTGCATGCTTTGCATTATTATTCAACTTAAGCCAATTCCATACTTCCACAACCTTATGGTAGCCTAGAGGGAGTTCCTCATTTACGAATACTTGACTGACGAAAGCTCATACTTAATGAATGTGATCCCATAAGGGGTATATTTTTAAAAATGTTGAAGTATGTTTCCTTGAACATAGGAATGGCTATTTTATATTGTCCAGTATTGCATTCTGACTTGTATACAAGTCGACTTAAGAACAGACTCAAGAATCAACCCGTTCGCAATCAGGGACCTGCCTGAACTGTCCTTTTCGGTCAATGAAGTACTTTTGAAGTAGAGTCACTGTTTCAACATAAGAAACATTCCAATTTCAACACAGCAAGATCCCAGAGACAATTATGATATAAAAACAAGATAACTGTTAACTATTGCTGACCGAAGGATAAATATTGGGCAGGATCGTAGACAGAAACTGAAGCATTACATCCTTTTATGTTCTATTCCTAATGCAATTTAGGAGAGCATCCTATTAGTCTTATTGATTATGTGCTGTACCTGCATACTAACTTTGAAATAGTGCTATGGGAACTTTTACTTCCACTTGAGAGGGCAGCTAGGGTCTCGATTTAATGCCTCTCCTGAAAGATGGTGGCTCTTACAGCGTATCAGTCTCATTACTACATTAGAATGCCACTGGAAGTTATGTGTAAACATTCTGACATCATTTTAGAAGTGTTTACGCTGAGATGATCCCTACCTGATTGCATTCACTATCTCCCATGTTACCAGTCCTATTCTCCAGCAAAATGAAGTGGCTTAGAGAACAAACATGAGGAATAATAATTCCAAGGCCTAGACCCAATTAAGCTTGCTTGTGGCATAAACTGAATTGCGAGGGTACAAAATGAACTCTCCCATTTGTAACTGAATAAACTCTAAGATGATGGAAGCCAAATCTGAAGCAATATTTTAAATGTACTTGTGACCAAAATTTAGATGCAATTCATGTTAATTAATTACTGAATTGTCACTAATAGCAATTGTGTTATGAGGTTTCTTTTTAAAAGAATTTTCATTAAAAATTTGCTAAAAATAGAACCATTTGATCAGATATTTGCATAAATAAAGGCAAGAGTTTTATCTTGGGTGCCCTTCAATGATTATCATGAATTATTTTCAGAACTGAATGGTTACAAAATTCCAAGAGAAAGTAGAAGCTGAAAGATTTAATAATGACACCAAAGGATTTTCATAGTCTTGCCTCAGGTCCTTAAAAGTAGTGTAAAACAGGTAGGAACTCCATTTTATGCGTCCTAAATATTGTTATCAAAGCACTCTAACTGGTTCTGTAAAATGGGAATTTTAGTCTGCTTAAAGTCAAAGCTTTACAGTCAGTGTGTGGAAGATGTTACACTAGAATGGAAATGTAATTGTTCAAACATTGGTGACGAGTGCTTGCTATTATAGTTACTGAAAAATTATTAGAAAAACAGGGATAGTATCATTAGCATTAGCAAAAATAGGGAAAAAATGTTATCTCATTGGGAAGCCAATGATAACTTCTCATTGACAGTATTGGGATCAATAGATAGTCATTTTGCCCAAATACATCTCAAGTTTTTATCTTTTATCAAATCCTGGAAATATCATGAATTTAGATTAAGCAATGATCTAATAGGATGGAACACAAAAAAAAATCAAAAGACAAAATCAGTTTCTATTCACTTTATAGAAATATTCACTCACCAAGTATTCAGTGAATAAAATACTTTGAAAAAATCCATTTGTTTCATCTCTGATCCATTAGTATGTTAATTACCTTTCTAAAGATTTAAAAATGAATTCCTGCTGTTTAGAGGTCACTGTGCAATAGTGAAGTAAAGAGGAATTACCTGTCTTCTTATAGTGCCCATCTTTCTGCACTTCTGCTAAAAATATTGAACTTTGACTTGTAGGTGACAGTAACGGACAATAATTCCTGAGGACAGGCTTGAATGATGACACAGTCAGATGTTTACAAGAAGACTTTGGAATCTTTACCAGTTTATGTGCACATACTAGAAAGTATTTCCTTCAGCTTTCTTTTCATGGTGTAGCCTATGTTTTCAATTAGCACCTCACGTTAATTGGATCCGTTCCCTCAGGTTCCTAGCGGTGTCTCACTTTCTCCCATCATTGGTGATATATTTGAAGCATGACATTTATGGCTTGAGTCCAGGGCTGTTAGGAAAAGTCATTTACCCTGGGTCACTGAAAAGGTTAGCCACAGTAGCTGAGTGCACACACTTGTTTGATGTGGCTAGTATCACTATCACCATTCTCGACTTCATTCCAATCATAATGCGGCCACTGGCATTAGAGCCAGAGCAGCAGCATTTTTCAATCTTTTGTGTACTCCACCAAAATGTATGAACCTCACTTGCCTTCCTCTCATTAGCTACTTTCTTTCTCCTTATCAGATTTGATTAACAATTGGCAAGGTTAAGATGTTATCCTAACTACAAAAGCAGGAATTTAAAAGCATTATAATTACAATTGTTTCAAAGAAACTGTGTTTCATAAGATTCATCTCATTTAGATAAAACTAATAGCAAAGTTGTTATACACATTTATCAACATTGATACATGTAATTATAAGCATATCTTGTACTGTTGCTTTGCCACAAGGGGAAATGACCCATAAGCACCCTCAATTGAGCTGTGTGGGTCTCCCCTGTAAGTGATCAGATTTTAATCACATCACAGTGATTTACCTTCTATTTGCTCCCTTAACATTTAGGGATGGAATGTGGAAGTATTCTCGCATTCTATATACAACAATGGGATTAGAAGTTGGATTTTACTCTATAATCCTGATGGAAACTGGATGGTATCACAATTGAAACAGTTGCATATGCTGCCATCAGTAGCTTCTAGTTGGGCATTCCTCTAGGACATTATGGTTTGGCATGGATGAGAGTCCTCTGGTCAAACACATGCACCAAACATGATCCAGTTTAGTGCAAATCTACAATTATGTCTGCCTGACAAGGATATGGTATACATGAGTACAGTGATTGGGAAGAGGTCATTAGGTTGTGTCTGACTTCTTCAAAATCTGCAGTTGCTCTCATAATGTCATCACAGAGGTAATGCTGATGGAACTCAATCAGTATTAATCCTTTTAGAGCTGTACGCAACAGAAACAATGGAAAAATAAGCCATGAAAAGCAGAACATGAAAGTGCGATTCCAATTTATTCCATACTTACTGCTTCTCCTGAAGGCTTTCTATCTCATTTAAAATGGTACAAATTTCTAACAGTTTAATATTTTTGCAACATTTCTTGATCAATGCCAAGGGCCCAGAGTAGTCCCCCATTTCAACACACTCACTTTTGAACCATAAAGTCCAGGGTTTAGTTCGATGTCTTGGGCTTGAGTACAAAAGTCAAGATCGGTACTCCAATGTAGAACTGAAGAAGCATTGCACTGACTGAGGTGCCATTGCTTGGGATGAGATGTTAAATTGAGGCTCCTGCTATGTACATAAGTGGATTTTAAAGATCCCATGGCACTTTTCCAAATAAGATCAGGGATTTATTTTCTGGTCAATACTTATCCTTCACTCTATGTCACAAAAGTAGATGATGTAGCCATGATCACATTGCTGTTTCTGGAAATTTGCCAAATGAAAATTAGCAGCTACATTTTCTATGTTACAACAGCATCCACTTTTAAAGTGTATCATTGACAGAGATATCTGCTGGTGTGAAAAGTGCTGTATAAATGCAAGTCTTTCTTTGTCATCTAGGAGAAAGTGAGGACTGCAGATGCTGGAGGTTAGAGTCGAAAGATGCAGTGCTGGAAAAGCACAGCAGGTCAGGCAGCACCCGAGGAGCCTGAAACGTCATTTCTCCTACTCCTCGGATGCTGTCTGACCAGTGGTGCTTTTCCAGTACCACACTTTTTGACTCTTTCTTTTTTGTGACAATGGACTTGCTTTTGAGGCCTTAATTGATTTGGAGTTTCACACCTTTGATGTTCTTCTGACCTTTTAAGTTACTGACCACCTTTTTCTGGTGTTGTTCTGTCATAACATCCTTGGATATTTCCTGCCTTCCAGAGGCAAGTTCCCACTTGGTAGAATCCCCAACTAAGAACAATGAGTCATGTATAAGGCAGGCTCAGAGAGGTGGGCAGAACTTCTGATCCATCTTTACCTCACAGCAAGAAGAAATACTCAACCCGTAGAGTGTCATTTAGGGAAACAAAAATAAATGCTGCTTTCTTCCTTTCTCTCCTGGAGGTGCTGGCTCATGTTACAGTGCAATCCGTTTGGGCTTCAACATCAGAACCAAATGCCTAGATTTATTATATTATTGATTGGTGGGGTGGGTGATTGTAAGGCAATGGAAGCTAAGACAGTTAGAACTGATCCTTGTCTGGTATCTACCCACAGAACTTCCAGCAAGTACCACTACACATTGGTCAGCAGCAGAAGTGAACACTGGAGTTGACAAAAACTGAATGATCATGGTGGCTCTGTGATCAGCACTGCTGCCTCACAGTACCAGGGACCTGAGTTCAATTCCACCCTCAGGTGACTGTCAATGTGAAAGTTACCCTGTGTCTGCATGGGTTTCCTCGCAGAGTCCAAAAATGTGCAGGTTAGGTGGATTGGCTGTGGAAAACATAGAGTAGAGTTATGGGGTGGGTCTGAATGGGAATGTCTTCAGAGGATTGGTGTGGACTTCATGGATCAAATGGCCATCTTCCACACTGTAAGGATTCTATGACATTCTGCCTGTTTAACATCCTGTTTCTCAGTGGGCAGCACGGTGGCTGTGGTTAGCACTGCTGCCTCACAGTGCCAGGGTCCCGAGTTTGATTCCTGCCTTGGGCGACTGTCTGTGTGGAGTTTGCACACTCTCCCTGTGTCTGCATGGGTTTCCGCCAGGTGCTCCGGTTTCCTCCCACAATCCAAAGGTGTGCAAGTTAGGCAAATTGGCCATGCTAAATTGCCCATAGTGTTAGGTGCATTAGTCAGGGGTAAATATAGGATAGGGGAATGGGTCTGGGTGGGTTACTCTTCAGAGAGTTGTTGTGGACTTGTTGAACCAAATGGCCTGTTTCCATAGTGTAGGGATTCTAATCTAATCTATTTTGCACATGTGTATTGATGACACAATCTAGATCAGCAAATGATTATAAAAGTCTTGCTTTGAAAGGTACACTCAGTAAATTAATTTGCAACAGGAAGCTTTTAATTTAATAATGGAGAACTTAATTAAATATCATTTATTCCTTTCTTTCAATCATCTGAAAACTTGAGGGCTGGATGAACTTTAGAATATGATAAGCAATGACCATGATATTGCTGAAGGGAGCAGGAATGTACAATGAGTGTAAACTAGCAAAAGACATACAATCAGATTGTTAAAGCTGTCTTAGGGATTCAGAAAGAAAGAGATTCATTGGAAGCAAACTTGTGTCTGATAAAGGTAGAGATAGGGGTAATTATAATGACAAATAAGAAAATGGAAGAAGCATAGAACAGATATTCTGACAGGTATTTTTATTATGTGACCCATAGGGGGCAGGTTGGTCAGAAAAATATGAGGAACCCACTATTTGGCGCTTTCCCCAAATGCTGCGGGTCTAGATTAGAGTGGTGCTGGAAAAGCATAGCAGTTCAGGCAGCATCCGAGGAGCAGTAAAATCGACATTTTGGGCAAAGGTCCTGTTGCCCGAAACATTGATTTTACTGCTCCTCGGATGCTGCCTGAACTGCTGTGCTTTTCCAGCACCACTCTAATCTAGACTCTGGTTTCCAGCATCTGCAGTCCTCGTTTTTAACCTAACCAAATGCTGTGGGGTCCAGTCAGGTTACAGCAGCTGGAATTTCCATGGCAGGGATAGGCAAAGGGGAGCTGGAGAGGATTCGCCATGGGTAGGCCAAAGTTGGGATTGAACTTTTGGGAAGGGTTGTGTGTCAGGGGCTTCTATGATAACATGCTCTGCATTCAGGAGTACTATGAATCATACTGCCCAACTTGAGCAACTTTCTGGAACAGAAATAGAAATTGCTGAAGAAACTCAGCAGGTCTGGCAGCATCTATGGAGAGAAATCAGAGTTGACGTTTTGAGGCCAGTGATCCTTATTCAGAACTGAAGCTGTGAATTTCAGTCTCTCCAGCAAGTTCTGATTTTGTTAGATCATCAGCATCTGCAATTGTTTTGTTTTTGAGCAATTTTCTTGTCAGTTTTAGGATGAAATTGACCTATTTGCTCCCATTCCTCAAGATCTACAGTAGGCGAATTTTTGGTAATGGTCTTATGCTTGAATTATCAAAGTTTACAAACAAAGTTATTCATGGGATGTAAGCATCACTGGCAAGGCTATCATTTATTGTCAGTAATTACACTGAAGAAGGTGGTGGTGAGCTATTCTCTTGAATCTCACCGTGTGTGGTGAAGGGATGATGATTGATGAGAATATAAAAAATTGCAGAGAATGTCTAAAAGTTTAAATAGGAGGAAAAGATTAAGAGTTTGTGAGGATGATAGGTAGGAATGTAAAAATGGATAACAAACAATCCCACAGATATTTAGAAATGAAAAGAACAAGAGTGTCAGTCCTCTAGAGAGTGAGAATGGGGAGTTAATTGTAGATAATAGGAGATGGCAGATGAAATGAACAAATGGTTTGCTTCCACCTTCACCATAGATGATACAGAAAACATTCCAGTAATAGCTGTAAATAAGAAGATGGAAGTGAAGAGGGAACTTAGCAAAATTATAATTGCAAAGGAAGTAGTACAAAATGGTGAAGCTGTGGTTGACAAGTCGTCATGTCCAGATGGCTTTCAGTCAAGAGAGTCTTAAAAAACACAGTTTCCAATGAGATAACAGATGTGTTGGTATTAAATTTCCAAAATCTCCTTGATTCAGGAAAGTAGCAAATATAAGCCCACTATTCAAGAAGGGTGGTAGGCAGAAAGCAGGAAATGGAGACCACTTAGCTTGACATCCAGTATGGGGACAGTGTTAGAATTGAATAGAAAAGATATCATAGCTGTGCATCAAGGTGATAGGGAACAGTCAGCTTGACCAATAAATTGGAATTTTTTGAAGGAATCATTTGTAATAAAGGGGGGCCTATAGATGTACTATATTTTGATTTTCTGAAGGCATTTGAAGGAGCCATTTCAAAGATTATTGCAGAAAAGAAAAGTTCACGATGTGCGTGATTACATATTAGCAGAGATAGAAGATTGGCTGGTTGGCAAAAAATAGAGACTGTGCGCAAATGAGTATCTGATTTGCAGGATGAGATGAATGGAGTCTCATGGGTATCAGTGCTGGGCCTCACCATTTTACAATTTATGTCATTGTAGGGAAGAGTTCATTGTAGCTAAATTCAGAGATGATAGGTAAGGCTGTATGTTTGAAGAATACATAAGAAAGTTGCAGACAGATGTAGCATAAAAAAAGAGCATTATTTAAATAGAGAATGTTTGTGGAATTCCAAGGTTTAGATTAGATTACTTACAATGTGGAAACAGGCCCTTCGGCCCAACAAGTCTACACCGACCCACCACCCGCCCAGACCCATTCCCCTACATTTGCCCCTGCACCTAACACTATGGGCAATTTAGCATGGCCAATTCACCTGCCCTGCACATTTTTGGACTGTGGGAGGAAACCGGAGCACCCGGAGGAAACCCACGCAGACACGGGGAGAATGTGCAAACTCCACACAGTCAGTCGCCTAAGGCAGGAATTGAACCCGGGTCTCTGGCGCTGTGAGGCAACAGTGCTAACCACTGTGCCACCGTGCTTCCCATAGAGGGAATTAGGTATAGAGGGAATTAGGTATTCTGGTTCATAAGTCACAAAAAATTAGAATGCAGGTCCAGCACAAAATCAAGGCAGATAGTGGGATGTTCTTTTCTATTGCATTAAAAATTGAATATAAAATTAAGGATGTTATTCTTCAGTTATACGTCTCATCGATGAGTCCATCTCAAATACTGTGTGCAGATTTGGTCTCCGTATTTAAGGAAGGTTGGATAGGCAATGTAGGCAGCTCCAGAGAGATTTACTAGACAGAGTGTTACCTGGTGAAGACAGGTTGGTGAGGCTGGTCTTGTTTCCACTGGAGTTTAAGAATGAAAGGTGACTTAATTGAGGTTTATAAGATCCTGAATGGACTTGACAGGAAGACATTTCCCTTTTTAGTCAGTCCAGAACTTGGGGGCAATGACTTAAAAGTCAGCTTTGTCCTTCAAGGACAGAGAGAAGAAGCCACGCATGTCTGGCTGTGGGAATATGCGGACTAACAGCTTTAATGGGATTAGTGGAAATACCTAAGAAACTAAAATTATATATACACAGATTAGCTTGAGGTGGTTAAGCAATGTTACTCAGAGTAAAAAAATCTTGGGTACAGGTTTGTTTCATGGGATGAATGGCTTATTTAATCAAAGCTTCCTCAGATTATTTTCTTTAACTAACCAAGGCTTTCTTAACTCTTGGATATTGGCCCGATCCTGAGTTGAGAAGGTTATTATGGGCTGCCTTCTTGCAGTGGGCAGTCCTTATGCTATAGGAGACACATAATGCTCTTAGTGATAGGAATTGCAGGATTTGAACCAGCAACAGTGAAGGAACAGCAATATATTTCCAAGTCAGGATGGCTTGGAGGAAAACCTGTAAATGGTGGCGTTACCAGTCACCTGGTGCCCTTGTCTTTCTAGATAGAATTGATCGTAGATTTAGACAGAAGGTGCCATCTAAAGACCTTAAGTGAATGGTGGATGGTGGCAAGTTTCTTGACAGTTATTGGAGCTGCACTCACCTAGTTAAGTGGAGAGTATTCAATCAAACACTGACATGTGCCTTGTAGATGGTGAACAGGATTTGGGGAGTCATTTGTTATAGTACTCCTAGCCTCTGATCTACTCTTGCAGCCACTGTGTTCATATGGCCAGTCCAGTTCAGTTTATGGTTAATAGGATGTTGATAGTGGAGAATTCAGGATAGTAACACCATTGAATGCCAAGGGGCAGTGGTTAAATTGTCTCTTATTGAAGATGTTCATTGCCTGATGTTTGTGAGGCACAAATGATACTTGCCACTTTTCAACCCAAGCCTGGAAATTGTCCAGGCTCTATTTTATTTGGACATGGACTGCTTCAGTATCTGAGGAAGCCGGGAATGCTGCTGAACATTTTACAATCAGAGAACATCGTCACTTCTGACCTCATGACCTAGGAAATGCCATTGACAAAGGAGCAAAGATGGTTCAGCTCAGGGCATAGCCCTGAGGAGATCCTGCAATTAAGCCTTACAGCTGAACTGACTGACCTCCAACAACCACAAGCATTTTCCGATGTGCCAGGTACAATTCTAACCGTCGGAAGAGTTTCCTCCCAATTTTCATTGATTCCAGTTTTGCTAGGGCTCCTAAATATGGTGGAAATGTGTTGCTGGAAAAGCGCAGCAGGTCAGGCAGCATCTAGGGAACAGGAGAATCGACGTTTCGGGCATTAGCCCTTCTTCAGGAATGAGGACAGTTTGTCCAGCAGGCTAAGATAAAAGATAGGGAGGAGGGACTTGGGGGAGGGGCGTCGGAAATGTGATAGGTGGAAAGAGGTCAAGGTGAGGGTGATAGGTCAGACTGGGGTGGGGGCGGAGAGGTCGGGAAGAAGATTGCAGGTTAGGAAGGCGGTGCTGAATTTGATGGATTTGACTGAGACAGGCTGGGGGGAGGGGAAATGAGAAAACTGGTGAAATCCGAGTTCATCCCTTGTGGTTGGAGGGTTCCTAGCCGGAAGATGAGGCGTTCTTCCTCCAACCGTCGTTTTGCAGTGGTCTGACGAAGGAGGAGTCCAAAGACCTGCATATCCTTGGTGGAGTGGGAGGGGGAATTGAAATGTTGAGCTACAGGGTGGTTGGGTTGGTTGGTCCGGGTGTCCCAGAGGTGTTCTCTGAAACGCTCCGCAAGTAGGCGGCCTGTCTCCCCAATATAGAGGAGGCCACATCGGGTGCAGAGGATGCAATAGATGATATGTGTGGAGGTACAGGTGAATCTGTGGCGGATATGGAAGTTTCCTTTGGGGCCTTGGAGGGAGGTGAGGGGGGAGGAATGGGCGCAAGTCTTGCACCTCCTGCGGTTGCAGGGGAACGTGCTGGGAGTGGAGGTTGGGTTGGTGGGGAGTGTGGATCTGACGAGGGAGTCACGGAGGGAGTGGTCTTTACGGAATGCTGATAGGGGAGGGGAGGGAAATATATCCTTGGTGGTGGGGTCCGTTTGGAGGTGGCGGAAATGACGGCGGATGATGCGCTGTACATGGAGACTGGTGGGGTGGTAGGTGAGGACCAGTGGGGTTCTGTCCTGGTGGCGGTTGGAGGGGCGGGGTTCGAGGGCGGAGGAGCGGGAAGTGGAGGAGATGCGGTGGAGGGCATCGTCGACCACGTCGGGGGGGAAATTGCGGTCCTTGAAGAAGGAGGCCATCTGGGTTGTGCGTTTTTGGTACTGGTCCTCCTGGGAGCAGATGCGGCGGAGTCGAAGGAATTGGGAGAATGGGATGGCGTTTTTACAGGGGGCAGGATGGGAGGAGGTGTAGTCCAGGTAGCTGTGGGAGTCGGTCGGTTTGTAGTAGATGTCCGTGTTGATTCGGTCGCCTGAGATAGAAATAGAAAGGTCGAGGAAGGGGAGGGAGGAATCTGAGACTGTCCAGGTGAATTTGAGGTCGGGGTGGAAGGTGTTGGTGAAGTGGATGAACTGTTCAACCTCCTCGTGGGAGCACGAGGCGGCGCCGATACAGTCATCGATGTAGCGGAGGAAAAGGTGGGGGGTGGGGCCAGTGTAGTTGCGGAAGATGGATTGTTCCACATATCCTACGAAGAGGCAGGCATAGCTGGGGCCCATGCGGGTGCCCATGGCTACTCCTTTCGTTTGGAGGAAGTGGGAGGATTGGAAAGAGAAGTTGTTCAGGGTGAGGACCAGTTCAGTCAGTCGAAGGAGGGTGTCAGTGGAAGGGTACTGGTCGGTACGACGGGAAAGAAAGAAGCGGAGGGCTTTGAGTCCTTCGTGATGGGGGATGGAGGTGTACAGGGACTGGATGTCCATGGTGAAAATAAGGCGTTGGGGACCGGGGAAGTGAAAATCATGGAGCAGATGGAGGGCATGGGTGATGTCCCGAACGTAGGTGGGGAGTTCTTGGACTAAGGGGGACAGGACGGTGTCAAGGTATGCGGAGATGAGTTCGGTGGGGCAGGAGCAGGCGGAGACAATGGGTCGGCCGGGGCAGTCAGGTTTGTGGATTTTGGGCAGGAGGTAGAAGCGGGAGGTGCGGGGTTGTGGGACTATGAGGTTGGAGGCGGTGGATGGGAGATCCCCCGAGGTAATGAGGTTATGGACGGTCTGGGAGATGATGGTAAAGATCCTAAATATGGTAAATAGCTACATTGAGAGGCTGGTCAGAAAGACAACTGATATGAGTAGGGTGAGAGTTTACAAGGACAACTGGAGGAGTAGTCAGTTTTTTTAAAGAGGGGAATTGGACATCAGAAGAGGATTGTCTGTTGGGAAGGTCAAGCAACGGGGACGCAAGCAACCAATCACAGGCTGGCTTACGGGTAAGCTTGATAGGCCAAAGGGGAAGAACCTATGATTGTCCCAACCCACAAGTAGTGTTGGACAGACCTCGACCTATCCAATCTAAACATTGTCACCATCCTGCAGCTTTCAAGCTTCCTACGGTCCAGTTGGCTGTCATAAAATTTGAAGCACAATTAAAACATAAAGCGCACAGGCTCATAATGACACTTAAATTCAGGACCTTCTTGCTGAGGAGTTGGTTAGTTGTCTGTCCCCCAACACAGTCTCTATTAAAACTGAAAAAGGATGTGTTGTAAACGGGCTGACATTGAGTTTCTAATTCTTTAACAGTCACCTGTAGGTCCTTGCAGGGGAAGAGAACTAAATTTATAATTACCCTCAGAATCCAAACATGTTGCTGTTGCAGTCCACTTAATTTCTTTTTGTGTTTAAGGTTTTTCTTTAACGCTGCACTGTTTAGTACCTTTTTATGAATCCCTTACTTCTTCAGCCTGATTTTAAATTTTCCCACCATTGCTCACCATTGATTTCATGTCTGTGATGTTTTTTGTTACCTATGCAAGCGCACATGCTGACTTTTCTCTCTACGTTAAAGGTGGCCACTAGCTGAGCCTACCACTTGATCAGGTGGCGTTTCAAGATGTTCTTTTTTCCCACTGATTACTTTCCCACGTGCAAAATTCTGCCCTCTTACCCTCCTGTGGCTTTCAATGAGGGCATGTGCCAGGAGGTGAATTATAATCCGACTTCACACATACACCATCGAGAAGCTGCATTTTATTCATTTGCGGTGCAGTTTTTTTTAAGGAAAAAGAATCTGGGAAGAAAGGCCCTGCTTGTGTCCGCCCCTCCCATTCATAATTAGAAACTGGCCACCGAGGCAGCACGATCGCACCAAATAATCAGCATAAACCCATTTGAATATCTATTTTTCCTCTCGGGGGAAAAGAGAAAAAAAATATTGATTCAAACCACGGGTACAAAGTTGGATGGCATTATGTTTGACTTTGCACCTGCTTTCGCACCTGCTCCATTTTGGGGGAAAAGCCAAGGCCAGTACATTCCCAAAAACAATGAATGAACATCTAAAAAGGTTTTTGAATAATGACATCTTGGTCCGCTTTTGTCATACCCCTTTTAAAACACGCTTAGTCCCCCAAGCTCATTCTCCAGCAGCAATGCACTTGCTACTTTACCTGATAGTTCCCTTAAACCGCACAAAAAAAACACCCCAGAGAACTTGAATTTGAATTCCAGCAGGGAGTCATTCTATAGCGTTGAAACCCAATTCCTGTTTTATTCTGTTGTCAATGCACTATGGAAATTCTTTCAGGCATGTTAACATGATAGCAGAACAGTTGAAATGAAATAACAAAAAAACGTGTGGACCTATGAAAGGCCAAGGGAGGGAAATTGAAATTTTTTTTTTCTCAAGTTACCAGCCTAGGTCAAAAGTACAAAACCAGGGTCTGAGTTTTGCCAACTAGCCAAAGGAGAAAGCCCAAACCAGCGATTGAGTAAGGACATTTGACCCTTTCCTGAAATCAGCACTTGTAAAGCTAGTCCTACAAGGAAAGGCATAAATTAGAAGATTAGCTGCATACATTTATACATACAGAATACAATGGCAACAGTAAAACATTTTGGTTAAAAGTCGTGAAGGATTTCACTTTTAACTTGTCTAGCTTTCATGATTTAACACAATACTAGGACTCTTGAAGAAATTGGAGTCTGGGTCTGTCAGGGCTGACGGGGTCTTACCTATCATTGAGAGAAGTGGCAGTGAATCTCCAGGAAGCCTGATGGAATCAAGTGCCTTTCTCACACTTACGTGGCCACTGTTTGGCCTCTTCTGCTTCTGAAGTCCTTGGTTGAGGAAACCCTGTTTGCTGAGAGACATCAGATCATTAGATGTCAGTGCCTCCAGCTGGAGCAATGTATTCACCAGCAACCTTGTAGGACCTCAAATCAAAGGTGAGTGAAGGCAGTGGGATGTGGAAATCAGGGTAGGAACTTCAGATGTGTGCTCAGGGGCTTGTGGGGGGATTGGGAGAGAGGAGGTTATCCCCCACCCACGCCACTGCTGCCAACTCCCTTGCCTGACTAGTCACTGGTAAAACCCCAAATCGAGATAAAGACAGGGCAGAGAACTGGCACAGGATTCATTGTTGCCAGGAAACCAGACACAGATGCTACTAGTGGTCACAATACAATTGAATGTTGATGTAGTTTCCATTTAGAATGGTACCAGGATAGTGGTGGGGTCATCAACAACAATACGAGTGCAGTCTCTAGTATCTAGGAGAATTCTGTAGATCATCCAGAGCCTTGTGCTCTCAGTCTTCTTTATTTTATCCATGGGGAACATAGTGCAGCTATTCTCCCTGAGGTAAAGAGGGAAAAAGTGAGGACTGCAGATGCTGGAGATCAGAGCTTAAAAACATGTTGCTGGAAAAGCGCAGCAGGCCAGGCAGCATCCTGTTCCTTTGATCCTCCCTGAAGTAAAGAGACTTGGATGACAATCCTGATATAATTGTAGGCAGAAATTTGGGAGATATGGCAGGCAACACTTGCTACAATTTGAAAGGAGCCTGTACTTAATAGTTAAGGACCAGGGTGATTTTGATGTTAGTGGAGCCTGTTGTCCATGCCTAAGATGCCACACTGGATCCTCTTCCTGCCTTGCCTCCTGCTCTCTCCTTTCTTCCTTCCAGCTTGCATTCCTTCTCTAACCCCTCTTAGTTCTCTCATAGCAGCAGTTCAACATTTAGAATATAGCCAAAACTTCAGCAGCATTAGCAATATCTTCCCCTCAGCACAGTTTGGGAAACATAAGGATTAATCCCCTCAAAACAGAGAAGGTAACGAGGTGTCTGAATTGACACTTTCAAGATGGTGAGGTGTTTAGTTGAGATGAGAAAAATCATTCCCTCTGGGAAATGGGTAAATAACTAGTGATTATAGATTTTAAATGGCCTAAAGAATGTATTAGAAAACTTGATTTCACTGAGACAGCTTTTGGGATCAGGGACACTCTACCTGCTAGTCCCAAAATACGTGGCTTAAAAGACGTTGAGGATGAGGAACTTATAGGACAACAGACAAAAAAAAGGACACTAAATTTTTGGGACAAGCCAGGTAATGCAGGGGCGGAGGTGGACAGATATAAAAATGGCGGTGTTTGACAGATTGCTGGTTTCCTGACCCTGTTCCCAGCACTGCTCATTTTATGCTTAGCTGGTACAAGACACCTACAAACAGACCCCACCACCAGAGATACATTTGCCTCCCCACCCCTATCTGCTTTCCAAAAAGACCATTCCGTCCGCGAAACTCTTGCCCATGTCTCACACCAACCCACCCTCCACTCTGGCATCTTCCCCTGCCACTGCAGGAATTGCAAAACCTGCACCACACCACCCCATCACCTCTATCTAAGGCCCCAAAGGAGCCTTCTACATACATCAGTTTTACCTGTACTTCCACACGTCACTTACTTTATCTGTTGCTCCCGATGCGGTCTCCTCTACATTGGGGAGACAGGATACCTACTTGCAGAGCGCTTCAGAGAACATTTCCAGGACACCCGCATCAACCAAAGCCCACAACCTTGTGGCCAGACACTTCAACTCCCACTCCACCAAGGACACGCAGGTGCTGAGCCCCCTCCATCGCCACACCCTAACCATTTGATGCCTGGAGGAAGAATGCTTCATCTTCTGCCTTGGGACCCTCGAACTACACAGCATCAATGTGAACTTCATAGTTTCCCCATTTCCCCTCCCCCACCTTATCCCAGTTCCAAACTTCCAACTCAGCACCACCCTCGTGACCTCTCCTTTATGTCCATCTTCCTTCCCACCTATCCACTCCACCCTCCTCTCTGACCTATCACCATTACCCCCACCTCCCTCTACCTATTGCACCTATCTTCACCACAGACCCAACCCCCTCCCATTATCTCTCCACGTCCTCGGCTCACAAGCCTCATTCCCGATGAAGGGCTCTTGCCTGAAACATCGATTCTCCTGTTCCTCAGACGCTGCCCGACCTGCTGTGCTTTTCCAGCACCACACTCTCGACAGGACATTGAACTCATTTAGGGGCATAGTTAACCACAGGGAAAAAAGGCTGAGTGGGATTTTCCAAAAGGCACCATAAAGCAGGCTGGGGCACTGTTCCAGGCAGGCCTTAAGGCCTTTCCAGATCACCTGGATGTTGGTGTAAAAAAAACACCTTGTTGAGCAAATCCCTGGCCTACCACAAACACATTCCCCCAGTGCCCTTAATGATGAAACTTTTTTTTCATTTAAAGATGTCTGTTTAAAGATTCAAGTGCTCATCTACCACCCTCACTTGAACAGGGTACCTGTTTCCTTACCAATTAATCCTCTGTAAAGATCTCAAAGAGCGACTGCTTCTCTTTGGGATTAGGTTGGGATCCAGACTCCTGCTTTCTGCCCAAGGAGGGGAATTGCACCCTGGATTGCGGGACAACAAAACACAAGTTTGCTTTCAAAGAACAGGTACAAGGACATTACAGGTACAAGGTACATTACAATAATGATGAATCATTATTCAGTTTTCCCAATCAGAAGAAAAACCATAAACTGTCCAGATGTCACTGACATTTCAATTAACAAATTATTAGTGAACCTGTGTGTATTTAAGCCCTTTAGATTGCCCTGCTGAGGAGTACTTACCACCTACTCAGGTCACAAGATACTCGGTTGTTTTATCACATGGTAGTTCAGGCACTTGGATAGACATATATCACAAAAGGAAAAAAAACAGGATTCTTTTGTGAAAGGGTTTTACCAGTGATTTAAACAGGTCTGATAAGACTTGGAATCACATGTAGCCTACTTACCAAACATAGAGGGATGCGTTCTTCCAGAATATCAGGAGCACCCACTACACCATACACTTAGGCAACTAGCCTGTGCCCGAGTCATCAGTGCATTGTTGTCAAATTTCATTACCTGAGTACTGGCAAAACATTAAAATGCAGAGACCGACTGTATTCCTATCCTGCATACATATATGGGGCAATTTCCTGGAGAAGTTACTGGACAGAAGCCCTAAATTCTTCTTTAAATTGAAGAGTAGTAGACGAATATCCACATACCTTAATATTGAACAATGCGCTGGTGATTCATATTTTGAGAGTTTAATTTAGTTAAATCAGTTACTAACTGCAGAAAAACTGACAATCTCCCACTTTTCATTGTATAAAATGAAAAGTGGGACTTTTCATTCTCCCATCTGATTGTTTCCCTCCCCCAGTTTTGCTCAACGACATTTACTCAAACTAATGCTGTGACACCTGCTCAAACTCAATAGACTGGAGATTACACTCAAAATCTTCCTGTTCTGTTTGGGTTTCATTCACAATAGAGAGCTAGTGAACTTTCTGACTGAATAATTGCAAGGAGCTTGTGACCCACAATTTACATATTTTGAAATGCCATTTGGAAATTAACTGAATAGCCTAAAATCAAAATGATGCATGCTGTATTAATAATTCTCCATTATTGCCTACTAATCAATGCTGCAAAAAATTGCCTTTCTAAAGTAGATCTGTTTATTATTTTTATACTTCAGCTCAGGAATCGATATCAGTAATGCACAACTTGGTTGGAGACACCACTGAATGTTCTGCATCCTTTGGTTCCTGGAGTCTGTGACAAGGCAGGAAGCTAGGGGCACAGTGCAGAGGTCAGTGGTTAACAATACGCACATTACTGATATTGATCCCTACAGGCAGGCAGCTTTAACACAGCTTGAGGTTACAAAAAAATGTTATTTTTGCAGGTGCATTTCTTACTTGCAAATAGAACATGTTTTGATGAGGCTGGGGCGGTGACGGGGAGTGGTGTTGAATTCAAGGGGCTGAAGTGCTAATGGTTTTCCAGCAGTCTTGTTATATTTCAAAGTTAAGGTAACCCAAAAATAGATGATTCAGATTTTGACATACCTTTTAAATAGAGATGAAAAATAAATTTGAGTCTCGAGCACACAATTGAGGATATACAGGAGATAAATTCAATGGTAGAAGAGTTATAATGCTGTAATGTGGAATGGCGTCATAAATATGTTCACAATGATTAAAAAACACACAACACTAGGTTATAGTCCAACAGGTCTATTTGGAAGCATTAGCTTTCGGAGCGCTACTCTGTCATCAGGTAGCTACCTGATGAAGGAGCAGCGCTCCAAAAGCAAGTGCTTCCAAATAAACCTGTTGGACTATAACCTGGTGTTGTGTGATTTTTAACTTTGTCCACACCAGTCCAACACCAGCTCCTCCACTTCACAAAGATTGGCATTTTCAGAAAAATTGAAAACTATATTTTTCCATGAACATTGGTCAGAACAATTAACTATCAACAAATATTTGAATGTTACTGAATACAGCTTCCAAATAATGCAGACTTTTACTGTGTCAAATAGGTTGAGCAGCTGCTCCTCTTCCTTGGACACTAGCACGTCTCATACACCTAACCGACCTTATGTTAGTCCTGAGTGCATTTATCTTAATGTTAGCCTAGCTCGGTAGTTGCACTGACTTTTGAGTTAGGAGATAATGACAAGACTTTGTGCAAATCCTGCTACAGAATTAGCACCCATAACTAGTAACAAGATGGCAGCAGCAGCGTAGGCTCAGTTCAGCACTCATCCATTCATCTGCTTCTCTTTTTTTCTTGTTCCTTCTGTTTATTTTTTAAATTTTCTAGTGCTATTCTCAATCTACCTTGGCATGTGAAGACAGCAGGAGTGCAGCGGCAGTTGAGGGCCCAATGTGGTGCGGAGCGAGATGGCCGGTGGGCTGATGCAGAATGGGATGGCCAGTAGTCAGTGGGCTGGTGTGGAGCGGGATGGCCAGTAATCAGTGGGCTGGTGTGGAGAGGGATGGCTAGTAGTCAGTGGGTGGGTGCAGAGCAGGATGGTCAGTGGCTAGTGGGCTGATTTGGAGCAGAATGACCAGTGGTCAGTGGGCAGGCACAGAATGGGACAGCCAGTGGTCAGTGAGCTGACGTGGAGCAGGATGGCCAGTGGTTGGTGAGCTGGTGTGTAGCGAGTTGGCCAGTGGTTGGTGGGTGGGTGCAGAGCGGGATGGCCAGTAGTCAGTGGGCTGGTGTGGAGCAGGACGGCCAGTGGTCAATGGGCTGGTACGGAGCGGGATGGCCAGTGGTCAGTGTGCTGGTGCAGAATGGGAACAGCGGTCAGTGGGCTGGTGCAAAATGGTTGGTAGGTGGGTGCAGTGCAGGATGGCCAGTGGTCAGTGGGCTGTTGTGGAGCAGGATGGCCAGTGGTCAGTGGACTGGTGGTAACAGGACAGCCAGTAGTCGGTGGGTGGATGCGGGGGGGATGGCCAGATGTCAGTGGGCTGGTGCAGAACTGGACAGCCAGTACTCAATGGGCTGCTGTGGAGCAGAACAGCCAGCGATTGCAGGGCCAGAGCTGAGCAGCTGGTGGGTTGGGGACCCAGATGGGTTGGTTGGTGGACTGGGGGCCTTGTGTAGTCAGCCCGTCACATATCTTGAGCCTGGCAGTATGGGGAGAGTGAAACCACGTGTGGAAAGCCCACATTGTGGAGAGACTGCAGGCTATAGAAGGACTGTAACATTAATCTTTAAACTTAATTTCTTTTAACTTCCTAATTTATACAATGAAGAACTGTAATGTAGCTTTTCTCTTTATTTGTCTATTTTGGTGGTTAATCTACTCATCCGTAGACAAAGAAGGAGAGGTAGGTTGAGTAGATGGTAATGTTGCCCAGAGCAAAGGACAAAGGTAGCAGTAGAGATAGTAAATCAGTGATGTAGATGTAGCATACAGCAAACTAGATTTTAAAGAGTGATTCATGGAAAACAGAAACCTCATTAGGGATAGGGCATCCAGTGACACTTTCACTGAATTACAACTGTTTACGCAATGAATGCAGTTCTATTTTACAGATGAAGCAGTAGATAATCTCCAGAAAAACACTCCAAATTTCTTGCTTGTCATTGGCAAGTTGCATTATTAGCACATCCAGTGTTTTTATTAGCAATCAGAAAGATCTAGAAAATTTCTGGACAGTTTTCAAAGACCAGCTCATGTTAAGAAATAGCTTTCCCTTTCATTAGAAAAATTAGAAAGTGCGCATATGCAAACAGATCAATGAGATTCAGAATCAACTGTGTGAAAGGCAGATTTCAGAAGGTGACAAAGTCTTCTATATTGTTAACACCATGTTGATGACATAAGACATTCTGAAGCTTTTAAAACCATCAATATTATACATTTTGAAAAAGCAGGATTATACATATAAAGAGGTAAAATTGAAACAGGAGCTAGTGCAAACATATGACCACTACTCATCCAAAAGACGTGTACAATTGTAACTTCATGGTAATCTATCACACAGTGTATAATGGATCACCAATTCCATGCATTGGCAGAATTACTCAGCAGTGCCAACATACAATCTCACCCTGGCTTCCTTAAATCTTCTACTAGATAGTTATCGATGGATCAGCAAATGACAGGACTCCCAGTTTGTGTAGGTATATTTCATAATCTCAATTCTTGAGATTCAAACCACATCCTCTTGTTGGAATAGACTACATATTATAAAATTACATTAGCAATAAACTCTAGGGGCATGAATTTGAAGTCAAATATAAGCCAAATACCAGGATGACCATATTTGATGCGCTGAGCATATTACCCAACCCATACAAAGGCCTAGATATTACTCTTGACCTATAACACTGATAGTTGACTACAAAGTTGAAGACATTCTCAAGGTTGATCTGTTCCACTTTGGCCAGAGCCAATGTGAATTGCTGAAGGACTACAAAAGTTCCAAAAGACCATTAACTGGGGATGGCCTGATAATATTAAGGGAGTACCTAAAAATATTTATTCATTTTGGCTATAGTGATGATCTTGCTTTATCACAACAAGCCATTTTCAGGAGTAAACAAATCCTAATACCAAAAACATGCCAAAATATTGTGTCCCATTGAACACATCAAACTGGCGCATGAATTTCTGTGTTAGCTAGGGATGAATCAGGATATATAATGACTCATAAATCCACCTGAGGCATAGCAAATGTACTGGCCCCAGCAGCAGAGGGAACATTTACATTCACATGATGTTCCATCCACTCCTTGGACAGAGGTAGCAACAGATATATTCACAGTTCATGGGGGAGACTACATCATTGCAACAGATTGCTTCTCTAAATTTCCATTGTTTGGCAACTAAGCTACAGCATAACTATTGTTGACATTGTGAGCCCTATCCAAAGCCTAGAATCAAATAATGTCTGACTACTGACTATAGCACACTGGCAAAGACAAGATATATGTGCTAAGTGAGGAATGGCCTATAACACAATGTCATGTCCACCACTATTCACACTTAAGTGGTCTAAGCAGGATGTATGGAATGTACTATCAAATCAATCATTGATTGTTGAGCATAAAGCAAGATCATTTTCATGTGACACCAATCCAAAGGGGATTAAGATTCCCCAATACGGAAGGCAAGTGTGAATAACTAAGCCTAACAAAAAATTGTCTAAAAATTCTGAGACATAGGACCATCTTCTTCAAATGTAGAGGAGAAAGAGTTATTTGATCAGTGGGCAGTTAGAGAACTCCCCAAACTGCACAAAGAAAGTCAAGAAGAAAAATCTGATGATAAAGATTGTGTGATGAAGTAGGGTGGCAGCATTTAGCAGCAAAAGAGGCAAATTGTCAAACAAACAGGGAACAATGCAATAGAGAATAATGGATAGCTCTCCAGATGAATATATATTCACCAGATCAGGATGAGTTGTCAAATGTTTCAAGCATTCTAATGAAGTGTGAAATATTAGTCTTGTTAACTTGATTTCATGCGCTTGTATAATTACTGAATTAACATTACAGGATATGTATATCTGTTTTGGATTTTAATTTATTTGTGGAAAAAAGAGAATGCTGTGTTATTTTTCATGATCAGTATGCCAGTATGCCTTTAAGAGAAATGCTGACTGTAAATGGAATTTGACCTAAGGATGTAAAGATCTTATATTCCATTTTATCCCATATTGCTTGAAGCATGACAACCAGTGCACATATGTTGATCAATTCTTATATGTTGAATCCAATGTTTGTGTACAATAGCTGCAACAATCATTTATTCAATAATACAATATACATGCCAAGTTTGTTGTATTACGGGAAATAGGATAAGCTTTACAGCATCAGCTAGGATACCTCACTGCAGGCAAATTCACATCAGTACAGAGGGACTGTTATATTTCCAGCGACACTATTTTTTAGATGGAACATAAAACTAAGGTTTCATTCTGTTTTTTGGAAAAAGAATTTGTTGGTCAACACTCTTTCCTCAACCAACATGATCAAATCAGATTAATTGTTTCCTTGATCATCGATTGACCATTTTGGAACTTGCTGCATACCAATTGGTTATAGCATTTGCAGGTAACCTACATAAAGAATATTAACTGTGCAATTCTTTAGAACTTCCCAGGAATGTGAAAAAGAACTGCACAGATTCAAATTCTACTAAATACAAAATTAGACACCTCCTCTATCACTAAAACCCCATGATCACGTAAATGATGACATAAAAAATGATGTTTCTAAAATAAAATGAAGCATTCGTGCCAATTAGGGCAAATTACGTTTAATATGATTGAATAAATTTAACAATAGAAATACAAACACAATTAAACTATTAACAATGGGGGTTCTGCTGGACGGGTTCTTATTAAAATTCAGTCTCTGATCTTTTACTGAGGTTGGTACCCATTTATGTGAATGGCTTCATTAAAATGGTGCAGATTGGAAACGATATATTGACCAATATGCTGTAAACACTGTACTGAAATAATAAAAGTCTAATAATGTGAATTGTATGAAAACATTACGTTAGTATAATAAAAAGTTGAAGTACTTTGAATTAAAAATGTAACCAAAGCATCAGCCCAGAAAAATGGATTTTATTCCTTATGTTCACGGTATGCTAAGTTACCATTAGGTAGAGAGCTAGACCAATTCACACTCAAGATCCCAGGTTTCTATGAGTATTCAACTTGTCAAATCCTACAGAATCCCTCACTTACAGAAGGTACACTTTAGAACAAACTTTCAAACATAGTCACGTTGAAATTGATCCATGTGACAATTCGGGCCAGAGAGAATTATTGGACCTCTCCCATTACAAGATTTGTTGACTTGCTCTTTCAAAAGGTTCCAGGATTTGATAAAAGGAAAGCATTTTAATTACAGGGTCCAAAGGGTGACAAATTGGTACAGGTGAGGTGTTGTATTATGCACATTATACTGCTGCTGTTCAGACCATAAGTACCCAGCATTAACTTCAAAATCCTACATCAGTCAATATGTTTCTTTCAGAAGAAAAACCATGCCCATCTGCTGAAGTGTTGATGTTATCTGCTGATAATTTTCACTCCTTGGATAAAAGTTTGCAAGATAGCCCTGACTTATATGGGACCATTTATACATCAAAGACCACACAGCAGCTGATTGGTAATGCTAAGAATTACAAAAATTTAAAAACAAGCAATGTGCTTCTACGTAAGGAGGATTTAAATACCTTACCTACTTTGACAGAACATTCTAAGTTGGCCAGGCTTTTGTCTTTTGTTGCATCTACATTTTGATGAGTACTCAGATAATGGGGCTTGAAAATCTTAAGATGTCCGTGGTAAATCTTTGATCACAACTTATTCTCTTTGTGTGACTATTTCAAACCTTTTGAAGATATTGTTATTCATTGCTGAAAACCAGGGCACAAAGCAAGCTTTTAAATGGTGCATAAAGGATGATACAAAATTACACTTGAGTATAACATAGGGGCCTTGAGAGCAAATTGTCCTTTAAAAGTCAGATCTCTGATAAAGAAGATGTTAAAGTTATCTGTTCAATGTGCTAGAGAGACAGACAAAATGAATGGGGTATCTGGGTCTCTATTAAAATGGTCAATGCAGAAATTTGGTGCCTGAAAGATTGAGTCTTCTTCTGATAATGTGACCAACATATTTCAAGTTAACTATTAAACGTCATGTATTGTTACAATAATAACACTAAGTTCAAACAAAAATTTTGTTACAAACATTTTGTTAAGTAATGGCTTCTGCTTTTGAGAATTTCACTGCTGTCACTAATTTCACTAATCCTCCTTTCTATACTGGGCCAGTTTGAATTATAATGGTAAAGGAAAAACAACATGAGTCTTGACAAGGTGAAGCACTTAACAACAAGATGTAATCTAACACAGAGTAGAGCATAGAACAGTATAGCACTGGAACAGGCCCTGCATCCCACGAGGTTGTGCTGAACATGATACCAAGTTAAACTAATCCCTTCTGCCTTGCCCTGGGTCCACATCCCTCCATTTCTTGCATATTCATATGCTTATCTAAAAGCCCCTTAAATTACCCCTATCGCATCTGCCTCCAACACCACCCCCCATCAGCGCATTCCAAACACCTGCCTGCCACTCCGTAAAAAAATTGCCCCTCACATCTCCTTTGAACTTTCCCCCTTTCACCTTAAAAACAAGCCCCCAAGTATTAGACATTTCAACTCTGGGAAAAAGATTCTGACTGTCAACCCTATCTATATATCTCATAATTTTATAGACTTTTAAAAATGTCTCCAGCCTCTGCCAGTCTAGAGAAAACCCTAGTTTTTCTAGCCTCTCCTTACAGCTCATACCCTCAAATCCATGATGTGGAGGTGCTAGTGTTGGACTGCAGATAAAGTCAGAAATCACATGACATCAGGTTATGGTCCAACAGGTTTATTTTGAATTACAAGCTTTCAAAGTGGTGCTCCTTCATCAGGCAATGTGGAAGAAGCACATAGACACAGAATATCTGTGTCTAATCCAGGCAGCATCCTGATAAAGGATGCCTGAAGGGCTTCCTGAAGAAGGGCTTATGCCCGAAACGTCGATTCTCCTGTTCCTTGGATGCTGCCTGACCTGCTGCGCTTTTCCAGCAACACATTTTCAGCTCTGATCTCCAGCATCTGCAGTCCTCACTTTCTCCTCTGAGCATCCTGATAAACTTTGGTAAATTATCCTGATAAAAAAGTAGTCACAAGTACAACTTACAAATGTACAAAATATAAACTTGGAGCAAGTGTAGGCTAGTCAGTGTCTTGAGCCTGTGCCACCATTGAATACATTAATGGCCGATCTGATTCTTTCACAATCTTGTGACACCCAATATCTTTTGGGCCATTGCTTATCAAGAATCCATCTTCCTCTGTCTTAAAAGTATTCAACGTCTCTGCCTTTACTGCTGTTTGAGGGGGAGACTCATGACCCTTTGAAAAAAAACTCATCTTTTTCTTAAATGGTCAATCTTTTATTTTTAAACAGTGACCGTTAGTTCCACATTCTCCCACAAACATGCACTCTATCAAGAACCTCTCTAAGTTCCAGGTGAAAGAAGCCTAGAATATCAATCTTTCCCTGTAGGACAACCCACCCATTCCATATATTAATCCAGCAAATGTTTCCTGAACTGATTTAAAAATATTTGCATGCTGCCATTAATAAGGACACCAGTGCTACACACAGTAGTCCAAAACTGATCTCTCTGCTCCCTTGAATAACTGAAGCCTAACATGTTCACTTTTATATTCAAGTACCCTTACAATAAATAATAACATGCCATTAGCTTTCCCAATTATTTGCTGTGCCTACAAACTAATCTTGTGCACACCCAGATCCCTCTGCACCTTGAAACTCTGCAATCTGTGACCATTTAGGCAATATCTTCCCATTTTATTCTTCATGTCAGATCTTAGCCAACTCACTTAACCTATCTACATCTCATTGTCACCTTTTTCTGTCCTCTCTTCAATTAGTTTCTACATATCTCTAATTTAAGTTTAAGGGGACAAACAAATGCAATTTTAAAATTTTGAATTTATGTTAAGAGATAATAGAAACAGGCCAGGTGGTTGTCATTTGTATTAAAAAATAGAAATATTGATTAGGAGAAACAAATTTAACAACCATATCTTTGGTTCCATCATCCAAAGCATTTACATAAACTATAAAACATTGAGGATCCAGAATTTATCCCAAAGGAACACCAATCATTATCTCTTGCTAAGCAGAAAAGTACCCATTTATGTCTACTCTTAGGGTGTGGATTTTGATTTGAAAGGTGGGATTATGAATCTCAATGTATTTCAAATGATCTTCAGAATAGTCTAGACACCTAGGATAATGCTCAAACAAATGATTGTGCTGACTATAATTGGCTACATTGCTTTATATCCATAGTGTTGTTGACATGGTGGGTGGGTGTGATGGATAGGAATCACAGACATGGTTTAAACTAAATGGGCGGCACAGTGGCTCAGTGGTTAGCAATGCTGCCTCACAGCACCAGGGGCCCAGGTTCAATTCCAGCCTTGATTGACTGTCTGTGTGGAGTTTGCACATTCTCCCCGTGTCTGCATGGGTTTCCTCCCACAGTCCAAAAATGTGCAGGTCAGGTGAATTGGCCATGCTAAATTGCCCATGGGTTAGCTGTGTTAGTCAGAGGGAAATAGGTCTGGGTGGGTTACTCTTCGGAGGGTCGGCATGGACTTGTTGGGCGACAGGGCCTGTTTCCACACTGTAGGGAATCTAAATCTAAATATCTCAAAAAACAGATATCCCATTAAAATAAATCAACTATGCAATACTACATAAGTTGGGGTATTGAGGAAATAATTGAAATCCGTCCACAGATTGTATTGTGGCCCTGCATTGTCATAGAGAGTAGAAAGATTGCCTCACACTGCACTCAGGTAATGCCATCAATGACATTGCAATGTTTCTCTGTAGCCTGATAGTTTGCTAAACTGTACCAGGTAGATTTCTGGAATAATCAGATACTGGATTCGTGATGAACTTTGTGCCTTGACCAAGGCAATAGTGATTATTATCTGATGCTGGAAAGGCCCTTTAGCTGTAAAGTTGCAATTAATGATTACTGTGACTTTAAAAATTGGTCCCTATTATTACATATGGCCAGTTATCAGCCAATTTGAATCACTTAATGTGATTTCAAGAACCATCTGAAGTCAATGGATATTGCAAAGATTGTGGACCCTAACAACAAGCCAGCAATAATATCGAATATGTGGGGCTTGGAACTAGACACACACCTAACCAAGTGGTTCCAGGACAGATGCCACAGTGGCATCTATCTGATAACAAGGAATACATCCCACATGTATCAGGAGCAAATTAAGCAGGAAAAACCAACACAGCCAATTCTTGCTTTGTCAGTCTAATTTCAATCATCAGCAAAGTGACGGAAGGGATTGACAGCAGTGCTGTCAAGAGGCACTTGTAAAGGAATAACCTGCTCACTAACACCCAGGTTGGGTTTAGACAGGGTTACTCAGCTTCAGCTTCTGCAGCCTTGGCCCAAACATGAACGATAAAGCTGGACTCCAGAGGCAGCATGAGAGTGAAGGCAGTATTTGACTGAGTGTGGTATCCAGGATCCCAGCAAAACTGCAATGAGGGGAGTGTCCTAGGCCCAAGCATCTTCAGATGCTTCATGTTTTTTGACCTTCACTTCATCAAAAGGTCAGAGGTGGAGTTATTCACTGATGATTACACAATGTTCAGCACCAATCATGATTCCTCAGATACTGTAGAGTCCATGTCCATAAGCAGCAAGATCCGCTCAATAACCAGACTTGGGATGATAAATGGCAAATAACATTCATGTCACACGGTGACAAGCAATGACTATTTCCCATAAGGGAGAACCTAAATACTCCCTCCTTGCCTGGATGAATACTGTTCCAACTACAATCAAGAAAGTTAACACCATCAAGCAGCCTGCTTGATTTGCACACTAACCACTACCTTCACCGTACAATCCCTTCATGACTGATGTTCAAGAGCAGCAGAATATATCAACTACAAAATATACTGCAGTAACTCACCAAGTTTCTTTCAGCAGCACCTTTCAAATCCACAATTTCTACTGCCTAGATGGACAAGGGCAGTAGAGACATGGGAACACTGATGGCTGCAAGCTCCTCTCCAAGCAACTCAACAATCTAACTGGAAATTATATTGCTGTTCCTTCACTGTCCTTATGTCAAAATCCTGGAACAGCATTTTGGGTGTCCCTATACACCAGGGTCTGCAACAGTTCAAGAAAACTATCTCCTTTTCATGGGTAATGAAGAATGGGCAATAAATGTTAGCCTAACCAGCAATGTTCCTGATGAAGGGCTTATGCCCGAAACGTCGATTCTCCTGCTCCTCAGATGCTGCCCGTGCTGCTGTGCTTTCCCAGCACCACACTCTCAACTCTGATATCCAGCAACTACAGTCCTCACTTTCTCCTAACCAGCAATGTCTTCATTCCATGAATGAATGAAGGGTACCAGAACAGACACTGAAATCACTAAGGATCCTTCAAGTTCTGAAGGAGAGTCTATGGCCTAAATGAATACACTATTTAGGTATTCCTTTAACACTGCCAGGCCATCCCCAGATATTGATCTTTTGGAACTGTTGTAGTTCCTCATTTTCAGAAGACTTGAAACATTAACTCTGTTTCTCTCTCCACAGATGTTGCCAGACCAGCTTACATTTTCATTTCAGATTTTCAGCATCTGTAATCCTTTGCTTTTATATGAGGATTCTTCTGTGCCGGAAACTAGCATTTTACACAGCTTTGTTATGATTATCACACTAAAGCTAAGGTTTATTCAGCCTGTACAACTTATCGAATTAATATTGCATTCAACCTGTTCAACTTATTGTTCTTTATATTACTTTTAGGCAGCACATGATTGACCGGAATAAAAGCAGAGAATAGTTGTGTAAGCTTTATTGGGGTAACAACCTTTGTGATAATAATTATTTGTACTTCAATCTATAATATTAGAATTTTATGACTCTTAAAAGGTTCAGTCCAGTTGAATTGAAAGAAATAAATGAAGTGGAATCATTTACTTATCTAGTGTAAATATGTTTGATGGGCAAAGTGATCAAGACATCAAGAAGCAAGTCACATTTGCAAAACAAACCTTCACAGAAAATACAGACCTCTTTAGAAGTAAAGAACATCTCCCTGGGAAGCAGAATTAGATTACTGAAATTTGGTCAAGATCATAAAGCTATAAGATTCAGCTCTATATCTTTATCACTGCTGCAGAGAGGATATTCCTGGGGATCGTCTATTGAAGTGATATGAGTAGAACTCAGAAATAAGAAGGGGATGATCACCTTGATGCAATTGTACTTTAGGCCCCCCCAATAGTAAGCAGGAAACCGAGGAGCAAACATGCATGGAGATCTCAGATATCTGTAAGAATAATAGTGTTGTAATAGTCGGGAATTTTAACTTTCCAAATATAGACTGGGACTGCCACAGCGTTAGGGGTTGGATGGGGAGGAATTTGTTTAAAAGTGTTCAAGAAAATTTTCTTTACCAATATGTAATTCATAAGTTCATAAGGTATAGGAGCACAATTAGGCCATTTGGCCCATCAAGTCTGCTCCATCATTGGATCATAGCTGAAATGCTCCTCACCCTCATTTTCTTGCCTTCTCCCCATGACCCTTCACCCCATTACCAATTAAAAATCTATCTAACTCCTCCTTAAATTTATTCACCATCACAGCATCCATTGCACCTTGGGATAGTGAATTCCACAGATTCACAACCCTTTGGGAGTAGTTTCTCCTCAACTCTGTTATAAATTTGCTACCTCTTATCCTAAGACCATGGCCTCACATTCTAGAATGCCTCACAAGAGAAAGCATCCACTCCACATCTATTTTATTCATACCTTTTATCATCTTGAATACCTCAATTTGATCTCCCCTCATTCTTCTAAATTCCAGAGAGTATAGGCCTAAACTGTTCAGTCTCTCTCTTCATACGACAAGCTCATCTCAGAAATCAGTCTAATGAATCTCCTCTGCACTGTCTCCAATGCCACTATATCTTCTCTCAAATAAGGGGACCAAAACTGTGCACAATACTCCAGGTACGGTCTCACCAATGCCTTGTATAGTTGCAACAATACTTCCTTATGTTTATATACTTGTAGATATACCTACTAGAGAAGGAACAAAACTTGACCTTCTCTTGGGAAATAAGGCAGGTGAACTGAGTGAAATGTTAAAAGATGAGTACTTTAGGGCTAGTGATCATAATTCTATTAGTTGTAAAATAGTTTCGAGAAAAGATAGGTTTAATGTAAAAGTTAAAATTCTAAATTGGAGCAAGACCCATTTTGATGGTGTTAGACAAGAATTTTCAAATGTTGAATGGGTTAGACTGTTTGCAGGTCAAGAGACAATTGGCAAATGGGAAGCTTTCAAAAGTGAGATAACGAGAGTTCAGAGACAATATGTTTCTGTTAATGTGAAGGGCAAGGCTGGTAGGAGTAGGGAACATAGGACCACTAGAGATATTGAGGCTCTGGTCAAGAAAACGAAGGAGGCATATGTCAGATATAGGCAGCTGAGATCAAATAAATTCTTTGAGGAGTATAAGGGAAGTAGAAGAATACTTAAATCAGAAATCAGGAGGGCAAAAAGGGGATATGAGGTAGCCTTGGCAGATAAGGTTAAGAAGAATCCAAAGAGATTCTGTAAGTATATTAAGGGAAAAAGAGCGACTAGGGAGAGAATAGGGCTCCTTAAAAATCAATGAGAAAATGGACAGACACTAAACAAATATTTTGCTTCAGTGTTTACTATGGAGAAAGACATGCAAGGTAGGGAACTTGGGGAAATAAATAGTGATGTCTTGAAAACCGTCCTGTATGACACCATGACTCTATATACAATAGTTATTAGCAACCATAAATGACTAATGCTTCTTGCTATTTTTATACTTTAAATTATTTTGCTTGCACTTTGCTGTTACTCAACATTTCACATAAACATTAACCTACCCTATATATTTAATCCAAAATTGCAGCTTTGATGATACTTTTTCCAACACTAGTCCAGCAATTTTAGATTTATTAATTTTATTTTCACAACTTGCCATCTTGTGATTTAAAGACATCATCTCTGGATAAATGGGTGCAGTGTAGTCATTCCATTACTCCATAATTAACATGTTACCAGAAGAATTAAAATGCATTTTGACATTACCTCAAGCTTCATCAGAACAGACAATGTCTGAAAGGCCAGTCTCCAAAGTAGATTACTTTTTTTTTAGATTACATTACAGTGTGGAAACAGGCCCTTCAGCCCAACAAGTCCACACCGACCCGCCGAAGCGTAACCCACCCATACCCCTACATTTACCCCTTACCTAACACTACAGGCAATTTAGCATGGCCAATTCACCTGACCTGCACATGTTTGGACTGTGGGAGGAAACCGGAGTACCGGGAGGACACCCACGCAGACACGGGGAGAACGTGCAAAATCCACACAGTCAGTCGCCTGAGGCGGGAATTGAACCCAGGTCTCTGGCGCTGTGAGGCAGCAGTGCTAACCACTGTGCCACCGTGCCGCCCTATGTAGCTGATATACATAGGGTCAATCAATTACTATTTTAGTCCTTTGGTAAACAAAAGGTGATGGCTTTTTACATAATATGTAACAATTGCTATATTTCAACAATACAGTTATACAATATAATACAATATTATTCCCTGTCTCATGAGATCAAAATATCAGGTTAAATGACATCCATGTTGATCTTCCTGAAGCTTAATATATGTTTCCTATGACAGGAGAGCATATGATCATAGAGCTCATTGTAAACAATGCAACACATCATAACTGCAGCAGACTTTACAGCATCATTATCATTCACCGGTAGAAAAAATAACCTAATCAAACTAAATTGTTGCAATTAAGTTGTGAGCCTCAGACTGCAGGACAGTATCAAATTTAGATGATGTTCATAAATCGTTCAGGTTTCATATTTACCAAAGACATCTGAACCCCTTGACAACACAACAACCTTGTAACAAACTCCAAATGTCGTGTCATTCTATATGTAATGATAATAAAGCATTTCCCCCAAGAATACTGCCTGTAATTTTCCCAGATGTAATGCAACACTTTAGCTGAATAGAAGGCTGGAGCAAGCTCTAGGGAGGCGTTTGAGTTGTGAATGGAAGTCGTACTGAGTAAGACTGGAGATGTTATAAAGCAGAATGAAACCACCAATTATAGCTGTTCTTATAAGAAAACATATTGCAGTAATTGATGCATTTGAGTAATGACATATTGTTTTAGTTTAAAGCGCTGTCATCTCTCAGATTTAATAACTCCAGCTCTTCTGGAGTTGTTAACTTGCCAAATTAACTACAAGCTATAATATAGGTGATTGCTAATCTACTGGTAGATTTTCCATCTTGTCTTTTGCAAATTTTTCAGGGAATGCCTTGCTTGTTTAGAATAAAATGGTTATAAACAAGAATCAACTGGACTCAAAACAATAACTCTGATTCTCTCTCCACAGATGCTGCCACACTTGCTGAAGCTCTCCAGCATTCTCTGTATTTGTTAGTAGAATTTAACAAATTGAATGAGACCATTCAGCCCATCAAATCAAGTGTATACCCTTGTAATTTGCCCAAATGGTAAAAAAAACCTGCTGTCTTAAAACAAATGCTCTATCCCTTTTCTTAATTGTTTTGGTAACAACTTTAAATTTATGTCTTCTGATTATCAATTTCATGACATTTACAAATAACTTTTCCTTCATTATAATCATAATCTTGAGAATCCTCGATTAGATTCTCCTTGAACCATTTGTGTTCTATTAACAAAGCTGCAGTTTTTCATCTCAGAGTATGTGTTGCCAAGCCAACGTGGCCACCACCTGCACATGCTCAGGTGGTGCCGTTAACACCACACCATCTTAACAGAAGATGATGAGTTTGCACATGCATAATAGAAGTCAATGGTACTCAGGAAACACCAACAAATCCCACTCGAGTTGCATCTTGCATCTACACTACCTGCTCTGCTTTCCCATTCTACTTTACTTCCCTGACACACTGTTTTGCTCACCTACTCCCCAGTCTGCTCAGTCCCCTACCCCACACTGTGTTTGGCCCTCTTGCTCCACTTGGCCCCTTCACTCTTTCCAATCTCCCATTCTATTTGGTCCCATCCCAACTCTATCCTGTAGTTCAAGCAGTCCCCAGGTTCCGTTCTTGAATCCACTCACAAGTCAATTTGTACATAGTTGGAACACAATGCAGGACAACATAAAATTGCCATTCCTAAGTCTGAAGAAATATTTACATTTTGGATCTTTAAAAATCAATATTGATACACCCCTGAATGGAATCACATTCGTAGGTCAGGCATTCATAACTTGATGATCCCTGTAATGTCATTGGCACTGTGACTGCATGAGTAGTCCCCCCTGAAGGTGCAGTGTCAGTAAATGCAACTTTCCCATCTACTATTTTGAATAAAGCTTCTCATTCCTGGTATCATATTTATGAACCTGTTCTGCATCTACCTTCTGTGTGGCCTTCACATCTTTCCTTCAAGCATAGCAACCAAAACTGGATACAACATTCAAACCATGGACAATTCAAATGATTTGTAATAGTTTGGCTCTGATGCAGACTTTTCTCCAAATATATGGCCTTGACAATGCTGCTGTGTGGTACTGTTGGCATTTGCTGTCATTATCCGGATAGCAACTTTTTGCATCAGAGTAGATACCATAAATTGCTGTCAGCGATTCACTGCTCTGCTATAGGGTGTGCTATTGAAGGTCCCATAGATAGCACTTAGTCATTACTGAACTGACACAAAACTTCCCCTTTGACATTGTGATATTGCTGCGATCTAACTTTCCCCCGAACTGTATGTACTGTTATTGAGTTGTAAATGGGTTTCAAATGCTGGTTTGTACCTAATGTTGAGATACCTCCTTAGCTATGGAAAACTAAATTCATATTTGTGTAAAGTCACACTTTTCCATTATGAGGAAAATATCATTATTTTAAATATAATAAAAGTCATTTTGAAAGGTCTGTTTAAGATGTTTCATTTTGTTGTATGCTCCAATCTTAATTTCACTTTCTGAAAATATAATTCGGGTCTCCTTCCTGTCAGAAAGATGCTATGAAACTTGAAAGGGTTCAGAAAAGATTTACAAGGATGTTGCCAGATTTGGAGGATTTGAGCTATAGGGAGGGGCTGAACAGGCTGGGGCTGTTTTCCCTGCAGCATCAGAGGCTGAGGGGTGACCTTATGGAGGTTTACAAAATTATGGGGGCATGGATAGGATAAATAGGCAAAATCTTTTCCCTTGGGTTGGGGAGTCCAGAAGTAGAGGGCATAGATTTAGGGTGAGAGGGGAAAGATATAAAAGAGACCTACGGGGCAACTTTTTCACACAGAGGGTGGTACGTGTATGGAATGAGCTGCCAGAGGAAGTGGTGGAGGCTGGTGCAATTGCACCATTTAAGAGACATTTGGATGGGTATATGAATAGGAAGGGTTTGGAGGGATATGGACCGGGTACTGGCAGGTGGGAGTAGATTGGGTTAGGATATCTGGTCGGCATGGATGGGTTGGACCTAAGGGTCTGTTTCCATGCTGTACATCTCTATGACGCTATGATAATCAGGACACCGTTGACTTGAAGTCTGTGAGAATTCTTCCATGTGATTGGTTCCTTATTGAGGTTGATGGCATCACTGTTGCTCAACACCTGGTCGCCCTCTTAAGTTGACACCAGAGTCAAATTGATACCGAGCAGTACAGTGGCTCAGTGGTTAGCACTGCTGCCTCACAGCACCAGGGGCCAAGGTTCAATTCCAGCCTTGGGTGACTGTCTGTGTGGAGTTTGCACATTCGCCCTGCGTGGGTTTCCTGTGGGTGCTCTGGTTTCCTCCCATAGTCCAAAGACGTGCAGGTCTGTTGAATTGGCGATGCTAAATTGCCCATAGTGTTAGGTGCATTAGTCAGAGGGAAATGGGTCTGGGTGACTTACTCTTCGGAGGGTCGGTGTAGACTTGTTGGGCCGAAGGGCATTTCCACACTGTTGGGAATCTAATCTAATCAAAAGTGAAGTCAACACCCAAAGGAATAACTAAATCTTTCTAACCAGCTTTCTTCAAGATCTGCAAACAGTGCAATTGCTTCACCATTGACTGCAAATTAGAGCTAATGTTAGAGTGCCACAATCCCGAATAGGATATGGGAGAAAGTAAGAAGTATTAAGTGCTAAACATAATGAGATTGACGCTACTTAACATGTCCCAGCTACCAACCCACATGTTAAAGTACTCTTGCAGCATGTCAAAGTACAAACAACTGGACTGCACAATGTACATAATTTTAGGGTTATTTTTCTTTCAGCTGAACCGTTCATGTGTCATCAATTGAACAGCATCAATATAAATTATTCAAAGGGGTGGATGATGAAATTGCAGTGCTTAGATTTTGTTTATTGCACAACTTTTGAATGAGGCATGAATGGAAAATTCCAAGCATGTATCTTGGTCTGAAGTGTGAACCATAAAAATCTGCAAACAAAAGATAAACACAACCATGGTGAAGTCACATTAATATTAATACTTTAAAATGTCTCCTGAAGTAAAGCACCAAAATTGCACCTGTATGAGATTATTTTCTGGGCTGTCATATGATAAGGGCACTTCATTGCCTTCATCTGAATAATGGTCAAAAGAACTTTGTACAAATAGATTAATGTGTGACAGCTAATATTGTTTAATGCAATTTCAAATTATAAATAACAAAATGCTGAGATGGCAGATCTGAATGTGCTAAAATGACAAGATCTTTATTTTACTTCTGTTATTTCAGCATGTAAAGAATCCCATATCGACCACACAAAAAATGTGAAGCATTGGGCCAATTAGGTATAGCTCAGTGCCACCAATAGAGACTTGCAGTGTGCATGCATCGATCTTACAATGCAACTCAAAGTCACAACAGCTACATTTAGAGAGTGAGGGAAATGAGACGAAGCTTCATATGCAAGCTTCACCAAACCAGTACAGTGATACAATCATGTCCCAACTTGAGACTTCTCATCCACATTGTGCTTCTTTCCATTTAAAATAGGCACATTAAATGTCTTCGGATATGAGATTCTTAGAGGGAGATTGCAAATTGAGTTATTGGAAAAGGTATTACATTTTTGGTTTGTAAAACTATTTTTGCATTTTGCATTTTCTTTGTGTCAGCATTTTGACGTTTCTTAGTTTTGCCCCATATATATTTTTTATTTTTTATCATAGTGGCAGTCAGTTAATATCTACTTTGTATTTTGTTATACTGAACATCACTGAATTTACTTCTAAAATCAGTATAATTTTGCAAGTGCATGGAAGTTTTTGAAATGTGTTTGAAAATAAATATTTATCACAAATAATGCAAATAATATTAATTACTATTTCATATTAAAGAATTTGAGTATTGCTGAACATTTTGTCAAAGCTTTTCATCCTGTACTCATCAGGACAATTCACAAGAATACCAATTTAAGGGGAAAGTGAACATTTATGCTGCATGAAAGGACTGCGCAAATTGGTTGGAAAGATGGTTATGATTGCTCAAGGTGTTGCCATGGGGAATTGCACCCCACACCAATTAATGATGATTGACAGTTAACTGCCAGGGTTTGTTCAAATTTTCAAACAGATGGGATTGACCTTGATTGGTCAGTGCATTTCCCTGAGAAATTAACAAGCCCGACAACCTATACACATCTGGACAGTTCACAAGAATACTAATTTAAGGGAAAAAACAACATTAGTACTGTTTGAGGAGACAGTGCAGATTTATTGGTAAGTAGACTCTTATTAAAGAGGCATTGCCATAAAGAATGTACCAACTATTAATGATTGTTCACTGCTCGCTTTTGTTTCAGTTTTAAACCAATTGACTCTGATTGGCATTGCCCTGAAAACTGAACCCCAGCAAATGGCTATCCCATATTTTATTGAGTGCATATATATGTGCTACCCTGTGGACAGACCAGCGGTGATGGCATTGCAACATTGCAGCAACTGAGGGCCTGGAGCAGAGTAAACAGCCAGTGCTTGGTGAACAAGGGTGGAGTGGGATGGCTAGTGGTTGGCAGGCTTGAGAGGAGTGGCCGGAGGCCCGAAGCGGTGCGGCTGGAGATCAGCAAGCTGGGGGTCCAGAGCAGGGTGGCTGGAGGTCAGTGAGCTAGGGGCCATAGTGGTTCGGCTGGTGGTAGGCGGACTGGGGCCCAGTGCGGGGGAAGAGCAAGACCATGTGTGGAAATCCCCCAGTAAGGTGGAACTATAGGCTACAGACAGACTGTAAAATGCCTATCTTTTAACTGTATTTCTTTATTTTCCTAATTTTTATTATGAAGAACTGTAATAGAACTTCTAGGTTTTTAATTATTTTTTCTCTATTTTAGTACCTAAGATTTGTAACTAGGTACTTTGTACCTAAGATGGCATCATATGTGGCAACATTTACACTTTTCACTTGTTCTCCTGTACTTTTGTACTTCAGTACATGTGACAATAAAACCTAATTCTGCATGTTCTCTTTTATCTGCAAAGAACAGGACTTTTATTAGTAAATAGTACATACAAGTACGCCACATTGCAATCCTGACTGGCAATTCTGAATTGCTTGTCAATGTAACTCTTGCAAATTCACTGTATTTTTTTTTAATGCTGCATGTATGAACATACAGGGACCTGTTCTTTTCAGTTAACTGTCAATCATCAATAACTGGCACATTCTCATGGCAATGCCTCAACCAATCAAGTCTACTGCCCAATAATCTGCACTGTCCTCTCTTATAGTAGAAATGTTGTCTTTTCCCTTTAAACTGATATTTTTGCAAATTGCCCTGATCAAAGCAAGACAAAAAAGTTTTGACAAAATGCATTATTTTCAGAAATAAGAAATATTTAATTATATTAACATGATCATAAAAATTATAAAATATCGTTGAAATCGGAGTGCTTCTGGCAATACCATGTTAACTGCCCTTCCGTAATTGCCCTGAGAAAATAGTTGACTGGGTGGTCTGTTCAGAGCACTGCAGTCCTTTTGGCAAAAAGGTGCTGAAATTATCGAATAACATAGCAACAATCAAAACAGGGCTCTTCCCAATGCTATGGCTTACTTGCTTTCACAATAACCCCATTGAATCATGCAGCAGCATGATGCTGTGTATTAATAGCAGGTGGATATCTTTGAGCACACGATCCAAGTCAAAAGATCCCAGTCAATCACATGGCAACGAAATGGAATATTTACATGACTATCTGTAAACTTGGGAGGCAAATTGTTGTAATAAAGATAAATCTCAAAGGAAACTTGTGCAGGACGATTTCTTATCTACTACATAAAGTTGACTCCCCAAAGATGTTTGATATGCAAAATAAAAAGTCATGACAAGTGTTATATATAAATTCCAATCTAAAGTTCTGGAGTCATAAAACTTCTCCACGTGGGCCAACTGACCCACAGTACTTAGAGTCATAGAGATGTACAGCATGGAAACAGACCCTTCGGTCCAACCTGTCCATGCCGACCAGATATCCCAACCCAATCTAGTCCCACCTGCCAGTACCCGGCTCATATCCCTCCAAGCCCTTTCTATTCATATACCCATCCAAATGCCTCTTAAATGTTGCAATTGTACCAGCCTCCACCACTTCCTCTGGCAGCTCATTTCCTAAATGTACCATCCTTTGCATGAAAACGTTGCCCGTTAGGTCCCTTTTATATGTTTCCCCTCTCACCCTAAACTTATGCCCTCTAGTTCTGGACTCCCTGACCCCAGGGAAAAGACTTTGTCTATTTATCCTATCCATGCCCCTCGTGATTTTGTAAACTTCTATAAGATCACCCCTTAGTCTCCGAGGCTCCAGGGAAAGCAGTCCCAGCCTGTTCAGCCTCTCCCTATAGCTCAAATCCTCCAACCCTGGCAACATCCTTGTAAATCTTTTCTGAACCCTTTCAAGTTTCACAACATCTTTCTGATGGGAAGGAGACCAGAATTGCACGCAATATTCCAACAGTGGCCTAACCAATGACCTGTATAGCCACAGCATGACCTCCCAACTCCTGTACTCAATACTCTGACCAATATAAGAAAGCATACCAAACGCCTTCTTTCACTATCCTATCTACCTGCGACACCACTTTCAAGGAGCTATGTACTTGCACTACAAGGTCTCTTTGTTCAGCAACACTCCCTAGGACCTTACCATTAAGTGTATAAGTCCTGCTAAGCTTTGCTTTCCCAAAATGCAGCACCTCAATTTATCTGAATTCAACTCCATCTGCCACTTCTTGGCCCATTGGCCCATCTGATCAAGATCCTGTTGTAATCTGAGGTAACCCTCTTCGTTGTCCACTACATCTCCAGTTTTGGTGTCATCTGCAAACTTACTAACTATACCTCTTATGCTCGCATCCAAACAATTTACATAAATGACAAAAAGTAGAGGACCCAGCACCGATCCTTGTGGCACTCCACTGGTCACAGGCCTCCACCGCCAACGTCAGGCTCACTGGTCTATAGTTTCCTGGCTTGTCCTTACCATCCTTCTTAAACAGTGGCACCATGTTAGCCAACCTCCAGTCTTCCAGCACCTCACCTGTGACTATCGATGATACAAATATCCCAGCAAGGGGCCCAACAATCACTTCTCTAGCTTCCCATAGAGTTCTAGGGTACACCTGATCAGGTACTGGGGATTTATCCACCTTTATGCATTTCAAGACATCCAGCACTTCCTCCTCTGTAATTTGGACATTTTGCAAGGTGTCACCATCTATTTTGCTACTTTCTATGTCTTCCATATCCTTTTCCACAATAAAAACTGATGCAAAATACTCCGTTAGTATCTCCCCCATTTTCTGCAGCTCCACACAAAGGCTGCCTTGCTGATCTTTGAGGTTCCCTATTCTCTCCCCCGTTATCCTTTTGTACTTAATGTATTTGTAAAAACCCTTTGGATTCTCCTTAATTGTATTTGCCAAAGCTATCTCACGTCTCCTTTTTGCCATTCTGATTTCCCTCTTAAGTATGCTCCTAGTGCCTTTATGCTTTTCTAAGGATGCATCTATCCTGTCTATATCTGGCATATGCTTTCTTCTTTTTCTTAACCAAACCCTCAATTTCTTTAGTCATTCAACATTCCCTATACCTACCAGACTTTCCTTTCACCCTGACAGGAATATACTTTCTCTGGATTCTCGTTATCTCATTTCTGAAGGCTTCCCATTTTCCAGCCATCCCTTTACCTGCGAACATCTGCCCCCAATCAGCTTTTGAAAGTTCTTGCCTAATACCGTCAAAATGAGCCTTTCTCCAATTTAGGACTTCAACTTTTAGATCTGGTCTATCCTTTTCCATCACTATTTAAAATCTAATAGAATTGTGGTCGCTGGCCCCAAAGTGCTCCCCCACGGACACCTCAGTCACCTGCCCTGCCTTATTTCCCAAGAGTAGGTCAAGCTTTGCACCTTCTCTAGTAGGTACATCCACACACTGAATCAGAAAATTTTCTTATGCACACTTAACAAATTCCTCTCCATCTAAAGCCTTAACTCTATGGCAGTCCCAGTCTATGTTTGGAAAGTTAAAATCCCTACCATAACCACCCTATTCTTACAGACAGCTGAGATCTCTACAAGTTTGTTTCTCAATTTCCCTCTGACTATTGGGAGGTCTATAATACAATCCTAATAAGGAGATCATCCCTTTCTTATTTCTCAGTTCTACCCAAATAACTTCTCTGGATGTATTTCCAGGAATATCCTCCCTCAGCACAGCTGTAATGCTATCTCTTATCAAAAACGCCACTCCCCTCCTTTCTTGCCTTCCTTTCTATCCTTCCTGTAGCAGTTGTATCCTGGAACATTAAGTTGCCTGTCTTGCTCACCCCTGGGCCATGTTTCTGTAATTTCTATGATATTCCAGTCCCTTGTTCCTAACCATGCCCTGAGTTTATCTGCCTTCCCGGTTAGGCCCCTTGCATTAAGATAAATGCAGTTTAATTTATTAGTCCTACCTTGTCCCTGCCTGCCCTGACTGTTTGACTCGCTTCTGTTCTCAACTGTACCAGTCTCAGATTGATCTCTTTCCTCACTATCTCCCTGGGTCCCACATGAGGTAATGTGGGTTGGTTAGTTCAATTGACTAATCTGCAATGCAGAGTTATGCCCACAGTCCAGGCTCAATTCCCACAACAGCCAAGGTCATCATGAGATGTGACCCTCAAGTCAAACTCGTCACCAACTGTCTCTCTCTAATGAGAGTGGGACAACTCTATTTTGCAAGAGTTAATAACAGTAAAAGCATTCTAAATAGACAACGTAAGTTAAAATGTTATTAATACATGAGCCATTCATTTTGTTTTTAATTAGGACAAAGTGAGGACTGCAGATGCTGGAGATCAGAGCTGAAAAATGTGTTGCTGGAAAAGTGCAGCAGGTCAGGCAGCATCCAAGGAGCAGGAGAATTGACGTTTCGGGCATAAGCCCTTCTTGAGGAATGAGGAAGGTGTGCCAAGCAGGCTAAGATAAAAGGTAGGGAGGAGGGACTTGGGGGAGGGGCGTTGGGAATGCAATAGGTGGAAGGAGGTTAAGGTGAGGGTGATAGGCTGGAGAGGGGGTGGGGGCGGAGAGGTCAGGAAGAAGAATGAGGCTCAAGAAGGCGGTGCTGAGTCCGAGAGTTGGGACTGAGATAAGGTGGGGGGAGGGGAAATGAGGAAGTTGGAGAAATCTGCATTCATCCCTTGTGGTTGGAGGGTTCCTAGGCGGAAGATGAGGCGCTCTTCCTCCAGGCGTCGTGTTGCCATGGTCTGGTGATGGAGGAGGCCAAGAACCTGCATGTCCTTGGGGGAGTTAAAGTATTCAGCCATGGGGCGGTTGGGTTGGTTGGTGCGGGTGTCCCAGAGGTGTTCTCTGAAACGTTCCACAAGTAGGCAGCCTGTCTCCCCCATGTAGAGGAGGCCACATCGGGTGCAGCGGATGCAGTAAATGATGTGTGCGGAGGTGCAGGTGAATTTGTGACGGATATGGGCGGCACGGTGGCACAGTGGTTAGCACTGCTGCCTCACAGCGCCAGAGACCTGGGTTCAATTCCCGCCTCAGGCGACTGACTGTGTGGAGTTTGCACGTTCTCCCCGTGTCTGCGTGGGTTTCCTCCGGGTGCTCCGGTTTCCTCCCACAGTCCAAAGATGTGCAGGTCAGGTGAATTGGCCGTGCTAAATTGCCCGTAGTGTTAGGTAAGGGGTAAATGTAGGGGTATGGGTGGGTTGCGCTTCGGCGGGTCGGTGTGGACTTGTTGGGCCGAAGGGCCTGTTTCCACACTGTAAGTAAGCTAAGCTAATCTAATGTCTACATCAGTTACTCTTGTTAAAATCATTTGGTAGTTTTTCAAGCCTGACACTCAGAGAAATCAGCAATGTATAGCAAGATCTAAACATTGTTCCTAACTGAGAAGGAAAAACCAGTAAAACAGATCTGACTTGTCTTATATTCTTCAAATGGAGGACTAGTTGGACCAGTATGTCCATTTTCACATCAGATTTTCTCTCTGAGAATCCACTGCCTAAAACCATACAATGATCCAAAATTCAACGAGTGGATAATTTAGTATACAATACTGTTTCATTTCAAAACAACCAGGGCTTGGTGATGGAATTGATAATTCAGAGGTTCCATTGCTGTTCTAAACCTATAGCGCATTGCAACATTAGTTTTGATTTGGCCCAAATAAAAATGACAAATGAAAGATGAACTATGCAGCAGGACCAGACAGCATCTATGGAGCCAAGTGCAAAAGTTAATGTTTAGGCCTGTGACCCTTCAGCAACATACCTGGGACTCTCCTAATCATTTCCTCATGGAGGGCTAATGGTTGTTTACGGGCTCTTAAACATTCTCTCTGCTGAGCAATTACTGCAGCCAGCAACCTCAAAACCAGAGAATATATTAGAACAGCATGCACAGAGATGTGTGGTGCTAATTCTGCTGCATCGACATGACCTCCAGAAGCAACTAGCTCCATAAAGCCTCAACATTTGTGAACCTTTCCACAATAGAAATAGACACTACGAACATACATTAATCATACTCCAGGCATCACACTCCAAATGTCACACGGAATACAAAGAAAACTTATCACTTCTATATAACTTTTCTGACCTTGTTGAACTGATTTCTGTTCAATGGCAGAATTCAGGAGTTTAACTGCAGCTACCAATTTACAAAACCCTTGATCAGCTGGCCCTCTATTGGATCCAAGATTTATTCAATTAGATAATTCTCTTATTTTAACAAAAGGAATGTCCATTGTATTCCCTGGGATACAGAGCAATGTTATTTGACCATGAGGAGAATATAAATAAATGATTAATGCAGTGAAGAATTCCCTTGTCTCAATGAAGTTTCAATCACATTTTAATCAGTGTGCTCAGATTTTCTATCAAACTTTATTTACTATATTTCTAGCATATTCCCATCAGTTGATTTGTAATTCAATTTTTCATATATCTGGAGAACATCTGTGTTACTTAGCAGACTGCTCATCTGCTGAGGGATTTATTTTAAAAACTTCTTGCAGGATCTATTCAGAGCATGGGCTTAAAAAGGACCTTTAAACATATGAGTCTGGACTCTGCATGCCCCCACCTGAAATTTTTAGTAGGGGCGCACATAAAATAGCTAGCTCACCAGCTTCTTGGCCACCCCCCAGCTATCCCCATAACACTCTAGTGGGTGGATGACAAACGGTGACCTGTCACATGTAAATTAGTATGAAAACATCAATTAGTATTCTTAGCAAGTTTACTGGCTGGAATAACACACTGCCCTAATACGATTGTCAGGGTCAGGCAGGCAGGAATGGGTAGGTTTTTTCATGGCCTAGATGAGAAAAAGTAGAAAGAAAGGGGGTGCACCACATTTTGGGGGTGCCTTGAGCACATCGGCTCCACTACACACCCAGAATGACAAGCCTCTTTCTGTGCTACCTGCTCTCCAAACCCATCCCCTTCTCTCGAGACTCCAGCATCCATCTTCCCTGCCCTGACCTGGTACTTACCATTCTAGAGCGGCCCATCCATCTTCTCTCTGCTCAATCCTAATGTCCCAAATAAGGGTTGAGACTCTTGGCCTATCAGTTTGTGGCTCCTGAGGTGGGACACCCTCCTGAGGGGCAGAATTCGCACTGAAGCCTATAATCACTGCAGGACTGGTTCCTTCTGGATGCTTTGACTTCTGGCCGCTTCTCCTTCAGCAAATGAGCAGTCTACTAAATAACAGATGCTCTCCAGATATATGAAAAATTGAATTACAAATCAACTGAGGGGAATATGCTAGAAATACAGTAAATAAAGTTTGATAGAAAATCCGAGCACACTGATTAAAATGTGATTGAAACTTCATTGAGACAAGGGAATTCTTCACTGCATTAATCATTTATTTATATTCTCCTCATGGTCAAATAAAATTGTTCTGTATCCCAGGGAATACAGCAAACTTTCTTTTGTTAAAATAAGAGAATTATCTTAATATAAAACCTAACAGACTATAGAAGGAAATAGTGAATTTGTGAATGACTTAAAATACAATGTGAAACCATCCAGCTAATGCAGTATTTGAACAAAACCTTCCAGAGATAAAACCTCAACATTTAGTCTTATTTTTCATGCAACTCATTCTTGAGTGTATGCAAGTTTAACACAATAATGCAATTACAATTTCTAACTGTTTTGAAATGCATCTACTACTCTTTGCAGATAGATACTTCAGGAGGTTATATTTGACAGAATGGAAATTATTTTTAGACAACACTTTAGACAGCAAGAGTGGCTGAGAATAAACAAGAGAAAGAGAAGAGAAACAGAAAGAGACAAAGGGAGAAAGAGAAAGACAGAAAAGGAAAGAGAGAGAAAGAAAGTCAGAGTAGGGGAGAGAAAGAAAGATAGAGACTAAGGGAGGGAGAAAAACAGAGAGAAAGGGAGAGAGGGAGAAAGAGAGAAAAGGAGAAAGAGGGAGAAAAGGAGAAAGAGGGAGAGAGGGAGAAAGGGAGGGAGAAAGTTATGTTGTGTTGCTCTTTCTGATGGGTTTAGGGAACCAGGGATTTACAAGCCCCCGCCAAACTACAGAAGAAATTATCTACTAATTCATCTCAGATGTGACTTTGACTGACTAAGAATATTTACAGCAATTAGAATTTCTAGCCTTGAAGGGACATTAATGCACAGCACCACTGAAGTGCAGATTAACTTAAAAAAAAACTCATTAAGAGTTTTCTTTTTGATTGTATTTTTGCATCTTCCTGACCCTGGTTTCTTGATTTTCACCTTTCCTCATTTTGTTCATTGCTTATTAGCTGCTATATGAAGTGATATAATATGTCTTGATATGAACACTACAAAATTTTACATTGCTGTTGTTAGTTTGCTGTGGTTCCTTCTCTCTGGGCTTCCACTCAATGTTTTCAATGGAAACTGGCTGCAGCCTGCTGCTCCAATTGCTCCTGCTGCACTATCCCATCTGCCACTAGAGAAAACGAGTGGTGCGAAACTTGCTGACAGTTTATCACTGGGCCTCCAGTTCCTTCCCTCTGAGCTTCCTCCCGACACTTTTTATTAGACTATTCAATTGGAAGCTGGCAGCGGCCCACTGTGGAGTTGGTTCTGGGCCAAAAGAGTGCGAGAAATTGCAAAAGTCCAGGATGAGCGATTTAGCAAAATCTTTCTGGGGACAAAACCCTCAAGTAGCACAGGGATCTCAATGCTGGTGGGAAACCTGATACTGAATATTATTGTTCATGGGAAGATTAAGTGCTCTCCTCAAACTTAAAGTTTCACATTTTGTCATGTTCTAACTATGTACTTTATTGAGTCTGGAAATCATCAAACGTAATAGTGTAAGCTTTGTATTTGACAATGAATGTTAAAATACTGCAGCACAATGCTTAACTAAAAACGTATTGGTTAGAACAATGTCATGAAAATTTGCATAACTGACTTTCAAACAAATCTTTGAAATTTTGAGACAGTCACAACTTATATTTATTAATTTTGCAACAACAGTATTGATGTGTTTAATTGGGGACATAGTCCAAAAATTTATTTATGTGTGATTTAATTATTTGTCCATGAGCAATGTCATGATTGATTCAATCATTTACATCATTCAGCAATTTCCTTTCCTCAACAAGCCATTAACCTCTGAAAATATTCAGCGTGTTAAGAAATTTTAAAATAGTTCTGAGATTTTTAAAAGACATTGTTTTCCAATATTAATTTCAGTAATAAGTAGCTATTAACATTTCAAATTTCCATATCCATAAGCAAAATTTTGATTTTGTATTTAAAGTTGAAAGCTAATTATTTCATTTCAGACATCAAATGATAGAGGATCTGAAATCATAAGCATTTCCAAAAAAATACAGTGAGATGGAGCCCTGTTAGCCCACCCGTACCTGTTCCTACTCTGTAAACGATCTATCTCATTAATCCATTCTCCTGCTCTTTCTCCATAGCCCTTTGTAATTGTTTCCCTTTAAGTAATTATTCAATTTCCTTTTGAAAGTTATAATGGAATCTGCTTCTGTCATCCTACGGGCAGTACCTTCCAGATCATTACAATTCACGCATAATCCAAAAACTACCAATTGCACTTAATTCTGTCATATTAGTGCTGAATGTGTTAATTTCTCCACATGAAATGTTTTTCTCTGCTATTTTAATGAAGGCATCAACATGTTTAAACAGCTGATTGATATAATATAATTTCACAAGAACTCACTAGTTACACAGCTCAAACTGAAACAGAAAAATTATAATATTTCTTTGTAAACATATAGCATGTCACTGTGTTGTGTGATGCAGAACACTAAAACTCCAAATATGTGTGGCTAATGCACATATTGAGAGTTTACGGTCATGGTCCATCTCACTGCTAGGTTATGGATCTCAGTCATATTGTTGTGAGGAAGAAGAGACCAGATGTCCCTCCAGTGCGGGAAAGAGAAAGAATGACTATTACAATTCAGTTTTTCTGCAAGTCTCAGCAACACACAGTACCAACAGCAGAAACAGGGAAATAGATTGGCCTTTGAAATCTACATTCCAACCACTCTCCTAAAAAAAATTCATGTGTTAGAAATTGAAATGTGACCATAATCATGTACTATTGGCAAAAGTTTCCCAGACATTGAGTGGTGCAGGCAATGGCAAGAAAGTTAGGAAGAATTTGAACAAGTTAAATTTCCAACATCAAGGAAAAATATATTCTGCTTTCAACTTAAAATTTCAATGGTCTATTCTGAATCTTGCTAACAAGCTACAGAAAGCTTGTAGTCCTGGTGAAAATGGAATATTCAAATCTAGGATTAGGGTTCATTAGACTGGGTGGCTGAAAGATTGATAATATGAAAGTGTTCTATTCCACTTAGACAAATGGAATTTCATACATCAATGGAGAAAATAGGAGTGAAGGTGTGGGGTAAAGTGGGGGGGGGAGGGCGATGGGAGTAGGTGGATAGGGGGTTTATTGGGATCACAATTTGCACAATTGATGATCACACTTAATATAATGAGGGATAGCAAATAGTTATCAAGAACAAGGCAAATAGCAAAGCAATGGGCTAAGAGGGTAAATGGGGCATTACAGGGGATGAGCAGAAAACAGGTGAGGTTGTAAGGCATTTGGGGAGGCAAAGATAGCAACACAAAAGGAAGCATGAAGGAGGGGGAAATTATCCTTAGTCTCAAACAGAGCCTGAAACTCACTGCTGGGAATGAAAAGTTGCCATCTTTGTTCCAAACTCAACTCAATATGGAGACAAAGCTGCCACCACAGGTAGAGTAAAAAACTATTTTTGTCTCTGGGGCGGAGGACAATCTGAAGTTATCGCCCAAAAGTTAGTATTCTGGGAGGATGGGGTGGGTGAGTATCTGATGAAGGGCTTTTGCCCGAAACATCGATTTTACTGCTCCTCGGATGCTGCCTGAACTGCCGTGCTCTGCCAGCACCACTCTAATCCAGAATCTGGTTTCCAGCATCTGCAGTCATTGTTTTTACCTGGGTGAGAGCTGTTGAGTGGTAACACTGCATGCAACAGTGAGAGTTGTAGTCCATGAGCCTTTGTGAGTTGTGTGTGCAGTGACCGAGTTAGAGTGAGTAGGGTGGCCCTGTGCAGATAGAAGATCGTGGCATTTACTCTTAGAAAGTTAGGGACATTCTTTCAGCCCACAGGACACATGGTGTGTGATTAGAATGGGATGTGAAATTTTAATTTTACATTGGCTGGTTGTGTGTTAAGATCAGTGACGTGCCAGAAATTTTGCTGGCCTATGGCAGGCTCATACATATAATACATTTGATGACCATAAATCTCATCAACCTGAGCCAGTTTTTGGTGTAGACCTAATTTAAGGATAATGTCAATGGTGCACAACAATCTCATGGCACCAGTTCACAATTGTTTAAAGAGGCCATTACACACTTTGACTTTGTGCAGTTGTGTGTAGATCAACAGTTTTCTTTATTTAATTACATAGTAGTGAATGGAACAGAAGAATGGACATGGAGCCAAGAAGGGATGAATCACTGAGAGGGCATGATATGAAGTAGGGTCATGGAGATATGGAGGACTGGAAGAGAATGACAGGGAGTTGGATATGGATGACTGAAGAGGGTTGGACCTGATATCCTGGGTGTGGGGCATGACAAAGTGAGTAGTCAGCCATGATAAGAAACTGATGAGCTTAAGAAGCAGTGTCATGCTGTCCAAATGTGTTTCCATCTCAGACTGGCAGAGTGTCAGAGGGCTTTAAGTTTACTTACAGCATTAAAATTACTCATGCTGAGATTGCTCTTGGAGAATGGTTTTTCCAATACACAGAGGAAAGGACCAGCAGAGCCTGCAATGTCCCACAGACTATTGAATACAACATCGGACACTGATATGATCATTTAAGAGCAAATACAAAAACACCATATTGTTTCTTTCTCACTAAAAGAAGTGTCCCTATAAATATCAACACACGCTGTCATCAGGTCAGTACACCTAACCCTCTAATTACCCAAACTCTACAAATGGAAATGATGCAGAAATAAATAAAGTGAAACCAATATAATGTGAAATATTTACAAGTGACATTTAGATTTGAAAAAGACCTTGCTCTCAAGTCTTTATGTTAATGTAGTGTAGTTGGGCAGTAAAGTTGTAGCTGTGCTTCAGAGCCTCCCTGTTTGGCAAGGAACTGTTTAATAGGCTGCCTGTATATACAGCATTGTTACCTTACAGCAGGTTACATCAATGAAAGTCTTCCTAACCACTAAATGGAATGTGCTATGCACGTGCACTGCTGGAACTTGGAATGTTAATTATAGTTGCGTGGGAAAAGCCAGAAAGAGGGAAAGTGGAAGTGTTACACAGTTTTAGTGACAGCATCAGGAATGACAACACTTGATAAAATCCAGTCCAATGCATTTTCAATATGTAGTCTACATTAATGGCAATTTGGACTATATATTAATGTAATATTCCAGAGCTAATATTTAATTTAAATAACCCCATACAGCCAGTCAGAGTTGCATGAGCTAGTAACTAAAACGCCCTGACATGTAGGAGATTCACTGATCCATGAGATAGTCAGTGATGTCTGTAGTCTATTTCAGTTAAACCTAATGCATTGACCTTATGTAGCTGATAGACAAAGACAGATAATACTGTAATAGCAATATCTTAACTATGTTTGGCTGTTCGGCTCCATTACCAGTTTTGATGGTTACCACTCTGGACACAGTGTCATGACCCTTCAAAAATATTACACCTTTATTCCTGTGACATAGGGTTACAAATTGTTGAAATGAACTATACTATTCATATTGCAATTTCTCAACTCTTTAAAAATAAACTCAGCTTTTGAAATAAACAGAACATACATAAGCTGTGACTTGGAGCAGCAAAGAAAGACTTACAAAGAGCAGATAATCAAGCTTGAACATGCACTAAAATTTACCAGTTTATTAAAACTGCTCAAACTGTGTCCATTTTCTCAGGGTTTGCCATGTTAGATTTGTTTGTACTGGCATTGTTGCTGCCTCCCAATACCAACCCTATCAAGGGTCAACAGGTTAAAAAAATGTACTTTTAATGGGTTCTGAGGAAGGGTCACACAACCCATAAGTTAACTCGGATTTCTCTCCACAGATGCTGCCCAACCTGCTGAGCTATTCCATCAAATTCTGTTTTTGATACTTTTAATGAACCTGTTAGATGATAGAATTTGAATTCAATTACAAATCTGGATTTAAGAGACTAAAGGGCGGCACGGTGGCACAGTGGTTAGCACTGCTGCCTCACAGCGCCAGAGACCTGGGTTCAATTCCCGCCTCAGGCGACTGACTGTGTGGAGTTTGCACGTTCTCCCCGTGTCTGCGTGGGTTTCCTCCGGGTGCTCCGGTTTCCTCCCACAGTCCAAAGATGTACAGGTCAGGTGAATTGGCTATGCTAAATTGCCCGTAGTGTTAGGTAAGGGGTAAATGTAAGGGTATGGGTGGGTTACGCTTCGGCGGGTCGGTGTGGACTTGTTGGGCCGAAGGGCCTGTTTCCACACTGTAATCTAATCTAATCTAATCTAATCTAATCTAATGATTACCATGTAATTATTGAAAGGAAACATCCATTTGGTTCATGAAATTACTGCACAGAGGCTATTGTTCCACCACTAAGCCATCCTTTACCTATATGTGTACTATGACCAAGCAGCTCAAAGCCTGAAGAAGCTACCTGAATCTCCTGTTTATATCTTTCAGCCAGGGCTCCCTGATTGGCCCAGGTTAACACACACAATCAAGAGTCTCAGTCTATGAGATCCACCTGACCATGGTTCCAATCACTGCAGTTCACTTATATCCTTTAGGGAAGGAAATTGCAGTCCTTAACAAGTCTGGTCTACATGAGCCTCTAGACCAATAGCAAAGTGGCTGACTCTAAACTACCCTCTGAGCATTTGGGGACAGACAATAGTCAATGGTGCCCACATCCCATGAATGAATTTTTAAAATTTGCCACAGATTGTGTGTAAAATTCTTAGAAATACAGCTGGGAGAAGAGTTTTTTATATACAGGAAATTATTGCAAGAATATAAAAAGGAGGTAGATAGATTTGTTTGAAACATCGAGGAGTTGAGGCCTATGAGGAGCTGGTGTGAAAGAAGAGTTGAGGCCTGGGGTCATGAATTTGTTGAATGGTTGGACAGGGACTGAATGCCCTGCTCCTTTTCCTTATGTTCATGTTGTCTGATCTAGAATGCATTGTCTGAAAAGATGGTGTTAATATATTCAGAAGGATGTTTGATAGGTACTTCAAAAAGACAAATTGCAGTGCTATTGGGAAAGAGCAAGAAAGTGGAATTTCCTATAAATGTTACCATGAGTTGGCATAGCAGCAACAATGGGCGGGATAGCCTCATTTTGCACTATATGATTTTATGACATCAATAACACATGGTGACCAGAGAAAGCCATCTGCTCCTGTTTACCTTGAATGGATTTATTAAGGCAACATAATTGGTGTCAATTTTGTGATACTGGTTGCAATTTAAATGGTAAACATTGAACTTATGCAGGTTTTTTTGACACTTCTTAACTTCAATGCATCAAAAAACAATGTAGCAATAATGATGCAATATTTCTGAATGACGTTTGTATGGGTGGGGCCCACCAAGAGCCACTTATGACATAGCTACTTGAAACAACTCAGGATACTTGAATAAAGCATTCCTGCACCACAAATGTAGTTAATATTTAGTCATACAGGCCCTCAGAGACTCATCGTGGACTGTAATGATTTGAACTGTGTACCATCAGCCACTGTTCAGATTTATAGCTGTGCTAATTCAGTTCATGGAACTGATAGCACTGCATTAAATTACGAGGCAAGTGCTCATACTGGGTTTGTCTTTTTCCACAAAAAAATGGTCTAAGATTCATGTCCAGTCACTATAAACACATGCTATGAATCTCTTGCTCAGCAATTACGATTTACTGACACTTGGAGGTGGGAGTTTTTACTCTGAACTTTGATTGTAATAAATAACTGTGCAGTTGATACTTAGCATTTACCATGTGATTTCTTTGCAAAGAACTATCATACAAACAAGATTTTACACAGTCTGGTGTGAATGTGGATGAAGTTAAGAATGCTACCTTGCTATTTTAATTGATTTGACCTCCTTTCTCACAATCAAGGTGTTGGCCTCACGCAGGATCCTTGATAAAGACTCCACCTTAATCCTGTTCTAGGTAACTTTAGATATCAGACTTAAAAGTAACCTGTCGATCGGTTGGTTCCATTGAACATGTTCACTCAATTCCTCTCGAGCTGCAGTTTGTTACATATCCAGAATTCATCTCTCCAGCTTGCATGGACTTCCAGGTAAATGTTTTGCCTGTCATTTAGACATGTAAGAGATGTGTTAATTATTTATTTTCTGAGGATTCACTTTCAGGAATGTATCACCAGCTCTATCATTGATAATACTCAACAATCGATCACAAAGACTGTCAAACTTGGGGGGAAAGGAAATGCGGCAGTCACTCATTTGTAATTGCATTATGAGCACAACTGGGCAGCAGCCTTAGCTTTTAGGAAGGCCGATAAAGGCTTATAACTACCATGTCCCTGCTCATTCCTATCGGCAAGTATATGATCTGTAATCAGAACTGATAACATGATCAAAATTTCACCAAGAAAGATAAATGTTATCATCTGGAAACATTAACTCAAAATAACTTGGAACCAACTAGGAACTCAAAGTAAATTTGAATCAAATTCAGTGTTGAACATGTATGCCGTAAAATCATTGAAAATGGTACCTTTTAGATACAATAGTTGTTGCGCTGTGGGTGGTGATTAACTATATAGGCTGGTGGTAAAGATAATTCACAATGAGACTATGTGTTGGAAGGCCACGCCCACAAAGCTTGAGGTCCATAGTGTGTAAAGGAGGATTTGCTGCACTCTTGGCACTCCTCCAGTTTTATTTACTAAGATAATTTTCAGTTTTGTTCTCACTGTCATTTTGATTCTCTGATGATTGAATCACAGTGCAGGTTTGTAACTATGTGTAGGGGCATAATGTTGCTTCAGAATGTTGATGCTGCAGACTTGAGCATGGATAGCAGTTGTTACTTTGCAATGAACACCATTTGTTTATAGTTGGAAGAGGTTACTGTCATCTGAATCAGGTTACCATATGGGATGTCATAGCATTCACATCATCTGCTTTTGGCCTAATACAAGAAATCTCAACAGAGTTAAGAACATAGGGTTATCTTATAGACTCGGTGTTTCCAATAGGCTGCTATATTCACCTTTGAAGATTAGACGGACTTGTGGGTGAAGTTTTCCCTTCTCGAAATTAAATGATCTAATTGGGTGAATGCCAAAAAAAATCAGATGGTCAATGTTGAGAAAAAATCATCCAGTGAAGTGCTCACAGTCTTGATGGCAAGTTCTCTGTCAGGTGTTGAAAAGTTTAAATTAATAAATCAGCATCCCTCATTATTAGCCCAACTCACCATATTAACCATGATTTGGAGATGCCGGTGTTGGACTGGGGTGTACAAAGTTAAAAATCACACAACACCAGGTTATAGTCCAACAGGTTTAATTGGAAGCACACTAGCTTTCAGAGCGTCACTCCTTCATCAGGTGAAGGAGCCACTATCACCTGATGAAGGAGCAGCGCTCCAAAAGCTAGTGTGCTTCCAATTAAACCTGTTGGACTATAACCTAGTGTGTGATTTTTAACTTTGTACACTATATTAACATTACACTTCCAAATTTTCTCTCTGTGATTCAGTGGGAAAACAGAGCGGCTACCTGGTGACCAGTCTTGACAGCACTCATTGCAAGAGTGGCTGCACTGGCCGTCTAGCTTCTCACTAGATGGAGCCACTTCTTCTGCACAAGTTGCTTCTGTGGTCAATGACTACGTTCTTCCTGGACTCTTAATCCTTGCAACTAAGCATCAGAAAGTACCAGCCTCACAAAATTGTCATGCTTGGTCTCAGCCTAATTCAGCCACAATACCTTCAATGGCTTCAAGCATGTACAGTAGTGCCTCAACATACGAACGACCCCGTTCACGAACAAATCGGTTTATGAACAGGATTGTATGTAAGATTTTGCTTCAGTGTACGTACGAAATTCAAGGTACGAACGAACGTACAAACGCAAAAAGCCCGTGGTTTCATTGTAATTGTTCTGCTCTGCTACGTGCGCTTTGAATATCCGAACAATGAGAAAATTGATTCAGTTTGCGAACTTTTCGGTTCGTGAACCAGGTCCCGGAACGGATTAAATTCGTAAGTCGAGGCGCTACTGTACTATGGAGCTGAATGACTTGTGTGCTGCTAGCTGGATGCTTTACAATAAAGCACAGCCAAACATCTTATGCATTGATACAGGATTTTTAATGCTGACAGAGAGCCAGGCATCTTCAGAGTTTTAGCTTGCTTTTAGCTCAAAAGGTTTTCAGTGACGCTTTAAATGTAAGAATCCTCAGGGGTATAGTTTGTATTGTTAGTGTAGTAGGAGATGCTGGCAACTTGTGTTGGTGGGGAGTTTTAAATAGTGAATATCAGTCAAGGAAAGGGTGTGCATGTCATTGTACTTAATACTCCTATATCAACATCAGAGGCGCAACATGTGCCAGCAGCTTATGTGACAGACAGATGGCATTAGCTTCAAGTCAAGGGTGATGTGTGAAAGTCAAAGTGGCCAAGAGTGTAAGGGATGAGATGATAGACTATACTGCGCGAGTGTTTAGGGTAAAAGATGCGAGTGTAGTGTATGAATGTAGAGGATGAAGGGTGAGAGTCAACTAGGTAAAAACAATGACTGCAGATGCTGGAAACCAGATTCTAGATTAGAGCGGTGCGGGAAAAGCACAGCAGTTCAGGCAGCATCCGAGGAGCAGGAAAATCGACGTTTCGGGCAAAAGCCCTTCATCAGGAATAGAGGCAGAGTGCCTGCAGGGTGGAGAGATAAATGAGAGGAGGGTGGGGGTGGGGAGAAAGTAGCATAGAGTACAATAGGTGAATGGGGTGGGGATGGAGGTGATAGGTCAGGGAGGAGGTTGGAGTGGATAGGTGGAAAGGAAGATAGGCAGATAGGACAAGTCATGGGAACAGTGCTGAGCTGGAAAAGCTGAGCTGTCCCCATGACTTGTCCTACCTGCCTATCTTCCTTTCCACCTATCCACTCCACCCTTCTCTCTGACCTATCACCTTCATCCCCACCCGCATTCACCCATTGTACTCTTTGCTACCTTTCCCCACCCTCCTCCCTGACCTATCACCTCCATCCCCACCACCATTCACCTATTGTACGCTATGCTAATTTCTCCTCACCCCCCACCCTCCTCTCATTTATCTCTCCACCCTGCAGGCACTCTGCCTCTATTCCTGATGAAGGGCTTTTGCCCGAAATGTCTATTTTCCTGCTCCTCGGATGCTGCCTGACCTGCTGTGCTTGTCCAGCAACACTCTAATCTAGATTGAAGGGTGAGAGTGCACTGAGTGAGTGTAGGGGATGAAGGGGTTAAAGTGCACTGTGTGTGTAGGGGATGAAGGGGTTAATGTGCACTGTGTGTGTGTAGGGAGAAAAGGGGTTAAAGTGTACTGTGTGTGTAGGGGATGAAGGGGTTAAAGGGCACTGTGTGTGTAGGGAGAAAAGGGGTTAAAGTGTACTGTGTGTGTAGGGGATGAAGGGGTTAAAGTGCACTGTGTGAGTGTAGGGAGAAAAGGGGTTAAAGTGCACTGTGTGTGTGGGGGATGAAGGGGTTAAAGTGCACTGTGTGAGTATAGGGGATGAAGGGGTTAAAGTGCACTGTGTGTGTAGGGGATGAAGGGTGAGAGTACACTGTGAGAGTAGGGAGAAAAAGGGTTAAAGTGCACTGTGTGTGTAGGGGATGAAGGGGTTAAAGTGCACTGCGTGAGTGTAGGGGATGAAGGGTGAGAGTGCACTGTGTGAGTGCAGGGGATGAAGGGTGAGAGTAGGGAGAAAAGGGGTTAAAGTGCACTGTGTGAGTATAGGGGATGAAGGGTGAGAGTACACTGTGTGAGAGTAGGGAGAAAAAGGGTTAAAGTGCACTGTGTGTGTAGGGGATGAAGGGGTTAAAGTGCACTGTGTAGGGGATGAAGGGGTTAAAGTGCACTGTGTGAGAGTAGGGGATGAAGGGTGAGAGTGCACTGCGTGAGTGTAGGGGATGAAGGGTGAGAGTGCACTGTGTGAGTGTAGGGGATGAAGGGTGAGAGTAGGCAGAAAAGGGGTTAAAGTGCACTGTGTGAGTGTAGCGGATGAAGGGTGAGAGTACACTGTGTGAGTGTAGGGGATGAAGGGTGAGAATGCACTGTGTGAGAGTAGGGAGAAAAGGGGTAAAGTGCCCTGTGCGAGAGTGGGTGAAAGGGATTAAAGTGCACAGTACAAGTACAGGGAACGGATGGTGAGAATGCACTTTGGTCAGTTAGTAGGAACTGCCACAGTCAGTCAAAAGACTGGTCACTTCCAGCCCAGGTGGCTGGCCACAGTTTTCAGGTCATTACTCCCATGCAAGTGAAGGCATTAGGACACTGTGTGTTCTTGAGTTGAAGTGCAGGCAGTCTGGAGATTACATGTAGCTCCATTGGACTAATGTTGAGTAAACAGTCTTGGGGTTGACGATGGTTATTCAGCGCTGCCCTGTCAAAGCAGTCTAGGTAGTGGGCCCTAGCCAATCATGAGGGTTGGATTGCTTTACTTGTAAATGCTCAATTGGATACAAGAGTGTTTTTCTCTGATGGTGGTTTAAAACCTAATGTTCATTTTTGCAATGACAATTTATAACAAGTAATAAGAGCTCTTGAGCCACTGTGGTAGCATCCCTACCTCTCAGCCAAGATACTGGGGTTAAAGTATTAGTTTGATTTTTTAAATTCATTTGTGGGAATGGGCATCACTGGATGACCAGCATTTATTGCTACTCCCTAGTTGCCCTTGAGAAGGTACTGGTGAGATGCCTTCTTGAACCTTGTGCTGAAGGTAGACCCACAATGATGTTTGGGTGGGAATTCCAGGATTTTGACCCAGTGACAGTGAAGGATCGGCGATATATTTCCAAGTCAGGATGGGAAATTGCAGGTGATGGTGTTCCCATGTATCTGCTGCACTTGTCCTTCTAGATGAAAGCAGCCATGGGTTTGGAAGGTTCTGTCTGAGGATCTTTTGTGAATTTGCTGTTTCGTACAGCAAGATATCAACCCCACCCTGGACAGAGGCCTCCTGACAAGCAGTGGGTGTTTCCAGCAGTGTTAAAATTGATTCCCACCTATCATTTACTCCTTACCCCTCCCCCACCCTATCTTCTGCATATAATTCAACATTTTCCTAACTATCATCAGTACTGAGGAAGGGTCACTTGACAGGAAACGTTAACTCTGATTTCTCTCCACAGATGCTGCCAGACCTTCTGAGCTTTTCCAGCAATTTCTGCTTTTGTTTCTGATTTACAGCATCTGCACATACACACATTCCTGTTGCATTCTTGCACTTTTTTTTATATTCCTGGAAGACCAAAACACAACATTTCTGCCTTTGTACTGAGAGGGAGAGATAGTCAACCTTTCATTATCTGTTCCTGTTACATTGCTCTCTCTGAAAATTTCCTGGCACTCTACATGTGCAACATTCCACAAGTCCCACATAGCACTTTGCAAGACAATGACTGAAATTAAACTGCAATCATTTTTCTGGCTGTTGCAGACTTCTTTTAAGAAACACATTTTGTTCTGAACACACATTGTTGAAGTTTAACACTGTCTACTGTAATTTGCGGCCCCATTCTGCTATCAGAACACATGATTCATGTGTACTGAGGGACTTTTTACAATGTCCTAGGCTCATAGACAAAAATCATGCTCCACCAGGTATAGTCCAAGAGATTAATTTGAAATCACAAGCTTTTTGAGCATTGCTCCTACGTTAGGTGAACCTGACTTAAAATTGTGAAACTGCCTCCATGAATGACATCTGCGAAGAGTACAAATTGCCTGCATTCTCCACAACCTGTCCCCTGATATAAACAGTGGGTGTTGGGTTAGGGGAAGGTCTTGGTTCTTGCCAACATTTTGGCTAAGCTAAACATCCTTTCCATCTTTATGGAAACTTAGGTCTAAGTTCCTTCACCTGCCTGGGAAAAACATCATCAGATTCACTACTAATATCTTTACAGCTTTCAATACCTCTTCAAAACTGATGCTAGGTTAGCCTGAACTACTCTAATTTGGCATAAACATTTCAATTCAGAGTGGTCAGGGGTGATCTGGAAGTTGTGAAATGTATATTTTCCATGTCAAACATTTTTGCTGTCAACAAATCAGATTGGTTTTCCTGTAGCCTGGCAAAAGTCCTTGAAATTGGTACCTTGCTTGCTTGCATTGAGCTTTGTTTATATCCTAAGTATCCATACAGGGATATGTAGGTTTTTTTTAAGAGGGGGACTGGAAAATAGCTTGACACTCTATCCATCTTATTCCTGCAATCAGATAGTACTCAATTTCAGAAACCCACTTGGGAATTCACAGCTTCTGTCCCATTTCCATGATGGGAGAACACAATGATGAGGTGGATATTTATTTATTTAAGAGAGGGATAAAATATAAAACAGCAATTAAAAAAAGTCCGTATAACTGTGGGCTTATAATTTTGCCAGTTGGGAAGGGAAAATTTACAGTTTTAGAAAAACAAATTCCTTTCAAGATAATTTGTCAGATTTATTTAGATATGCTTCAGAACTCTGCTCTAAATTTCTCAGTTCAATTGTACTGATCTTATCCAGTTCACGGAGCAATTACAATCAAACAACGTTTTTTCATGTCGTTTTCCTAAAGTTAATAAAAACAGAAATGGATGCGAAAAGCTGGCTGTTTTTCAAAAATATTGGTGAAGGATTTTCTCCTCCAAACAGAAGCTTTAGTCCTTGTGGTACGGTCAGTTCACTTTGCAGTGAGGCTGAAAAACAATTAATAATGGAACCTATTAAAGGCTGATTGTTGCCACTAAGAGGGAGGTAGAATTACAATCCTTTGATGTAACTGGGCATGAATCAAGCCTCATTACAGAGATATAATCTACATTCATACATTTATGTTGGTTAGCTGGATCTATTGGGACATATTGAATTGCACATCCATAGTGCATCATTTGCTGCAGAGGCTTTTTTTGTCTGCTTCTCAAGCACCAGAAAGAGATTCAATGGTCATATAGTAGTTTCTAAGGTGAAGAAAGGGTACTAGCGCTGCTTACTTTCTGAGATTCCACTCCAGAAATGAGTAGTGTCTGTTCCAGTGTCTGGCAACTGTTTGCAAAGTTGCACATCTGGATCCTTTGTAGCTTATGCAGCTAGAGTAAAGTCAAAATTTCCTAAGTTGACTATGTGGGAAGGAAAACTATCTTCAGAAACAATTACATAATGAATTGACTTTGACACTTCCTTAAATCAACTGGTCTCCTAGTCTCTGTGCCAACATGGCAAAGAGTCCTGTGAATTAAATTAACTTTATTAGCCTTTGAAGCCAGTAGTTTTGAAAGAAAGTCCATCATGACTTCCCTGGGATAATTAGAGAGGGCAATTTATATGTCTTTAGGCCACTGTTGGAATTTTGCGTGCAATTCTGGTCTCCTTCCTATCGGAAAGATGTTGTGAAACTTGAAAGGGTTCAGAAAAGATTTACAAGGATGTTGCCAAGGTTGGACAATTTGAGCTATAAGGAGAGGCTGAACAGGCTGGAGGAGCATTGGAGGTTGAGGGGTGACCTTATAAAGGTTTACAAAATTATGAGGGGCATGGATAGGGTAAATAGGCAAAGTCTTTTCCCTGGGGTCGGGGAGTCCAAAACTAGAGGGCATAGGTTTAGGGTGAGAGGGGAAAGATATAAAAGAGACCTAAGGGGCAACTTTTTCACGCAGAGGGTGGTACGTGTATGGAATGAGCTGCCAGAGGAAGTGGTGGAGGCTGGTACAATTGCAACATTTAAGAGGCATTTGGATGGGGATATGAATAGGAAGGGTTTGGAGGGATATGGGCCGGGTGATGGCAGGTGGGACTAGATTGGGCTGGGATATCTGGTCGGCATGGATGGGTTGGACCGAAGGGTCTTTTTCCGTGCTGTACATCTCTATGACTGTATTATACAGGAGTATGGGGTTGGCTGGGCAAAAGACATTGAAGTGTATAATCGGCCATGATCATGTTAAATAGCAGGACAGACATGATGGACTGAATGGCCAACTTCTATTCTTATTTCCCTATGTTCCTAGAAACTAAAAATAGAGTTTCGATTTGAGTCACCATTTTATGAATGAATTTGAAAACTCATTCATCTTAAAAAGACTAAATTGTCAACCATGGTTCAATTAGTAGCACTCTGACTTCTGAGTCAGAAAGTCTGGGGTCAAGTCCCTACATAGGACTTGAGCACAAAACGTAGGCTTATATTCCAGACAGGGCCGAAGGAGCGCTGTACAGTCGGAGGTGCCATCTGTCAGATAAGGTTAAATGGAAGTCTTATTCTTTTGTTTAGATTAATGGAAAGATGGCAATATTTAGAAGAGAAGCAAGAGAGGTATCCATGATGTATTGGCCGATACTTATCCATGAATGAACATCATACAAACAGAATATCTGGCCATTGTCACATTGATGCCTACAGAGACTTCCTATGTGAATGTCAGCTCCTGCATTTCTTACAAGGGGATCACTACACATGAAAATGTATTTCATTGGCTGTACTGTGTTTTAATGTTCTGAGATGTTCAGTGGTCATGAAAAGTGATAGTTACATACTAGGCTATCTTTATTTTTCCTTTCTTTCTATGGAAAGCGGATCACAACTTTAGTGTAAAACATGCTAAAACAGTTATTTCAGTACAGTGTAATTAACAATGAGACTTCAGAAACTTGTAGCATTCTATGATAAGAAAATGCTAGCATCTTAACACATACTGCATTCATTCCATTCTAATTTTAGAAGAGACAGCCCCATTTTTTTTTGAAAAACTGAGTTAGAAATTTAAAGCTTATGAGGATGAAAGTATTATGTTGATTTCAGGAATGGAGACCTTTAATATGTTCTTGAATACTTGGCAAAAACTTAGTTATTGTCCATCTCTAAATATCATGGGAATGTAATGATGGATCTTCTTAAACTGTAGCAGTGCTTGTAGGCTTGGGTTTGGCAATGTTGTTGAGTAAACAATTCTGGAATTTTGACCGAATAGCAATGAAGAAACAACAACATCTGTCCAAGTTAGGATGATGTTGACAAGGAGGAGAAAATGTAAGTGTTAGTGTCCCCACCATATTGCTGTTGTTCTTATCCATTCCCATCGTAGGGAACGAACGATGTTCAAATTGGCAAATTGCTGCCATGTATCCTACAGATAGTATAATTGAAAAAAAATTGCAGTTGCTAGATGGGGTTAATATCAAATTGAATAGTAGAAGTAACAATTGAGTGAACTACTCGGTTTTATGAATTGCTGAGTGCTTTCACACTCATCCAGGAGAACAGTGGTTATTTAGTTAACATCCAAACTGGAGTTTCATAGATGGTGCAGGGGCTTTGAGGAGTCAGATGAATCATTCATCACACTGTACCAAGTATCTGCACTGCCTTTTAAGCCACAGTGTGGATATAACTTGTCAAGCTAAGTTTGTAGCCAATGTTGACACTTGAGATGTTGGCAATGGGCATAGAGATGCATCAGAAATTCAGAGAGAGACTACATGGTTTTCCTTTGTTCAAGATACTCTACCTGAAACTGGGCATTATGAACATCCTGCCCCTGTTTGACTTCCTCATCACTAAAAGAGTTGTGAATGGCATTGAGCCTTAAAGGTGGAGTGAAGGTCATTGATGAAGCAAGTGAAGAAGATTCAACTGAGGCCACTTCTCTGATAAACCCTTGAAGAGATGTTTGAGACTATGACAATTTCTCTCCTAAAATCAATATAACATTAGATCATAGAAGATCGTAGAATCCCTATAGTGTGGAAACAGGCCATTCTGCCATTGCTTTATATCAGGTATGACTTTCATTGATGTCAGTTTTATTAGAGATCTTTGAACTACATTTGATCATTATGCTGCCAATAATGAGTAACTATTTCCTACTGCTTATCTTCTGTTTTTGTTTAGTGCTAACAATACTTCATGAAATAACAGAGCCCAGTACCTGTCACCAAGTCGCCCTTAGTTTACACATGGAGAGTCCTTGACACTGATTCAGCTCCTTCAGAGCCAGCTGTCAGAGTGAACAGGATATCTGACACTCCTGTTTATATCTTTCAGCCTTGGGCTCCCTGGTTGGATGAGAATAACAGCCATAATCAGGGAACTCATAGGTATGAGATGCACTTAGCTGTCCTTGCTACAATCACTGCACTTTGTATTACGATTGGACAACTAATTTTGCATTGGGGTTCAAAACAAAAAAAAATTGTATTGTCCTGTCAATAATAAGGCTTATTTTTAATGCTTCACTATTGGGGTAAGCCAGGAAAAATCATTTGATAGAAGGTACACTCCATCTCAGGTGTCATATTAACCTGTACCTGAAGGCAATAAATAAACTTGGTTTTGAGGTAGTAGCTGGCACTGGCAGAAATGACAGAACAATATCTCACATTGCTGGATGATTTTATTTTTGATAGTAAATGCTAGAAGTATTTTATTTAGAATAGGAAAGGTAAGCACAATCTCTTCTAGGATGTAAGATTGGAACCAGGTCAATGCTGTTAGGCAGACCTGGTAATTTAATACCTGAATCACACATGATGGAGCTTGAGGAATAAGACAGACAAACTGATGGCACAAATAGGCCTTTTTGAGCATGATACCATAGCAATGAAGGAAATTTAGTGTGCAAGGTAGGGAGAGAATAAAATTCTTAAACTGCATCCAAGAGAACTTTATTGGCCAACATGTAGAAAGCCCAACTAGGAAGGGGCAGTTTCAGGGCCTGATAATTGGAAATGAGCCCAGACCAGTGGAAGGTGGAACAGTAGGGGAGCATTTTGGAGAGAGTGACCATCACTTAGCTAGACTTGGAATAGTTGTGGAAAAGGATGAGGATGGGCTGGTAATAAAAGTTCTAAACTGAGGAAAGATTAATTTTACCAAGATAAGTTATGATTTTGCCCAAGTGGACTGGAAGCATTTACTTGCAGATAAAAGTGTCAGAGAAGTGGGAGGCATTCAAGAAGGAAATAGCAAGAGTGAAGGGCAAATTAGTTTCTGTAAAGACAAAGTTGTGAACCAAGACTGGAGAACCCTAGTGTTGACGGACATAAAGTTTGTGAATAAGAAAGAAAAGTAAAACTTATGGAGATACCATGGACTCAATATAGCAGAGTTCTAAGAGCAGTATAAGATGTGTAGGAGATCTTAAAAAAGAAAATTAAGAAAGCTAACAGAATGTATGAGGAAACATTGGCAGGTAGAATAAAGGAAAGCTCAAAAGATTATTTTTTTAAAAAGTAAGTCAAGAGCATTAGAATCAATAGAGAAATGGTAGGGCCTATTACGGACCACTGAGAGAACCTGTGTGTAAACCTGGAACACATGGCCATCATCCTCAGTGAATACTTTGTGACAGTCTTCTCAATGAAAAAGAACAAGGCAGATACAAACATTAAGTAGGGTACTGAGGACTGGTTAGAGGATCGCAGTGCCCAATCTTCCTCTTCTCCAACATCTTCATACTGTAAGAAAACCAAAAGAAATGCAGATGTTATAAATCACAAACAAAAACAGAAGTTATTGGAAAAGCTCAGCAGGTCTGGCAGCATCTGTGAAGAGAAATCAAAGTTAATGTTTTGGGTCCAGTGACCCTTTCCCAAAATAACTTCTGTTTTTGTTTCTTCATACTGTATGTCTATCACTGGAATACCAGTGCTTGACTGGGTGCACAGCAGCCTTTTAAAGATGACATGGATGGCAGGGATGTTGGTCTGCTGACAAATACCCTCTTGTGTGGACAGTAGTTCTGGGAATGGTGTGTGGTAAGCTGGGAATAGATTTGGATGAGAGAGATACCATTGGGGCAGGATAGGTAGTTAATGGGGTGAGTTTGATAATTATGGTGAGAAATTTTATGGCTTCAATAGCCCTCTAAAAACTCAAGGCACTAATACTTCATCAAAAAAAGTAAAATTCAGCTGTACATGTCATTCCAAAGGTGTTTTTGATAATTGACCAATCAGCTTATTCATTGGAACTGCTTGGGTAGATGTACTATTGATGGCTGGCAGTTTTCTCACCATCCCTAGGTCCTTCCGTAAGTATAGTTTAATTGGGAAGATGGAGCTGATTGGATATGTAGTAGAAAGCTTACCAATGGACCAATAAATAGCCTCCTGTTCAGCCCCAACTAGGTGGACACAGAAAGGAAGATTCCTTTTGTAAGTGACTCCCCAACTACGGGATACTGTTTAGGAATTAAGGGTACCCTTTTACCAGTGAGATGAGGAGAAATTTATTCTCTCAAAAGGTTTTGCAACTTTGAAACTGTCTCAGAAGGAGGTAGAAATGGATTCAGTGAATCTTTTGAAGGCGGAGCTGGATGAATGTGATTTAGGGAAGGATACCAAAGATTATCATGAATAGATGGGAATGTGGAATTTAAAACACAAAGAGATCAGTCATGATTTTATTGAAAATCAGAACACTCTTGATGGCCTGAATGGCCTACTTCTGCCCCACATTTATATGTTTGTATGTTCTGTGCAGGGCAACTACAGTGTTTTAGTTAATTACTACAACACTAACCCTCTACACACTCAATGGACAATGCTTCTTGCCAATTGTGCCGAAGTTTAAGTTAAATGTTGCAGGTTCAAGATACACATTTTCCTTTGTTTTGGATTTAGGTGTCACTGGCTGGGCCAGCATTTATGGCTTGAGCCCTTGCCATCAATTTAGTGTGTACTGACTAACAATGCCACAAGGGAGGGAGTTCCAGGATTTTGACTCAGTAACTGTGAAGAAATGGTGATTTATTTCCAAGCCAGGTTGGAGTGTGATGTGGAGGGGAAATTGTATATGGTGGTATTCCCGTGCATCTGCTATCATTGTCCTTCCAGACGCTTGTGGTCGTGGCTTTCGAAAATGCTGTGTAAAGACACTTAATGAATTTCTGCAGTGCATCCTGTAGATTGTACACATTTCAGTTCTGCACTAGACTCGAAACATTAGTTAGTTCTCTCTCTCCTGGAAGCTTCCTGACCCGTTGTGATCTCCAGCATTTGTTGTTTTCAGGTAGTACCCCCTGCTGCTATTGAGCTTAAGTAATGAAGGAAGTGAATGTTTATGGATGTGGTATCCGTTAACTGGGGTGCCTTGTCCTGGAAGGTGTCAAGAATCTTGAGTATTGTTGGATCAGAACTCATTCTGGCAAGTGTGGAGCATTCCTTCATATTCCTAATTTGTATCTTGTAGATGGTGGACAGATTTTGGGGAGTCAGGAGGTCAATAACTCATTGCAGTATTCCTCACCTCTGGCCTGCTCTTGTAGCTGCAGTATGTATATGACTGGTCCAGTTCAGTTTCTGACAGTAACCCCCAGGCTGTTGTGAGTGGAGGAATTCAACGATGATGATGCCATTGGATGCCAAAGGGTAATGGTTACATTGTCTTTTGTTGGAGATAGCCATTGCCTGGCAATTATGTGGCATGAATAATGCTTGCCACTTGTTAGCCAAAACCTGGATTATCATTTGGACATGAACTGCTTCAGTATCCATAGAGTCAAGACTGGTGTTGAACATTGTATTCAGTGACCATCCCAACTTCTGATATTATGTTGGAGGAAAGATCATTGACGAAGCTGTTGAATATGATTGTACATGGGACATTACCGTGAGGTATGCATGAGCAGGTTATTGCTAAGCAAGTAGTGCTTCATAGCACTGTTGATAATACCTGCCATCACTTTACTGAAATCAAGAGCAGGCTGATTGTCTGGGTTGAATTTTGTCATTGTTTGTGTGTATGCAACACCGACCTATTCAATTTTCCACATAGTAGGGTAGATATCAGTTCTGTGACAATACATGACAGGTTCTGGAGCACAGCCCTTCAGCACTATTGCCATAATATTGCCCAAAACCTTTGCAGTATCTAGTGCATCCAGCCATTTCTAGATATTCCATGTAATGACTCTTCTTGTCGTTACTTGCTGAAGATTGTTGTGAATGCTTCAGCCTTATCATTTGCAATGATGTCCGAGGCTCTCCTATCATTGAGGATGCCATTTATCTATGTAGCCTCCTCTCCCAGTGAGCAGCTTAATTGTCAACCAATGTTTACAACTGGATGTGGCAGAACTGCAGAATTACATTTTTTGGTTGTAGGATTATTTTGCCTTGACTATCATTTGCTCCCTGTACTGTGTGGCATGCAAGTAGTCCTTCTTTATAGCTTCATTAGGTTGACATCTCATTTTTAGGTATGGCTGGTATTGCTCCAGCATGCCCTTCTGCACTCTTTGTGGAACCAGGGTTGATCCTGTGGGATGCTTGTAGTATTAGAGTTGCAATGCCTGATTACTGGTCCAGTGGCAATGCCAGTATTCCATTTTTGTAGACTCTGCTCCTATAATAAAGGAGTTAGATTGAGTAATACTGAAGTCACTTTCATACTGAATCCAACCTAAACAATTGTTAATACGGGGACTGTCTCCAATGGTTAGAAAACCTAAGATATAGGAACAGATATAGGCCTTCAGCCTACTATTCAATGAGATCATAGCTGATTTGATAATCCTCAACTCCACTTTCCTGCCTATTTTTCTGATAATCCTTGATTCCCTAACTGGTTAAAAATCTGTCTATCTCAGCTTTTAATATTCTTAATAATCCAGCCCAATAACCTTCTGCAGCAAAGAATTCCACAGGTTCACTATTTTCAGAGCGAAACACTTCCACATTACCTCTATCTTAAATGGCCAGTTGCCCTCTGGTCCTAGACACTTCAACAAAGTGAGACAGCCTTTTGCACATCTACCCTGTCAAGTCCTTTAGAAAACTTGTTCGTTTCAATAAGTTTACCTTTCATTCTTCCAATTTCCAATGAGTACAACTTAATTAAAACTCTCCTCATACAAAAATCTCCAACACCAATATATCTTTCCTGAGGTAGGGAACTCAAAAGTGTTCACAGAATTCCAGCTGTGGGGCTGACTAATACCTCTTATAGTCTTAGCAAAACGCCCTTATGTTATACTTGATTGCCTTTGAAATAATAGCCAACATTTCATTCCTCATCCCTACTACTATTGAACTTGGAAACTTTTGTGATTCATTAACAAGGACTCTCAAATTTCTCTACTCGGTAGCTTTCAGATAAAGAATAGTGTTTTGGACCAGGTCAGACCCCCTCAAACATTTTCAAGAAGGTAGCCCAGACCCTAGCTTTTCCAGTTGTTTTAAGCAGGTGTCATGTGGATATTCCAGGAGTGATGCAGCTGGCCCAACCTCTCAGTTTTAAACAAATTAGAATTTATTTACAGACTACTGAATGAAACACAAACAAAAGAGAACCAAATTTGTAATAATTTAATTTATCTGAAAACCCAATTGACTCAATCACAACTTTAATGATGCTATTCCAAATACTTGCAACATCCCATTACGCACCCCTGGGCAAAAGGGTAAATTCAAACACAGGTTCTTACAGGAGAGAGGTTTTATAGGGAGAGAGGATCAGCATGGAGTGGTTTCTTTGACCAGTAGCCTCAAACAGACTGCTTGCTAAAACCAAACCAACCCAAATCCTGAACTGGGAGAACTGGCCACTCCCCTTTCATTGTACAAGTGTTATAAAAGAAAGGCTTAAAAGCCTTCTCAGGTAGATATTTCCAGACATATCGGAAACTCTGACTTTACGATCCCTCATGAAAAAAAACCAAGGACAGTATAACCTTGTTAAAGGAGCAGCATTGTTGCAACAGGAAGAAGAAAAGAGGAAGTCAATCATAAAGTTTCACTGTTTGGAGGCTTTCAGCAGGAATGTTCCAAGGACAGGGATTGTACACTGTCATGTAATGCTGAAGTAAGTTGTTGCAACTCCATGTTTTGCCTTTCTTTGACACCAGTGAACTTGGTGAAACCAGTACCAAAACGTAGCAATAGAAATAATCATCCTATAACTAACGGTGGGCACTTCTCCAGAATGAACGGACTCCAGGGGAGATTAAAAACAGCATTAAATAAGGTATAAATTTTTGGTTCACTTCACTGCATCTGATTAAGTAAACCATTGCAAATATCATGATCTGACTGTAATGAGCTCATTTGTTCCCCTGGGAAGTGCTAAGGGACAGAAATTGGAGAATGCAAGAGAAGCAGGTGTTCTCAGGAGTGCGTTGGTCATATCCGTCTCTAATCTGAAGCACAAGCAACAAAGAGGTTAAGAGGCTGTATTTTTTGATGGGTGGGCAATAACAGCTTATTGCCAGCAGAGAACAGTAAAGTTTCCACTGCGGCTGTTACTTACTACAGGAAGTAAGTGTCAATTTTTAGACTACATAAGATTTGTCTCATTAAGCATTTCTAATGCTTAAAGTAATGAATGGACCATGCAGAAAGCAAACAGAGAATGAGGGAAATCTTGTGGGGTTTGGGGAGGAAGGGGGCATAAGGCTTGGTGACCAAATGTGGGCAACAATGGAAATTGTAGATGTGCTCCCATGGAAGCTCCCCCAAGAGTTCAGTCAGTAAATGTTGTGGTATTGAGCCACATATATCAGAAATGCTTGAGGTTATATCCCCATCTCTACTGGTCTCAACCAAAGAAAGGATGGTGGAACTACAATTAATCTCCATACCAAATGAAGAAAGCATTGAACTTGGCTGAGATGCTTCACCATGATTGTGTAGACATCAAATACTTTTTAAACTATGGTTAAGCATGAATAGCTAGGCCACCTTTGTAGACTACTGAACCGTTGCCTTTACAACAGTGCTTGAGAAAGGGTCAAGGCCTTAATGGAAACACGAGGGAACTAGAGGTTAGAAATCATTTGGACACAGAGGAACAGACTCTGTCAGTGAATAAAGAACTTTAAAAGTGTATGCAGACACCACATCAAGTAGCAGTAATGTCAATAGTCCAATCTCCCTACTAATAAAGAGCAGAAAATTGAGCATTGTCCCCTGTTTTTCTGCAGAAAACAGTGAATAAACCATTTCCACTTTTGTGAGTTCAGTCTGGAAAAGCTGTTTTACCTGATGATTATTGCCTCTGCCACATAAAAACAATTGGAACATAATATGTCAAAGTGCCTGCTTAAACAAAAAAATCCAGGCAACAAAAAGCTCCCTTCGATTAGTGAGAAACAACAGCCATTTACTATCGTATAGTACCTTCTATAATTTCCAATTCAATACAATGTTGCTGCTATAGCTTCCAAAGACCAGAATAATTGTAATGTGCTTGCCCCAATTGAATTACTACAAGTCTAATTGCGCCCCCTTGGGGAATCCAATAAAATACACTTTCCAATTCATAAATTCACTGATCTGAAGTGGCTTCAAAGTAAAACTGACATATATCTGCAGGTGAATGTAGCTGTTGAGGGTATGTTATTAGATGTGTTTTGGATTATCTGATATTTGTCATATCAAAATACATGCTTAGATATTCTAAGTAGCATCAATCCCTAAAGAAAAAGTTTAGCCAGTGCATGGCAATCATCAGGAATTCTCTACCCAGTTTCCTTTATCTAGCTCCTCACAATTTCGAAAAGCCTTCTTTGACTTAGCCTTTGGTTCCTCACCCTCACATCTGAAGTTACTTGCCCTCTCCTCGTCTTTGCAGTCTGTTAGTTGATACAATTAACCTCTGTTAATTGTATCAACTTCTTTTCAGTGTAAGAAGCATTAAATAAATGCAAGTTGTTAAACACAATATCTGGGGTTGTGCTCCATGCTCACAGAGTAGGACAGTATCATTCAAACAAGGAGGCCCTTGATCTGATTTCTTGGTTATACAGATCTCATCACATTCAGGAAAACAATATTGTTTGGTTCCATCTATGGTTTAATGCAAATCATATAAATCGTTATGGTGTAACTGATCACATGACTAACATTGTTATGATAAAATGAACACATGAAGAGAAAGGTCTTAGAAACTACACACGAGAACTGCATATGATAACCTGCTATGAACAGATATAAATTAAAAGTATAACAATATGTAAAGAGTCAAAGAACCTTATACAGAGATAGGAAGTGTCAGAGACAATGTATGTGCCGATACCCACAGTTCAATCTTCCAGTCAGGTAGCTCAATGTGCAGGGAGCAATATTTGCTCAAAGCACAAAGTACTGTTGGTATCAGCACCTCAAAATCGAGAAAGAAAATTCAGGATTCTACAAACCTGCCCATACATGATGAAAAGTTTTCACATGAAAGAGCAGGATTATGTGATGCTACTAATGTTCAATTGCCGATTGACACTCGCTCGGCTTACACCTTAGCGTAGGACAATTGGATGAGGTATTATAGACAATCAACAATGGAGTTGGATCCCAGCAATGAATCACTGCTTTCTGAAGAAAAGAGAGAAAACAGTAGTCTATTACTGTTCTCGGGTGTATGACTTTCAGGGAACTTTAAATGGCCTCGTACTAAATAGATACTTTAAATCCTTTTGTCATTAAGAAAGAGACTCATGATAGTTTAACTCACAGTGAAGCTAAGTGAAAACATTTTGAATGAAAAGAAAAATGGGGAATGATGTAATCACTTGCTGCCAGTATGATGATTTGTGATTTTCTATATGTTAGTGCACATAACATATACAACTATGAACTGGGTTTTACTGAGACAGATATCTGGAAGTTTATTAATGGCATGTATGTAATATAACATCTCCAAATAACATGCACAGTCTGGATTATATGTTTGTTTAAGCACAATCATATAACACAGATAGTCAACTGCCTAGCTAATTGATCAGCTAGCTGATCAGGTTGTCGCTTGTTGACAGATCAGCTGCCAACTAAAGAAACATACAGAGAGTAAGATCGTAGAATTCCTACAGAGCAGGAAGAGGCCATTCAGCCCATCGCAACCCTCTCAAGAGCATCCCACCCATACCACCACCCTTTCCTATAACCCCACATTTACCATGGCTAATCCTCCTCGCCTACACATCCCTAGACACTACAGACAATTTCACATTGCCAATCTACCTAACCTGCACAGTTTGGGACTGTGGGAGGAAACCAGAGAACCTGGCAGAAGCCCACACAATCATGGGGAGAACATGCAAACTCCACACAGAGTCACCCAAGGCTAGGATTGAACCTGGGTCACAGGCACTGGGAAGCAGCAGTACTAACCACTGAGCCACAGTGCTACCTGTCCTAGATCATGTAGTGCAGCATCACATGTCATGATGTTATGTAACTGTCTTAATGAAAAAGTGTGTTTTTGAAATTTGTGCAATAATACAACTGGGAAAAACCATTTTCAAAAAATTAAGTATGTTAGTACACTATCTGTGGATTTTTCAACACCATTAATATTCTATTTCAAACAATGAGTTCTAGTAATATTGGAATAAATGGTTTGCAGGTTTTATTAACTTGACTACATAAGGATAGTTAAATAATTTGAATTAATGTCAGTGATTTAACAATAACAAATTGTATTTAAATCGCATCGTTTACACCAAATTTACAACACTAAAAATAGGTCATTTAGCCTAACTGGTCTCTACCAGAGTTTAGGCTTCACATATAATTCTTTCCACTTTCTGCAATGCATTATATGAACATAAACTTCTATTTCCTTTTTTCTGCTAGCTTCCTATGAAATACAACTATGCTATTTGTTGCAACTATTCATATGTTAGAACATCCCACATGCTAACCACAAAGCTGTTTCAGAATTGCTAACTGGATTTTTTAATGACTCTCACCTTAAGGACTTTTGTTTTAGAATCTCACATGTGCAAAATAACGTTTCTACATTTATCCTATCCTAACTATTCATAATTTTAAAGACTTCTATCAGGTTATCATCCTCTGAAGAAAATGTCCTCAGCTTATTCAATCTTTCCTGATAGATGATAACTTCTCAATTCTGAAATCATCTTGGTCAATATTTTTCACAACTTCTCCAGTGCATTTATATATCATTTTTCAGATATGAAGACCAGAATGGAGCCCAGAATCTCAAGTGTGATTGAACATAGTATCTGTACAAATTTAACATAACAACTCTACTAGTGTTTTCAACTAGAAATGAGGCTAGAAACAATAGTTTACTTGAATTTAATGACCTTATCAAACTGCATGAAATGCTTCGTGATTTATAGATCTATACTTCTAGCTCACTCAGCTCCTCTAAACAACTTAGAATCCTATTTTGTAAGGAATTTTTAAAATAGAATCTCCACTGTGCAGAAACAGGCCATTCAGCCCAACAAGTCCACATCAACCCCTTGAAGAGCATCCCACCAAGACTCATTCCCTACCCTATAACCCTGCATTTCCCATGGCTAATGCACCTAACTTATACATCCCTGTACAGTATGGGCAACTTAGAATGGCCAATCTTGCATACACCTTTTGGCTGTGGGAAGAAACTGGAGCAGCCAACAGAAACAGGGAGACACAAGGAAAATGTGCAAACTCCACACAGATCGTTGCCCAAGACTGGGATTGAACTCAGGTCCCTGATGCTGTGAAGCAGCAGTGCTAACCACTGAGTCACCATGCTGCCCAGCTTCTTTAGTTCATTTAGAGAACACAACAGCTTTTAATGTTCTCCAGAAATTTGAAATTTAGCTGACTATTTGCAAATCCAAGTAATTCATATAAACAACAATGGTCCCAGTATCAAATAGTGTGGTCCCTTTTCCAACTTCTACCTGTCTGAGCTCAGAAGGTGAGATCAGGAACTAACAGCAAGATTCCTTTAGCTCAAGTATCTGAATAAAATTGACCCTTCTATTTTGTGGGCTAATGATTGGCTTTTAGTCAGCAGCTCTCTGAGAAATTGAATATTATTAATCCTTTGATAAAGTGCAAATTAATTTCAAATAAGAATAAGTAATGGAACTCAAAATATTTCAAGATGGTTGTAGGAAACATTCAATTATGTTGCGCACTGAACTGTAAATTTATCTTTTGCTTTAATGATCATCCATTGGTTTTGCTAATGCAATAACTCAAACTATTTTCAAATTATTTTCCAATTTACTCCACTTTTCTCATTGATATAGATCACTCAGGTACGTTGCCTATCACCGCCCTTACTGTTGACTGCGATAGGGTGGAGAACTACAGGAGGCATTCTGAGCCTGACACAGTTTCCAAAGTCTCTGGATGTGCATTTCCATCAGAAGCAGGAACTTTACATTACTTTTACCTCCCTCAGCAAGAGCTGTTGCATCCACTCATAGTATCATTGGGCTGACTGGCCTCCTCTGTGTTGTAAAGTTCATTGGTTAATTGAAAACCGAAAGAACTGTGGATGCTGTAAATCAGAAACAAAAACAGAGAATGTTAGAAAAACTCAGCAGCTCTGGCAGCATCTGTGAAGAGAAATCAGAGTTAACATTTTGGGTCCAGTGGCCCTTCCTCAGAACTGATGGTAGCTGGGGAAAGTGGTGATTTTTATGCAGAAGGTAGGGTGAGGGGATGAGGTTAAGGAGTAAATAGGTGGGAATAGAGCCCAAAGAGAGAGAACAGTTGGACAGACAAAGGAGTGGATGATGATCTGGCTAGGAGGGTGAATAGCTGTTAGTGGAAGCTGTTAGTGACTGACAATGGGTTGTGTATAATAGCAGACTATGTGATTACAGGACCTGGTATGTAGGGGTTGGGGCTAGGACATAGGAAAGCTCAAACCTTAAAGTTATTGAACTTGATATTGAGTCCAGGGTCCTGAGTGGAAAATGATTTACTGTTCCACCAGCTCACACTAAGCTTTGCTGGAGCACTGCAAGAAGCTTGAGACAGAGATTTTGGCCAGGAAACAGGATGGGGTGTTGAAGTAGCAGCCTCCGGGTCTTTTTTGTGGACAGAATGTAGGTATTCTGTGAAGCAGTCACCCAGTCTATGCTTTGTTTACCCAATATAGAGGAGACCACAATGTGAGCAGTGAATGCAGTGGACTAGATTATGTGAAGTGCAGATAAAATGCTGCTTCATTTGAAACGTATATTTGGGCTCTTGGATACTGAGGAGGGAGGAAGTAAATGGGGTAGATATTACACCTTCAGCGGCTGCAGGGGAAGGTACCGGGGGCTGTGGGAGTGTGTTGGGAGTGAAGGAAGAGTGGACTAGGATGTCCTGGAGGTAACAGCCTCCGCAGAAAATGGACAAGGGAGAGGAAGGAGTATATGTCTGGTAGTGACATCTTGCTGCAATTGATAGCTGATGATCTTCTGGATGTTGATAGTAGGTAAGGACAAGGGGAACCCTATTGCTGTTGCGGGAGGGAAGAGAGGAGTGAAAGCTGAAGTGAGAGAGATGGGTCAGACCCGGTTGAGGGCCCTGTCAACAACGGTGCTGTGGAATCCTCAGTTGAGGAAGAAGGTGGACATTTTGGAGGCTCCCTTCTCAAAGGTGGCATCATTGGGACATATGTGACAGAGGCGGAAGAACTGGCAGAATGGAATAGAATCTTTACAGGAAGCAGGGTGTGAGGATGTATAGTCCAGGTAACTGTGTGAGTTGGTGGGTGTATGGTGGATATTAGTGGCCAGTCTATCCCCAGAATTAGAAACAGATATGTCAAGGAGGTGAAGGGAGGAGTCATAAATAGACCAGATGAAAGTGTGGGCAAGATGGAAATTGGATGTGAAATTGATAAACCATTCTAATTCCAGATGAGAAAGGGAAACAGCATCAATAATATCATTGATATATCAGAGAAAGAGTGGGTGGGGGCTGGAATAGGACTGGGAAAGGAAAGTTCCACGTGGCCCACCAAGAGACAGACATAACTCAGGCTCATGTGGGTACCTATGGCCTTCCTTCTGGCCTGAAGAAAATGAGAGGAGTTAAAAGAGAAGTTGGTGAGTGTGAGGTCGAGCTTGGCCAGGCAGAGGAGGGTGGTGGTGGGTGGGTTGGTTGGGGGTGGACACCCAAATTTAAAACTGGCCCTTGTATGTCTATTTTTAACCAAGTTAATATTACTTACTTGACCAGAATTGGAAATTGAGCAGATGGTCTTCCAGGCTAGAAAATCTAGCAATATAGAAACATTTAAATATAAAAGAAAGGAGCAGTAGTAATCCATTCATCCCCTTCAAGCATGCTTTGCCATTCTACATGATCATTGCTTATCATCCAAGTAGCTGCTTTGTTACCGCTTTCTCCCCATAACCATTGATCCCTTCAGCCCTCAGAACTGTATCCATTTCCTTCTTGAAAACGTTCAATACTTTGGCACCAACAGCTTTCTGTGGCAGAGAATTCCACATGTTCACCACTCTGGTTGGTAAAAATTTCTCCTCATTTTAGTCCTCATTGTTTCTGAATTAGTTGCACTGTACTCAGAATGTTACATCTCCAGTCTGTCCCCATGCTTCAGTCAGTAAATACACCCCCTTGTGTAGAATTGAAGGAAGTCATAGGTTTAATCTTCACTATGTGCTGAGCTGACTAATCAGAACCAGCCACGAGTACGTTGACTTCATTATGTTAGAGAGACAGAAACTAAATCACTCAGGTTTTTCATTCCTAATTATTGTCCCACAACTTAAGTTGTTTATTGGGTAGGTACAGGATTAAGCTCAACTGCAATGGTCTTCATGATTCAATACTTCATTAGCTCACAGATAAAAAAAAAACACTTTGAGTAAGTGTTATGGATACCCAACCATCAGCAAAACTTAGAAGAGGAAGAACATATTCCTGAATAAATCCAGTTGCAAATTCAGGGCAAATTTCTTTTCCTTGAGAGAGGTTAGAATATGGAACTCACTACCATAAAGAATATTTAAGACGACTGCAATAGTTGCATTTAAAGAAAAGCTAGATAGACACATTATAAGAAGGGAATAGAAGATGAAGATGACAAAGTTAGATTGAAAGGTATAGGAGGAAGTTTGCATGGAGTATTAAAATCCAAAAAGTGAAAATCTAACGATTTCCCCTTGACATGCAACAGCTGTACCATTGTTGAATCCCCCACTATCCTTAATGTAGGCATCAACATGGACAACTTTCTTATGGGGAAATTAATGCAGAAACGAGCCTTTTACCACAAGTCCACGACATGCATGACATGCTCAAGGCCCTGTCTAAAGGAGATGGTAGAACCTCTTGAGTATGCTGTTAAATTCATGGTTGCACAATGTCTCATTGCCAGAAAGTACAAACTAACAGCAAGATGTAGCTTAACTGGTGATGAGAAAGATCCTCCCTAACAGATCTTTCCTATATGTCTGGAGTCTCACCCTCTCCATGCATTGCCCTCAAGGGAAGAGACTGTTATCCATGTCCTTATGGAATGTGTCTTTGCAAAGATGGTCTGGAGAGAGAAGTAGTGTTCATGGCTCAAGTTTCATGCCAAGCAGCTCCATGATGAAAGATTCTGTGCTCTGTGGACTGTTTGCAGACACATACCAAACGTAAATTGCAGCTGGAGGACTATTAACTGGTGAAAGGTACTCTTTGGCCTGCCCAAAACCCTTGCTATACAAGGAATTGTCCTCAACCAGGATTTGGAGATTGGCACATTCCAAGGTTCCCTATGTGATGAGGGATGCACAAAACCACCACAGAATTGCATTTACCTAAATGGTAAGGAGGTGCTGAGCTCTAAGATGCAGAGAGATCTGGGTGTCCTAGTGCATAAAGTTAATGTGAAGGTAAAGCAGGTAATCAGGAATGTTAGTAGAATCTTGTTTTATTGTGAGAGGAGTTGAATGCAAAATTAGAGAGGTTATGATTTGACTTGATTATTTATTGTTTATTGATTTATTATTGTCATATGCTTCAGTGATGCAGGCCGCATCTCAAGTACAATGTACATTACTGGTTACCGCACTTATTGAAGAATGGTGAGGCATTGGAAGCAGTTCAGAGAAGGTTTGCTGAAATAACATTTGGAATGAGTGGATTATCTGGTTAGGAAAGGTTTGACAGACTAGGCCTATATCCTCTGGTGGTCAGAACAATCAGGAATGACTTAATTGAAACATAAAAGATCCTGAGGGGACTTGACTATGTGCATGTGAAAAGGATGTTTCCTTTTGTGAGCAAATCTAGGGTTTATGTGAGTCCTTGGAATTCCTTTCCTCAAAAGGCAGTTGATGCAGAATCTTTAAATGTTTTTAAGGCAGAGATAGATAGATTCATGATTACCAATGAGATGAAAGGTTATTGGGGGTATGCAGGAATATAGAATTGAGGTTAACATCAGAGCAACCAAGATCTTATTGAATGGTAGGGCAGTCCCGAAGGGCAGAGTGGCCTCCTCTTGTTCCTTGCTTATATGAAGTGTTATGGACTAGGCCAGATCACTCAAAACATTCTTAAGCATGCAACCCGGACCATAACTTTGCAATTTGTTTCTGTAAGTGTACAGTGAAAATTACCTGGAGTAAGATAGCTCAGTTGACGACCAGGTTTTAAAGCAGACAAAAATTTATTCATAAAATTACACAATGAAACACAAAGGACAGAATAAAGAACTCCTACAGAACTCAGTCTATCCAAAGTATACTTAATTATGCTGTTCTGAACATACACAACAGTCCCAATAAGCAAACCCACTTAAAAACAGTAAAAATGGAATTAATGCTTACAGGTTAAAGTTAGAAGGGTAGAATGAGAGAGAGAGAGTTTACCAGCTGAACTCCTAACTAGTTCTGGATGAACTGCTCATCTAGAAGGCTGACCACTCCCTTTTCATTATACAGGTCAATTCTAAAACATGACCACTTTGACCTGCAGTCTCATCTGTTTACATATAAACAAAAGGCCTCTTAGCATCCTTTTTCATCTCTGTACCAAACTAATCACCTCAGAGCTGGGAGGGCTTTATGACCCCTGAGAAAAAAATCAAGGTCACAGTATGCTTGAGAAAAGGAACAGCTTTTAGAAAAAAGGGACCAGCTTTGTGACAGAAAGCATTTTAAAAATTTAAGTCTATTACAATCGTATTAAGTGGAACATGCTATGTGGAGATAAATTGAATATTATTGCAAAGTCTGCAGGATTCAAGCAGAAATACTTTTGGCATTATTTTACAAATTTTATGAATAATGCATGTTTTTTGAGAAAATAATTTGACCAGAAACTTTACCAGGCCAAGCACATAAAAACCGTGGCTACGTGTAGGTCAGAAGTTGGAAATTCTGAAGCAATAATTTAATTCTCACCTTCTGAAAGAAAGGTCTACCTTGTGCAATGCCCAGGTCAGGAGTGTGATGAAATACTCTTCACTTGTCTAAGTAAGTACGCTCAAGAAGCTTGACACATCCAGGATAAAGCAGGTAGCATTGTAGGTAGCCCATCAACCCACCCTCAAGATCATTCCCTTCAATACTGGCACACAGTTGGTCCCCTTCAACACAAGATGCACTGCTGCAACTCCCCAAAGCTGATTCACTTTCCAAGCATCCTAACTTTGCCTTCTAGAAAGTCAAGAACAGCAAATACATTTCTACCTGGAAGTTTGCTGCCAGGCTAAATTCAATCCCGACTTGGTAATATGTTACCATTCCTTCATTGCTATTCAGTCAAAAACCTGGCACTCTATCCCAAATGGCACTGTGGCAATGGCTCAAGAAGATGACTCAGCACCACCTTCTCAATAAATGTCGGTTTGATCTGCAATGCTTATGTCCCCTGAATAAAAAAAAAGAAAGCATTGACCACTTGGGATGAATAGTTTACCTCTGTGCAATACATTACACATAATTTTATTAACTAACCTGATAAAAGTGTTATTATGATGTTATGTTGATCTTGCTTTAATTAGTTGTCACTATAACAATTCAAATCTGGAGTTTGGAGAATGCAGTGTACAGTAATCAAACACTTCTGCAAAAATGTTACATTGAATTAACAATCATAACTGAAATAACTCTACACAGGCTGGTATCCCATCACTAAGTCACCCTTTATTCACACATGGATAGTCCTTGACTCTAGTACTATCTCATACAGAATCAGGCACCTGAGTAGCAGTATCCCTGACACTCATTTTTTTACGTCAGCCTGGGCTTCCTAATTGGACCAGGTTAACTGCCCCAATCATGGAACTCATATTCTATGATGTCTAGCTGGGCTGACTTTGTTACAAACACTACAACAAATTGAATGCTTCAAATGGCATTTGCTATTGTCCACCAAAGTCAGTGCTGGCTTTGGTTGTCTATAGACAACAAACTGGCACTGCATCTAACATCATAGAAACTCACATAAATATGGCTACTCTCCCTTTGTAGGTACAAGACCATTGGCAGCAAATGTAAACAAATGGCAGGACCATCACTGTGGCACCAGACCATGTAGACTGACATTGTATTCCAGTCTTGGGTATGTTCAGATTTCAGTGCCATTGTACAGCCTTGATGGTGCAAATTTAACTTTGGCAAAGCTCAGTGGCCAGAAAACCAGATTTGATTGACTTATAAAAGTAGACGTTTGACTGTAGTGACAAATGCTTTAGATCTCTCATGCATGAAATAGGAGAAGCTCAGAGCATTAGCAAAATATCTCCAAAACTTGGTCACAATATGAACCTTCACAAGTGACACGACTTACCGCAGAGCGAAGAATATCTGTGCCATTCAGCAGACTATGCCCAGTACTCACTTGTGGCTTACAATGATTATCTACGAAATATGAAAGCTTCCTCATTGTAGATTAGGTATTACACTCTTCTTCTCAACATAACTGTCATAATAACACTTTTATCAGGTTAGTTAATAAATTTCTATGCAAGGTATTGCACAGAAGTAAACTATTCGTCCCAAGTGGTCAATGTTTTCTTTTCTCTCATTCAGGGGATATAAGCAATGCAGATCAAACCGGCATTTATTGAGAAGGTGTTGCTGAGTCATTTTCTTGAGCCATTGCAGTCCACGTGGTAAAAGGATATCCACAGCGCTTTTATGGATAGAGTGCCAGGTTTTTGACTGAATAGCAATGAAGAAATGGTAACATATTATCAAGTCAGGATTGAGTTTTGCCAGGCAGCAAACTTCCAGGTGGTAATGTTTCCATGTATTTGAAGTTCTTGATTCTTCTTCTCAATTTTTAAATATTCTTTAACAAAATATGAATTCCATATATTCATATGAGAGAAAAGTTCAAGTGGGGAACTTCATAGAGGCCACTTGTAGACTGACTTGATGGTAGAGTGCAGAATTGTGCAATACTCTTGATTCTCTCATTTGTGCTCCTGTGAAACAGCAGTCCCAGAATAAAGCCTCCAAGAAATTTGCCCCCCAATGACCCATTCTGTGTTTAAAGCCTTGTAACACAACCCCGGGATCTGCTTCAGACATCAACCTATTCAAGTGACACTTCTGTGCTCTGTGGCATGAGAACTGTAATGTTCTTGTAACACACCGTCATCAGGTATTCAAATCACAACAATGATCCTGCTGCTTGTTCATTCTGGAAAATAGCTGTGCTTGTAACATCTCAGCAGGGAAAACACACACTCACATTTTCTTCTCTATGTCCCACTGTTAAAACATAAATCTTTGGTGAACATTAAGTTGTCGCATATATAAACAAGTTGCATTTACACAGGCATGGTGCTATACATCAACTCTGACTGTATCAAGACTGCTTAAATGAAGTCAGATTACTAAACCATAGTAATCACAAGCAACTCTGATGTGTTTAATACCTGATTTATAGGAATCAATTGTGATTTATAAGCCAAGAGTGATGCGTCAGAGATGCTTAGTACATGTCTGTAATAGTTTTCCATCTGTTATTTCAATGGAGGCTTATAACTATTAAAATATTAATGCATAGATTAGTAATTTTTAGACTGCAAGGGTTTGGAGAATAAACTCTGTAACATTAAACAATTTTAGACAGTGAATTAAAAACTACTTCAATATTTTACAATTTTCAACCTAGATATGTCTGTGCTCCATAAATAATCCCAATCCAGGCGTAATCAAGCCAGCAGCAAACAATTTTGGATACTTATAAATGGATCACCAGCCACTTATGAGGTAGGAGTTAGGACAATCTGACATCTTCAGCAGATAGTCAAAACTATTATGGATAGATTTTAAGTTTTAAAAATGATACTTTACTTTGTCTGTTTATTCATCGGCATCTGACAACATTGACTGACAAGCTGGAGGTTTGTGAACTTTTTTTTAACTGAATGAAGGTTTTGATATTGCAAGTGAATGTGACATGGATATAATTGGTTGGAAGTAAAGGGCATTGGTCCCTTTGAGTATATAAGAGCTGACAGTAGAGCTGTCCAGTAGTGCATAGCTAAGTAAGCCCCTTCATGTTAGTGTGGCTGAGAGTCTGAGCCCCAGCTGTGGATGACACTTGAGCCTGTCAACCAATATGTTTGATGAGGTTCATCACTTCTTCGGCAGGCTATTTGATGGGTGTGTCTTGCCTTGAAAAGCCACAGTGTCAAAGGGACTATAAAACATAAAAAAAGGTCTAGGCTTTCCCCACCACATACTGATAGCGATCACAGAAAACTTAAGTGGTTATATGGGAAGCGTGGGGGAGGGGAACTAACCAAAGTAAAATACTCGAAGTGCAAGGTTCAGTATTATATCCCCTGCTGTCTGATATCACTTTTAGACAGACCAGTCAAACGCATTGTTTGTCTCAGCTAAATCTTCTTGACCATCCCATGCAATGGGCAGTTCAGCTCACTTCGGTTCCCATCTGCCAATTGACCGTCTTCCCCCAACAGAAATGAACTATCCTGAGTCTCAGTAGGCCCTAGGATTCAAGCTCTTAGTTGGTTGATCCAAATGTCATGCCTAATGAAAGAGTTAAATTCTCAGATTAGTTAATGAATCACCTGTATACATGAAAAAGACAGGTAATATTTGCTGAAACCTTTAGTGGTTAAACTTCTCCTGGTAATGCACTGGTTAATGTGCTCGTACAAAATTCTTTGTGTGTTATTTTAACACGGTCATTAATTTGTTTATTTTAAAGTGGGCACACCACCAAAAGAAATCAAAACCCCAGGTTATAAAAAAGAAAACATAGTGCCACACTGTGATGTACAGTTGGGATCCGGTTTACAAAGCAATTGAGGTTAAAAAGACACAGGTGAAAAGAAAATTTATTGGTTCCTCCACTTTTAGGATGTGTTGCTTGCAACAAAAGTAGAATGAAGGTTTTTTGAGAAGCCAGCTGCTGTTTTTCCTCTGAGTAAGTGTAACTGGACTGATAGATTTGCAGTGATTCTCACACACCGACAGCAAAGCACTGTCTTGAGACTCCCTAGAGAGCTGTCCAAAATCAGCCTCTTATTACACCAACTTCAATCCTTTGGAGGTCTTTGGATGACAGACAGAGGGAAAAAAAATAACAGCCATCAACCCTCTTTTCTTAAATCCATGTTTTCAGGAAAAAAAATTACAATACTGAGAAACTAATTATTCGCTTCTGAATCTGCACTCTGAAATATCAACATATGAGCATAAACACATATGCCTGAATCTTTTCCCTCCATCTTTTAGCAGTCCCATTAGTCTATTTAGTATAAATGGGATAACCTTTAAATTACCAGAGAGAGAGAGGGAGATTTCAGATGAAAGCATTAATGTTTGCCCAGTAGGTAAATTTATGAACTTAAATTCTAAGTTGTTTTAAATGTTCATGCCCTTGACCAAATTCTTTGCAGTAAGATGAGATGCATTTTTAAACACTATTTAATCCCTGATTAGAAATGTTAAGAAGTATTTTTCAGACATGGAAATGTAAAAATGCTATAAGATGCCATTAAAGTCAATAACACTTAGGTAAGCTGTTAACCATAACCACTACGAGCTATTTCCCAGTTAGCTGTAGCTAGTAAGTTACTTGACTGAATGCCCAACCCTCCAATGACATTTCATCAGGCGACAAACTACTGGCTTAGGACAAAAAAAACATCCTCCTATCTGAAAAGGGCCAGCCTTTCTGAGCTGTCAGTTGAATGGTAAGCAGATGACAAGCAGCCTGCTGTTTGTAGTGTCTGAGGCATTGATAAAAACACAACCTTTCCTTCCTACATGCTGCAGTCTCTCAAGACTCTCATTTTAATGAGGCAAATTTAGATGTACAGAGAAACTCAAGACTGAAGTTTGTTTGTGTTTTCTTATTTATTTTCATCCTTCCTGTACAAATTTCAGCCAGCTCCGGTGAAGGAGAGAACTTCATGCCTATTTGAATTCTGTCGTTGTTTTTAAGGAATTATTAAAGGCAATTGGACTAATGCTTCAGGTGTGACTGGGTCATGGATACAACAACATCGGGGCAATTCGGAGACGTTAACACAAAGATTGTTGCGAAGGGAAGTCTGTGTGTGGAACTCTCGCTTTATCCAGGTGAATTCATTGCTGCTTCAGTATGCGTCTTTTCCTAGATCCCACTCCAGGAATTTTACTACAATGTGGAAATGGATGCTGACCAGCGGTGTCTCGCCCTTGCCCCACTTTGCTTGCTTTCTTCTGTTCTCCCTGGCCTGCTCAGCCTCCGCCAGTTGTCGTGGCGAGCCCGAAGATGCGCTAACGCTGGATGCTACAAACTGTTCTTCAAGCCTGGAGCGCCACACACGCAGCTACAACCATCTGCAGGGCGATGTGCGGTGGCGGAGACTCTACTCGGCCACAAAGTACTTCCTCAAGATTGATAGAGCTGGGAAGGTAAATGGGACAAGAAAGAAGAACTGCCTGAACAGTAAGTAGTCAATCTCCTGTTTTAAAAATCAGTTTCAGCCACAGTGAATGATCCTAACAATTACTCTGGTGTGGGTGGTTGTGTGGTTCAGGGGGAGAGGCAGTGAGAAAATAACCCTAAAACTTCCCTCAAACTTTCTCTTTAAATGTTGAGTGCCTTTTGAATGTGTTGCAAGTATAAAAGTAGTGTGCTTGCAATTTTGATTGAGGTGATTTGGAATTTCAGGCAACCTAACTAGTAATCGAGTACTTCTTAGTAAAGTTATAATCTTTGCAAAAAAGATTTCATTTTGGGGAAGTGGTTGTGTTTAACAGAGGAAATTTACTCATACCCATCATGTGGATTAACCCTTTCCCAATCGAAGCAAATTCAATCAATTCAGTGATCATTTACAAAAAAGACCATTAACAATTTGATATTTGTTTCAGCATTGCACTGCAGTTACATTAAGATTTTCACTAAAATGTTAATGGTCACTAAAATGAATTGATCATCAGATCTGTTCGGAGGTCTTTTGATTTTTGATTCAATGGACAATGAAAGAAAATAAACTGACATATGCAGCACATGGCTTATGATCTGGGCTATCCCAGACATATTTTATTTTGAAGGAATAAGTTCTAGGTTTTAAAGACATTTTCCTGCTGTTTTCACTGATACAGCACATCATAATACTCTTTAACTCCCACAGAGAAGTGATTGTCTGGAAATGTTCATTACAAAAGTGAGTTCAATTTGCCATCAACTATTAGCCTTATTTTGACTTTAGGCTTTTAATTTGCAGGTAAATTTGATTTTAAAAACTTGTTTGAAACATTTTTAAGTGAATCTCTGCTTTATGTCCACTGCCCAGCTTAGGTCAGTGCACAGATGTTACATGTTATTGACTGCACAAAAAAGACACTAGACAGGGATGCTCATGAAAAATGCAGAGATAAGGATTTCAGGGCACTGATGCAATAGTCTTCAATGAACATGAGCAAAAGCTTCCGATTGTACATGTTCCTTTAACAACAGGCGCTTATATGAATTGTTCTGGTGTTTTCAGTCGTTGAGTGATGGATTCCCTTTTCACATAGACACTGGAAATTATGAGTGTGAATGTTTATTTTTATTGCACAATTTTTTTTCAGCATTTTTTAAATGTCCCCAGTTCCATGTTTGTTTCTTCCTCTTCCCTCCCCCAGCGTATGCACTTCTCTCAGTCTCTATTAAGCTTGGTAGCTAGCGGCTCAGAGGTGTGGGAGAGTGGCCTGGATGCGTCACCTGCCAATTTTCACATCCTGTGGGGAAGCGCCTGCTCTCTGTTGGATGACTCCTCTTGCTGACTCAAGCTGAGACTCTGCCCTTCATTACACACAGAAATGGCAAGGCAAGAACTCATGGACTTTGCTGTTACACTGTGCAGGGCATTTGACAGATCAGACTGATGCTTCACTCATTCTGGGACAGAATTTAACCAATTCTTAACTGATTTGCTGTAGGGAGTACCTCAAATTAACAGGGGTCACTGTTTAAAAATCGGCAGTCACTCATTTAAAACATAGATTGGGTGAATCTTTTCTCTCAGAGTCTTTGGAGGTCTCTTCCTGAAAAGATGGTGGAAGCAGAGCTCTTGAATGTTTTTCAGGCAGATGTTGGTAGATTCTTGATAGATTGATTCTTGGGGGAGCAAATGGTAGTCAGGGTCAGGTGGGAATGCATATTTGAGGTGACAATAAGATCAGCCATGCTTTTATTGAATGGTGGAGCAGGTTTGACAGGTTGAATGGCCTCCTCCTAGTCCTTATTCATATATAACTTACAGAAGAGCTTTATGTTTCATGATGGGCAAGGAGCATGAAGGGGAGAGCTTAAAACCAGTGACTAAGATGGGTAGTGGCAGCAAGAATGGAAAAATCAACACCACAGGCTAAAGGAAATCTCTGTGGATAGGCCAATGCAAAGAACAGGAATAAGGTCACTAATATACAATAACTGTTCAGTATTGGTGCTTTTCTTGTATTGCCTGTCATTGAAACATAACTGAAAATGAACCTGTTCTCAAAACTGTTCAATTTTTTTGTGTTGTTTTCGAGCAATAGAAATGAAATGTTAATGAACTGGTGAATCCTATCTTTTATTATGTAAAGCTTAACTGGCAATAACGAAAAAAGTCTATAGGTTGCATACATACTTAAATGTCAGTCGAGCCTTAAAACCTCCCAGTTTCTGTCCTGACACTACATGCTGCAACCTCTTTCAGTTTGGATATTATTTGCAAATCTTCATTCTAAACTGACACACAGCTAATCAAAGTTGAATCTATGTCTGTAACCTTGAAATTGGCTCAGCACCCATTTTCACATCAGCTGGAGCTTCAGGTTACCTGGCTAAAGAGACAACAATCTTTTGACAAAGAATTAAAGCTGCACTTCTGTCTGCTGAGGCTGATTGTGTTGTCATCTTTACTGATAATGACCTGTATGATTTCCTGTTCTGATATTATTCGGGGATGTTGAGATTTCTATAGCCTTTGTACTTAAGATTTTCCACATAGATTTTTCTAGGACAGAATCCAGTCTTCCTCAAATTTTGAATCTTTACATTAAGAACAACTGCAAATGAAGGACTGCATTTATAGAGTACTTCCCTCAAATTCACAATAAAGAGAAGACAGGATCTCATTTAAACACCCCATCAGAAAGACAGCACCTTTTACATTAGACCACTGACCCAGTACACCACTCGAACACGAAAATGTTCCTTTTAAGGCTTGACATGAATGCCCCAACCTTCTAACTCAGCAAAAGCATGCTAATGACTGAATTGCATCTGATACATGGGGTTTTACAATATATCAGTTTGCAGATATACTGCCCAGTGCTAAAATGAGGCTTACAGTCTAGGAATATCATCATTATAATTTAACAAACATTGTTGCCATTTTAGTCAAGGCAGCAAGACATTATCTTCATAACTTTAAATGCTAAAGGCAAAGATACTAATTAGCTCTTTATTGATATTAAAGAATTACCATTTATGATACTTAGGCAATTGATTTCTTTCAGTACATGGCTTGTTGTTATTTAGATATATGTGGAAACTAGTTACTGGGATCTAATATCTGAAGTTGCAACACTTAAACAGAACAATGCACCAAATGCAGAAATTGAAGGGATGTCACACCATATCAAGATACTTTTCTTAATTAGGAGCAATAAAATGATGACATTGTCTGAACACATCACTAACATCTTTATTCATTTTGGATCATCTCTGGAAGTATAATCATAAAGTTTCTGACATAAAATACATTTATGTATTTTGTGTACACAGTTTTATATGTGGCTCTTTCTTGTATAAATTCTTTGCACCAGTTAGAGAAGCATATAATCCTCATAATATCCTTTACTTGCTCACTGTTATTGCAGTAAAAATTAGTGATTAACATTTTTGTATTCTGCTTAATACTCAGTCCAAAGCGTGCAATTCTCAATAGAAATCTTAGGCAGTGAAATGAGGGTTTCATCACAACACCAAAGTAGGACCAAAGAAACTATCTCAGGCCTAGACATTATTGCCCAATTATTCTCAGAAATATCGACATTTTCTACTAAATGACCACTTCATAGAAAAAGTTGTCATGTTTTTGGTGCTTAAGTTTCAAAAAAATGTGCACACTGACTATTGAATCACCATAGACTCTGTACACACAGTGGTTTCAGGAAAATACAGTTACACTTTCAGCCCAGCTATCTATTTCTGTTCTTGAAAAACATTTTACCTTAATGGAGGAACCTCTACCACCTATAAGCAGAAGCTGTGGTCGTTGAGGTTGTCGTGAGAGTGTGGGTAATTAGAGTTTTTTAAAAAAACTGAACTTGTAAAATTAGCCAATTTGTGGTGTAATCCAGAGACATGACAGCAATTGGTGGTTTGCAAAAAAGTGAACTGCAATATCCTGTTGCGCACCCACTCTAAGTACCTGATGCTGAGGCAAAATGCATCAAAATGGCAAAATAGTTTGAAGAAGCTCTTGTCTGCAGCATGTGTATGAGAGAAGAAAATTTGGCTGGGAGGCTTTTCACACAGAATTTGAGTGAGCCTCCTGTTGGGTCAACAAAGAAGCACACATGTCTGCATATTGTAATGGTCCAACACTGAAAACAACACATACGGGGAGGGTCTTGGGCTAGAAGATAACCATACTAAATTAACCTTCCTGCAGCAATTGTATTAGGAAGAGGAAGACGGCTGTCTTGAATTACTTGCTAAAATACACAGAAATAAAATGCTATTGTTTATGCTGGTTATTTTGCATGATTCAAATTGTGAGTTCCAAGATGTGAATTTTAAATTTCACATTACTCTGTAAATAACTGAAGTTAACTGTGGGACAGAATGGAATTATGAAAAAAATGTGAAGATAACAGTTTGTGCTTTCTGTAAACAACTAGACCAAAATACAAAGATTGAAAATTTGCAATACAAATTGGTTGCAATATAAATCACTACGATCCTCAGCTAAATGTAATGTGAATAACTTGTCCAAAATGGGCATGGAAAGACAAAGGGATGTCCTTTGTCCTAATCTGTTATCTGTCAGTGAACTGGCTGTGTATTGATGGCTATTGATGCTGTTTGTTTCATGTGTTGAATAAGTGTTTTTAAAATGAGCACTGTGTCTGAAAAGCAATGTCCAAAATGTACTGGATTCTACAAAATAAGTCTCTTCCTTTTTCCTGTAAAATGTTCTGAGAATAGAAATCTAGCAGTAGTGGCTGGAAGTGGTTTACAGTACCAATGGATTTCAGTTTGATAGATGGTGAAGTCTGAATGAAGAGCATTGATCCAAGTAACATAATGATTATGATACTTAGCTAGAAATTCAAAAGATAATCATTCTTAATCTTACCATTGCGAATTGTGCAGTTGTATTCAATAATCCTGATTCTTTGTGAGCTGCCATCTGAAAAAAATATTAGCAACACTTCTGGCTTGCCATTTAAATCCCAACTTGTTCACTAATACCCTTCAGCATAGAGAATCTAAAACTTCCATTTTTAATAGCCTTTGAGATTCCCTTTTGTAAAACTAACTACAGGTAGGTAATATATGTGGCCTCAATAGCGCAGCCCTAATCCCAAGAACATTTTTAAATAAATAAAAACCACACTAAATATTTGAGATAATTTTCATTGCTGACTGAAAAGAAAATTGAAAAAAAACTGTTGACAGCATTGTCTCTCAGAAAAAAAAGTGCTCAAGGGGTTAAAAAGCAGCTGATGACACAAGGGGTTAAAATTCATAATACATAAGTGGTATCTTTCCAGATTACCTGTTATTGTAACTGAATACCATTGTACCTGCTCTGAATAAAAATAGACCACATGGCCTGTTTTGACAAAAAAAATCCTTGTAAGCTGTTTCAAGGTCCTTTACATTGAAGCAATTCATATTTCAATTTCCTAGAATTGTACTGAAGAAGTTATAATTATCTTGACTGAAAGCCAGTGACATCTCAGGTGCATTAAAGGTGCTTTAACTTCCTATTTTTGCTAATTTTGGGGGGTTGTAGGCTCATTTGCATTCTTCAACATGAAGACACAGAAGCCCACTTTTGTTAGTGCATGGTAGTAATCATGCAATACTTCCAGCCTTTCCCATTTTATAAACCAATAAGGTATAAGGGCCAAAGCATTGCATTTAACCCAGAACAACTTCAACATCATGTCCATATTCCAATACCTGGGTCCAGATAAGGAAGCTAAAAATTGCTAAACGATCCTGTCAAGCTAGAAATATGGAGGTCTTGTTAAATGTAACGGGGGAGGTTACAACCAGCTTGACTTCAATGAAGAGAGGACACTGCAGCACGATGGTTGGCATGACTAAGTTGTAGCACTCCCTTACTCAGGCTTCTAAGATGGGATGAGGCTAAGAACTGGTAACCTGTGTAGCTTAATCTTTAGGTATGAATACATTTACAAATGTGCACTTGTATTTGCAATGAAGTGTCAGTCATGCCACCAATTGTGTCCTGAAAATAATTTTGTTCTGGTTTCCCTCCCAGTGTGTGAACTGTGCAGGTTGGTTGGAAATGGTTGACCTAGTGCATGGTTTGGCTTTAAAAGTTATGCCAGTGTTGGGAGTCTCAGAGATCCAGACCATGGTGAGTACTTCTTCTGGACAGAGGGAAGAAAAGATGAGTGGGGCACCATAAAGGTATGGTACTTAGTTAATGAGGCAGGTTTTGGAGAATACGGTGAGAAATATCCCTCGGATTCCTGGAGCAAAATCTTCCATGAAATTCATCAAAATTGACATTAAACTAATTTCTGGTAAAATTTAGTGTCTAGATTACTGTATGATATAGCAACTAAGTACTAATTAAACTAATATAACGAGAAAAAGACATTGCTACAAACACTATGATGGAGACCTCAATGTGAGAATGTCTTCCTTCAGGCCTCAAAGCAGTTTCCCCCAGCCCAAGTCAGTATGACCTCATCATATAGGGCAGCACTTAATGCACTCCTCAGAATAACCCTTTCAGATCTTCACACCTTCATACAAGACATGACCAGGTGAAACACTGATGCTCTGCACAATGATGCAACTCAAGCTAAACTAGGAAAGTGACCTTGAGTGTTGAGCTGGCCTGGGGGAGTAAAACATGCATGATTATTGTTGGGAGGAAGCAGTTCATAAATGTGAGCCATTGAGTTCACACACAAGGTTAGATGGCAAATTCCTTCAGCCTATTTGAAAACACCATTTCCAGAACAACATCTCAGTCATGTCTCTACTCCAATACCTGGGTCCAGATAGAGAAGGTAAAAATGGCTAAATAATCCAGTAAAGCTGGAATTATGAAAGTCTTGTTAAACATAAAAGCGGGAGAGCATTAACATTATTTGTCTCCATTACTCATCTGGCAACTAGACAAATCAAGAGGATGGTTAGATGTTTGGATGTCACAGCCTTGGTGAAACATCGCCTGGGGTATTGCACATAATTTTGGTTTTCATATCTAAGGAAGCAGATACTTTCTATGTGGGGTGTGCAATAGAGATTCACCAAACTGATCCCTTTGGCGGTAAAATTGTCTTATGAGGATAGTTTGAAGAAACTGGGTTGTAGAGTTTTGAAGTACAAGCGGGGACCTCATTGCAAGTTATAGAATTCTTCCAGGTTGTGACAGGGTAAATGTAGATAAGGTGCTTCCCCAGGCAGGTGATTCTAGAACCAGGGGATATTGTCTTAGAATAAGGGGTAGGCAATTTAGGACAGAGGTGTGGAGCAATTTCTTCATTTAAATTGTGGCAAATCTTTGGAATTCTCAACCCCAGAGGGCTCAAGACAAACTAGTTGGATTTCTGGAGACGAATTAAATTGAGAGATACGTAATAACACAGGCAAGTAGCATTAAGGCAGATGATCAGCCATGATCTAATTGAAAAGTAGACTCGGCTCAATGGGATGAATGGCCAACCCTGTGATTATATTTGATCTCTGTTCAGGTTGGAGTGGTCTTGGATCCTCTCCCCTTGCCTTGCTTGTGGTGCAGCTTATGTTGCTGTGGGTTGGACCTGCTTTCAGGCAGAGGACTGAAGGAAAAGGCAGTGCAGAAACAGAACTTGCTGCCACTGGTGTTTAAACTCTACATGAGTCTCCTCCTATTCCTTCTTTCACCTCAGTCTTTCAGTATGTTGCTCTATTCTCTGTCCTGGTAGAGATCTACAGAACTTGCTTAGTTTAGTGTGGTAGAGGAAAACAAGCTGAAAATCAAATAAAAGTAGATTCATATCTTAAGCCGAAGGTTACAATTCATTGTACAAAAGCAAATAGGTCCAAATGGTAGGATAGACATTGTTAGAGATTATGAAGTCAACCTAGAAGTTAGGTCTGAGTTATCAAGATCCTAAGCTGTTCCACTACCTAAGTCCATGTGACATCAGCATATTGGGCAGTGGGCAATGCACTTTTCTCACATGTACTTTTGTGAATCTGAGACATTTGCTTCAACCACTTCCTGTGATAACATTTTTCACACCATCGAACCACTCTCTAAGTAATGTCCTCTTACCTCTTTATCTGAACTATATTTTTAGCTCCTAACTTTAGCTGCCATATGTGGCAACCTTCTCTCCACTGCTACCCTGTACAGCTCTTCACAAATTTAAAGGCCTCTACTTCCTTTATATTTTCTCTTATCCAACAAATGAGAAAGACAATTCATTCAATTCTGAACCTTCATATACAGCTTTCAATTTCTTGATATCATCTGGGTGCTTCTTAAATTATTCAGGTTCTTAAATTATCCCTTTCAGTACAGATGAAGAACATTTGAATGATCTCTCCCTATACTAAAGCCTCTACGTTTAGATTTCCATTACTCTACCTGTAGAAGAATATCTGTGCTCCTGACATCCATCCAAAATGTCTTCTTTCACCGGTCTGGATATGATTTAGCATATCCCATTTTCATAGTTTAGTTTGAAATAATTTTCTGAATCTTGCATGCCTTTGTGATGTCAGCTTATTGTTGCCTTGTTCTAACTTATGAAATGATCACACAAATTCTTTCTCAATGATAGCATTCATTAGGATATTCACATAAAAGTGATTAAAGCATGTTTCAGAAAAAAAAAGTGAATGATTTTGCTCCTGATTAATCATGAGTGATCACTTCCTTTCAGAGGACACATAAACAGAAATTCACAATCTTGGGTTAAAGAGTGAAACCATAAATGTTGGATTTCTGAACATCACATTTCCTTTGTGTACAACCTAGCTACATCTATTCATAGTGAGACCTTGTATGTCTGTGTTTCTTCAAATTCATGAAAGGGTCGAGTGTGAGAGATCACAGATTTAAAGTAATTGGTGAAAGAAACAAAAGTGAAATTAGGAAATACATTTTCAAGCAATGAACGTTTAGGTTCTAAAATGTCATTGTGTGGTACAGGTAGGTTAAATGGAGGAATTTAACACTATTATCTGGAAAGAAAGAATGTGCCAAATGGGAGAATGGCACAAATGGATTGTTCATTCAGAGATGACATAGGCACAATGGGCAGAATAGCCTCCACTGTAACAATTCTTTAATTTCGGTTATGAATTTTTCAAATTTTCTATCCTTGGAGGATTGTGGAAACCTCAGTCATTGTGATTGTTCAAGATGGAGATTGATAGAGTTTTGGCACTAGGGGAATAAAGAGAAATGGGGATAGGGCAGGAATGTGGAGTCTCTGTTGAAGTTCAGCCAAGATGTTGTGGAATAGTGAGATTTCCTCTGTTCTGATGTGTGACCCGATATTGTAATAACTCTGCTCACTCCACTCAGCCCCAACAATATCCAGCAGCGCCAAGCTCAGAAGAGCTTTACCAGTGCAGCATTTTTCCTTCTCCCCCTTACACAGCCTCCCTGATCTAAAATGTCAGTGCCAAATTTCTGACGTAGCCCTACGACCTGGAATCTGGATTGAGACTTTCCAAATTCCTTTTGCATGAGACGCAAAGCCGGCAGGGATGGGAATTTCACCCGATCAGTTTATGTTGGGGTTGAAGCCAAGTGCTGGAGGTAATTTCTTCACTTTATAAACTTTTAGAAACATTTAAAGGTTTAGCTATGAGTACTAACCTTAAATATTAGAGAACTCTCTTTAGCCTAATAAAACTGGGAGCATTGATTTTCCCTCGATTGTGGCTTACAAAGTAGAAGACATTCAGTTCTACACTGACAGAACGCTAAAAGATGGCATTATCCAAACACAAGAGTTGACATAACAATTTAATAGGGAGGAAGAGAATTTAATAACAATTTAATAGTATAATGTTATTATAAATTAATAAAACGCATAAGGGAGAGGGAAATTTTCAGAAGATTAAACATTATATGAATTAAAAAGATACCCAGATGTAAGGAAATATTGTAAGAGGAACATTGCCAGGCTTATAATGTGAGCAATTCCCTATCAAATGCCTTTTTCACAGCGAATCATAACTAATGGTACTGCATTCTCTGGTTGGATGGGGAGAAATTTATATGTGCATTTAAACAGTTTAAGTATTTCAGCATGTTTAGGTTGTTATGTCCAGAAGAGAAATGAGAATTGGGTCCCTTCTTTTCTTTTTTGGATCAATGAGTTCGACAAGGGCTAGATATCGAGCATTCCTTCCGCCGCCTTCGCCTCCACGCCTACTTCTTCAACCAGGTTTCTCGCCCACCCTCTGATGACCCCTTCTCCCGCCTCCAACACACCCCATCCACCTGGACACCCCATGCTGGCCTCTTACCCACCCTCGATCTCTTCATATCCAACTGCCGCCGCGACATTGACCGCCTCAACCAGTTCACCCCTCACCCACTGCAACCTCTCACCCTCACAACACACAGCCCTCCACTCCCTCCGCTTCAACCCCAACCTCACCATCAAACCGGCAGACGGGCGGCACGGTGGCACAGTGGTTAGCACTGCTGCCTCACAGCGCCAGAGACCTGGGTTCAATTTCCGCCTCAGGCAACTGACTTTGTGGAGTTTGCACGTTCTCCCCGTGTCTGCGTGGGTTTCCTCCGGGTGCTCCGGTTTCCTCCCACAGTCCAAAAATGTACAGGTCAGGTGAATTGGCCATGCTAAATTGCCCGTAGTGTTAGGTAAGGGGTAAATGTAGGGGTATGGGTGGGTTACGCTTCGGCGAGTCAGTGTGGACTTGTTGGGCCGAAGGGCCTGTTTCCACACTGTAATGTAATGTAATCTAATCTAATCACAAGGGAGGCGCGGTGGTAGTTTGGCGCACCGATTTTTACACCGCTGAAGCTAGACGCCAACTCGTGGACACCTCCTCCTACTGCCCCCTTGACCATGACCCCACCTCCCACCACCAAACCATCATCTCCCAGACCATCCATATCCTCATCACCTCAGGAGATCTCCCATCCACTGCCTCCAACCTCATTGTCCCACAACCACACCGCCCGTTTCTACCTCCTACCCAAAATCCACAAACCCGACTGTCCCGGTCGACCCATTGTCTCAGCCTGCTCCTGCCCCACTGAATTCATCTCTGCATACCTCGACACTGTCCTGTACCCCTTAGTCCAAGAACTCCCCACCTACGTTCGGGACACCACCCACGCCCTCCACCTCTTCCATGATTTTCGCTTGCCCGGCCCCCAACGCCTTATCTTAACAATGGAAATCCAGTCCCTATACACTTCCATCCCCCATCACGAAGGCCTCCAAACCCTCCGCTTCTTCCTCTCCCACCTATCCAACCAGTACCCTTCCATTGACACCCTCCTTCGACTGACTGAACTGGTCCTCACTCTCAACAACTTCTCCTTCCAATCCTCCCACTTCCTCCAAACCAAAGGAGTAGCCATGGGCACCCGCATGGGCCCCAGCTATGCCTGCCTCTTCGTTGGATATGTGGAACAGTCCATTTTCCGCAGCTACACTGGCACCACCCCCCACCTTTTCCTCCACTACATCAATGATTGTATTGGCGGTACCTCGTGCTCCCACGAGGAGGTTGAACTGTTCATCCACTTTACTAACACCTTCCACCCCGACCTCAAATTTACCTGGACCGTCTCAGACTCCTCCCTCCCCTTCATAGACCTCTCCATTTCTATCTCGGGCGACCGACTCAACACAGACATTTACTACAAACCAACTGACTCCCACAGCTACCTAGATTACACCTTCTCCCATCCTGCCCCTGGTAAAAACGTCATCCCATATTCCTTGCTGCCGCATTCATCTGCTCTCAGGAGGACCAATTCCACTACTGAACAACTCAAATGGCCTCCTTCTTCAAAGACCGCAATTTCCCCTCCGACCTGGTCGACGATGCTCTCCACCGCATCTCCTCCACTTCCCGCTCCTCCGCCCTTGAACCCCGCCCGTCCAATCGCCACCAGGACAGAACCGCACTGGTCCTCACCTTCCACCCCACCAACCTCCGGATACATCGTATCATCCTCCGTCATTTCTGCCACCTCCAGACAGACCCCACCACCAGGGATATATTTCCCTCTCCACCCCTATCAGCATTCAGGAGAGACCACTCCCTCTGCGACTCCCTCGTCAGGTCCACACCCCCCACCAACCCAACCTCCACTCCCGGCACCTTCCCCTGCAACCGCAAGAAGTGCAAAACCTGTGCCCACACCTCCCCCCTCACCTCCCTCCAAGGCCCCAATGGATCCTTCTATATCCGTCACAAATTCACCTGCACCTCCACACACATCATTTACTGTATCCGCTGCACCTGATGTGGTTTCCTCTACATTGGGGAGACAGGCCGCCTACTTGCAGAACGTTTCAGGGAACACCTCTGGGACACCCGCACCAACCAACCCAACCATCCCATGGCTGAACACTTTAATTCCCCCTCCCACTCCGCCAATGACATGCAGGTCCTTGGCCTCCTCCATTGCCAGACCCTGACCACATAACGCCTGGAAGAAGAGCGCCTCATCTTCCGCCTAGGAACCCTCCAAACACATGGGATGAATGTAGATTTCTCCAGCTTCCTCATTTCCCCTCCCACCACCTTCTCTCAGTCCCAACCCTCGGATTCAGCACCGCCCTCTTGACCTGCAATCTTCTTCCCGACCTCTCCGGCCCCACCCCCTCTCTGGCCTATCACCCTCACCCTCACCTCCTTCCACCTATCGTATTCCCAGTGCCCCTCCCCCAAATTCCTCCCCCCCTACCTTTTATCTCAACTCACTTGGCACACCAGCCTCATTCCTGAAGAAGAGCCTATGCCCGAAACGTCAATTCTCCTGCTCCTCGGATGCTGCCTGATCTGCTGCGCTTTTCCAGCACCACATTTGTCAACTCTGGTCTCCAGCATCCTCACTTTTTCCCTTCTTTTCAGTCCCCTTCAGTTGGGCTTAATAAATAATGTTGTTTTCTTTTTAGCATACAGCTAACACATTTCGATTAAAATGTAATTCATAAGAAAATGATGGAGGCAATTATCAAGGTTTTCTTGAGTGAAAGAAAGTGGAATTTATTGCCTACCAACCCAGATATAAAATAAGAAAAAATGCTTCATCCAGCATACACAGGTGATATGTTTAAAAAAGAATGTTTAAGGTGATGCCATTTATAAGTTCTTGAAGTCTATGAAGTGCTAGATCTTAAAGGCCTGAGAAATAATTGATTGGTTATTGATTTCTATCTATAGCAGTGGAGAAACTGGAGCGATCTTGAGTTATCGACGAATGTTTGTTTCCCCAAGTTGCTTTTTCACTGGATATTGTTTTTCTGAAATGCTGAGAGAACTGGGACAAAGGCATATGGGGGAGAGAAAGAGAGAAGCCTTCTAACTTCTGCTGTTATAAATCCATGTTCTTCTCTCAGGTCTACTGTTCAATGGCAGTTGTTGAAGTATATGTCAGTGTGTTTTCCAGACTCTAGCTCCATTGTCTTTCCAAGCAGGCAAGCTTTTTATCTTCTGTTATATGGCATCATTACAAATGTGTGAATGAAACAACTGCAAAAGTCTTGATGCTGACACAATTTCCTAATTTCAGTCAGCAAACATTGCAATTTCAGTGCAAATATTCTTCTTTATTCCACATGAATCTTGCCTCAATCTGTGGTAGTGATCACTATGGCCATTTTAGGTCCATTTCGGTCTTTTTTAAGAACCATTTTAGTCAATGAAAAGGTATGACAATCAAATAATGGAAAATCCAGTAGTCCATATTTAGCATTTTTATAGCAATGTGAAATATGTTCATTGTTTGAACACAAATGTTGAACTATTAAGATAGTTGTGTTTAGTATGAAACTGATTCACTTCAAATCAACACCATAAAAAATAGAAAAAAGTTAACTGACATTGCACTAAATGCATCATTGCTGTGTAGGGAAGCTTGCACTGACCACTCACAGCAAGACATCTTCAATAGCAACTAACTGACTGGATATTGTTTTCTCTCAATGGTAGAAGTGTTGGCTCATGCATCAGATGTTCTTTCTGTGCTTTGACATCGACTTCAGCAGGCAGGCAGATTTAGCAACTCCTTCAAAGGTTGACGGGAGTGAATTTTGGCAATATTTATATTTTTTTTCCAAGGTGCTTCAAGTGAAATCATGGCAGAGAAACACAAGGGACGCATTGGAAATTTACCCCAAATAGTTCAGGTAGATCAAGACTTTGTGTATTGAGTTATATCTTATTAATGTGCTGAGCTCATAAAGTGCATAACCTTCAGAATTAGACGTGAACATTTTATCAAGACAAGCTAACTCTAAACCTCAACTCTAACCTGGTTGACAGTTTAATGACCAGACACTTTTTTTTATATTCACTCAGAAACCCTGCAGCAAAAGGAGGAATAGGCAGGCAGGGGAGCAGTCAGGGGTTTGAGACAGATGATGACATGGATTTGCAGAGGAGTTGAGCATGATTTGAAGCAAAGTGGTGGCTATGAGAGAAGTAATCATGAGAGTGTGTATGTTTACAAGCAAAGCCATTAGGGATAAAGGGAGATTGAGGGGTCAGGGATGATAAGGGTGGCTGGTCAGACATTTTGGGGCAGTATTGGGTAGTTTTCGGCCTAACTCATCCATCACGACCAGGTTTCCCAAACTGAACTAATCCCATTTGCCTGTGAGACAGGGATGTAAAGCCGCTTCCTTAATGGATCTTCTACTTCTGATCTCCTTTTACCTTCCAACTTCCGTGAGGCCAGGGAAACCATCCTGGCATTGATTAAAAATAAAAGCTTAGTTAAAATGGAGGCATATGGTCTTAAATGCTCTCACCAACAAACCATTTCCTGAAAATTGATTGGTTACCTGTACCCCATACGACCTCCATTGAAAACAGAAGTACACAGGTTTGAGGCAGGTTAACATTAGCTTTGAAATCTTTTATATTTTTATCTTCTTCCCTGACCTAATTCCTCTCAGTTATGTCGGGGCAGGTGTTTAAAATTGTCCCCATTGCAGATGCTATTTTAGGATAGTTATTAATGCCAAACATTTATGAGAACTACAGGCCCTGGTCCCCTAACTCAGAGTCAGAAATTAGCTGCATCTGAAGCATTAGATATTACTGGGACATTAGAAAAAGATAGTTCCTTTGACAATCGGCAGTTCAGTCAGATGTGTAAACCAACTGAGCCACCAGGGAAAACAAAGCCATCAGACTGCTATGGAACTCAGATTACGTCTTTGGGGAAATCATGGAAGGAAGGAGAGTAGACTACTGCTGTAATTGGGACAGATGAACAACAGAGATAACTAAAATAGATACCACCACCGTGACAGTCATTCCCTTGCAGCCATCTGAGCAGAAGGGCTTATGAAATGGGTCAGTACAAATCCTCGGGCCCACTGATAAAATCGTGTTGCTCTACTAAAGTAACAGAAACATTTCAATCTGGAAGTTTGAATCCAGTTAAAAGTCAGCATGTTTACAAACTGTGTCTTCCAGCTTAATAGAAAAATCAAAATTGGTAATATTTTCTGACAAAAAAGGGGACTGGGCAGTTAACCCATCAGGATACAATATAACATTATTTCAAGGAGAAAATGAATCATAGCAGTACATGTATCCTACCCCAAGCTTCAGGTTCTGATCAGTTATTTGACCATTACACTGCACCATGAAGTTGTGCTTGTTTTCTTTCAGAAGACACAACAAGCACAGTTTTTTTAAAAAGGTCCTAACATGATGTTATGACTTCCACAGTGTATAAACTGCAGTTTTGGAAAAATCAGAATATAACCACAATGGAATGAAAATGCTGGATTTAAACAACGAACTTCTCAGTCAATTCCGGAATTCTACAGATTTGTTACACTTTTAGAATTCAGATCATTTGATTTTGGACTGTTTCAGCCCTTCCAGTAATGTAAGAGTGACACGTTTTGATGTCTTCTAGCACAGTCTTATCTACCCTAGTCTGCAGTCCACAGTCTACTAGGCAAAAGTGAGGACTTCAGATGCTGGAGATCAGAGTCAAGAGTGTGGTGCTGGAAAAGCACAGCAGGTCAGGCAGCATCCGAGGAGCAGGAGAATCAATGTTTTGGGCATAAGCCCTTCATCAGGAATGAGCTGGGACTCACTGAGATCCTTGTGGCGAGAGGAGGAGAACTTCTTCAAGATAGGCATCCTGCTCCTCGGATGCTGCCTGATCTGCTGTGCTTTTCCATCACCACTCTGATCGAGACTCTAATCTCCAGTATCTGCAGTACCCACTTCTGCTACTACAGTCTGTCCTTGTCTCTGGACAGAAAGTCCAGGTTCAATTTCCATCTGCCACAGAGGTGAGTCATAGCATCACCAAACAGGTTGGTGAAAAGTAAACAGCAATGAGTGAGACTTTAGGAGGTTAAGTTTTACTTTTATCAGCAGGCATATTGGATCATTGGTTTGCAGTTTATTTGGTTTCCCTTTCCTCTACAGTCAATGGGAATCATTTTAAACCTTCTTGTTTGATGGAAAACAGATGATAGTGAAGCAATTTAAATTCAAATTTATTGATTGTCTTTTGTAGGAACGAATATCAGACTGGATATAATATAGGAGACTGGTTCAGTGTCACTCATGTGTCAATCATTACATTAACATGGCCCCAATTGAAACAGAAGTGGGTTATTTAGTGGGTTATTTAGAAAGAAGTAGCCCAATAACATGTCACTTTTTCTTTGGCAAGTGATTGTGGTTAAAATTATCTCCAAATAATTAATGTTAGCACTGGCTCTAAACACTGAGAATCTGACAAAAAAAAACTTGAACGTACTGTGGATGCTGAAAATCCGATACAAGAACAGAAATGGGTGGAAAAACTCAGCAGGTCTAAGAACTTCAGAGCTACAATTCTGAAGAAGGATCTCTGGATTCAAAATTCTGTTTTCTGATTTCTCTCCACAGATGCTGCCAGACCTGCTGAGATTTTCCAGCAATTTCTATTTTTGTTTGTGACTGAGAATGAGTCAATCTTCCCAAAGTATTTTTTAAAACATCTTCAGAAATCCTCTGAGTAATTATTGTGCTATTTATTTCTCTCTGTACAGTGCCAGCATGATATTGAACAAAGTACTGCCTACTATTAAATCATTCATCAACTATAGCTTGATTACCAAATGCTGACTGTAAGTGCCTAATGATCACAGATTAATTGTGAACTCAATACTCATTTCTTTTGCTGTGCATTTAAATCTGTACTGCATCAAAGAACCTCTAAGCAGGACAGTGGTGCCAAAAATTGCATTGAGAATCATTTGCCTTAGTTAAAAGTGTGTTCAGGTTTTCAAAAATATTAAAGTAAGTGAGTCAAGAGTGTTGGTACGATATACGTCCTTCATATAGTTGCAGAAATTATTAAAGACTGAATGTGCTCCTCTCAAATTCTTATTCGTTACTTTAGCAGAGACATGAACATGTATTTTATAAATGAATAACACTTGTATCAAAATAGAAGGAAGAGAGGAATATATCTGGATGATGATTAGAAACAGAAATCCAAACCATAATGCTCCCCTCTTTAACTTTGAGGTTAATTGTTTGAGGTGAGATCAGTTCACAAGGCACATGCCAAGTTCTGTCAACATTTACTTCTTGGACAAATCAATTTAAATCAGTACTTTCTCTTCCTTAATCTTTTTTAATGAGTGGGAACAGTTTCTTCCTTTATCTATATAGTCCAAAGGCCTCATGGCATTGGAAACGGAAATCAAATCTTCTCTTCACCTCCTCCATTCCAAGGAAAATAGTTCCAACTTCTCCAATCCATCATCAAACTGAAGTTGCTCATCTTTGGATCCACTCTTGTAAACCACTGCTGCTCTAACTTCAATACATTCACATTCTTCCTAATGTATAGTGCCCTGAACTGTACTCAATACTCCAGTTGAGGTCTAAAGAGTGTCCTATATCTCCGCAAACCCCTGAGAAGCTTGATCTCAAGCAAGGTAGACTTTATTAGCCCTTCAAGTGCAGCAAATGTAGTGGCAATCTGAATACTAAAGTGATCAAGAAAAGTATTTAACAGAAGTTTTCGGGTTTTTGATTTACAAACATGCAATGCATTCAAATAGTAGGTGATGTTTCCCAAAACAAAAAGAAAGGTTGAAAACATTTTTGTCGTAAGAATCATGATGAATGTAAAAGCAAGTAGCATATTTTATTCAACAGTTTGTTTTGTTTATTTCTCATTAAAATACTACTTTAATTGTGTTTGTCAACACTGCAGACAAATGAGTCTGAGCTTTGGGGAACTGCAGCTGTTCAAGTCTTTGAACTGTTTGAGCTCAAATTATGAGTCAGTAGAGAGAAGCAAACATCGTTCTTTATTTAGAGTTTGATAGTTACTAAATTCCTACCAAAAGACAGGGCAGTCTAAAAATGATTAATGTTTTATTAAAATAGGTTACAAGGTCCTTTTAAAATTTTGAGTAGAAGAAAAAAATACAAAAAATATACAATTGTACAAAAGTACAATTTTATCATCTCTATGCTTGAACCAAATACATTGTTTTCCATTGAAATTTAAAGTGGATTATTTCTGGTAGCTGCAGGAACGGAGAACTGTAGGTAAATGTACTTAACATGGCAAAAGTGAGGACTGCAGATGCTGTAAATCAGAGTCTAGATTAGAGTGGTCCTGGAAAAGCACAGCAGGTCAGGCAGCATCCGAGGAGCAGGAAAATCGATGTTTCGGGCAAAAGCCCTTCATCAGAAATGAAGGCAGGGAGCCTCTGGAGTGGAGAGATAAATGGGCAGGAATGAAGGCAGGGAGCCTCCAGGGTGGGGAGATTATCTCTCCACCCTGGAGGCTCCCTGCCTTCATTCCTGATGAAGGGCCTTTGCCCAAAACGTCGATTTTCCTGCTCCTCGGATGCTGCCTGACCTGCTGTGCTTTTCCAGCACCACTCTAATCTAGATGTACTTAACACCATGAGCAATCTCTTTCCAATGGACCCTCTGAAAATTTGTTATAAGAAATAAATTTATATAACACTATTCAAGGTTTCAAGGAGTTCCAGAGTGTTAACAACGTTATTGCTGCCTTTTAAATTGTGCTTATGCCATAGCCATGTAGTCAAAGATAGCAGTCAATTCACATACATCAAAGTTCTACAAGCAGCAAATGAAATTAGTGACTAATAGTTTTAGTTATCTTAAATAAGAGCCAAATGCCAGCTAGGACTTTGGGAGCAATGATCCAATGCAGAATTAAGTGTGTTGGAACAATAAAGTACATTTTTGGCCACTGGGCCTGTTTCATACTGACTTCTAACAATTTAATGATTTAAACTCCTAACAACATGTTATGAAGATTTGACATGCTTTAGAAGACTAACATCTTACAGAGTAAATATTTAATTTTCAGATTATTTAACTAATACTATTAAAATTCACTAAATTTTTACAATGTAGTGAACTGCCATTTATAAATAAAACTACTAATTGGCACCCTGCAGCCTTATCTAACAATACAAATAAAGGTATTGCTATCTTCAATTAGGTACATTATGCAAAACATTTTCAGGGCACCATTGATTGATAATTCGTCCAAGCAGTGACAAGTGGAGCAAGACTGACTCCTAAAATCCTAGGTTTGATGTCCAGTTTGTGTTGATTTCTAGCTGTTGGTCTATTACAAATATAGGCAAGCTCCAATGTTATGAAGCAGAAAGATGAAGTGGCTATTCAGGACTGACCATTATCTTTATTGTACATGTATGAGTGGCACTACTAAAGGTTATCCATTAATCTCAGTTCACATAGCTAAAATTTGACTTGCACACATCAGGAACAAAGGCCATCAGCTTCAACAAGAGCCCTGCATAAGAATATTCACTTCACTCCTGCCTGCCATGATGGTGTCCATTTTGGAAAATTAGGTACTAGCTAGCTAATGAATTCTACCATCGTGTAAACCATCACAAATGGTGTTCAGCAATGTCCAAATACAGTCAGTAGGTCGTTATTACAATGGATCTGATCACTGGCATTTATTTGAAAATTTGAGATATCGAACTTCTATGAGAAGAAAATGTTTAAAATAGGAACAAAATATTGTCAGGTTAATGCCTTTTTAAAATGATTTTCATGTAAAATATTCCATTTTGTGAAGAAATATCCCCCACTTTAATATTTCTTTCAGTATTCAGTTTGGGAAGTTTACTTAATGTAAATTATTTAAGATAGGACAAAATAATTGTTAAGTTAATTATCAACATGAAAAGGTCTGTTGATATGGTCTGTTTCCAAATCAGTTGGTCAGACCTGTTCCAGATGATAGTCAATTTGTGAGAGCTGCTGGAGCATGCCTCCCTGCCTGGCCAACTAAGCTTAGAACAGATAGACTTGGAGTAGAGCTGAATCTGCAGCTCATCATTTCAAGCTTGTGGGACCATCTAGCTTCAACACATGCTGTACTTGGAGTCTTATTTTAGGTTTCTTCTTCTTTCACCCTCTCAAATTCACAGCCAGAAGAAAGATTTCACTGCTCCTCTCTTCCATCTTCATGACTGATCTGATTACCATAGTTTACATTTGTGCCCATTTAACCATTTAGTGTTTGTCCTTTTTTCTGTCCGAACAAGGCGGACTGAATTTTCTAGTCTGGTAGCCCTTTGGGGAAAGGTGGACACTGGAAAGATAGGTCAGTGACCAAGAGAGTACCACAATACAGAAACATCTTACTGATCTGTACATTAATGATCAAATAACCAGTATCTAGATTGGATATTGTCTGAAAAAGTCTACAAAAACCTTACAAACAGGAAAGATGATAGCTTTTAGCATAACTTCCCCATCTACACCTCACTATCAGTTAGTATCAAAGCACGTGATTTGGGAGCAGATATTCTGCACAACATCTGCTGTAAGTCTACAAATGCACATAAAACAGAAGTAAATAGCTGAAAGGAGGTTAGGAAGAGAGAAAGATGAAAGATTACAATAAATAACTATCGTTAGTGGTGATTTGGAGGTGCCGCTGTTGGACTGGGGTGTACAAAGTTAAAAATCACACAACACCAGGTTATAGTCCAAAAGGTTTAATTGGATGCACTAGCTTTCGGAGCGCTGCTTCTTCATCAGGTGGTTGTGATCATCAGGTGTTGTGTGATTTTTAACTTTATCATTAGTGGAACAGGAAAAACCATCACCATGCAGACTGGTGAATAATTGATCATCAGTCCTTTGAATTAGAATGAACAAAATGACATTAATTGAAGTTCAAATTCTTAATTATATAGTTTTTTGTGATTTTTAGTAGATGGATAGTTAGTTAAAGATTAAGTTGTTTGTAGAAATGGTGATTAAAAATAAAATAGAATAAAATAAATAAAACAAAATATAATTGATTATTTTTAGAACCTAGTATTAATTTTACAAATTTATAATTTAACAGATCACCTTTAAAAATATATTTTCTGTATGATGTGATTTGATTTACTATTGTCACATGTACTAACATACAATGAAAAGTATTGTTTTGTGCACGATCCAGACAAATCATACCTTACATAAGTACATCAGGGAATAGAACAGAACACAGAATATACTATTACAGCTATGGAGAAGATGCAGAGAAGGACGAGAAGTCCATTCAGAAGTCTGATATCAGTGAGGGAAGAAGCTGTCCTTGAATCTGTTGGTACATGTTTTCAAATTTTTGTACTTTCTGCCCAATTATCAAAATATGCTTGTTTTCAGTGAATAACATGAAGTCAGTCATGAATATTTGAACAACTGCTTGCTAAGTGGGAACATAATAATTCCAAAAACACAGCTCCTTTGGAAGCAGAACATGAAATGCCATCTACAGCAAGGATTCAAAAGAAACACTGCAAAATATAGGATATCATTTCACCAGTAAGAGTGAAAAGCTCCTCTTGTCATCATTTTTGTTGTATTCACTTATGCGATTTGGGTGGTATTGGCAAGGTCAACATTTGCTGCTTGTCAATAATTGCCCTGTGTAAATGTGATTTGAATGTAAGCTGTAATGAAGGGAGGGAAAGGTCTTTGGCTGAGTGATGTTGAAGGAACAGCAATATATTTCCAAGTCAAGATGGGATGTTACCTGATGGGAACCTTTCAGGGAATTGTGTTCCCATGTGCCTTCAATCTTTTAGACAGCAGAAGTCTGGAAGATGCCACTGCCTTTGCAAATCACTGCAGTGCACCAATCAGATATGCCTTCTTTTAAACTTACAAATTCACAATAAGTACAGAGGTGGGAAAGTAGCTGATGTTCTATGATACTAATACACTTTCACAGGAAATCCTCTTTTCAATAATTCCATCTATTTATGCTGTTTTTCTGTTTTTTTTTTATATTTTCACCCATGTCACAGCAAAGGTTAGGAAAACCCCTGTGGTAGTTCAGTCTGATTTATGCTTATATTTCTTCTTGCATTTGTTTCATTCTGTTTGTATTTTATTGCTTTTGAGGTTTTGAAAAATCTATTTTGGCAACGCTGACGGATAGGTCTTAAATATAAGTATGAGAAATTATTAGCTTTACTGACTTAAGATGCATGCAAGTCCGTGTGAATACAATACAATTTTTACATGTTGATTTGATTTTTGATTTAATTCACTATTGCTACTATTATTGAGATACAGTGGAAGGTATTGTGTGTGGCCTCTAAGGCTCCGTAACATGAATCTCCGTGACTCTTAATATTTGGACGTTGGTGGATTTTACAACTTTGCAGCTATTTTTCATTAAACTAAGTTATCATTGTTGAAATTGTATCAGTTGATCAGAGGGAGCCCAAATGCATTTCCTAATCAGTTAATGTTAGCTAATTGCATTTGAAATGGAGGTCTATACACTTAAGCATAATCTCCCTGGAATAGAAAGGGGCCTAAAAATTAATCAACAGGAGTTACCATCCCACCTATAATTAGCATTATACAAACTAATAATCAATTCAAATGAAGACAGACTTCAGCTTGCCTTCAATGCCCTCAATCTCCATGAACAAACTTCCTGCTGACATACAATGTCTGTCTTAAACATGGATAACAATAACTTTAGTAAAATACAACTGTCACAATGATGGGTTGTAACCATGCATCATTTGTGGGCATTCTGAATTTATAATTGCAATGTCTTTGTTTTCTGAAAGAGGACAAAGAGCCCAAAAAAAGACTAAAAATGAAAATTCTGCACAATGCAATTCAGTGACTACTTTTAAGACTGTTATGGATTATCCTTGGCCTTGAGTGAGATCCTGGAATATCACACATAACAGTTGTCAAGCAAGCTACAGAAAGACAGACTTCAGAAAGCAGAAATATGAGGCAATCTAATTACCTCCCCTCATCAGGAAAACAAATCCTTGGGTTCTTCTCCAGATTACAAGCATGCTTTAATAGATATGTCTGTGTTCATCCTTCCTGGAATATGTAAAACACAAATTTGAAAAAAAATTGTCTGAAAATTCCTGCTCTATGTAGATGCTGTGAAGGTCACAGTTTGAGGACAGCCATTAAACAGTCTGGCACTGCAGGTCAAAAATCAAAGTGACTCTTGCTCTGAGTGCTACAACTTAGCAAAAAGAAAAATCAAGACACATTAATTTTAACTAACCTGCAAAGCTAAGAATCTTGAATTCAATGGCACAACTACATTGTAACAGCAGCAATGTTTCTCTATCTGCTCCTCACAAATAAGTCAAACATCGATTTATGTATCTCTTAACTTCTACCTTTTTGAACTTGTTTCCCATTTCTAATTTATGTATGTGTGTGGTGTTATTAATTCTTCTTGCATTTAGTACCTAATAAACTCACTCTTTCACTAATTCAAGAAAGCCAAGTAAAATTGACCCCTCTTAAAACAAATTATTAATTTGATCAGGGAGAAAGGCCTCCACATAAGAAGGGACCCATTTTGTTGCAAGTAACAGAGGAGTTGGAAGAATAAAGAAAAGGAACAAGTTTATCTGTCCTCACCCAGGAGACTGACAGTTTGGATTAACCTGATTGGAACCATAATAAACTAGGGGACTTTGCGTGGATACTGGTTATAATACCACAGAGCCAGGTGGAAAAGAAAATAATAATATGCCCGAGAAGGAAAGATCCAAATGAAACTGATCTTTGCTCCAGTATAAATAACACAATCTCCCCCAAATAGTTTAAACTATTATTTTTGTGCATGATGCTGAGCTTCATACATCTGGGCAATTAAGGAAATTACACATCTGCACTGTCTTTAATGAATGAGGAACACAATGGACAGATCTAAGCCAATAAAAATTTTACCCTATTATAAAAGTCCGCCTAATGGACAAAATTGACATTTTAACACAGGTTGGCAGCTGTTTAATATGAAGAATTTAGCAAGAGTCTGCTTAAAGTTAAGAATAAGTGCTAAGGTTGCTGTACCGTACAGGATTTAAAATATAATAAAGGACAATTTAAAAAGTTGCAAGCAGCCTTTGATGTGTAAACAGATATAGCTGAAGTTCCTGACACAAAATGCCTTTTAACAAAAAGAATAATTGTTATCACAGGCACAAATGTTTTCTGTTTTGGCAAGCTTTTGAGCTAACCACATGTCAAATTAGGTGGGCGGATTTTTCTCAGCCGATTTAGTGGCTCGGTTGCAACTATCTTTCCTCACCTTTCCTTCTTGTTAGTAACTTGATCCCTGATTTGTCTGCAATGTTGACAGCTGATGGTGCACTTTGAGAGTATTACCAGTGGGCGAAGGCTGGCCTTTATCCTGTTCTTTTTCTCTCTCTCAATCTTTGCAAGAATAAAGCTCAGTTGTGATGAACGTGTATGATATTTTAACTGTCTGATTGAATAGTTTCCAATTCATCACTCCACAGTGAGTCTCGTTAGCTTATACTAGGGCATTGTCAACCTTTAACAACGCTTGAGAATGAAGTAACATGTTTTATAAATGGACCAAGTTTAATTTTGTGCTATGTGTCATCTTAAAGATATGCTTTACTTGGTAACAAAGACCAAGTCATTCTCTTCATACTGACAAAAAGAAAGAGAAGACTCCTATAATATTCCTGAGTACAAATTGGCAGCATGTCCAGTGATGCAGAAATGCTCGGTGCAATCATTGAGAACAAAAGTATATTTATAAGCAAACTAGTGATTTAATAGGAATAGCTCAATAAACTCTGGGCATCATGGCTCCCAGTTCTCATGGAATTTTGAAAATCTCTTCCAATGTATTATTATATAAATGCTATTTGTGCTTTTATGTCAAATTAAGAAGATTAATGTTATACATGAATCGAAGGTTTATACAAAGGGTTGGTTTCATAGTTCTTTCTAAACATGGTTGCTAAAAAAATCAAATTCAGTTGTCCCACTGGAAATTAAGACTTCTCTGGCATTCCTTAATCATTGCCAATTTGCAATTTTGCAGAAAATTGAGTTACAGACCCATCATCATTCTGGCACCAACCTCCTGAATTTCGCACGACACATCTATTGATTTGTTGCTTATGCGTGACTCTTCTTTTCCTGAGAGCACATAATTACAGACAAGTTGTGTCTTTTCCTTCTCCTTGGAAGATGCTAACTTTCTGTAACTGGAGAATTGAAGTCATGAGACTGGAAGAGCTCAGAGTATGAGTAGGTAATTCATCCTCTCGATCTTGCTCCGCCATTGAATACGATCATGGCTGATCACATCTTGGCCTTAACTCCAAGCTCCTGCCTTCTCTCTATATTCCTTTAACCAGTTGCCAATTAAAAATCTGTCTATCTCCTCCTTACATTTGTACAGTGTTCCAGCATCCACTGCTCTCTGGGTTCTGAATTCTACAGACGTAGGATTGATAACTGTCGTGCTGGACTGCAAGTATAAACTCAAGAGGAATTTTAAACTCAGCACGGCAAAAGGCCAAAAATCATCAATACTCAGTCCCTAACAGCATGAATTTATTTTGATGTAGATCATGTATTTAGTATCATGTTAATTAGAAATGACTGAGTTATGTTTTGTACAAGAAAGCGAGGACTGCAGATGTCGAGGAGATCAGAGTCGAAAGGGTGCTGCCGAAAAAGCACAGCAGGTCAGGCAGCATCTGAGGAGCAGGAGAAGCGACGTTTTGGGCAGAAGCCCTCCATCCTGAAAGGGCTGATGAAGGACATAAGCCTGAAACATCAATTCTCCTGCTCCTCGGATGGTGCCCGGCCTGCTGAGTAAGATTTGTGCCTATTCTTATTTACATTTTTGTTCTGATGCTATTAATTCTGACAGGCAGCCTATGACTGCGATGACATAGCCACCCACCAACTCCAGCACCTCTGTGTTGCAATTTTAACCAGCAATTTCAACCAGGCAATGGGTCCATTTCTGAAAATACAGATAATAGTGATAATGGTGTCTAGGCCTAATTGTGATTTGAACCTGATGCTTGTATTGGGAGACTATCATCACTTCTCCACTTAGCCTCATGCCAGGGGGGACTCCTGACCAGAAGAAATAAATTAATTTGTTATCCAGGAGGAGCAAGAGAATTCTGATTCAGGTAGAAGATTAGTGGTATCTACACAAGGAGTTAAAATCCCACATTTACATGCTGGATGGATTGCCATCTGTCTTGGCCCTGGTCTGCTTGACTCAGGACTGCAAATTAGTGTCCCCCTGGACAGTTTTGAGTACATGCTTGGAATTGTGTGTAATTACTCAAATTAACTTGGACTGGAGAACTGAGTGCTAATTACACTGAACCTTTCAGGATGATATTACAAACCTGAAGTCTGCCTTAGATATTCTCTTGGGTGCTAGCCAATCCCATAAGTAGCTTGAGAAACTCACCTGTATGATTCAGCATCAAACTGTACAATAGCATAATCTGTGGTGCAACCACTGGTGTCCTGAGTGAAATGAACTAGCTATCCATGTATTTTACATGCCCTCACATCTGGGCCTCTGATCTTTTTAAAGGTGCACTGAAATACTTTGAGAGAAGGCCCGATATCAATGACTCATCTACCTGGTTTCACAGACAGCATGTGAGCATACAGAGTCACAGTCAAAGCACATTCCAATCACTTAACTCAATTCTATTTCTTTCCCCAGAAATCAATAGTAAAAAATAATAAACCACCTGGTCCGTTTTGTTTGGTAGGCCGGCATATTTGTTTTTGGTAGATCTCTCTCTCTAGTAATACGTAATTACAAGAGCTGACCTTCTGCATCCTTAGTGTCCAGCTGAGGGACAATAGACCATGGCTCCCCATCTTTTAGTTTAATATTCTTCTGTGTTAATTTGAGCCTAAGAAGCAATGGCACAACGATTTCAATGCCTATGCATGGAGGCGAACGCTATAGGACATGCCAAACAAATCACCAGAACAAACTTCTCAAATTTCAAATACTTTAGAAGAGGAAGTGAACATCATTGCACCTACTCTATTTGTTTGTTCTATATCACTATTGGAGAAATATTTCTCAGGTCATGATGTCACCTTGATATGTGCCAACCAAATTGGAAACCAGTGACTTCTAGGCATTTAGGGTGTCTGACAAATACGTAATTCAAATCCTAACTCAGTTTGTGGGATGTGACCAAAATTGATCAGGAATTGTTTGAGCCATGTTGGTTCAGAGCTTTCAGCCTTTCAAGTCACACCACTTACCCTTTCTAAGAACTATGTGGAGGCTGCCCGCTTACCAGAACTGGATATAAGTGTTTGGCAACAGGCTGGCTGAACTAGTATCCACAGCTTACCAGTTCAATCAAAATGAAGCCTGCAGCTCAATTCCACAAGGGCCTTATGGCAATACCATTGGATGATTCATGCCAAAATATGGTGCAAGCTGAATTATCCCCCATTGGCATTATATCAATATGAATAGAATCATCCTTACCATGGTGAATGTGAATATTTGTTTGCTCATTTTGGGTGAACTGATGAATTGCTTGGCTACCATCTTAGTTAATCTGTCTGGGATGAGACATGAGAATTCAAAGGCTTGAAAATACAACATTACAAAACACTGAAATAGAACAGAAAGTTTAACATCAGTACCAAACTAGTTAAAACTGACATAGATCTGAGGATAAAAATTGACCCTAAAATCTTTACAATTTTTCCCCAGAAAACTAAATATAATAAAAGATCAAAGCAGACTTCAGGCAAACAGAAGATTTCATCAGTTGTGTATATGTGGTGTGTCAAACAACCAATCAATGAAAGGGACATCCGCTAGAAAATGGTTCCATGCCATGCATATGCGTGTAGTATATTATTATAATGCCAGAGGATGAATTTTATCTTCCAGTCCCAATTTATAATCCTAACTCCCCAATTATTTTATGACAGTAATCCTTCTCTTGTGGTCTAAACTGGGTGTTGTGTGATATCCAACATTTACAGTGTTTCAGTTTTGTTCATCCCTGTTTTGTTTCTGCTTCATTGACTTTCTTGGCTCTATCATTTATCAGCTGTCTTACTGACATAACTGAAGGCAGACACAAGATCATTTGGGGTCATGATGACCTGAGAAATATACTTTCCCTTATTAGGTTTATTCTAAAATTATGCAGTCTTTTTTACGTTGTTTCATATTATCTCATTTGCACTGTAATGTCAGGGAGAAATAGAAGATGGTCAGTATGAACTGTGCTAACCTTTACTTACAATGTTTTATATTCAGAAAGCAGCAAACAAGAAGTGCCAGCACAAGATTTCCCAGCTGATGTTGGCACTAAGAATTTGTGTCATACTCTATCTTTTTGAGAACATCAATCCACTCGAGTAAAACAACTCGAACACCCCAGGCTTTTGGTTTTCTGGTAACACATTGCATTGTAAGACAATGGCTGCAATGGATACAGCCCCCTTTAAGATATCTGACAAAGGGTTTTCACTGAACTCATTTTAAGTGCAAGCATCTGCAGTATGTTGAAAATGCCTGTGACTGACTCTAAGGAGCTGTGCAGATCGATTCAAGTTTTTAACCAAGTCTCTATTTCAGATTGATCTCCTGCAGTCTGGAAGGGATTCATATCACTAAATGTAGCTGTTAGGCTTTTACTGAATTTATCTGAATTGACCCACTGTTCACAAAGAGCGAGAAAAGATCCGGTTCAAAAGCCCCCTTTGTTCCTACAGAAATGAAAGAGTGAGTGATAAGGTTTTCGCTATCCTTGGAAATAGCATTCCTTTCATATAATCTCATCTGGACTTGTCACCGTTAAACTCAGAATGGTTTTTGGTTAACAAGTGATGTGTGTGATACAACTGAGATACTTCAGTTGTATTGTTTGGAATCCAGATACATTGGTATAATTGACCTTTAATGTTGTAGAGGGGGAAGTTTGATCAAACAACTCATGGTCAAATGTTACCCAGAATATCGTTCATTACTGTAGGAAATTTGCAGAAAACTACAACATAATATTAAGATGAAACATTTTAAGGTACAGTTCAATTCCAAAGGACGTAATTGATTTTCATAACTTTGTATGCTGCTTCTTAAATCCACAAACATCAGCCTACAATTCTGACAGCAAGCTGCATGAAAAATGTTATTGATTTTCCAAAATGACAGTGGCAAGAGTGTATTGTGCAAAGTGAAGTTATTCTAAAAATTAAAGTTGCCCTGATCACGATAACAGAAAATACTGGAATTGTACAGCAGATCCATCAACACTTACTATAGTGAAGGCAATATTCTTTGTTTGATCAAACACTAATGAGCCTGGTATACTTTCAGCATTTTCTTTTCAATTTTATTTCAATTTTACATTTGTGTATTTTTTTGTGATGACCGCAATTTCTCCTTTCAGGACCATACTTTAGATGGCTATGCAACTCATTTGGTGATTTCATTTTACCTGACAATGCTTTTGTCCATGTTACATATTTTATATTCTCAAAGCAAAGTAGAGATGATACATGTTTCTACATATATAACAGGTTTTATCCACATCCTGCTTTGCATTAAGGTATCTATGCCATGATGCAGCTCAGTCTGATGACTCTTGCTAGTTCTCTATGTTTTCTGAGTCCACACTGAGACTTAGCCAATCAAACACATTTAACTTCAATACTGAACAGACTGAAATAATAAATCGCAGAACAATTAAACACTACAGACTTTAACTTTAGAACCTCTCATGAACTTTTCTTTCTTTATTTTTATAAACTTCATAAGCCTTAGAAACTGCATGACACTTTGGGGTGAATTTGAGAGTTGACTAGCGGTTACGTCATCTATCATGGAGAGCTTTTTGCCATGAGCTCCAGCAAGTTTTCTTGCTGTATCTTACCAAACTTGCCTCATTAAGAACTTGCTCCATCCCTAAGGCATTCCCTCTTGTCTGCTTCTATCCCTATCTTACTATGCACTGTTCCCTAAACAATTTACCACTGCCAGTTAATCCTGGAACTGACAAATGTCTCCAGAGCCAACGCCATCTTTGAAAAGACCATTGGGCACCTGGCCAAGTATTGTCAATCGGGAGCTATCCAGTTCCTGACATTTGCCCTGGACATGACCAGCAGGGGAAATCTAGCACACTACTTTGGAGGTCCTGCTGAACAAGGTGGAAGAGAGTTAGGACACCGTCTTTCCCAGGACCAGCAAAGGAGGCCAGACCAAGCCAGCCTGCTGTTAAACTGTGTGAGCACATCTAATTCTGCTACCTCATTGTATCTTAAATCTTGATAGGTTGCTCTTGGAGAATCGCCAGAGAGGATTGAATAGTGCTCTTAGGTATTTGTAATGGCATTGTAATATAATGATCATACTTGAGCATTGCACATACTCTGGATAGGTGTGGTCAGATAAGGAATAATAAGGTGTTAAACTGTGCCTTTTGATAAACTCAACTACAAAGCAGAATTTAAGAAAAGTGACATGCTGTTGTAAAATGAATATGTTATACAGCGATAACAGCCCAAAACAAACCCTTTGGTCAACTTGGTCTATGACCACAAAAACCACCTGCCACTTCATCAAAAGTGATTCACAAAAACTTCTATTCCTTTCCCCCATTCAATTTTCCAGCTTTCCCTTAATTGTATGTGTATTCACCATGAATTAAAATTAACGTTGTGAAGGATGAAGCAGAAGTTTCCTCAAAAAGACAGGTAAGAGCTTCAAGAAAACACGAGCTGTTGACCTTGAGTTTCCTTAAAAGATGTGATCTCTGATTTTGTCTGCAAATTCAGCTATTTGATACCTTAAGTTTAATCCAAAATTTCCTGGAAAAGCAGTTTGAAAACACGTAGTGGGAAATGGCTAATGAGGGATCTTGGTAGCAGCACAGAGAATGGCTTCTGCCAACTGCTTCAAATAGCAATATTCACCTTCAGATCCTTATATTATAATGAAGTTTATCACTTGCAGAAGATCGCTTGAGTTGTGAACACACTCGAGAGCACCATTCAGCTTTCTGGAACATGTAACAGATGGAATATTCCTATATCATCAATGACATGGTCATTGGTGAAAAAACTGGGAGAATTGCGACTTCCTGTGGTTAAGAGGAAACGGTCCCATGTTCCAACCAAGTGTTGAACAGTGAGATGAGATTCTTGCTTTTGAGTAGTGAGGCCTACTTGCATGCAGTAATATCCACACTATTACATTGTCTCACCTCATTGCTATGCAGCTTCTCAATCTCCCACTGCTGCGGAGAAACTAGTTGATGATAATTCCTGATGCGAAAGTCAAAGTTGTAACCTGGTGACTCAAAATCAACATATGCTCCTCCAGATCTCCATCTGTCATCAGTATCACAAGGGACGCAACTGCATACTTCCTCATCCTGTCTGTGTGTCCCCACACCTTGGTGCATCCAGCAGGAGCTCCAGATCCTCGTCAATAAAATGGGGTGCCAAGTGCTCTCCGTCCAATGTGCCTAGGGCAAATAAAACATACCATATAGGGCAGCTGCAGTCTGCCAGCATTTAAGCAGATGCACAACTTGGTTTCAAAACTGGCACCAGAAATCCCAGCAGTTCCTAGCAGTGGTCAATAATTCCACTTCTGATGAGTAGGAAAGTGTGAGTGTGTGACGCATAGGTAATGAGATAATTGTAAGCTAGGGAACAAAAGAAGCCCCAGGCTACTCCTTTCCCCATAGCCATGGCTTGGCTTTTAACTCCATTTTTCTTTAGTAGTTGATATGAATATTTTGGAGCGAGGGCATTTCCATTTGGAAGCACCCTTTCTCTTCCTCCATTCCAGTACAGCCCACTATTTCTCATAAGGTGGAAGACTTCTGATATCTTGGAGAGCCCACTCACTGTCTGAAATTAAATGGAGAACCTGTTAAAACTCCAGTGATTGACTGGCCTGCCCCGTGGGGGAGATCTGGAATTTAGAAGCAGACCTGACCTCTGTTTCCCACCTGAGATGGCTTATCCAGCTGAATGTGTTTTTACAGCACCTCTGATTTACTGTCATGGAATGAGTCTAATTCTGTTTTTGTAGTTGACGTTTTTAGATTGTCGATCAGAAATTTGGGATTGAAGTCCATAAATATTTATGGTTCTGTGACCACTATAAATCAAGTGTGCTTGCCAGAAATGGTATGGGTCAGGAGTTTGGCAGCACTAATGTAGTTGATTTGGACTTTGACAAACAGAGAGTGGTTCTGAAGATTGGCTGTACTAGACTGAATCTGAAGACTGGCTGCCCACTAGAGTTTGGCAGTTGTTGTAAGTGGATGGGAAGATGCTGGGGATTGGCAGCGAGGGGAGTTACAATGTGATTTGGCAGCAGTGTGGAGAAAGAACTTGGTGTTCATTGGCACATTTGGCACTAGAATATGGACTTTGGCCTGCTGGTGGATTTCCAGGATTTGTTACGAGTTTAATAGGAAACAGGATACTATTGGGGAATAGAGACCACACAGGTATTTAAGTTTGCTTTTTGGGTTGGAACTAATCTTGTGCTATTTTTACCTTTCCAATACTTTGATGTGATTGCATTATAAATAGTCTCTTTAATGTCCAGCCGGAAACTCTTGTGGCTTATCCAGTGGAGGCAGTTCATTTCAAAGGGCAGTTCTCGCTATCAAACAAACTGTATGCATTAGTGCTGGAGTTAACCCATTGCATATAAACCCATTCTCAAGGTGAAAGGTTGCTGAACAAACCTTGAAATTGTTTGCAATTACAAATGAGATTCATTGAAATATATCCATTAGCTTTCTAGATTTGCTCATTAGGAATTTGCTTTGTCCAGTCCTGCTCGTAATGTTCCCAAACAGACATTTTCAGCTGTTTTATTCTGTCCATGGAAATTTTCATGACATGAAGAGGACTGTATTAAAGAAAAAGTAGGGAACAAAGTTCATTTTGCTTTATGGCTGCACAATGAAATGATGTAAATAATATCATGCATCATGGGGTAAGTGATGACGTAGTGGTAATGTTACGGGCCTAACATTCCAGAACTGCAGGCCCATGGTCTGGGGAGACGGGTTCAAATCCCACCATGACAGGAGATGAAACTTAAACTTAATAAAAATCTGAAATAAAGAGTAATGTAATGATGACCATGTAACCATTGCCAGTTATCATAAAAACCCACCAGGTTCACTGGTGTCCCTTGGGTAAGGAAACCCAGGTCCTCAACTGTCTCACCTTTCATGTGCCTCCACTGGATAAGCCACATGAATTTCAGGCTGGCTATTAAAAAGACTATTTATAATGCAATCACACTAAAGTATAGGAAAGGTAAGGAGAAATGTATAGCATTCTGGTTGAATCTTAACTGCTGATCTAGCCAGCGTTATCCATATCCTGTGAATGAATAAAATAAAAGGAATTTGTGTCATGTAATCATAACAAACATGACAGATTGTGCTATTAATGCTCAGTCAACCATCCACAAAGATTTTTGTCCTGAAGGCAAGGTTCCTGCAGTATTCTTTCACTGAATCATTGAATCATTGAGGAATAAGTAGGTGTGAGTGATTGAAGTAGAAATAATTTATAACAATAATAAATTCCCCTCATTATTTGATGCTGTACATTTCCTGTGATTTGCTCACAGTGTGAGAGGTACAACAACCAAGGCAGTCAGCTGGCAACCAGAATGCTGTGCAAGGCGGAGATACTACCCAGTGAGTTAGTGTTGGGAGCAGGAAGGGAGCAATAACGGGGGGAGTTCAGAAGCATTGAAACAGGCTGTGAGATAAAGTATGCAAGAGCTGAATGAAGATGGAACATTGGTTCATCAGGATAAACCCACACTGCCTGTTGATATATGGACAGTTATTTGAAAATTAAATGCATTAATTTTGTTGGATTGATCAATTTATATGTATTGCTGAAAAGAGAGACATTTTGCTGAAGCTTTTCAATTTGCACTCAGTCATAGAGTTATATAGCACAGAAACAGATTCTTTGGTCCAACCAGTCCATGCCAACTATAATCTCAAACTAAACTGATCCCACCTGCCTGCGCTTGGCCCATATCCCTCCAAACATTTCTTATTCATGTACTTATCCAGATGTTTTTTAAAAATTGTAACTGTACTCATATCCATCACTTCATTCCACATATAAACCACTCTCTGGGTAAAAACAAATACCTCTCATTTCTTTCATCTCCTCTCGCCTTAAAAATATCCCCCCAATCTTGAAAACCCTTACTTGAAAAGACACCCGCCATTCACCTTATCTATAGCCCTCATGATTTTATAAATCTTTATAAGGTCACCCCTCAACCTCCTAATGCTCCACTGAAAAAAGTCTCTCCTTATAACTCAAACCCTCCATTCCCAGCAATATTCTGGTAAATCTTCTCTGAACCCTTTCCAATTTAATAATATCCTTCCTCTGACAGGGCAATCAAAACTGGACACAATACTCTAAAGTCTTGTACAACTTCAACATGACATCCCAACTCCTGTACTCAAAGGTCCGGCTGATGAAGGCAAGCATGCTAAATGCCTTCTTAATCACTCTGTCTACATGTGATGCAAACACCAAAGAGCTACATAGCTGAACCCCTAGGTTTCTCTGTTCTACAACACTGCCAAAGGCTCTAAATATAATTGTATAAGTCCTGTTTTTGTTTGCTTTAGCAAAGTACAATAGCTTTTAAGTTGTCCAAATTAAACCAAATCTACCACTCCTCAGCTCATTGACCCAATTGATCAAGATCACTTTGTAATTTTACATAACCTTCTTCATTGTCCACTATACTACCAAATTTGGTGTCATCCACACTTACTTATCATGCCTTCTTTATTATTATCTAAACAATTTATAGATAAATAACTATATATATGACAAACAAAAGTGGACCCATTTCCAATCCATATGGAACATCACCATTAAGACAAATACAAAAATGTTAAATTTTGAATAGCTGCAATGGTTAAATGAAATTTGGCATTCTTGCAGTTGCCCTGATGAATGATTGAATGCAATTTAGCATTCTTGCATTTCTTCTGGTGAGGCAGCATGTTTATGACCAATCAAAAACTTACGAGGAGAAAGTGAGGACTGCAGATGCTGGAGATCAGGGTCAAGAGAGTGGCACTGGAAAAGCACAGCAGCCAGGCAGCATCTGAGGAGCAGGAAAATCAATGTTTCGGGCATAAGCCCATCGTCCGGAATGAGGCTTGTGGGCCGGGGGGCTGAGGGATAAATGGGAGGGGGGGGGGGTGGGGCTGGGGGGAAGGTAGCTGAAAATTCCATAGGTAGATGAAGGTGGGGGAGAAAGTGATAGGTCGGAGAGGAGGGTGGAGCGGATAGGTGGGAAAGGTGAAGGATAGGTCAAGAGGGTGGTGTCAAATTGGAGGTTTGGGACTGGGATCAATGTGGATTTCACAAGTTTCCTCATTTCCCCTCCCCCCACACTATCCAGTCCTACACCTCCAACTCGGTACTGCCCTCTTGATCTGTCCATCACCTTTCCCATCTATCTGCTTCAGCCTGCTCACCGACCTATCACATTCTCCCCTACCTTCATCTACCTATTGCATTCTCAGCTACCTTCCCCCCAACCCCATCCTCTCCCATTTATCTCTCAGCCCCTGGCCCTCCAGCCTCAGTCCTGATGAAGGGCTTGTGCCCAAAATGTTGATTCTCCTGCTCCTCGGATGCTGCTTGACCTGCTGTGCTTTCCAGAACCACACTCTTGATTCCAATCAAAAACTTACGTACAGTAATAAGATAGATCTGAAAAACATTATATACATCATTAACTTCAGCAGTGTTGGCATGTTACAAATTCTTATGGTTGCTGTCTTGTTGAATTTTCTTTTGCAATAGTGAGGGGAGTTATCTTGGTGCTAAACTAATAGAAATGATAGGAAGTCATATTCATATCAATCACAAACTGTCAAAATTATAAACCAGAGATTACACGTATCTAGTCAGAATGCCATTGCATGAAACTTTGGAAACATAAAACAGACACAAAAAACTAGATATAATTAAGACATATGCTAATGATGATATCTTCCCATAAATACTTTGGGGTTTAATTTGCATCATTTATTTGAGAAAGAGCACTTGATGGTAGTAATTTTAAATAGCTAAGATTCTAATCATCAACCTCTGCAATTCAATGCAACCTGGTACACTGGAGAATTTTGTCTAAACTTTAGGGTAAAGAAGATTATTGAAAAAGCTGTATTCCTATTATGAAAGCAAAGTAAATAACCAAGCTTCATTGTTCAAAACACTGAAGTGCACTTTTAAAATTTGTTCATGGGATGTTGGCATTGTTCACGATCAATATTTGTTTCTCTTCCTTAGTTGTCCATTAAAGGAAATAAGTAAGAGAATACTTAAGAAAGTGGGTTCTGGCTTGAAATTTAGAAGGATAACACAAAATTAAGGTAATTTGCTTTAACACATTACTACATAATGAATGAAAACAGATCAGCTACACTGAGAATTCAGCAGAACTGCCCCTCCCTGGAGATGGTAAGATGGATGTGTATCTTTCCAGTGCCAATTTGCCTAAGTATTTGCTTTTCTCACCACTCATCTAAATTAGGTTTTGGATGAGAAGGTGCTTTGGGATTTTCTCTACTGTCACCAATTAAGACTCTTAAGTGGTTGATTTATTGCCACTCAACGATTTCATCTTGCCACACCTCCAATTCCCTGCCTCAGCAGAAGCCAGGAAAGGAGGCCAGCTTCCCAAAGGTGACCTGCCTACCAGGTTGGGGAAGAGGTCTTCAAATTCGTAAGTCTCGGCCAATCAGAGGCTGTGGAGTCAGCAGTTGGCCCCTAAAAGTTTGGTTGCCACCAAATCCCCTGACACCCACTCCCCTTACCACTGCAACAAGAAAATAAAAAAAAACACTCACACTAACGGCTTGGTTCCCTGTTTGAGGAGTAGACCTCAATCAGCGATCTTTGGGACTCAGAAGCTATCAGCCAATGAGAAACTCACCCATGTTTTGCCTGTAATGTGCTTATTGGCAAGTGATAGAATGGGTTATCATGGCACAGCTGGTATATAGTTGCCACCTCACACTTTTGCCTCCTAAACTTTGAAAAATTTGGGAAAATCATGGTGCTGTCATGCTGCTGACAAGTTCTAGGGTGGTAGCAAAATATTGAGAATTTTATAATGTTAATGAACCATAATGCAGCATACAAGAAGACAAGAAGAAGAAAAGAAAGAGACAGAAAGAAACAGAAAAAGTCTTCTGATTTCTGCACACCTCTACAAGCAATTTACGACCTGTAGGAATGAGATAGCGTAGTTTTAATTGTTCCCTTGTCATTGCAGAAACATCAATCTTCTCATTAGAAGGGTTCTTACATCATTAAGTAACAACCCTAAATTTCTGAAGTGAGCTTAATTAAATCTAATGCAGAATTTCTGCAAAGTTTTGGGAACTGCTAGGAAGGATGATGGCAAGTTCCCAATTCTGTGAAACAAATGGCTGACAGTGCAAGTTGTACAGACACTTGTGGATGAAGACAACTCACAACATACATCTTCCAGAGTTGGAAAGTGCTGGAAAAGAATGAGTGAATTAATAAATACCACAATAATGGCATATACATTAAGCTCATAATGTAATTTAGATTGCAAGGTTCATGAAAATATAAGAAGGGGAGAATGCTGATGACCACTTTTAATTTTCACATCAAATTCACTAAATTAAGAGTTTGCAATCTCAATTGCCTGAAGCTAAAGGTCCTGAATAAAGAGACTCACTGTTTGCACCAGAACTCCTGGCTCTCACTTGAAATCTTTTTGAATCATTTGGATGAGCACCATTATCACAAGAGTCACTGGGTCAGGAATTCTACTGCAGTTGGACCAAGACACAGATGAATAATTTAGGAAACAAAAGCATTGAGGGTAATGTTTTCTTTAAAAGATATTTACAGAAATCATCAAGGCGTATTATTAGCTGAGTAAATATAAAGACAATTCACATTTAAATATGGAAAACTATAACTGATTCTTACACTGATTTTAATAATTGATTTTTCTGTATATCAATTACATTGGGGAGGAGAAATTTTAAAGTGTGGATGTATTGCAAAATGTAGTTTGCTTCTCATGTTGGATTTAACACATCAAACAGCTTTAAATATGTCAAAACATGGGGAAAAGAAGGAAATGATCTAACTAGCTGATACTAATGAGGTGGGATGATAATACAAAGTTGGACAGAACAGAAAATAGCCTCTGGCTAAGCCATATAACCCCAGTAAAAGAGGCTAGTTAACATATCCCTAACAGTGAGATCGAGTACATCGATCTTTCTCCAGTACATTAATACACATACCGTTTCTTTTTTTCAAACCCACGGCAGGAAAAAACATTTTCAAATAGTAACTAGCTAGGGTATGTAATATACTGTCTAGAAGTGTGGTGGAGGCAGGTTCAATTGAGGTATTCAGAAGAGCATTGATGATTTTTTATATTGAAATAATGTGCAGAGTTTCAGGAGAAAGGTAGGAGGTTAGTTCTAATCAAAATGATCAGAGAGCCGATGCAGACACAATGGCTTGAATAGCCTCCTTCTGCACTGTAACAATTATGTGTTTCTATTATTTTTGTATGTGTGATGCAAAGTACTTCAGATTTACTATGAAAGATTGCCTGATAAGATTTTGATACTTTTATGAAAATATATTTCTTAGCTGCTTTACTTCAACAGCAACTTGTGTTTGCAAAGTGGCTTTAACATATCAGATGGAAGGTGAAAACAAGCTTGCTCACCTTTTAATGTCAGATTTAAACAGGATCCAATCAGGAGGAGAGGTTGACCTTTTACAGTCAACTACCAAAGGGCAGATAGACATTTAATGATCTGCCACATAATGTCCACTTGCACAATATGTAGTCCTGCATTATTTAGTTAGTCATGTCAAAGGAATTTTAATATTTCCTTTATTCACTCATCGGATGTGGGCATCGCCCCGAACATTACCTGGGTCTCTGGGTTAACAGTCCAGCAATAATACCACTAGACCATTGCCACCCCTCTATATATCTATATTAAAACATCTTTGAAGGACAGAAATATTAGAAAATGGGAAATAAATCAATCAGGGGAAGGTGCGCTTTCTATTTGTAGGTCTGTATCCTCTCTATACACAATAGAAATGGTGACTAGCACAATAAATGAAAATATTAATTTAAATTGAGTGGTACCTATGAGTTAGAACATAGAGGGATGCTGTTATCACCCTTCGCTCATTAAGTTGCTAAGAATGTGTTTGCCCCATTTATCATTTAGTTATTCTTTCCCAGCATTTTGGAGCTCCTTCAATTCTCCATCCATTCTACACTGTATTGGCATTTAAGTGCAACAATTGCCACCTAATTTGATCTACCTCTTTGATGAAGGTATTTTGACATAATGATAATGTCAAGTGTACCAGCAACCCAGAGGCCCAGGTTAATGCTCTGCAGATGTAGCTTCAAATCCCACCTTGGCAGCTGGTGTAATTTGAATTCAATAACTTAACAAAAATTAATTAATATTTATAGAATTGAAGACCAGTTTCATTAATGGTGACCGTGAAACCACTAACAGGTATTATAAAAACCCAGTAGATTCATTAATGTCCTTGAGTGGATGGAATCTTCCAACCTTACCCAGGCTGGCCTGCAATATAATTGACCCTGAAATAACATCAGAAATGGCCTTGATAGCCATTCAGTTGAAACCATTAAGGGCAGGCAACAAATGCTGTCCTCACTAGTGATTCTTACATCCCACGAATATTTACTTTTAAATTCTGTCTTTCAGTCTTGGTGGTGTCATATTCTGTCGGCCTTCAGCCTTCACTTGAGATTCTCAATGAAAAGAAACTATGCAGTGGCAGTATCTTCATCTCTGGGCCAACAAGTCCATGTTCAAGTCCCCCCTCAGGATATGATAGCCACAGAGGTGTTTCGTAAAACATCCAAAGCGAATGATTTAAAACAAACAGTTTTAATCTGCTCATGGTAATTAAGGAAACATTATCTCACTTCAGGACAGTCTTGTGTCCTGGAGAGAACTTCCTACAAGCTCTGCTGCAATAGATGTAAGCGATCACTTTTATACTAACTGGCTCTTTAGGAATTGATGGGTTTGAGTGAAACTCCAGTTTTACAATGTAGCCTAAGACATGGATTTCTTTTGTGACAGGTTAGATTATAATGATCTTCAATGCCTTATGCATTGGAAGGTTGTCATATATGCAAACGATTGTAATGGTATTCTGTCAATTTTGTTCAATGGTATGCTCCTACCTATGAGCTAGAAAGTGCTGAACCTATTGCCTATTCGAGGACTTCAAATGTGTAATCTAGGACAATACTTCAATTGTACAGTGAGAATGTCACATAGTCAGAGATGCTCCTTTCATACAGCTCTTTGAAAGCTGGGTAACAGCTGCCATTCAGGGCAGCAAACAGCTTTTCAAAGAAGAGCAGACCAAGCATCCTGGTTAACCTTCATCCCTATTCCAAACCTTCAAGACAAAACTAACCGTCATTACTTAGATTACATTTTTTTTGAGAACTTTCTGTGAAGAAATTGGCTGCTATATTTGCCCACAAGCAACAATTTAATTTATTGACATAGGATATTGTGAAGACATAAATGACAAAAATTTATTGTTGTTTTCTTTTTAAATTAGGAGTTAAAAGATAATTTTAGCCAAAAATCACAAGCATAACAACAAAATCAGAGCAGCGTACTTCATTCAAACTTGCAACTTTTGAGAATGGAATGGTTCAGTTGGCCATGGATTATAGGGAATGACTTGAAATCTACTATTTACCATGAAGAGGAATTTTGTATCGATCAAAGTGAAGATGTCATTTTTTGAAATTGAAGGCTCTGCCTCTCAGCTTCAGTATGAAACAGTTATAGCTCATGTACAACATACCCAAATGTGGAGGAAACCAGGTTTTTCTTGGAGTTAATTATGGTTTTTAGATCCAATCGCAAAAAAAATGCCTTCTATTTGACTAGGGTTCAATGTTTCCTTCCTTGTTCCAGCATTCCATAGTGAGATTGCAAAATTACTACAAGCCAAAGGTCCACAAGAAACAGTGTTGAGGCTTCCAACATTTGTGATACCCAAGAACAAGAGGAAAGAAATTTTTAACTTAAAATTGTCAATGTTAGATTTTAAAAAGTTGGAATTTTAGGATCAGCAATGAAGCTGTGCATTCCCCATTGACCTTGAAGAAAGCAATGCTATTTAGCAATCTATTCACAAAAAATCTACTTCATTTGATATGCCATTGATTGTAATGAATTTTAATAGGAATTCCCAGTGTCAAACTGCAGTGATGCCATCAAGCTATCTACGCAATTAGTGTTGTGAAAAACTTTGCACAATGAAGCAAAAAATGAAACATAGTAATAATCAAATTATTTGTTAAAATGCAGAACAAAGATTGGAACATATGCCACAATTAAGTCTATTTTTCTTAAAACTGACACCATCAAGTTTAAAACATATAGTATATAATCTGAATGGAGACATTAAACAAAATCTTTGATGAAATTGCACTTCAGGGCTAGATTGGTTGTTCAATAGTAATTATTATCTAGATCACTGTTAAAAATCCAATTATGCACATTGAAACAAGACTTATCTTTTTATGGGATTACAAACAACAACGAGAATGGAAAACAGCATCTTCTCAACTGATTTCACTGACTGCTCGATCTGTTGGGTGTTGAATGAGACCTGTGACACGGCAGTTAATGACAGTGCCCCAACTTTAGGATTCACACATTAATCTTTACTTGTACTAAATCGTGAATCTGCAATCAGATTCAGAGAGGTTATGATGTTGAATGCAAACAGTTCACCGTTCGGGACATTGCAAAATGCCTGACAATGTCTGAACCACTGTACCACCTGCATAATCTTTAAATATAGTTTTTTCTTAGTGAACACTTCACAAATTATACATGCATTGCATCTTTATTTAGATGATAGTGCATATTTAAGTAATCAAGCTGAAAACATGCCACAAAGTTTCAGCAGGTTGTCCCTGTATGACAACAAGAATATGTAAGGAACCTCAATCTCCAAACACATATGCAGTATACTTCTATTCTTGGTCAAAAGGAATGTTAAGGGTAACCGGATTGGAAAAGGGGAGACAGATGGAAACCAACAGAGAGAAAAGTCACACCCTATGGACAGTCATAGATTCATAGTCACAGAGATGTACAGCAAAGATAAAGGCCCTTCTGTCTATTGCACTCCCACTGGTCAAAAACAACCACCTAATTATTCCAATCCCATTTTCCAGCACTTGGTCCATAGCCCTGTAAGGCATTGACATCACAAGTGCCCAGCTAAATACTTCTTAAATGTTATGAGGATTCCTGCCTCTACAATCCTTACAGGCAGTGAATTCCAGATTCCCACCATTCTTTGGCATGGTGGCTCAGTGGTGGGGCAGCATAGTGGCTCAGTGGTTAGCCCTGTTGCCTCACAGCGCCAGGGACCCGGGTTTGATCCCTGCCTGGGTGACTGTTGGTGTGGAGTTTGCACATTCTCCCTGTGTCTATGTGGGTTTCCTCCGGGAGTTCCACTTTCCTCCCACAATCCAAAGATGTGCAGGTTAGGTGAATTAGCCATTGTAAATTGCCCATAGTGTTCAGGGATATGTAGGTTAGGTGTATTAGTCTGGGGTAAATGTAAAGCATAGGGGAATGGGTCTGGATGGGTTACTCTTCGGAGGGTCGATGTGGACCTGTTGGGCCGAAGGGCCTGTTTCCACAATGTAGGGATTTTATATCTAGATCAATGTTTGGATGAAAAAGAATTTTCATCACATCTCCTCTAAACTTTCTAGAGCCTTGGTTTAAATCCATACCTCCCTGGTTATTCACCCTTCAATCAAGGGGAAAAGCTTCTTCCTGTCTACCCGATCTATTGGTGAAATATGCTTCTACAGTGTCAAGTCATGTTCAGTTTTGGTCCTGGGAGCTGAAAAGATCTGAACAGCCATTGTGGGGGAGAACACATTGGAGGTTAAATTTGTCCTCTTCCAGTATCCTTGGATGAGTACTTTCAACAAAGCTTAATGGACAGCAATTCCTGGCCAGGGACAGTTAGACTAATGAAAATATTCCAAAGCCTATAAAACAAATTGCAGTGAGCATTTTGAAAACCAAAGGGATCACTTTAATCCAACCTCCCAGGGGAAAACTGATGAGATCAGATCAGGTGTAAGCCTTCCTGACTTTGATATCGATGGAAGCTGGAATCAAACAAGGTGTAAAGTACATGGAAGGTTGAATCCTAGCCATTCCCCAGCAGATAGATTAGATTACAATTAATATGTAATAAATCAAATCATCCTACTAGTGTTTCTTTTGGTTCTTTGGACCATTTTATATGTCAGCTATTATTCAATAACAGAATTCTTGCCAGGGAGTCGGAATGCTGTGAGCTTGAGCCATACTCCACACACATCAGCACATAATTTAGGTTGAAAAAGTGCTGTACTGTTGGTGCTGTCTTTTAGCTGACACTGACCCACAGCCCTGTCTGCTCTGTCAGTTGGATGTAAAAGATCCCATGGCTTTATTCCAAGTAGAGCAGGGAAGTTCTCTATGATGTCCTAGCCAATACTTATCCCTCACCTAATATCACTAATAGAGATTATCTGGTCATTCATCTCATTGCTGTCTGTTGAACTTTGCTGTGCAAAACTTGACTGTTGCTTTTCCTCTATCACAGCAATGACTACATTGTGTTAGTTCTTCACAAATTGTTAAGTGCTTGAAGAAATTGTAAATTCATAAAAGGTATCATGTAAAGGTATTCATAAAAGGTAAGTTCTTTATTTTGTTGTTGATGTTTGACACTTTAAAAAATCTAAATGAAGATTTTGAAGATTAATTCACTTCTTTATTGGTTTATAATCCTTGAGGAGTTCACATGCAACAGTTGAGACTTGCTGACACTCATACTGAAACCTTGTTATGAAAACTAGTGGCTGGGCTCGTTGGAATATATTTACAATTAGGGCTCAAGTATGGTCAAAAGACCTTGGGGGTGGAGGGGGGGAGCTGTATTTGACATGGATCCAAAGGGCTGCCTTGTCCTAATGGCGTGTTATGCTATGCCTCTGGTTAATTTTGTGGTGAGCAATGTAAACTGTGAAATGCAAAGTTGTTTTTCAATTATGTCCCCTGTCGTGCCAACCGATAAACCCAAGAAACGAACACAGGATGTGGGAGATACAATTAACACGCAACCAGATCTACATGATTTGTGAGTACAGCGTCATCTGTGAATGTAGTGAACAATAATTTTAATGCTGTCAGACTTAAATTATATTGGCTAAGATGACTGAGTGCTACATAGCTTCATAGTACCTTCATTGAAGTGTGTGTGGATGTATGTGCATGTATCTAAGGTTTTGAAATGTGCAGCTCAGTACTTTAGAAAGTGAAAGTTACCTTGAAAATGACATTTTATTGTAAATTTTTAAGAATATTTATGAAACTTCTATTTTCAAGAAGTGCAAGAAGTTTATGGCTCATAGGCTACAATATAAAACAATTATCAAAGCTAATTTCTTTTAAAAAGCATCAGTAAAAACTTTGCTTCTGGAAAGTTTGCAGGCATTTTTCCTGATGTAGAGGTGCCAGTGTTGGACTGGGGTGGACAAAGTTAAAAATCACATGACTTGTTCAATACATCGCACCGCTATATGATTCTATGATCTTTTGCTATAATTTCTGTGTCCTATGATCCTACTCCACTTGCTGCCTGGTGAAAGAGCAGTGCTCCGAAAGTTTATACTTCCAAATAAACCTGTTGGACTATGCCCTGGTGTCATGCGATTTTTAACTAGATTTTTCCTGCATGAGTCTGAAACATAGCTGCTGAATAGTAGCTGTAACAATTCTAATTTTCTGTATTTCCCTGGATTCTGGAAAGGTCCTACATCTTAGAAAGTAACAAATGTAACTCTTCTATTTAAGAAATCTTAAGATATGCCCACAAATTTTGTGCAAGCATATTGATCACATCAAAAGTAAGTAGACATAGCAAAGTTTTGTCAAAGAAGTCAGAACTCAATCCATATAGAAATTTTACCATATAACCACTATCATCCCACCCTCTGGCAAAGAGGATCTTTTTAGGGCTTTTTAATACTTGTGATGTGCTAGTTATTGAAAGCATCTTTTGAAACAATGCACAGCTCACTACTGTGGAGATCATTAGTAAGTGTTTTCACAGATAATTGTTTTCCTTGTGTATAGGTGAAGAGAATGGAAACAATGTGGACAAGTTCCTGCATGGTTTGGCTTGGAGACCTAAGAAACTTGTGTGCGTTGTCAGACTCTCAAATTATCAATATGAGTGATATATTTAAAAGTTACCATTTAATCGATTACTTGACTTTATCTTTCTTGAAGATACAATCAGGCAAAAACACTTAAATATTTGTGTCTCTTTCTCTCAAAAAGTTCTCATTTGCAATAAAATAGTGAGTCAGATCCAGAATAAATCCCAGATTACTCATAACACTCATCAGTAGTCATGTTTCAACCAAGTATATGATAAATCTCTAAAAGTAATATACAGCAAAACATGCAAATACAATTAATTATGCAAAAACATAAATGTTACCATCCCACCCTCAAATACTTCAAACTTGATCCCACATGGACATCCTTTCACAATAGTATCTCTTCCCTTAACAAGGTTGAATTTACCTAATCCTCCAATCTCCAGGCCTTGTCTGACATGTGGCAAGTATCATTTGTGCTACATAAGTGCCAGGCAATTATTATGTCAGATGAGAGAGAATCTAACCAACCCACTTTGACGTTCAATGGTATTACCTTTGCTGAGTCCAGCACTATTAACATCCTGACTAGCCATTTAAAAGCCATTGCTATATAAGCAGGCTATAGGCTTGAAATTCTATATTGAATGTAGCTCCAAAATCACTCAAGAGCTCAACACCATCCAGAACAAAGCAACCTGCTTGATTGGCATCCTACTTAACACATTCAACATTCTACTCCCTTCACCACTGACAAACAGTGATGATAGATTGCAAGATTCATTGCAGCAATTCACCCAGACTCCTTTGACAACACTTTCCAAATCTGTAACCTATACTTCCAAGTAGAATATCTGGACAGCATGGACAAGTTGGACCAAAGGGTCTGTTTCTATGCTGTGCAACTCTATGGCTCAATGACAAGGGAAGAGATGTGTCAGAATATTACTTGCAAGTTCCCCTCCAGGTGTTATATCATCCTGACTCAGATCTATTCATTCTTCCTTCATTTTTGTTGGGGCAAAAATCTGGACCTCCCTTTCTAAGAACACTCTGGGTGTGCCTATACGCTTAAAATGACAGTAGTTCAAGAAGTCAACTTATTGTCACTTTTGCAAGGGTAATTATTAATAGAAGTTGCCTTAGCCCACATTGTCTCCATCCTTTGAGTCAATACATAAAAATGTTACAGACCTAACTGTGTATTAGCAGCGCCTTTGGACCTAATGTTTTTCAGGCCACCCGCATAGGAAGATACATGAATTTCTGTGGGTTTCATTGCACATCCATACTGCCTTGAGCAACAAGTGTCCATTCTTATTCCTCTGTTCCTCTGCTCCTAACGTAGCAAGTCATTTGTGATTCTGTCAGGTCCTTTCCTACCACTGAGGCTGTATTGTAAGTCTGGGGAGTTGTACTGGTAGCTAAATTATATTGCAAACTTGGACAATACAAAGAAGAATGTCAATTCACTCCCTGTAATCAAGAAGGGCCTCCCAGTCAGCCGCCATCGACTGTCTGGACCTCCCGCTAGTATATATTTAAAAGTTACTTTCCAAACATTTCAAACAATCACACAAAAAGAGTTTCAAAGAATTAAGCTGAACATTGCTGTTCAATTGGCTCCCAGGGCAATAAAAGTTTTAAAGGACAACTCTTCATTGCGTGCTTAACTGTCGCGTCAATTAAAAATTTGCTTAGTGTATCTAATTTTCTTTCTATTTACAAATAACTGGTGCCAGATATTACTGTTTATTCAAGGAATACACAAACATAATTTAACAAAATCTACTTTTTAAGACTTAGAATTCCTTACAGAAGAACACTAGAAACAGAACTAGGAGTTGGACATTTGGTTCCTTGAGTTTGCTCTGCCAATGAATAAGATTATGGCTGATCTGATTTTGGACTTAATGCCATTTTTTTGCCTGATTCCTGTAACCATTGATTCCTCTGTGGATCAAATATTTGCCTAAATCAACCTTAAATACATGCATACTTGCTCTCTGGGACAGAGAATCCCAAAATTTAACAGCCTTCTTCGAGAGGAAATTCCTCCTCCCCTATGCCTTAAATAGAAGACCTGATACTTTGTAATTGCACCCTCCAACATTCTCGCTGGATTTATCCTGACAAGCCCCATCAGAAACTTATATATTTCAGTAAGGTCATCCTTCATTATTCTAAGAGCCAATAAAATACAGACACAAATAACTCAACCTTTCCTCATCAACAACCTCTTTATCCCAAGAATTAACATAGTGAACATTGACTGAACTGCTTTAATTGCAAGTGTATCCCTCCTTAAGTAAGTAAACCAGAATTGTATAGTGTATTCAAGGTGTGTTCTCACCAATGCCCTGCATAATTATGGCACAACTGCAATCCTTTTATTCCTCACCCTCCTTGCAATTGAGCCAACATTTAGTCTTCCTCAATAATTGGTATAACTGCATTGCTAACATTTTGTGACTCATGTATGAACGTATTTCTCTCATTATAATGCAGTTTTCTCTGATTCACAGCTGTCAGACATTAACAGAATGAAGGAAGCTCTTTCTCACTTTCCATAGGTGCAGCAGGGCTTGACTGTTAGGATTTCTGGGGTGACTATTCTGGACCAAAAATGTACTTTGGCACCAATTTCAGAAAAAAGCTTCCTTCTGCATTCGTGCAACTTTTTATTCTTTGCAGAAATAATGTCACCGAATGATCTTGTCAAGTTTGTTCTCCAGAGCTAAATAGCAGAAGAATCCAGTAATACCTGGACACAAAAAGTATGAATGTTTGCCCTAAGCCAAAAAAAGAGAATTTTCATTCCACCCAAAGCTTATTCACAACTGTTTACTTTGTTCACTTATAAAACTCAGTCAAATTGGAATGAGCTGCCAGGGGGAAGTGGTGGAGGCTGGGACAGTTATAATATCTAAAGGCATCTGGATAGATATGTGAATAGGAAGGGTTTAGAGGGATATGGGCCAAGTGCTGGTAAATAGAACTAGATAAATTTAGGATATCTGGTTGGCATGGATGAGTTGTACCAAAGGGTCTGTTTCCATGCTGTATGTCTCTATGACTCTAAACAAAACCCTTTTTCTGTCCCGGAAGTTTCTCTCTCATACTGTGTTTTAAAAGTAATCACAATGGCTACAGAAATGATTACTTACAAGTTAATCATTAAACTCCTTCATAGACACAGATCAAACCCACATGCTATAAGTTCAAAGTCCAAACCATAAAATAAATGATATTTGCCTCAAATCACAACTGTATAAGGCTCATCATGCTGTGGATACACTATATGCTATGTTTTACACAATTGTCCATTTGCATACTCCAACATGTACAATGCATCATGGAGGGCATTCAACTTTGTTTCTTGGCTGCCTTTATTCTGAAATTATTGCATTAGTCACTAATCTTAATGAGGTCATTTTAAGCTTCAGTAAGATTGCAAATTAAACAAACCTTTCGTCCTATTCACATGTTCAATTGTCATAAATTTCAAAGAATCCCATACAAACAAGAGAACTTAAAATTCTACAGCAAATCTAATATAAGGTTTTGTGTTCAAACCACCATTATGGGAGCAAGTGAAGTGGTTTTAAACATTAAATAATGTTTTTGCCACCAGCTCTAAATTGGAGTAATTTAACACACATTTTATTGTCTAGTTCTTTATTGGTAGGTCATTGCTACCACTGTTAAGACTGCTGATGAAGGCAATCAGAAAATTGAATATGCATTATTTTAGGGCTATTAGTTTTTCCAGTAAAAATTGGGCAGGGCTAAGGCATTGAAGATGGAAAACTTTAAAAGCATTATACACATGTGCAAAAAGCATACCTCTTGTACAGATATCCCTTTTTGAACGTTTACTTTCTACATAAAGTAAAGACTTACGTTTGCACCTGTTTTCACGAATCCAAAGAGGATTTTCGCTGTTACAAAAACAGCAACATTTTTCCCATATAAATCATGCACTTTTGCCTTACGCCATTTTTGACTTATGAAAGATTTCCTGGGAACGCTGTACTTTCAGATAACTGGGAATACCTGTATTAACATTGTCATGGATTCCTGGAGTGTAAGAAAAGCTTAATAATGTGAAATGTGTTATATTGTTGGAGCTTGTTTAAGTTTGACACAGCTCTGTGTAAGACCACAGAAACTAGTGTGATGCAAAGCAAAAGTCTCCCTTAAATACATTCATATCAATCTGGGCGGCAATTGTGGGCAGCACAGTGTCTCAGTGGTTCACACCGCTGCCTCACAGCACCAAGAACCTGGCTTCAACTCCAGCCTCGGGCGACGATCTGTGTGGAGTTTGCACATTCTCCCCATGTCTGCGTGGTTTTCCTCCGGGTGCTCCGGTAACCTCCCACAGTCCGAAGATTAGATTACATTACAGTGTGGAAACAGGCCCTTCGGCCCAACAAGTCCACACCGAACCGCCAAAGCGCAACCCACCCATACCCCTACATTTAC